>NC_055997.1:101277709-101941633 GCF_018446385.1 Zingiber officinale
AAAATGAAATTCAAAATTCCATTAGACATCTGAATAAAGTTTCTATTATACAAGATATCTGCCACATATATTGGTTGTTCTATCTACTATGAGATCTTGAATCCACCATTACAAGATTTGACAATCTATCTCAATACTCATACCATTTACAAATGTCTTTCATATTATTGAACAATGTTAGAGATCATTCTATTACCACTTGGTATATATTGCTACCTCAAACCATAGGCAAATAAATCCAAATTAGTGCCCTCAAATGTAAAATAACCATCACCACATGCCCACATGATAAAATGTTCATCTCCTTCAATTGAATATGTAGTACGAATAGAAAAAAAGGATCAATTTTAAATTGTTTGAAGTAATTCTACATCCACATCAAACCTCCAAGTTTATAGCATATGAGGGAAAAGTACAATAAAATATGGACAAATTAATGTTTATACCTTCCACAAGGGATCTCTTGATTCTCATCATAAATCCTTCTAGACACCAATACATGAAAAGTGAAAACCTCAATCTTAGAGAGGCTGTGCAATCGTTTACCATATCTTTTGTGATAGCCGACACCTACACGAATAATTTCATAAGAAACACAAAAAATTGTCAACTAGATTTCTTAGTCAAAATTGAATCACAATCAAATTTTGTGTGCTAACATTGACATGTGCAGCTACATAGTCGAAGGCTTCAACCACAAGAGATAGAGCATATTAATTAGCTAGTTGTTCTTTAGTTTTTCTACTTCATTACAAAATTTTGTAATTAGGGCATGGGAATATTAATTTGGTGGCACTTACAACAGTTGGAGAATGGGAAACAAAGCAAGCGAGTAGTGCTGTCTGAAACAAGGATGTCATAGAATTTGTTTAAGGTTCTAACCCTCGTTGGGCATGCATGTGAGGTAGGGAATCCAACACATCCATCACAATTATTATCTTACTATATTATTCCTCCATATTAATTAATTAATTAATTAATTAATTTATCATCCAAACCCTACTAGCTTTGATTCATAACACACATTTACACATCAGACTGGCAGCCACATGAAAGCCAGCTTTCTCTCTGCTAGTAGAACTAGCTAGGGTTTCTGACTTACTTCATGGTGTTCATTACTTTTCTATATCTTTTATTCATATATTTAATTCATTAAGATAAGTGAGTGAGTGAGGGGCAGCCCTTACACTTGAACAAACTCAAAGGCATTCAAACACGTGGTGCCACAGGAGTACTAGAGCTGCTCTCCTGCAACTAGCCAGCCCTTCTGCCACGTGTGCTGAATATTCAACATGTATCGTCTTCTTCCTCTCCATTTCTCCATCAAAAGTCTGCAAACCTGTAATGTGAATGCTTGTGCTTGAAGCAACAAGCAAGGTAAGGTAGTGTGTGTGTGTGTGGTGTGGTACATGAACAATTAAAATGCAGAGAATAAAGTAGATCGAATAACGTGGATGATCAATGCAAACCATGAAGTTTAATAATGAATTTTAAGTTTACGGTAAAGAGAGGAATCTGCTGCTTAAAAAAACTATGCTGATATTTGTGAAAAGGAGACAAGTTAAAGAGATAACCTTGGGAGACATGAATGGTGGTCCTAAAGTTAATGCTCCCGGTCCCAAAACATGAACCCATTCCTCCATTCAACCAGCAAGCAACAAGTGTCCTTCGTTGTAGGGCTCTCCTCCTTCGTCCCCCCTCCTCAAATACGGCCTCTTTGATGATTAAACTAGTGTGCAGTCTCCCTTAATGCATTTGCATAATACTTGAAAATTCAAATCATATTTTTCTGGGCATCTTCATTTTAGCATATCAGTTATAAATAAGCCTCCAGTGTTTATCCATCCCTTCACCCAAGGGGGTTTGTTTTCTTCTTCCTCCTCGTTTCCAAGACTAGTTTGATTAGGGTTTCATTTACAGTCTAAAATGAGCAAATCTAGCATTAGTCGAGTGGAAAAGAAGATGGTGTTGCCCTCTCTCATAGAATCTGAACTCTCATCTCAGCTGTCCCCTCAAGGTTCTTTTTATTTTCTTTTGGTCTTATTTATTTTGATCATCGATCTTCATTAATTGCATGGATTCCAAGAGCTTGGTGTTCTTTTCCTTGGCCTTTCTAAGTGTATATGTGAAATAATTATTAGGTGACATAAGGGCTCGGAGAAGGAGGAAGAAGGTGAAGGGAGAAGAGGCGAAGAAGCGAAGGTTGAGCGAGGAGCAAGTGAAGTTCTTAGAGATGAGTTTTAAGGATGAGAGGAAGTTGGAGTCAGGAAGGAAGGTACACTTGGCTGCTGAGCTTGGTCTTGACCCCAAGCAGGTCGCTGTCTGGTTCCAAAACCGGCGAGCACGACACAAGAGCAAGCAGGTGGAGGAGGCCTTTGTCAAGCTGAAGATGGCACACGACTTGGCCGTAATTGAGAAATGCCACCTAGAGAACGAGGTACTCAATTTCAATTGATCTAGATTTTTGAATCAATGTTGATTCGACATCATCACTATGATTATCAAGTTATTTTTGTTTTAACGATTTAGGATCGACTTGCTTAGGTGATGAATCTGAAGGAGAAGCTAAAGGAAGCTGAGGAAGAGATAAGGAAGTTGTCAATGGGGGATTGTTTCAGTGGAGGCAACATCAATAGAAGTGGTAGCCCAAGCTCGAGCTTCTCCAACGCAAGCCACCGACCAATTGTTGGATCGGAGTTTGGAAGCAAGGGAAAAGATGAACTAATTTATTTGCAAGAATATGACAACTTCTACATGACAATGGAGTGGGCTACTTTGTATGAAGATGTGTAAAATTATTAGTTTTTGGTTAATATCTTTATTATTAGTCATGTGATTAATCCTTATGAATTGTGATCCTTCCACTTAGTAATTATTCTCCTTTTTGGCAAAGATTTGTATTCCATGAGTGCTCGAAGTCCATGCTTGCTTGCTTTGAACACTAAATCATAGGTGAATAATTCAACATTATCACTACAAGATATTAAAGTCGTGAACATTGTTGGGTAGTTTTATTGAAAAATAAATTTGCTATGTTTCATGATGGTTCAAAATTTATAAAAAATTACTTATATTCTAAGAGTTAAATCTATTTGTAAGAGTCATGTTTAGTCCATGTTGTATTTGTGAGTGTCTCGCTCTAAGCAACATGGTAAATTATACACATAAACTTTAACTACCTTTTCCAAACAAAAAAAAAAAGTAAATTATCTTTTTTCAAAAATAATTTTAATAGAGTTTCACCTATATATTATAAAAGAAATATTGGTGCAATCAACCTCTGATTAAAGTTGATTATCCTCGAGTTGGTTTGAATTGAGTTTCGATATTTGATTAATATCTTTGTTGATGAAAATGAGATGTTCAAGTGAAATGAGAGATTGTTGAAGGAGGAGATTGTTCGTATAATCAAGCTCAAGTTAGGTTGACTAAGATTGATTTGAATATGGATGTGAGAGAAAAAAATCAAGTAGATCAAGATTGACCAAATACTTATAGTGAAGAAGTCCAAGTGGATGATGGTTGATAGAAAAATTTGATAATTAAATGTTTAATAGGGTGTTAACATGAGAGGCAAAGTCCAAGAGAGTCATTGAGGATTAGATACTTGTTGATTAAAAGTCCAATAGGAAGTTGGCAAAGACGAAGTCTAAGTAAATCATAATGGATCAAATACTTGACATAAGACGTGAGTGAGTCAAAGTTGATCGGATTTAAGTATAAGAAGAGAAGTTCCGGGCTGCTAAGATTGATCAGATACTAGGGAATAGTGAAGTCTGACAAGTCAAGGTGGATCAAATGTTTGACAAAGAAAGTCATGACTGGTCAATGTTGACTAGATATTAGGCAAAGAAAATCCTAGTAAATTGAGGTTAATCAAAACTATATAAAGTGAGAATTTAGCTTTGGTAAGGCTGAAACAGAGATATATCAGTGAATGTTATGGATTAATGATTGACTAAACTTGAGTTCGAGGTATGAGAGACTTTAAGGGGGTTTGTTACATATTAGTCAACTGTTGGATGAGCAATTGACTAATGGCACCGTTGCAATGAATATAAAATTTTAAACTTGGTCGAGACACTCAACTAATGCGACAATAGTCGACTGACAGTGAATAACAGTTGACTGTTGTGGTTGATGCTAAGTTGGAAATAGTCATTTTGTAGATGTAGTATTCGAATTTAAGTAGAGAAATCGACTAATAAGAGCTAGCAGTTGATTGTTAGGCAATTTTTAGTCCAGACTTGAACCCTATAAAAGAGGATTTTCATGGAGAATTTCAGTGCCGATTCTTGGGGGTTTTAGAGGAGAATATTGTTGCAGTTTCATACTTTCAAAAGGAAAACAGAAGTAATCAAAAGTGATTGAAGCAAAGATTTATTGTTGTAAAGTTATTTAATTTGCATTATTCTTATTTGATATTGTATCTTTTGTGTTCATGTTTTTGTGTTGCTTGTGTTAGAGTGTATACTAAAAGTCTAGCTTTTGTATAAACATTTAAGAATCACATTGGTCAATATCTACATTTATATGTTAAGTGTAGTTGTTCAATTAATTTATATTATAGATAACATGGTGTATGGTGTCACACACAGAAGATAATGTTATCGGTTCTTTATAAATTATAAACAGTAGCTCACGACTAAATGGAAAGGAACAAATCATTGGAATAGTCGTAGTGTAATTTGGTATTAGTTTATCTTAACTATAAAATTACACTAGTACACTCTGAGTGTATTTGCAGGACCATTTAAGGTAAGTTCCTTTTATGCTGACTTAATAAAAGAACAGGACCTTAGTTATTATGGAAGGGTGTGCTCTTAATCCTAATATAATAACAAGCACATATATTTAGTATTCACTACAACATTTTTTATTTTTGGCAACGCCTCTGATTGCAACGGCTTAAAAACCATTCTCTTAAAGTACATCAGGCAACGATTTTTAATAGTGTTGGTTTAATAACTTTTTTTA
Organism: Zingiber officinale; assembly: GCF_018446385.1. NCBI lineage: Eukaryota > Viridiplantae > Streptophyta > Magnoliopsida > Zingiberales > Zingiberaceae > Zingiber > Zingiber officinale. The sequence goes on from NC_055997.1 coordinate 101,282,687, forward strand.
ATATGCAACGATTAAAAACCGTTCTCTAAAATACATTTATTAAAAAAAATTATACTAAATAGATTAGGCAACGGTTTTTAATATTTTTTTAAAATATTGTTGCGCTACATTAGGCAACGGTTTAAACTACAATATTCTTTATTTTTTGCAACGCCTCTCATTGCAACTGTTTAAAAATCGTTCTTTTAAAATACATTAGGCAACAGTTTTTTTAAATTTTTTTGCAACGATTAAAAACCGTTCTCTTAAAATACATTAGGCAATGGTTTATTTTAATTTTTTTGCAATGATTAAAAACCGTTCTCTTAAAATACATTAGGCAACGATTTTTTTTAAAATTTTTCTCCAACGATTAATAACTGTTCTCTAAAATAAAATTCCTATTTTTATTTTCCTTTTCTAAAATTTCTATTTTTTTAATGATTTAAACTTATTATAATTTAACCCTTAAATTTTAAAATCAGAAACTATTAAAAAAAAAAATTATTAACTCAAATACATTATAATCCAACTCATAAATTTTAAAATCTTAAAAGTTAAATACATATAATATATCTTAAAAATATAAATAAAAAAAACCTTAATCGAACACATAAATTTTAAAATCTTAAAAATTAAATACATATAATATATCTTAAAAATATAAATAAAAAATAAAAAAAAAACCTTCTGCCCGCTCCGGTGCCTGGATTAACTCCCGTGTCTGTAAAGTCACCTGGCTTTTGATCTAAGCAGAGTAATCCCGTGTATCCAGAAACTGACTTTGAAATTAGTCAAAGAAGCGTTTACACTAAGACAATGAAAATAAATTGATTATATTAAAATTTACTAGAAGTTTATATATTATTGATTATATATAAATATATTTAGCACCGTAAGGGTGCTACCCGCGCGCGCATTTCCCTACTATTTTTTTGGCCGACCTTTTATTTTCCCTACTTTTTTTTTCTTTTCCCTCCTAAAGTTTCGCTACCCGCGCGCGTATTTCCCCCAACCGGCACAAGCGTCGTCAAAAATTTCCCCCAACCGGCATAAAGTTTCCCACGCACCCTCCAAAAATTGCTGTCTACCCCGCCGGCACAAGCGTCGTCTCCCCCGGTTACACCAGTCCATGTTTATATGGGTTCGCTTGGAGTAGCTGGTTAACAAACAGCAAGTCGGCCGCTTGCACCAGTCCTGAGACCTGATCGCATCCCTTACGAGGGAGAGGACGAAGAGCAGATAGATTTCGGCTTGAGTTCCGATTGAGAAGGCAACGGGTGGCCTTGAAGCAGGTGCGAGGTCTGTAGGTTGTTTCAATTTTACTATTTGTTGATTGCAAATGCTGTGGAAATCTTGCGCCCTTGATCCAACTATAATTTCAGTCTCTGCTTGATTATCACTACTTCATTATCACCAGATCCTTCGTTGTAGTAATGTGCACAATAATTGTTTGATATAATGCTTAGGAGATGTTTTTTATTCACTGTTTGCATTAATTTTTCTTTTCAAGTAAAAGGGGGAAGGTAGATTCCCTTCCCTGCTATAAGAAAGCTTCCCTGATATAAGAAAGCATTATTGAGTATGCTTGTGATATTGAGGGAAGTGCCTTCTCGTCATCCCCTAAATATCAACTTGGACAAAGCAATTGGAACTTGAAAGTTTTGATATGTATCGCCCTTTTATGTAGACATCTAATCCAATCATGACTTTAGCCGAATCTATCATGACAAATTACTTTTTACTAAATACTCCTTATACATGTTACAACCTTGTAACATGATAAGTTTCCTGGAACCATCATGTTTATTTTTATAAAACAGCAAGATGATCTTCAATTGAATAATAACCAAGTCAACTTTATTATCGTCAACGTCACCAACCATGTTGATCCCAACTATATGGGTGTAACAACATGTATTGTATCCTTTCGCTGAACTTTTTGCAACTATATTACTAAATAAGATAAACTCTGTTAACATTTCCAAAATAAGACTCAGATTTATATATATATTTTATTTTTACCTGTAAAAATTGCAATTCACCAAGTGACAAAAGCACAACTACAATCCATTCTATATTGAACCATGATTTCTTTATGAGTTCATATCATATCTAGATTCTAGAATATCAGAACTTAGTAACTTGGCCTGAGCCCTTCATGAGCCTGTAACTTTGGTTTAAAAGGTCTTAAGCCACCTGATTAGATCCAACACTCTGTGGTTCTATTTTTCAATCATGTACCTTTAAGTTTGCCAGCTGCAAATAACTTGATTTTTATGTCATATTTTATTTGTTAATTTTGCATCCTTCTTTTTTGTTTCCTTTTTTTTCTTCCCAGTAAAATAACAAGAACCAAAGAGATAGTATAGCACCTTTGTATTGGTTAGGTGCTTCAACACTTATGTGATTTGCTGAGATACTAAATTTTTACATGGAATTTTATTTTTACATGTTTTAAGTTCACCAATTGATTCTATAGGTTGAATTAGAGTGGAAGACCTAAGAGATAGATATGCCAAAGAAAAACAATAGTCGACATAATACAAAATAATACAAAGAGACTTACTTGACTTGAGTATTTGTAGTGATATAGTTTTGCAAAGAGCTCAATTGAGATAAACAATTGATAGTTTATTAGTGATAAGATTCATCTAGCCAACCCAAATAGTTAGGACAAACACAACTTGATGGTGAAGATAGGTATGATGATTTATTCTTTAATAAGATTGTTAAAAATCGCCTTTGAGCTCAGTTGTAGTGTTTATATTGTTCTCTATAACATGTAATGTTCTCTGTAACATGTAATACATTACTCTTTATATTGGTCATACATTGCCAAAACAATATCTGTCTGATAACCTTACCTATATTTGAGAATGCAGGCATTCTTGAACCTCTTTCCTTATGCTTAGTGTTATAGAATATGGTCTTTTATTGTGTACAGGATGCACTACTATTCTTTTTTATGTTAGTCTAACCACCAGTCTCATAGTGAACAGTATATAACCCTTTCACATTAAATTTAGATGTTTGTTATAATAGATGTTTTTCTAGGTTTTAACTGCAACAGCACATTTGACCAGGGAACAAGTAAGGTGCTATGACAAAAAATGATTTGGAAAAGTAAATATAACTCAACATCATATTCATGGCATTTAAGAATGTCATAGCTTTTCATTACATATTGGCATACAAGTAAATATTCCTTATCCTTTTTTATTTGATGCTATCCTAAGGAAGCCGATGGACAAGGCGTGGATGAAATTACCAAGATATAGCCCAGAATACATTAATGGTGTTGAAGTTTTTCTAAATTATGCGTACACAAAAGGAAACCCCCAAGGAGTAGAGATTTTGTGCCCTTGTGCTAAATGCCACAATGCTTTTTGGAGGACAAGGGCAGTGGTGCTTGATCATTTAATTGGATACGGATTTGAAAAAGGATATGATGTTTGGGTTCGTCATGGTGAGGGGCTAATAAACCTGATGGATCTCAATGGTGATATGGATGATAGAGAGGATGCAATTGATGATATTGATGGACTATTGTATGAACAATTTAGAGATGTGGCACAAGAAGAAAATGGAGTTGGTGAAGGCCCTAATGAAGATGCTAAAAAGTTCTATAATCTACTTGAAGATGCAAAGCAAGAGTTGTACCCGGGTTGCAAAAACTTCACTAAATTGTCATTCACTATTCGACTGTATTTGTTGAAGTGCCTTCATGGTTGGAGTAATGCATCTTTCAATGCTTTATTAGTGCTGTTGAGAGAATCTATGCCTCAATTGAATATTCCCGATTCATTAAACAAAACTAGAGGCATGATAAGGGATTTGGGGCTTGATTATAAAAAGATTGATGCTTGCCCTAATGACTGCATGCTATATTGGAAAGATCATGAGAATGACACCTCTTGCCATGTTTGTGGAGCTCCACGATGGATTGAGAATGTTGAAGGAGATCGCCAACTTGAGGAAAATAAGAAAGCTTACAAAATTTCTGGTAAAGTTTTGAGACACTTCCCCTTGATTCCTAGGCTTCAAAGGTTATTTTTGTGTTCAAAGACAGCTGGCTCATTAAGGTGGCATGAAGAGGAGCGTTCAAAGGATGGAAAGTTAAGGCATCCCGCGGATGGAGAGGCGTGGAAAGACTTCGATAAATGCCATCCTAACTTTGCCAGTGATTCACGAAACATAAGGCTTGGATTGACCAGTGATGGATTTAATCCTTTTAGATCCATGAATGTGTCTCACAGTACTTGGCCTGTGGTTTTGATACCATATAACTTTCCACCTTGGTGGTGTATGAAGGCTGAGTATGCTATGCTATCTTTATTAATCCCTGGCCCGCAATCACCAGGGAATAACATTGATGTGTACCTCCAACCATTGATTGAGGAGTTGAAGTTATTGTGGGATTCAGGAGTAGAAACATATGATTCTTCACTAAATCAAACTTTTCAAATGCGAGCAGCTCTATTGTGGACTATCAGTGATTTTCCTGGGTATGCTATGTTGAGTGGGTGGAGTACAAAAGGGAAATTAGCATGTCCTTGTTGCAATTATAACACTAATTCAACTTATTTGAGGTATAGTCGAAAGATGTGTTATATGGATCATCGTGTTTTTTTGCCTATGGATCATGAATATAGATCAAATACAAGGGCTTTTAATGGGAGAAAAGAATCCAGGCCTCCACCAACTTTGTTGAAAGGGAAAGATACCTTAGAATTATTAGAAAACTTCAATAATGTCTTTGGAAAGATGCAAAAAAAACTTACCAATGGTCCTTGGAAGAAAAAATCAATTTTTTTTGAGTTGTCATATTGGAAGCACAATAGCTTGCGCCATAACCTTGATGTGATGCATATAGAGAAAAATATATTTGATAATATAATTGGGACTTTGTTGGATATCCCAGGGAAGACAAAAGATCATGAAAAAGCTCGTTTTGACTTACAAGACATGGGCATTAGAAAGAAACTTCATCCCAAAGAGACAAATGAAGGTAAAAATATAATGTTCTCAAAAGCATGTTTCTCCATGACTCCGAATGAGAAGACTATTTTCTGTGGTGTTTTAAAGAAAGCAAAAATACCAGATGGTTGTGCGTCAAACATCTCAAGATGTGTTCATGTTGCTGAGAAGAAAATTTATGGTTACAAAAGTCATGATGCACATTTCATTCTACATTACTTGCTACAAGTAGCTGTGAGAAGCACAATGTCCAACCAGGTTTCCCACCCTTTAATTCGTCTTTGTTCATTTTTTCGTTGCTTATGCCAAAAAGTAATTGACGTGGGGGATCTTAATATCTTGCAATCAGAGATTACTGAAACACTTTGCCAGTTGGAGACAATTTTTCCTCCTACTTTTCTTGATATAATGGTTCATTTGCCTATACATCTAGTGGATGAGATAAAATTAGGAGGGCCAGTACAATTTCGATGGATGTACTTTCCAGAAAGATATTTAGGTAAATTGAAGAGTTATGTTCGTAACAAGAGTCGACCAGAAGGTTCTATTGCTGAGGGATACTTGGTTGAGGAATGCTTAACATTATGCTCACGATATTTGCATGGTGGTGTAGAAACAAGGCTTAATAGAATGACAAGGAATAGTGATAGATGTGATCCTTATGAAGTTAGCATTGGTCATTCTATTGGAAGTGCAAAAGTAATTTCTCTGGAATATAAGTTAAGGAGTCAAGCCCACCGTTACATCTTGTTTAATCATGATGAAGTTCAAGAATTCATTAGGTAAGTAAATCTATTGGTTGTTGGCTTTAATTATGTTAAAAGTATTTAACATTCATTTTAACAATGCAATTTCAATTGTAGGGAGCATGAAAACGTAATTACAAATGTTAAAAAAAGAAAGAAGTGGAGCAAAGCAAAGAGTCAAGGACAAGATTTCGTTGAGTGGTTCAAAAATCGTGCTTTGATGGATGATGTACTTGACCACCTTAAGGAGCTATCTAGAGGACCAAATACAATTGCAAGATGTTTTTCTAGCTATGTCATTAATGGTTACCGGTTTCATACAAAGCAACGTGATGCAAAACGCAAGACACAAAATAGTGGTGTTTCGGTGGTGTCAGTGACCCAAAGCTTTGCTAGCACTAAAGATGAAAATCCAACAACAAAACCAATAGCATACTATGGATCAATTATTGAAATAATTGAACTGGACTACTATGGTAGTTCTAAATTTGTGTTATTTCGATGTGATTGGTATGAAGTTGAGAACGACAAGTATGGGTTGACTTGTGTTTACTTCAATAAGAGATGTTATGTAGATGATCCTTTTGTGTTGGCTTCTCAGGTCCACCAATGCTTCTATATTGAAGATCCTTTTGATGCTAACAGAAAATATGTTATGAAGACCGTTCCACGAGACTTTTTTAATATGAAAGATGATATAAATTCAAATGCCCAGGAGTTATATCAAAGCGAGCCGTCAGATCATGCTGTAAATCTAGCTATAGTTGATTCCAATTATGAAGTCGAGTTGGTCAGGGATGATATGCCGGCGACGGTTATTGAAAATCCATTTCTTAAGTCAAATATGGTGGAATCCGAAGATCAATTAAATTTTGATGCCACTTTGTCGGAATCCATGGATTAGTCTATCTGTACTGATTTTATTTTGTTAATTCAATAGTAACTAATTAGTCTATCTGTACTAATTTTGTCACTTTTTGCGCCAGACATTTAAACACAATGAGTATCTTTTATTTGTTCCAAATTGTTAATATTTGCTTATCTGCTATTCAAATAATTTCTTTACTTTATTTGTTCTAAATTTCTAATATCTACTATTCAACTTGGCTGGTTCTAGAGTATTGTGTTGGTGGTGACCTCGTGACATTATTCAAGCAGGTGAGTGTGTTTATTTTTTGCAAACCAAGATTTTTTTTTCCAGATTGCATTTTGATTGGCCAGATGATTAAGTAGTTTCACCTATCTAGCAAGCTCCCATCCTAAATGTTGGGATCTTAGATGGACCGATCAGATGTCGCTCTTTCCAAATGCACGCAGCTTCTGATCGGTCTGCGGACCGATCAGGCACTAATCTGATCGGTCCCGAGACCGATCAGGCACTAATCTGATCGGTCCTGAGACCGATCAGATGTCGCTCTTCCATTGCGCTTACAGCCTCCTGATCGGTCTCCAGACCGATCAGTAAAATCATAGTAGGCTACTGATCGATTTCTGATCGGTCTGCAGACCGATCAGTAATCGCTCAGTAGCCACTGATCGATTCCTGATCGGTCGGCAGACCGATCAGGTGTCCAAGGTTTCACTGGATCGGTCTGCCGACCGATCCAGCTTCTTGACTCAGTCCGGGTCGAGCCCTCTCTGACCTAGTCCGGACAATTTGATCCTTCAGTATATTATTTATCTTATAGTATCACCAGTCTCTTTGTTTACAGAAATTTGTTCTTAATTCCAGTGCTTTTGTTCTTAATTTTTCATACATTGTCTCACTTGTTATGTTATTGTTTTAATCATTTTATGTGCTTTTGGTTTTTTTTCCTTTTTTAGAAAAATGAACAGGAGAATTGATATTGAACCTCATCAATTTCAAGTTAAGTCCAGTGCTGAATTGCTCAAACTGTATAAAGTAAAAGTAGAAGGTGCCAAGAATATGAAGAAAAATAAAGAATCTACTTCAAAGCAAGAGCCAAGGAAAAATTCTACAGCTGGAAGTGCAGTCCAAGAAGCTAGAAATACTCAAATACAACATCAAAAGAAAGACCAAAGGAAGCAGCCATTGACCACTACAAGTGCAATTCAAGAAGGTGCCAAAAATATGAAGAAAAACAAAGAATCTACTTCAAATCAAGAGCCAAGGAAAAATTCTACTGTTGCAAGTGGCATCCAAGAAGCTAGAAATACTCAAATACAACATCAAAAGAAAGACCAAAGCAAGCAGCCATTAAGCACTACAAGTGCAGTTCAAGAAGTTAGAATGCAGCAAGAAAAGTTAGAAGTAAGATCTACTTTGATGCAACATGGAAAGCAAGAACAGAGGAAGAAGCTATTTGCCATTGGAAGTGCAGTCCAAGTAGGAAGATCTACTCAAACACACCACAAAAAGCAAGACCAGATGAGGCAATCCTTAGCCACTGGAAGTGAAGTCGAAGTTGGAGGATCTACTTACATTCCAAGTCAAAAAGACCTTGATAACCATGCATTTTTAGTCCAACCTGAATCATCTAAGAAGTTTGATGACCAAAATGATAGATTTTGTCCAAATAATTTGAAGAGACAACTGAGAAATACAATAGGAGATCATGGTCAAGGATCTACGGAAGAACAACCAGCCTCTAAGAAGCCAAAGGCTACTTCAAAGTGTCCTGCTATATCACTTGAAAAATATATTAATAACCATAGGGATCAACTTGAAGAAGAGGAATTAGAAGATGAAGAGAGTGAAGAAAATGACATAGAACAAGAAGTTGAAGGGGATATCAACTTTGAAAATGAAGAAGATGAGGATACTAATGACAATACAACCGAAGGTAACATTTTTTCTAGTTTAAGGGGATATCAACTTTTGATTTTAACTCATTTGTGTTTTAAGTGTCTTTGCTTATTTTAGACATTATGAAAATATGAAATTTCTTGTTTATTCATAATGTTAATTAGGGGCAACATCGAAGAGAAAACGAGGAAATACATTGTGTAAAAAAGTTCATGAACGATCGATAAATGATAGACAAGAAATCATCTTGAATAAAGAAGGAGAACCCGTTGGACCAGACCAGAAGACAGTTTCTCAACTTAGTAGTTTCTTGGGAACAATAGCAAGAAGTGCAGATTTGTGTCCTCTTACTTACACAAATTGGAAAGCTATACCAAACAAACAACACATATGGAATTATATCAATGTATCAACTTTTTTACTTTTGTGTTTCTACTACATGTGTGTTTTTGTATTTTTATAAATTAGATCTTTATAACTGCATTACTTTTCTTGGCAGCAAAAATACATCATTCCAGAAAAAGGGGAGAAGGCTGTGTATGGTATTATAAATGATGCTTGGAGGCGATATAAATGTTGGATTAAGAAAAATCATTTCACCGAGTATACAACCATGCGCGAGCGGCTGAAAAATCGTCCTCAAGACATACCAGAAGCACACTTTAGAGTGTTGATGGATTATTGGAGACTTGAAACCATTCAAGTAAGATACATAATTTTATAATTAAGTAATATTTTATATTATATTTTCCATGTTTGATAAAATTCATTTTTCATTGATGAATTTAGGAAATAAGTGATCAAAATGCTAAAAATATTGCTCAGCAAAAATGGAGACACCGTGCAGGGCCTATAAGTTTTGCTTGTATAAAGGAGAGATTGGTATTCTATTCTATTTGTTATAAGCATACATTTAAATTGGCCTAAAATTAGTGCTTAAATCATTGTTTTCTTCTTGCAGAGTGCAAGCAATGAGGATAAAGAGTCTCCAACTCAAGCTGAAATGTTCATTGAAACTCGACAGAGAAAGAAAGGAAAACAACTAGATCAAGAAACAAATAATGCAATTGTAAGTGTTTCTCTACGCTTTACATGTCAAATGTAATTATTCACTATCACAATTAACATTACTTATACAATTGCTAGACAAAACTTCGAGACTTGATTGAAAATTCTAGTGTACCTTCTACTGAGGCTTTTAAGACTGTATTTGGCAAAGAGAAGCCAGGAAGAGTGCGATGCTATGGAAGAACTACAACACCTACACTCTTAAAAAGAAATGAAGAAATAGCAGAAATTGAGAAAAGGCATGCTAATGAAGTCAAACATTTAACTGATAAGGTGCACGAGATAGAAGCGAAACATGAAGAGATGGAGGTGAAACATAGTAAAGAGATGGCGGTAATGGAGCAAAAATTTCAACTTCTTCTAAGGACCATGTTAAATCAAAATGACTCGAGTAGACATGGAGTCTTTGGCAGCTTTGTTATCTCCATGTGATGCTAATAGTGGTCTACGTTCATCCACATCAACTCATGCTCCAAATAATCCCAAGGTAAAAATGAAGTTCATATTAAATAAATATTTTTGGAATTTGTTCAAATATTTATGCACTCAAGGCATAACTTGTGGTAATTTCCTTTTTCAATAGACTTATTGCATCCTTGGTATACCTGTTAACTTGACTTATTGCACGTAACCTCTTGACTTATTGCATCCTTCAATAGACTCCAAATTTAGTTATTAGTTAGATCTTCATATCTTGTCCTTGGTACTGTAAATTTATGTCATTCAACATGAGTCACGTCATCACCATGAGTCAACATTTATCTAATAATTTATTCAACATTTATAACTCTCTAGTAGCTATGATTTTTCAATTATTACTTATGATGATTGGTGAGGTATTAATATTTTAACTTTTATATACAGGATCCTAATATGGATGGTGATCATGTGGATGAAGATCAAATGTTGGACATAGAAGCGGAAGAAGATGATGCTATATAGCTTGATTTTTTAGTACAAGTACTGATAGTGGATGAAGGTCAAATGTGGATGCAGATCAAATGTTTTGATCAGTAATGATAGATGACAAATGATTTTATATTTTGTGTGCAAAGATTTAAGTTTAAGGTAGAGAAATATTAAGACAAATGTAGATGAAGATGATGCATACTTTATTAATTAGTATATTTGTTTGAGTATTATAATATTTTGTTTTGGATAACAATGTACTTAATTTTCTTCAATATGTATGTGGATGATTAATATATTTTGAGCATGTTTTTCTTTAATTGGTATAATTTTCTTCAATTGGTATATTTTCAGTATTAATTTTTTCTGTTGCTATCAACAACAACAGTTTTCCTCTGTTGTTATCAATAACACCGGTTTTCCTGTGTTGCAATCAAAGGCAACGGTTTTTCCTGTGTTGCAATCAAAGGCAACGATTTTTTCTGTTGCTATCATAGATAACGGTCATAAACCGTTGCCATAGAATGATTAAAAAACCGTTGGCTAATATTCATCAAAGGCTACGGTTTTTTTTATAGTGTTGCGAATTATTAGTAAAACCGTTGCCTAAACAAAAGGCAACGGCTGACTATACCACGGTTTAAAAACCGTTGTCTAAAGAAAAGGCAACGGTTTTTATACTTTAGGCCACATTTTTTGGACGTTGCCATTGGTGAAAAATGTTGTAGTGATTTATTTCTTTGACTTATCAAAGGGTGAGATTTAGCTTGATAAATCAATAGGGCCGATAAGTTGGGAAATGATATTACTTATAGTGTGTGTTGTTGATTATAGAAGGAAACTGTGTCATAGTAATCTAGGTTGATAATGTCCCCAAGAGGAGCTCATAAGGATTGTCATGTTAAACCCTGCAGGTGGACTTAGTCCGACATGATAATAAGGTTGAGTGGTACTACTCTTGGACTAAGATATTAATTAAAGTGAGTTGTCAGTAACTCAATTAATTAGTGGACATCTGACATCTTAAACACAGGGAGATTAACACACTCATGATAAGAAGGAGTTCATAATGTAATTTGGGATTGGTGCGGTAGTGCAATAATAACTCTCTAGTGGAATGAGTTATTATTGATGAACTTGAGTTGTGTGTTCGGGGCGAACACGGGATACTCGAGCTCGTCGGGAGGCCAAAATCAATTTCTCCTCTAGGTCCCTATCGTAGCCTCATTAATGCCTCATATCCACTCATGAAAAGCCCATCTTGGTGTCCAAGAGGGGGTCGTCCCATGGCTTGGTGACCAAGCCATGGGGCCAGCCACTTCCTCCTCAAAGGGGTCGGCCTCTTGCTTGGTGCCCAAGCAAGAAAGGGGCGGCCACATAATTCAAAGTATGAGGGGTGTTTTGAATTCTTAAAATCTTCTCTTTGTAGATATCTACAAGTTTTAAAAGAGAAATTTCAAAATTATAAAACTTTCCTTATTTGAATTAGGTCACATGGTTTAAAAGAAAGTTTTAAAAGTTTTAAAACTTTCCTTTTTTTTAACCATCCACATGGTTTTTAAAAAGAGAGTTTTAAATTTAAAACTTTCCTTTTTGTAACCATGTTAAAAAAGAAAATTTTAAATGAGAAGTTTTAAATCTTAAAACTTGTTTTAAAATTTTCCTTTTTTAAAACATCCACATTAGGAAATTAAAAGAGAGCTTGTAAAATTTTATAAGAGCTTTCCTTCTTTACTTATAAAATTTTTACAAGATATATTTTTCTTCTTTTAAGAGCCGACCACCCTTGCTTGGTGCCCAAGCAAGGGGCCGACCATTCAATCAATTAAGAGGAAAAAAAAGGAATTAAAAAGAGGAAAGGAAAACAAGAGGAAAATTTTAATTTTTTGTAAAAATCTTTCCTTATTTGCCTTGGGCGAGTATTATAAAAGAAGGGGAGGAGAGGCCTCATGATGCATCAATTCTTATTCTCTTGCTTGTGCTCTCTCTTGTTGTAACGACCCGCCTCCTACTAACTAAGCTGTAAGGCCGAGGGTTACATTATCCTGTTGCTAAACTCTTCTTAATGTGTGGAAAACTGATCTAATTTAAGTTTTTCTTTATGCTAATGCAATTTCCTTGTTCTACATGTGCTAAGGGATGGGATCTAAGGTACACATGACATATCTTTCATCCCCCATGGCCAAGAAGCTACAACTAAAGGTTTCTAGTCAAAATCTAGCTTCCCGATCGATTGAGCTTATCACTCAATCGATTGGAGCTATTGGATCGATCCACTGATCGATTCAGCTTGCTACTGTGCACGGGGGTCCCGTCTGGATCGATCGGCTGATCGATCCAGTCTGGCCAATCGATCCAGTGATCGATTCCAGAGCTCTCTGTTCGCGACAGAACGCTACCGGATCGATCGGCTGATCGATCCAGGAGCTTACTGTTCGCGGAACAAGCTGCCCAATCGATCAGCTGATCGATTGAGGAGCCTCCAATCGATCGGCTGATCAATTGAGGTTTCTGATTTCGTATCAGAAGTATGATTTCAGCACTGTTTCGTGCTCAAATAACATATATCAACTCTATAAGCAAAAACAAAGCTACTAGACCTATCATTACTCCTGGCTAGCTAACTAAGATCATGATAATCAGTAATCTAAGCATAACTATTACAATTCAAGACACTTAATTAACTAAAAGTGTAGAAAAGTAACACTACAAGAAATACTAAGTTCTTAAGTTGCTAGTTTCTCCAAAGATCTTTATTCCAAGTTCCTATCCACACACATCTTCATTGCATTGTCCTCCAGCCTCCACTAATCCATCTTTCCTTTACCTTTATCTGCAGTATAAGGAAAAGAAGTATCTGTAAGCTTGGGAGCTTAATAAGAAACCATCTACCTCACAAAACATGCATACGATGCGATTTATGCTTTTAAAACATGCTATTTGAAATATATACTGAACATGTTAGAGCATGGCATGACATACTATCATACAAAACATAGAAATCAAAAGCTGATCACGACAATATCTTCTAGTATCAACAAGGTAGAACTAAACTGATACAATAGCTAACTAAACTAATGCTAAGCTGATACGAATTCTGAACTGTAATCACATAACTAAATTGTGAAGCTTTGAAAAACTATTTATCATAAATAGATGGAAATACTAATCATGCTGCTGATGGGCCCGACAACTGTACTTGCTATGCGCGCATCCCTAACTAGACCTGAGGTAGCTAATCTCAAATCTAGTAGGGTTTACTAGGTTATCTAAACCTAGGGACGACTATAGGAGCCCAACCCAAGGACAACTGAAGTCCAGTACAGTGCCACTGATAAAAGTAAAATACTGTTTTATAACTGAATTATCTAATCTTGCTATTTCTAGGTTATCTAAACCTAGAGCTAGGTTATCTGAACCTAGAGGCGACTGTGGGAGCCCACCCATTGGACCGTAGTCCCATAGTTGTAGCAAAACTAAGTATGCTATAAAATTCTCATATTGCATTTATCTAAGCTATTAAAAATGCACATGTTGCATTTAACTGAGCTAAACATTTTATCAAACATTTGGTGTGCACTAATTCACACCCTATGTGCTGAAAATCTGTATACAACTAAACTAAGGCATAAAAACGTGAAAAGAGCTACTTATACTGCAGGTGAGGGGTTTCTTACTTCCTGCGCTAGATTTTCTTACGATCCGATCGCTAGGTTTCCGGAGAAGATGATCGCTTCGACGATCCTCTTGCGTCTATGCTTCCTTCTCGCGGAGGGGAGCGTCCTTGTGCCGGAATCGTCGTCGGAGGGTGCTCCTATGATCCTAGGGGCGGAACCCTAGGCTTCTTGGTCTTGGGCGCCGAGATAGTGAGAAGGAGAGGGGGCGGCGTGTGAGGGTTTTAGGAAGAGGAGAAGTTGTCGTTAAAAATAATAACTCCTCTCTTAATTTTCTATTTGTATTAAGTTGTTAATACCACCCAACTAAACCTTAAATATAATTGTTCTCCTTTCCTTTCAGCACACCCCTGCTGGGACCCCTTGGTTACTAGAATCACCCTATATGACATAGAGTCCATAGGTCTCGGATTCGATTCTCGCTTAAGCTATTTTATGTTTTCATTTATTTTTGCTACTTCGGCTATTCTAAAAATTCCATAAAAATATCCTAAAATTCCAAAAAAATCATAGAATATTTCTAAAATTACTTTGAGAATTTTCCGGACGTTATAATCCCCCATACCTTATAAATAGTTCGTCCTCGAAATTAGAATAACTCTGGGTACTTCTGTCTCATACTAGCTTCTGTTTCCCAAGTTACCTCTTTTATTGTGTGATTTTGCCAAATGACTTTTACTAATGGTACCTCCTTATTTCGTAATTTCTTAACTGCTCGGTCTATTATCTGAATAGGCCGACTGACATAGCTGAGGTTTTCGCGGACTTGTACCGACTGGGGCTCAATCACCTGGGTGACATCTGGGATATGCTTCTTCAGCATAGAGACATGAAACACGTTATGGATAGCTGACATCTCCTGGGGTAGCTCTAGCTCATATGCTACCTTGCCAACTCTTCTAGTGATAAGGTATGGTCCCACATATCTGGGACTTAATTTGCCCTTCTTCACAAAACGCATTACTCCCTTCATGGGAGCCACTCGGAGAAATACTGTATCCCTAACTGAAAATTCTAAGGGTCGACGCCGTGTATCAGCATAGCTTTTCTTGCGGCTCTGAGCTGTCTCTATCCTCTGGCGGATCTGTCGTATTGCTGCTGTGGTTTCTGCTACTAGATCTGTCTGAAGTTCTAGTTCCTTCTGTTCACCTCTCTCATACTAGCAGATTGGAGATCTACACCTTCGCCCGTAGAGAGCCTCGTAAGGTGCCATGCCGATGGTGGCCTAATAGCTATTGTTGTATGCAAATTCTGCTAAACTCAGATATTTGCACCAACTTCCCTTGAAATCTAGGGCACATGTTCGGAGCATATCTTCGAGTACCTGATTTACTCGCTCCGTCTGACCATCTGTCTGAGGATGGAAGGCTGTGCTAAACTTTAACTTGGTACCTAATGCTGACTGTACACACTCCCAGAAATGTGATGTGAATCTACTGTCTCTGTCTGAAATGATGGTCCGTGGGATTCCATGCAGTCTGACAATCTCCTTAAAATACAACTGAACTAGCTGCTCCATGGAGTAGGATATCCTGATAGCTAAGAAGTGGGTTGATTTAGTCAATCTGTCGACTATTACCCAGATGGTATCAAAACCATTCGTGGTTCTGGGTAGTCCCACTATGAAATCCATGGAAATATCCTCCCACTTCCACTCTGAAATCTGGATAGGCTGCAGAACTCCTCCTGGTCTCTGGTGTTCTGCCTTGACCCTCTGATAGGTCAGACAGGTATTGACATATCTGGTGATGTCTCTTTTCATCCCAGGCTACCAAAAACGTTTCTTCAGGTTTTGATACATCTTGGTGGAGCCAGGATGCATCGCTTAAGGAGTCCTGTGAGCCTCGTGTAGAATTTTCCTCCGTAGTTCTTCCTGATCCGGAACACATAGTCTGTCACCAAAATACAATACCCCACTATCGGATACTCTGAACTCTCCCCTCTCTGATTCTGCTAACCCTTGCTTGATTTTCTGAATTTCAGGGTCCTGCTCCTGAGCTGTCTGGATGCCACCAAGCAGGGTAGAGGCTAATGTCATAGCAGAGAGTTGTCCAACTATGAGTTCGAGTCTGAAATCTGCAATCTCCTTTTGTAGGGGCGGTGACATAGCTGCTAGGGATAATAAGGCAGTACTGGACTTCCTGCTAAGTGTATCTGCCACCTTATTGGCTTTTCCTGGATGGTAAAGGATGTCTATGTCGTAGTCTTTGACCAGTTCGAGCCATCTGCACTGTCGCATATTCAGATCCTTCTGAGTGAAGAAATACTTCAGACTCTGATGATCTGTATACACTCTACACTGAGCTTCATACAAGGAATGTCTCCAAATTTTGAGAGGGAAGACAACTGCTTCAAGCTCAAGGTCATGAGTAGGGTAATTCTTCTCACATTCCTTGAGTTGTCTGGAGGCATAGGCGATCACCTTGTCATTTTGCATCAGTACCGCTCCTAGTCCCAACTTAGAGGCATCACTATAAATATCAAAGTTGTCTGTGTTTTCTGGCAGAGTCAGAATAGGAGCACTGGTCAATCTTCTTTTTAGCTCCATGAAACTATTCTCACAGTCCTCTGTCCACTGAAATTTCCTGTTCTTTCTGGTAAGAGCTGTCAATGGGGAGGCTATCCTGGAGAAGTCTTCTACGAATTTTCTGTAATAGCCTGCTAGTCCTAGGAAGCTTCTGATTTCACTGGCGTTCTTAGGTCTTTTCCAGTTACTCACTACTTCTATCTTACTGGGATCTACCATGATACCATCCTTGGAGATGATGTGACCCAGAAAGGATACCTGATCGAGCCAAAATTCACATTTCATAAACTTGGCGTATAGCTGTTTTGCTGGAGGATCTGCAGTACTATTTTAAGGTGCTCTGCGTGTTCTTCTTGAGTTCCTGAATAGATAAGAATGTCATCGACGAACACAATAACAAACTTGTCTAAGTATTCTCTGAATACTCTGTTCATAAGGTCCATAAAGGTAGCTGGAGCATTTGTCACGCCAAAGGGCATGACTACGAACTCATAATGTCCGTATCTGGTCCTGAAAGCCATCTTGGGTATATCACCTGCTTTAACTCTAACCTGGTGATATCCTGACCGGAGGTCTATTTTAGAGAACACTGCTGCTCCCTTTAACTGATCAAACAGGTCATCTATTCTGGGAAGAGGATACCTGTTCTTAATCGTGACTTGGTTCAGTGCTCTGTAATCTATGCACAGGCGCATGCTCCCGTCCTTCTTCACGAACAATACAGGCACTCCCCATGGTGAGTGACTAGGACGTATGAAGCCCTTGTCAAGCAGCTCCTGTAGTTGCTCTTGAAGTTCCTTCAGTTCTGCTGGAGCCATGCGGTAGGGTGCTTTAGAGATGGGATTTGTACCGGGAACAAGTTCTATCTCAAATTCGATCTCCCTGTCTGGTGCTAGGCCTAATAACTCCTCAGGGAAGACTGCTGGATAGTCATATACAACTCGGACCTCCTCTAGCTTTCTGTCCTTGTCCTGGCTAGTACTGACTACATGTGCTAGGAATCCCGTACATGCCGAATCCAGTAGTTTCTGTGTCTTCAGAGCTGAGAGAAACTTCTTGGCCTTTCTCTTTGGTTCTCCGTTGTACTCAAATTGTACTCCTGCTTCAGGTCGGAATATGACTTTCTGTTTACGGCACTCGATAGAGGCACCGTATCTGATCAGGAAGTCCATTACAAAAATGACGTCGTAGTCGGCCATATCTAATACTATCAGATCACCAAAAAGCTCTTTGTCTGCTATAATGACAGGCACTGCTCGGAGCCAGTGTGTGGATGCCATAATCTCTCCCGAAGGCAGCGTCGTCAAAAACTGACCACTGAGTACCTCTGGGGGTATTGCCAACTTCTCGACGAATGCCCTGGATATATAAGAATGGGTTGCCCCAATATCGAATAAGACAGTTGCACTTTGCTGTAAAATACTAATCTGACCTGTAATAACTGTCGAGGCGTTCGCTACGTCCTCTCTGGTGAGTGAGTAGATCCTCGCATTCGTCATGGCTGAGGGGGCTTCTAGTCTGCCTTGACTGATGTGTGATCCATCTATTGCAGCCTACATCTGATGTAACTGGGTTGGTTTGTCTCCGTATTGTATCGGCTGTGGTGTAGGAAGACTGGTCTTGTTCGGGCATTGCTTAGTCATATGCCCTTCTTGGCCACATTCGAAGCATCCTCGTGTGCCCTTGCGACAAATTCCGGGATGGAATTTCCCACAAGTAGAGCACTTGGGGTAGCTAGGCTGTTTACTAGCTGGTCCTCCTTTTGGGTAACTCCCTGGCTTACGTTTGTTGCTGGAGTTCCCTTTCCAGTTAGAGTTGTGGCCCTGGTGCTTCTGAGTACTTGAACCTCCTTGGCCCTTAGACTCTGAAACGGTTTGCTTCTGCTGTTTGATGTTGTTCTGGTAATGCTCGGTGGTCAGAGCACTGCTCACTAGTTCTTCTATAGTTTGTGGCCTACGAACACCGCTGGCCACATTCATTGCTATTTCCGGCCTCAACATCTTGAGCATCAACCGGACTCGTTCTCTTTCAGTGCTGACCAGTTCAGGGCATAGACGAGTCAGTCTGTTGAATTTCCTCACGGCCTCCTCAACTGAAAGGTTGCCCTGACGAAATTCAGTGAACTCGTCGTAGTGGCGGTTTGTGACCCGCATGTGGAAGAACTCCTAGAAGAATTCTCTTTCGAAGTCGGCCCATGTTATCTGATTCACTGGGCGCTTCATTTTTATTTTCTCCCACCACATACGTGCGTCTCCTGTCAGGCAGAAAGAGGCGCATTTCACCTTCTCGTGTTCTGGCCAGTCCAGAAGCTCCATCGTACTCTCCAGTGTTTTGAACCAGGCTTGAGCATCCCATGGTTCACTGGTGCCTGAGAAATTCTCTGGCTTGATCTTCTGCCACCAGATCAGATAGGCTTCCCTCATTGCCCCTGCTGCTGGGGCTACTGGTGTTGCAGGTTGGACTGGTGGGACCTCTATCACTACTGGGGTTGCTAAGTTAGGTTCTGGAGTGACAATAGGAGTGTTCTGCTGGTTAGCCCTTAAAGTGGCTATCTCCTGTTGTTGTTCAGCTAGTTGCTTCTGTAACTGAGCCACTACCTCTGCAAGGTCTGGAGGAGGCACTGAGCTGTCTGCCTCATGCTGAGGCTCAGTAGCTGGTGTCTTTCTAGCTGGGTGTCCTCGTACCATTCTCTAAAGAAATAGAAGACATACATAACTAATACAATCATATTACATAATTACTACTATCGTGTTAGATGCTATCATATATGTAAGCATGCTTTAGTTATCTAGGAGCATGAAAACAAACAAAACATATATAAAGTGAGAGATGTTCTTACTTGGAAGCTGCAGGTACAATGCTGATGTGCGTGTAAGGAAGTATGAAACTTGCTCTGATACCACTCTGTAACGACCTGTCTCCTACTAACTAAGCTGTAAGGCCGGGGGTTACATTATCCTGTTGCTAAATTCTTCTTAATGTGCGGAAAACTGATATAATTTAAGTTTTTCTTTATGCTAATGCAATTTCCTTATTCTACATATGCTAAGGGATGGGATCTAAGGTATACATGACATATCTTTCATCCCCCATGGTCAAGAAGCTACAACTAAAGGTTTCTAGTCAAAATCCAGCTTCCCGATCGATTGAGCTTATCACTCAATCGATTGGAGCTATTGGATCGATCCACTGATCGATTTAGCTTGCTACTATGCACGGGGGTCCCGTCTGGATCGATCGGCTGATCGATCCAGTCTGGCCAATCGATCCAGTGATCGATTCCAGAGCTCTCTGTTCGCGATAGAACGCTACCGGATCGATCGGCTGATCGATCTAGGAGCTTACTGTTCGCGGAACAAGCTGCCCAATCGATCAGCTGATCGATTGAGGAGCCTCCAATCGATCGGCTGATCAATTGGGGTTTCTGATTTCGTATCAGAAGTCTGATTTCAGCACTGTTTCATGCTCGAATCACATATATCAACTCTATAAGCAAAAACAAAGCTACTAGACCTATCATTACTCCTGGCTAGCTTACTAAGATCATGACAATCAGTAATCTAAGCATAACTATCATAATTCAAGACACTTAATTAACTAAAAGTGCAGAAAAGTAATACTACAAGAAATACTAAGTTCTTAAGTTGCTAGTTTCTCCAAAGATCTTTATTCCAAGTTCCTATCCACACACATCTTCATTGCATTGTCCTCCAGCCTCCGCTAATCCATCTTTCCTTTATCTTTATCTGCAGTATAAGGAAAAGAAGTATCTGTAAGCTTGGGAGCTTAGTAAGAAACCATCTACCTCACAAAACATGCATACGATGCGATTTATGCTTTTAAAACATGCTCTTTGAAATATATACTGAACATGTTAGAGCATGGCATGGCATACTATCATACAAAACATAGAAATCAAAAGCTGATCATGGCAATATCTTCTAGTATCAACAAGGTAGAACTAAACTGATACAATAGCTAACTAAACTAATGCTAAGCTGATACAAATTCTGAACTGTAATAACATTACTAAATTGTGAAGCTTTGAAAAACTATTTATCATAAATAGATGAAAATACTAATCATGCTACTGATGGGCCTGACAACTGTACTTGCTATGTGCGCATCCCTAACTAGACCTGAGGTAGCTAGTCCCAAATCTAGTAGGGTTTACTAGGTTATCTAAACCTATGGACGACTATGGGAGCCCAACCCAAGGACAATTAAAGTCCAGTACAGTGCCACTGATAAAAGTAAAATACTGTTTTATAACTGAATTATCTTATCTTGGTATTTCTAGATTATCTGAACCTAGAGTTAGGTTATCTGAAGCTAGAGGCAACTGTGGGAACCCACCCATTGGACCGTAGTCCCATATAAGTTGTAGAAAAGCTAAGTATGCTATAAAATGCTCCTATTGCATTTATCTAAGCTATTAAAAATGCCCATGTTGCATTTAATTGAGCTAAATATTTTATCAAACATTTGGTGTGCACTAATTCACACCCTATGTGCTGAAAATCTATATACAACTAAACTAAGGCATAAAAACATGAAAAGAGCTACTTATACTGCAGGTGAGGGGTTTCTTACTTCCTGCGCTAGATTTTCTTACGATCCGATCGCTAGGTTTTCGGAGAAGATGATCGCTTCGACGATCCTCTTGCGTCTATGCTTCCTTCTCGCGGAGGGGAGCGTCCTTGTGCCGGAATCATCGTCGGAGGGTGCTCCTATGATCCTAGGGGCGGAACCCTAGGCTTCTTGGTCTTGGGCGCTGAGATAGTGAGAAGGAGAGGGGGCGGCGTGTGAGGGTTTTAGGAAAAGGAGAAGTTGTCGTTAAAATAATAACTCCTCTCTTAATTTTCTATTTGTATTAAGTTGTTAATACCACCCAACTAAACCTTAAATATAATTGTTCTCCTTTCCTTTCAGCACACCCCTGCTAGGGCCCCTTGGTTACTAGAATCACCCTATATGACATAGAGTCCATAGGTCTCAGGTTCGATTCTCGCTTAAGCTATTTTATGTTTTCATTTATTTTTGCTACTTTGGCTATTCTAAAAATTCCATAAAAATATCCTAAAATTTCAGAAAAATCATAGAATATTTCTAAAATTACTTTGAGAATTTTCTGGGCGTTACACTTGTAGCCGGCCCTCTCCCCTTTCCTTTCCCCTTGCTCTCTTTTGTTCCTTAGTGGTGGTTGTGGTCGAAACTTAGAGAAGGAGGAGGAGCTTTTGGGTGGTGTTCATCTTGGAGATTCGTCGCCCACACGACGTCCAAGAGGAGGCGAGGAATACGGTAGAAGATCAAGAAGTCGTTGCATACAAAGAAAGATATAACTAGTAAATATTTTCCGCATCATGCTAGTTTTTCTTTGTATGAATTCCAAACACAAGAAGCATATGATTCTAAAGTTTCAAAATTTTGATTCGAGATTGTATTTTTTTTGTTTTTCGAATTTGTGATTCGAGTTTGTGTTTTTTTTCGAATTTATGATTCGATTGTTCTTTTTGGTTAAACCTAGGGTTATATAAGGAAATTAAATATTAGATTTCTTTAAAAGGCTTTGTCTAGGCGGTGGTAGATGATCTCATACCCAAAAAGGACTAGTGCCTCGTCATGCAGTCCTGGAAGTCAATTTTAGAAATTAATATTTAATTGAATTTATAACATAGGTGGATTTGGATCAATAATATTAAGCATCGTTTTCGATCCAAATCTAAACCATTAAGAACAGATAAGTTAAATTTAGAATCAATAATGTTAAGTTCTGTTTGCGATTCCTAATGTAATTTCTAAAGAACATAATAGGTTGTTTAGGAAAGGTTCGACACTTGTACAAAATTTTTGTACAGTGGAACCGGTACGATCTTCCTAGGACCAACCAACAATTGGTATCAGAGCTAGGGTTTGCCTCTGTGTGTTTGGTTTTCAGTTTAATTATGCATATGTCATACATAATTTAGGTAGGATAATAGTAGGATATGTTAACTCTGTGGTTGCAGGCTCCAACTATTATGGCTTATGGTTATTGTGTGTGATTGAACCCTTGGACATGTCAAGGGCATTTTATTGTGTGTGCATGATTGTATTTAACTAATACAGCAGGAGCTATATTAGCCCTAGGATTTTACATTTATGTTCGATCAGGACTTGATGTACATTCCCTCATGGAATATAGGATCGATGTATGTAAAATTTTATTTTTTTTATGTCACGGATCGTATCCTTGCGAGGCGTGGTGCTATTGGAGGACCAGAGGCGCAGCGAAAAAGGAAGCTCGATGGACCCGTCGGCATGAACCCTAAAGCTGACAGCACACGTAGGACAATGATGGAAAAGGTCATAATAGTTGGAAAATTAATTTTCATATTTATTGTTTTTATTTACTGTGATGTGTGTGATGTGTGCTTGCTAGGTTAAACTTCCTCACCTTAAATAACTAAGTGGGAGAGGGATTTTTAAATAAATTCCACAATCTCCATTACTGGTTTGTAAGTGATGCAAACAAACTTGCACATTGGCTTTGAGTGCCTTCCTCTATATCGGATGAGTTTGTTTGTGGATCACTAGATCAAATTTTCATTTTGGATGACTATAGAAAATTAATTAGGAGCGTGTAATCTTTCTCATCGGAAGGGGTACAATCTTAATTAATGGACTAAGTGTCAAGTAATGGTAAACACTTAACCTCATCTAATAGTATCATTCCCATCGGAATCACTGCTATCATTTGTGTGACTGAAGGAAAACCAACTATTAATTTGCCATAAAGATAGGTTGACAAGATAATAAAATTAAAACCCCCTCTTACAAATGTTGAGATTTTATATACGTCTACACTATCGTGGCATACAAAATTCACGGTGTTTGAGGTAATTTTATTTGTCAAGATAATAAAATTAATGGGTAAAACCCCTCTTACAAATTTTTGGATTTGTATACGTCCACACTATCGCGGTATACAAAATTCACGATGTTTGAGGTAATTTTATTTGTCATAAAGAAATGTTGACAAGGTTATTAATGGGTAAAACCCTCCTCTTACAAATGTTTGATTTTGTATACGTCCACACTATCGTGGCATGCAAAATTCATGGTGTTTGAGGTGTTGATGAATTTAAATGATATTATTTTGAAGAATCAATATTATTTTAAATTCAAAGTTTTGACCAAGTATTTGATCAAAATTTTAAATTCAAAGTTTTGACCAAATATTTGATCAAAGATAAACCAACTATTAATTTTATTTGTCATAAAATTAGGTTGACGAGATAATAAAATTAATAGATAAAATCTCCTTTTTGATTTTGTATACATCCATACTATCGTAGCATACAAAATTCACGGGGATTTTAAGGTGTTGGTCTTGACTAAATATTTTAGTAATTCTTAGGATTTCAAATGTTTGTCAATCCCCTAGCTATTATACTATAGAATAGACTTAGTAGTCCCAATTAAGATTAGAAATAAGACTTGGACATTAAGATGGGTTGTCCTCTCAGAACTAAGAACAATATAGGTGTATTTTATTCATTAGTTGTTGAAACATGTTTAGTGGTGTTATCTACTGGTACCTGGTGTGTATATACGGGAGCCACTAATCATGTCTGCAAATCATTGTAGGGTTCCAGGAAACCCGACAACTATATGAAAGGGAAAACACCGTCTACATGAGCACTACTGCAAAAGTAGCAGCTATTGCAGTGGGAGATGTTTATCTTCTGATGGGAATAAAATATGGATTTTAAGAAATTGTCTTTACGTACCAAGTTTAGAAAGAACTAGTTTTCAAACTATTCAAAGAACTTGATATTCTGCCTCTTTTAATAACAAAGTTGTTATCAAGAAAAAGAGGGAAGTTATCTGTTCTGGTACATTGGTTGGTAATTTATAAATCCAATAACTCCTACGATACAACAAATGGAAATTAATAACATATCTTCTAACTCTAATAAGAGAAAGCAACCTTCGGAAATGAACCAATCATATCTTTGACAACTAAGGCTAGGTTATATTAACTTAAGTAGGATTCAAAGGATAATAGCCGATGAACTTTTGGGTTCATTGGTAGTGAAAATCTTTCCAACCTGCGAGTCTTACTTGCAAGAAAAAATAACCAAGAAGTTTTTAAGTCTAAGGGGTATATAGCTAAAGATGTGTTGGAATTGATTCATTTTGATTTGTGTGGATCTTTGACTATCCAGGTAAGAGGAGGATTCGAATATTTCATCTATTTTATAGACAATTATTCAAGATACGAGTACATTTACATGATGCACCACAAGTCTAAGTGCTTTGATAAGTTCAAAGAGTACAGGGCTGATGTGGGGAAACGTCAAAGTAAAAGTATCAAGACACTATGGTGAGATCGTAGTGGCGAGTACCTCTTGGGAGAGTTTAGGAGTCACTTATCAGAAGTTGGGATTCAATCCCAACTAACTGCACCTGGTACACCCCAATAGAATGGTGTAGTTGAAAGAAGGTATAGGACTCTTATGGAAATGATTAGATCAATGATGAGTTATTCAAAAAATTACCAAATTCGTTTTGAGGATATACTCTGGAAACAGAAGTGAACATAGTACCTTCTAAGTCAGAACTCTCTACTCACATAGAATTGCAGAATAGACGTAAGCCTAATTTGAAGCATATTCGGATTCGGGGTAGTTTAACACATGTGCTAAAAGGAGACACTGATAAGATGGACAGGAGTTCACTTGTTTGTGGGTATCCTAGAGAAACGAAAGGAGGTTTATAGTCCTAAAATTCAGAAGGTCATGGTTAGCACCAATGCCTGATTTTTAGAAAAAGACAATGTAATGAACCATAAGCCCATAAGTAAATTTGTTCTTAAGGAAATAATAAAGGACACGTCTAATCTAGTACCAACTGTATAAGATGAGATATCACAAGAAACTGCAACACGTATCACAAACGATACATAATTACAGACAGTGCCTCGTTGTAGTGGGAGGGTTGTTAGGCAACCTGAAAATTCATGTTTTGGGAAAGTCTTTGGACTTGTGTTACGCAACCGCAAGTGTACGGTTTCGTCATCAGTAATATAAAAGATTTGTCGAATCCACAGGAACTGTTGATTAAACACTAGAGATGTCGCAAGTAGGTTATCTAAACGGTCGAAAGTTAACTTTGGCGCTTGCAAACTAACGAGAGTGATTGAAGAGAGAAAGAAGGTTGAGAGAAAGAGAGGGAAGAGATCTTGGAGGGAATGAGCTTCGGAAGATGGATTCTAGGATTTCGGTTTCATTGTAATACTAGGAGATACTACATAGATTACTTAGTTTCTACCCTCTATGTCCATGCTCTGTAGGAAGTTAGATTGGTCAATATCCCTAAGTATCGAATAGAGACGATCCCTGTAAAATCCTATAACAGTTAACCCCCCCTGTCACGAGGGCACCTCGATAGACCACAGGAATTTGTGTCTAGTAAATAGCAATAAGAATAAAGGTAGATGGTACGGGCCCCTACTTCCTTATGGAGGAATTGCATCTCCTTTCAAGAGAATGTCCTAGACGTCCGTGAACGGGTTACCCTTGTCACTAGGGCCTCTCAAGTGTGTAAAATACCGAAAATAGGCGAATATTAATAAGGGAATTTTCTGAAATTTTTGAAAATTTTTCGGAAATTTTTCGGAGCTCGTATGGACGAGTTAACGGGGATAAAATTTGAGTTCCAGGAAAGCCTGTTTAGGCTACCCATTTAAGCGAGGAAAAGTTTACTTTTTCCTTTATTTTTCTTTTATTTATTTTCTTTATTTCTTTTTCTTCTTTCCTCCGTTTTCTCTTCCTCGCCGAACCCACGCGCGCCCGACTCCTTCCCTGTGCCCTAACCGGCGCCGCACGAGTAGTTCTCCTTTTATTCCTCTCTATTCTCCCGATCCTCTGCCCTAGCCACATTGCGCCGCACACCCGAAGCCCTTTTCTTTTCTTCTCCCGAGCGCAGGCCGCCTCATCTGTGCTGGTCACCGCGCGCCCTAGCCTCCCGCCGAGTGCCGCTCCTACTTTTCCCCAAGCGCCGGCGACGCTCACTCCATCGGCAGTTCCCTACTCTGTGCTCGTGCCCTAGCCTACCTTGCCGACGCCGGTGAGCGCCTTGCTGCGATCTTTGCTAGTGCTGTCCGAGACCAGTGCCTCGGTGACGGCGATTTGCCACCGCCACGCTCTCCCTTCTGCCCTCTGTCCTGCTAGAGCCGACCATCACCGAAGGACCTCAGTGTGCCCTAGTCCCGAAACCGCCGTCGGCCAATTTCTCCTCTGTTCTAGCATCGGTGACTGTACCTCTTTCCCTCTCTTGGCGGACAACTAGAGTCGCCGGAAAACGAGAGCTCAAGAAGGAGACTGAGGGTAGCAGTAGTCCGGCAGTGGGATTGAAGGTGAGGGTTTAGGGTTTGGTTTTCGAAATTTTTGCTATGTTTTGTGTCCTGCCGTGAGCAGTAATGTGTTTGGGTGGAAGGGTTGTGTTAATTGAGGATGGTGGTCTCTGGTTGTAGGGTCCTGATCTTCAGCAGCCGACATTTCCTTATTTCAGCATTTACTCTTTGATTTTTCAGCAGCAAGAACGGTTGTGGAACTTGAGGTAAGGTGTAGAGCATTTTGTATATGCTATAGAATATGGTTTTGATTCGATTGTTTAGATGGATGATTATGAGTAGATTGAGGTTGTGTCTATTGATTAGGGTTTTGTCCTAATTTAGGGTTAGAGATTTCATTTAGCTATTTATGGGAATTGTAGCTAAATAAAATATATTTACATTGGTGTCACAGGTCTTTGACGCGAGACGAGTATCTCGATTATCGGATTGGACCATTTCTTATTGGAAGCGGGTACTTTTGACTTATGTCATTTGATATGCATAGTAATGAATTTAACAAATAGCAAAGATTTTGTTTCTTATTTGTTTCGGTTAATCACTACCCAATACCTGTTACATGCTTGGTTGATTGCTTGTTTTGCATCTCATACTATTCCTTACCTGCTTATACATGTTTATAGGGGTAGTGATATACCATGTTTCACCATGTTCAGGACCTAGATCTGATGCCTTACCTGATCTGTGTACCCTTGATATGATTTATTTGCTATGGTGCACATCATGTTTGTATATAGATTTGTTTCAGTATATTACCATGCTTAGTGTCATGCACCATTCGCATGATTGCATGTTGTGTGATATATTGCTCCATTATTGTCGAGCACATCGCCAGTTTCATCACTGTTCGGTGTTCCGTTGTTGACGCTCATGGGTAGCGTGACGCAGCGTGGTAGCACGTCAGTTTGCTCGTTCGGTGCTCCGTTGGTCCGCTCATGGGTAGTGTGATTGCAGCGTGATAGTACGTCGAGACCCCTCCTCGTCATTTTGTACCGGGAGATGAGAGCATTGCGCTTCCCCATTTATGATTTGGGGTAGGAGTATGTGTGTACTCCGACAGCATCCCGTCCACTCGGTTACTCATCAGGAGTAGTGATGTAGAGTGCACGATTGTCACAGCCCTACCTACTCGGTCCCACCATTGGGTGTGAGATGGCTGACTGGCGTCAGGGGTGACCATGATTGCATTGGCATCATACACATTGATGCATTTATTTCTTGTGATTGTGTTTGCTGCATTTATTTGCTGCATATTGGTTGGATGCCCATGCTTGACATGTATACAAGATTTCTATACCTCTCGGACTGTTTATCCTTGTACCATGTCCTGGTTAGTACAGTTTTCTCCTGTTTTCTACAGTTTGCATTTACCTTTATTTCATCAGGAGACTGTACGCATGATTAGTGCTAGATGTTACTTCCTTACTATGTATATCAGTTGTTACCCGTTGAGCGTTGAACTCACCCTCGCCTCCGTTATTATTTTCAGGTTGATGCTGTCAGGAAAGAGTTCCAGTTGCTAGTCCCCTGTAGACCACGAAAATGCTGGATGATCTTTTAGTTTTATTGTTTTGACTATGTCCGACTTATTCTGGTTTTGATACTATGGATTTTTGATACTATGGATCTGGTATGAATGTACGTGTCGATGGTTTTGGTGTTTGGATATGTTTTACTACATGCCTGCCTGGACGGCAGAAGATGTGAGTTGATCTTATTGTCGGATTTGAGCTTTACGAGTGTAGTTGAGTAGGGTTGTTTTTGAGTCCTATTTCTGTTTCAGTTTGATTATTATTAAACTGCGTGGTTGTGTCAGCAGAGGCTGAAATTTATATAAACTGCGTGGTTGTCTGTGTGTTGTATTTTATTTTTGTTATTATTCCAGCCGCATGTGGCTGAGGTATATAGTGTTTGTAGAAAGTTTCAGATTGTCCGCCGTACAGGGGAGATGCTGCCGAAATTTCTTCGGACAGGGACTCCTCCGGGGCGTGACAATTTATTTGGTATCAGAGCTTAAGTTTTACGATCGTTGTTTTCGTATTTTGGATATTTGGGATAACTTGATACCAATTTATATGGTATCAGAGCGCCAAAGTTTGGCGATACTTGTTTGGTTTCCGTGTGTTGGATTTTCGAGATTTATCTGATACCAATTTATTGGTATCAAAGCAGGGGGTGATACCTGCTTTTAGTATTCTGGATATATTGTGCTAGCCCAAGTTTGCGAGTCAAACTGGGTAGTTATTTTGGTTGCACGGATTTTCCATTATGTATACATTTTGGACTTTCGTTTCGGATTAATATGGATTCCGGTGATTTTCTTGTACGAAATTCCGAGGTCAATTTGGGGACTGGACAGCGACGGAACATCTCCAGACAGCAATTATGTATGATGTTATTTTGGTAATTGGCTATACTGGTAGTAATATCTGTAATATAATTTAACAGATATGAGGCGATCTACGCGTATTGCTGCGAGACGTGGCGCTGGACGACCACGTACGAGAACCGCGGGATCTCTGGATATGCCAGAGATGCCTTCTGTTGATGAGCCTGTCGGCCAGGGACAGACTCAGCATGCTGCGGGGGCGTCGGGCTCTCAGACCCCGATGGCTCCCTTAGAGGCACCTACCTCAGCTGCACCGACAGTATCCACTCCTACTGTATTTCCGGTACCACCAGGGGTACCATTGGCATTCCTGACACCAGCTCCAGCCCAGCCTATGGCGTATTCGGCACCACCACCACTTTGGCCTACAGTGTACCTGACACCAGCGGCACCTATGCTCCCAGTACATACGGTGTACCCAGCAGCACCTGCATTAGGGATACCGACTGCTCCACATCTGGTACCATTGCCTACCGTACATCCAGCCGCGGCCACCTATGTTCACCCTACAGTGCCACCGACGGCATATGCTCCAGTTTACCCAGCAGCACCGGGAGTACCTCCTCCGGTTTATGCACCGGTACCACTTGTAGTACCAGCTCCAGTGGTTTCGCCAGTCCCGACAGTCATTCCGACACACCTCACTGACATTGTTGCGGCACGAGCCAGGATTCCAGTGTTGGTAGAGTTGATGAAGAGTCGATTTACACTCTTCCGAGGAGACCGTGATCCGAGTGTGGCCCTGTCTTGGATTGAGACTATGGAGCGGACTTTCTTCTATATGGCTTGCTCAGAGTGGGAGAAAGCAGAGCTGGCTGCTTTTCATTTATGGGACACGGCCGACACCTGGTGGACTACTCAGTGTTCCATCATCCGTGAGCAGAACATCACTTGGGCCAGATTCAGAGAGGCTTTTGAGAGCCGTTTCTTTCCACGAGCTTATGAGATGGCTCGCCGGCAGGATTTTCTGAGTTTGCGACAGAACAATCGATCGGTGATAGAGTATAATACAGAGTTTGACAGCTTGGCCAGATTTTGTCCAGAGCTAGTTGCTGAGGACAGTTCACGTATGCAGCAGTTCATTCAGGGGCTGGATGGACATTTGCAACTAAGACTTGTCGGTCTTGGTATCACATCTTATGCGGAGATGTTGGGCAGAGCCCTCATTATTGAGTCAGCTCAGCAGAGAGTTTTTCTGGATAGGAAAAGGAAGCAGCCGAGTCAGACATCTGGACAGAACCAGCAGTCACAGGCTACACCACAGCAGAGCAGGCGCAGTCAGTCAGATCAGGGTACTTCTGGGGTAGCTAGTAGGCCTCAGAAATCAAGGCAGTCTTCTTCAGGACATTTCCGGTCTCCACAGCAGAACCGGAAACAACCCGCCAGCGATATTTGGTGTTTCAGATGTGGGTCCAGAGATCACATCACCACAGCCTGTACTATGGGACAGTCAGTTTGCTTTTATTACAAACTGCCTGGGCACCAGAGTCGAGATTGCTAGCTGAAGGCTCAGCATACTTCTCCTGGAGTTACTGCTCAGGGAGGACAGCACAGTCAGTCAGGGTCTCGACGAGGAGGGCGGAGATTCCAGCCCTCACATCATCAGCAGGGGATAGCTTCACCTGCAGCAGCATTTGGCATGCATGGACAGGAATACTCCAATGCTTCCATAGCACCCAGAGTTCTGTTCCGGGACCTTATTATCCGACGCAGGGGCAGTATCAGATGCAGCCTCAGCCTCTAGGCCAGTACCAGACTCAGTCCCAGCCATCGGCACAGTATCAGTCGCCGCCTTCTCAGTCTTCTCTGGCACATTATCCAGCAGCGCCTCAGTGGCAGGCTTCTGCCCAGCCGCAGCAGCCGCTGGCAGTGTTACCACCTCCTCCTCCGCCAGAGACTGGACGTGTTCATGCGATTACCAGGGAGGATGCACAGCGGGCCGACGGATCCGTTTTCCGCGGTATGATTTCCATTTATGTATTTTCCGCTGACATATTGATTGATACTGGTAGCTCACACTCTTTTATATCTCGTACCTTTATGCGGGAGATTGGTAGATTACCTACTTTTAGACTGCAGCGATTGACCGTCTCCCTACCGTCCGGTGATACTTTAGACGTCACCCAGGAGGTCAGAGGTTGCCCGTTAGACTTTGGCAACATGATACTTACGGTAGATCTTCTAGTATTGGAGATAGTCGAGTTTGATATCATACTTGGCATGGATTGGCTGTCAGTATATCATGCTACCGTTGATTGCCAGACGAGGGTAGTCACCTTCCGGCCTCCGAACCAACCCTCGTGGGATTTCACTAGCATCAGAGATGACAGCATATCGATCATTTCGGCGATTCAGGCTCAGAAGTTGTTGTCACATGGCTGTCAGGGTTTTCTGTTATCTATGATTAGTACTGAGGACAGCAGTAGTTCGCAGCTCTCCAACATTCCTGTAGTCCGGGAGTACCCAGATGTATTTCCAGAGGAGCTGCCAGGTCTGCCTCCCAGAAGGCAAGTGGAGTTCGCTATTGAGCTAATTCCGGGGACCGCACCGGCATCGAAAGCTCCTTATCGTATGGCACCAAAAGAGTTGAACGAGCTGAAGGTTCAACTCCATGAGCTTTTGGATAGGGGATTTATTCACCCTAGTGTTTCTCCATGGGGTTCTCCGGTATTATTTGTCAAGAAAAAGGACGGCACTATGAGGTTATGTATTGACTACAGACAGCTGAATGTAGTGACCGTCAGAAATAAATATCCTTTACCATGGATCGAGGATTTGTTTGATCAGCTCAGAGGTACTTCAGTGTATTCTAAGATTGATCTGCGATCCGGATATCATCAGCTGAGAGTCAGAGAATCAGATATTCAGAAGACAGCTTTCCGTACTAGATACGGTCATTATGAGATTTTGGTAATGCCATTTGGGCTTACCAATGCTCCAGCGGTGTTTATGGACTTGATGAACCGCATCTTTCTGGAGTATCTGGATCAGTTTGTTATCGTTTTCATTGATGACATATTGATCTACTCGCATTCCGAGGAGGAGCATGCACAGCATCTTTGTATAGTCTTGGAGACTCTTAGACGACATCAGCTGTACGTGAAGTTCATCAAGTGTGCATTCTGGTTATCCTCAGTCGGTTTTATGGGACACGTGGTTTCTAGCAGAGGTATTTCAATTGATCCTCAGAAGATCGAGGCTGTCACCGGTTGGGAGCAGTCGAAGTCAGTTCATGAGATTCGCAGTTTTCTGGGATTGGCCGGATATTATCGATATTTTGTCGAGGGTTTCTAACGTATTGCTATGCCGCTGACATGCCTTACCAGGAAAGGCGTGAAGTTCACATGGTCCGAGGATTGCGAGACCAGCTTTCAGGAGCTGAAGCAGAGATTAGTGTCGGCTCCAGTTTTGGTTTTACCTTCTGGAGAGGTCGGATTTGTACTCTACACCGACGCTTCTCTACAGGGTTTGGGTGCTGTTCTGATGTAGCACCATAGAGTAGTCTCTTATGCTTCTCGTCAGCTGAAGGAGCATGAGAAGAACTACCCAGTTCATGGCCTGGAGTTAGCTGCCATCATATATGCTTTGAAGATTTGGCATCATCATCTGTACGACATTACATTTGAGATTCTCACTGATCATAAGAGTCTCAAATATATTTTTACTCAGAAGGAGCTTAATCTTCGACAGAGGAGATGGATGGAGTTCCTGAAGGACTACGATTGCACCATTAGCTACCACCCGGGGAAAGCTAATATGGTTGCAGATGCACTCAGCAGGAAGTCCAGAGGGACTTTGGCTTACCACCGAGTTTCAGTTACAGACTTGGTTCAGGGTTTCTCTGAGTTAGATCTTGAGGAGCAGGGACCGACAGAGCAGGGTATTCTGGTTACCATGGTTGCTCAGTCGTCGATCAGGACGAGGATCCGAGAGGCCCAGGCTAGTGATCAGCATTTGTAGTTTATTGGCAGTCAGATAGCTTCCGGTCAGCAGACCGAGTTTACACGAGATGAGGAGGGTATTATATACTTCCGAGGCAGATTATACGTACCTCAGTCTCATCCGGTCTTACAGGAGCTACTCCAGGAGGCACACCGCTCTCGATTTGTGATCCATCCAGGCGGGACCCGTATGTATCGAGACTTGAGGCATTCCTATTGGTGGAACGGTATGAAGAAAGACATCATGGATTTTGTAGCTAGATGTCTTGTCTATCAGCAGGTGAAGGCTGAGCATCAGCGACCTGCCGGGTTACTTCAGCGGATTCCTATTCCTGAGTGGAAATGGGAACATATCACTATGGATTTTGTAGTGGGATTGCCGAGGACACGACGAGGCCATGACGTGATTTGGGTAATCGTTGATCGATTAACCAAATCCGCGCATTTCTTAGCGATTCGGAGGACTGATTCCCTGGACCAATTGGCAGATCTGTATTGTCAAGAGATCATCAGATTACATGGTGTTCCATTGAGTATCATTTCGGATAGAGATCCATGGTTTACGTCACGTTTCTGGCAGAGTCTGCGGCAAGCCTTGGGCACACAGCTCCGTTTCAGTACAGCCTTCCATCCACAGACAGATGGACAGTCAGAGCGGACCATTCAAACTTTAGAGGACCTGCTGAGGTCATGTGTTATGGATTTCGAAGGCAGTTGGGAGGACCATCTGCCATTAGTAGAGTTTTCTTACAACAACAGCTTTCATTCGGCTATCCAGATGGCACCGTTTGAGGCGTTGTATGGTAGACCTTGTCAGACACCCGTCCTCTGGGATGAGGTTGGAGAGGCTCAGATGTTGGGACCTCATAGAGCTCAGCAGGATGCAGAGTTGGTCCGTACTATCAGACGGAGGATGTCAGAGGCGCAGGACCGCCAGAAGAGTTATGCTGATCGGAGACGCAGACCACTAGAGTTCTCTGTTGGCGATCATGTATTTCTGCGAGTTTCACCCACGAAATGAGTGAAGAGATTTGGCCTCAGAGGTAAGCTAGCTCCGCGGTATATTGGCCCTTTCGAGATCTTGGAGAGGATCGGAGTGGTAGCTTACCGGTTAGCACTTCCACCGTCCTTGGCAGGTGTCCACGATGTATTCTACGTATCTATGCTGCGGAGATACGTGCCTGACCCGACGCATGTACTAGCAGATATTCCAGTTCCAGTTCAGCCTGACATTACATATGAGGAGATTCCGGTACGGATTCTTGATCGGAAAGAGCGTCAGTTGCGGAACAAGACTATTCGGCTGGTTAAAGTCGGATGGCAGCATCATTCGGATGAAGAGGCTACTTGGGAGCTCGAGGATACTATCCGAGCTTGATACCCCCATCATTTCACTTGAGGTATGTGATTTAGTTTACCGTTCAGCATTTATACTTTTTGTCTATTGTTAGTACTTGCTGATGGTAGATAACGAAATTTGGGGACCAAATTTTTATTAGTGGGGGAGAATGTACAATACCGAAAATAGGCAAATATTAATAAGGGAATTTTCCGAAATTTTTGGAAATTTCTCGGGAATTTTTCGGAGCTCGTATGGACGAGTTAACGGGGATAAAATTTGGATTCCGGGAAAGCCTGTTTAGGCTACCCATTTAAGCGAGGAAAAGTTTATTTTTTCCTTTATTTTTCTTTTATTTCTTTTCTTTATTTCTTTTTTTTCTTTCCTCCGTTTTCTCTTCCTCGCCGAACCCACGCGCACCCGACTCCTTCCCTGTGCCCTAACCGGCGTCGCACGAGTGGTTCTCCTTTTATTCCTCTCTATTCTCCCGATCCTCTGCCCTAGCCACATTGCGCCACACACCCGAAGCCCTTTTCTTTTCTTCTCCCGAGCGTCGGCCGCCTCATCTGTGCTGGTCACCGCGCGCCCTAGCCTCCCGCCGAGTGCCGCTCCTCCTTTTCCCCAAGCGCCGGTGACGCTCACTCCATCGCCGGTTCCCTACTCTGTGCTCGTTCCCTAGCCTACCTTGCCGATGCCGGTGAGCGCCTTGCTGCGATCTTTGCTAGTGCTGTCCGAGACCAGTGCCTCGGTGACGGCGATTTGCCACCGCCGACGCTCTCCCTTCTGCCCTCTGTCCTGCTAGAGCCGACCATCACCGAAGGACCTCAGTGTGCCCTAGTCCCGAAACCGCCGCCGGCCAATTTCTCCTCTGTTCTAGCATCGGTGACTGTACATCTTTCCCTCTCTTGGCGGACAACTAGAGTCGTCGGAAAACGAGAGCTCAAGAAGGAGACTGAGGGTAGCAGTAGTCCGGCAGTGGGATTGAAGGTGAGGGTTTAGGGTTTGGTTTTCGAAATTTTTGCTATGTTTTGTGTCTTGCCGTGAGCAGTAATGTGTTTGGGTGGAAGAGTTGTGTTAATTGAGGATGGTGGTCTCTGGTTGTAGGGTCCTGATCTTCAGCAGCCGACATTTCCTTATTTCAACATTTACTCTTTGATTTTTCAACAGCAAGAACGGTTGTGGAACTTGAGGTAAGGTGTAGAGCATTTTGTATATGCTATAGAATATGGTTTTGATTCGATTGTTTAGATGGATGATTATGAGTAGATTGAGGTTGTGTCTATTGATTAGGGTTTTGTCCTAATTTAGGGTTAGAGATTTCATTTAGCTATTTATGGGAATTGTAGCTAAATAAAATATATTTACATTGGTGTCACAGGTCTTTGACGCGAGACGAGTATCTCGATTATCGGATTGGACCATTTCTTATTGGAGGCGGGTACTTTTGACTTATGTCATTTGATATGCATAGTAATGAATTTAACAAATAGCAAAGATTATGTTTCTTATTTGTTTCGGTTAATCACTACCCAATACCTGTTACATGTTTGGTTGATTGCTTGTTTTGCATCTCATACTATTCCTTACCTGCTTATACATGTTTATAGGGGTAGTGATATACCATGTTTCACCATGTTCAGGACCTAGATCTGATACCTTACCTGATCTGTGTACCCTTGATATGATTTATTTGCTATGGTGCACATCATGTATGTATATAGATTTGTTTCAGTATATTACCATGCTTAGTGTCATGCACCATTCGCATGATTGCATGTTGTGTGATAGATTGCTCCATTATTGTCGAGCACATCGCCAGTTTCATCACTGTTCGGTGCTCCGTTGTTGACGCTCATGGGTAGCGTGACGCAGCGTGGTAGCACGTCAATTTGCTCGTTCGGTGCTCCGTTGGTCCGCTCATGGGTAGTGTGATTGCAGCGTGATAGTACGTCGAGACCCCTCCCCGTCATTTTGTACCGGGAGATGAGAGCATTACGCCCCCCATTTATGATTTGGGGTAGGAGTATGTGTGTACTCCGACAGCATCCCGTCCACTCGGTCACTCATCAAGAGTAGTGATGCAGAGTGCACGGTTGTCACAGCCCTACCTACTCGGTCCCACCATTGGGTGTGAGATGGCTAACTGGCGTCAGGGGTGACCATGATTGCATTGGCATCATACACATTGATGCATTTATTTCTTGTGGTTGTGTTTGCTGCATTTATTTGCTGCATATTGGTTGGATGTCCATGCTTGACATGCATACAGGATTTCTATACCTCTTGGACTGTTTATCCTTGTACCATGGTTAGTACAGTTTTCTCCTGTTTACTACAGTTTGCATTTACCTTTATTTTGTCAAGAGACTGTACGCATGATTAGTGCTAGATGTTACTTCCTTACTATATATATCAGTTGTTACTCGCTGAGCGTTGGACTCACCCCCGCCTCCGTTATTATTTTCAGGTTAATGCTGTCAGGAGAGAGTTCTAGTTGCTAGTCCCCTGCAGACCACGAAAATGTTGGTTGATCTTTTAGTTTTATCGTTTTGACTATGTCCGACTTATTCCGGTTTTGATACTATGGATCTGGTATGAATGTACATGTCGATGGTTTTGGTGTTTGGATATGTTTTACTACATGTCTGCCTGGACGGCAGAAGAGGTGAGTTGATCTTATTGTCGGATTTGAGCTTTACGAGTGTAGTTGAGTAGTGTTGTTTTTTAGTCCTATTTCTATTTCAGTTTGATTATTATTAAACTGCGTGGTTGTGTCAGCCAGAGGCTGAAATTTATATAAACTGTGTGGTTGTCTGTGTGTTGTATTTTATTTTTGTTATTATTCCAGCCGCATGTGGCTGAGGTATATAGTGTTTGTAGAAAGTTTCAGATTGTCCGCCGTACAGGGGAGATGCTGCCGAAATTTCTTCGGACAGGGACTCCTCCAGGGCATGACAGAGTGTACGATCTAGAGCACTCTCTCTACGAGAGCAGCAGTTCCTAAGGGATTGTTTCTGTAACGACCTGGCCCCTCGGCCCCTTGGGCATCCCAACTAGCGGCCCATTTGGCGGCCCCTTGGCGGTCCCTTGGGTGGCTCAACTGGTGGCCCAACTGGCAACCTCTTATGTTGTCGACCGACAACCCTCGGCCGTATCGTTACTCACTAGGACTTCCCACCCCTGGCCAGTGGATTTTTGCCTTCCCTAGGATTCGAACTCTAGACCTCCAGGCTAAGTACTAGAGTTTATGAATCCTGGTAGCCAAGTGAGCCACAATGGCGACCCATTAGGCGGCCCCTTGGCGGTCCCTTGGGCGGCCACAATGGCAGCGCAACTGGCGATCCCTTATGTCGTCGATCGACGACCCTCGGGCATGTGTCGTTACTCACAAGGTTTTCCCACCCCTAGCAAGTGGATTTTTGTCTTCTCCAGGATTCGAACTATAGATCTCCAGGATAAATACTACCCCTCGGCCCCTTGGGCGGCCCAACTGGCGATCCATTTGGCGGTCCCTTTGTAACGACCACCCTTCTTACTATACTATACTACTCTCTAAGGATGACCGTTACTTAACTACTAACTCTACTTAACCGGTATGATCGAAACCACGAGGAGTCTCTACCGAAAAATTTCGATAGAGTCTCCCCTGTACCGGTGACCTTAAACTGAGATACAAACATAATATACATCAGCCATAGGTGGCTGGAACATATATCAAACACACAAAAGAAATAACATCACCACGCAGTTTAATAAAATCAAATCATGCAAGTCATGAATAGCGGAAACAAAATAAAATACAGCTTCTTACTCCAAAATTTTTTTATCAACCTATATACAGAATTAATCTAACAAATTCTTAAACTAAGTTCCAAGGCTTCCATAGTCCTGGCATCACACACTATCCAGAGGAACCAGGGCAACACCAAACTCGATCACAAACACCTCAAA
This sequence comes from Zingiber officinale, assembly GCF_018446385.1. NCBI lineage: Eukaryota > Viridiplantae > Streptophyta > Magnoliopsida > Zingiberales > Zingiberaceae > Zingiber > Zingiber officinale. The sequence goes on from NC_055997.1 coordinate 101,321,356, forward strand.
TCCGTAGAAGAAAATTGCAAACATTCACTAGATGAAGCCTCAACATCAATGAAAATCGATTTGCAACTTATTCCTATCTCTGAGCATCATAGCACCAAACCAAATCTATCTAACATGCACGCTAGGGTTCCACGGCTACTACAATCTTTACAGCAGCAAAGAAAATGAAAGGGAAATAAAAGCATCAAATCCAAATTCAAGCTATAAAAACTCGAGGTATAAAACCCACATGCTTGATCTTTACCCATCCTGTTCTTCCTTTGAAGGTCATGGCAGTAAACCCTAAGCTAACCTTCTTCACAGAAAAATTTGGAACACAAAAGGAATAGAAATCCGGAACTATCCTACTGCAGGTGAGTAGCGACTTACAGCGTGTTCTTGGATTCAAACCGAATGGGAAAAACTTCTAGGGTTCGGACAGCTTGAGATCTCCGGCCCTTCTTCGTGCTAACAGTTCCCTCTTGACGAGGGAAGCTCGGATCCGAGAAGAACTTGCGGAATCCCTTTAGCCGGCCACCGGAGAAGCCCTAGCTCCTCGCTGTGGTTTCACCCGAGAGCAGCCGTCGCGCGAGAGGAGCAAAGAAGGGTTTCAGGAGAGGGGAAGAAGTTAGGGCACGGGAGATTCAACATTAACTCATCCCTTTTATAATCCAATATTCTGTTACCTTCCTTAAGTAAATTTCCTATCTTTTCTAAGTAGAACCGACGGCCTGAACACTTGGTCAGCCTCGGCTTGGCTCGTGGTTGGAGTCGCGGGTTTGAAACTCGGCCGAATCATTTTTCCGCAACCCTTTTATCTTGAATATTTCTGTTCCTAAAAACTGCTTAATATTAATTTGGTTCAGTTTTCTTTACAAAACACTTGCTGGTCACTTGGTTAACCCGATTCGCTTAAGGCTTTGCTTAACCGAAGGTCTTCGGTTCAAATCTCGGCTTGGACATTATTTTTGTCGAAACTTCTTTCGTTTAGTAAAAATACCAAACGACCTCCAAAAATTACATAAAAATACTCTAAAAATCCCTAGAATATTTCTATAGCATTTTTAAATATTTTTAAATTACTTTTAGGACTCTAATTGAGGAAATTTTGGGCGTTACAATTCTCCTTACCTTATAAAAAGTTCATCCTCGAACTTAGAATAATTCTAGATATCTCTGTCTCATACTGTCCTCACGCTCCTAAGTAACTTCCTCGTGCTTCTGGTTCTAAATGACTTTCACTAATGGTACTCTTTGTTCCTTAGTCTCTTAACTTTTCGGTCTCCATTATTCATATCGCATCGTACCCATTAGTGGTCCTTGGAAGGTTTGATATCTTTTCTATCCTTTCTAAACATACTTATGTATATGAATATAAGAGAACAAAACATCTATCTTACTAAAGCGCATATAAGCAATTACTCAATACTGCAAATAAGAAAGAAAGCATAAAAGGAAAACTTAAATACTTTCTTACTTGAAGACGGCAAAGATGGTGCTGATGTGTGATGCTGGAGAATGGGAACTGCTCTAATACCAACTGTAACGACCACCCTTCTTACTATACTATACTATTCTCTAAGGATGACCGTTACTTAACTACTAACTGTACTTAATCGGTATGATCAAAACCACGAGGAGTCTCTACTGAAAAATTTCGACAGAATCTCCCCTGTACCGGTGACCTTAAACTGAGATACAAACATAATATATATCAGCCACAGGTGGCTGGAACATATATCAAACACACAAAAGAAATAACATCACCACGTAGTTTAATAAAATCAAATCATGCAAGTAATGAATAGCGGGAACAAAATAAAATACAGCTTCTTACTCCAAAATTTTCTTATCAACCTATATACAGAATTAATCTAACAAATTCTTAAACTAAGTCCCAAGGCTTCCATAGTCCTGGCATCACACACCATCCAGAGGAACCAGGGCAACACCAAACTCGATCACAAACACCTCAAATCCATAGAAGAAAATTGCAAACATTCACTAGATGAAGCCTCAACATCAATGAAAATTGATTTGCAACTTATTCCTATCTCTGAACATCATAGCACCAAACCAAATCTATCTAACATGCATGCTAGGGTTCCACGGCTACTATAATCTTTACAGTAGCAAAGAAAATGAAAGGGAAATAAAAGCATCAAATCCGAATTCAAGCTATAAAAACTTGAGGTATAAAACCCACATGCTTGATCTTTACCCATCCTGTTCTTCCTTTGAAGGTCACGGCAGTAAACCCTAAGCTAATCTTCTTCATAGAAAAATTCGGAACACAAAAGGAATAGAAATCCGGAACTATCCTACTGCAGGTGAGTAGCGACTTACAGTGTGTTCTTGGATTCAAACCGAATGGGAAAAACTTCTAGGGTTCGGACAACTTGAGATCTCCGGCCCTTCTTCGTGCTAATAGTTCCCTCTTGACGAGGGAAGCTCGAATCCAAGAAGAACTCGTGGAATCCCTTTGGACGACCACCGGAGAAGCCCTAGCTCCTTGATAACCATGATTTTACTATACTATTCTCATTCATATAATCATGGTTTGATGTAGTTTTCATATATAGAACCCATATTTACATTACATTTTTTATACATTGTATCAATTTTGGACTAAATTGTAAATTATGTTATTATGGCTTAATTTGATGCTAATATTTGATCCTTATTTTGTAGGCATCAAAAGGGTCATGGACCCGATCAGATCAGGCTGCATTTGGGCTCAAATCAAGGGCTAATCAAGTCGATCAAGCCTCGGAGCATTATAGGCCGTTCATCCAAGATTGAGCAGATCTGAGCCATCCGTTGAAGATCTGGCCGATCCAACTTAATGGGGAGCAGATCTGAGCTATTTATGAAGATCCAGAAGTTTTGATCCAGATCTGAGTTCATCCAGCCATTGATCCAGCCGGATTAATCTGGACCGTTCATTGAAGACTGGGCGGATCTGGACCATCCAGTTATGATCTGATCGATCCGACCTACAGGAGAGTAGATCCAGACCCTAGATCAACATCAGTACCTTCAGATCATATTTTGGATGACTTTTCACCGTTGATTTAGCCCGGAATCATCTCAGCCGTCTGTTCAGATCCAGATCTGATTTAAATCTGAGAAGCTACAGTGCAGAAGACGAGCTTGGCGATCTCGCGATTCTGGCCACTGTTCATCCTTCTTCTCCGCGACGCCGCAGCCTCCCATTCCACTTCCAGATATGATCTTCACTTCTCTTCATCTCCGGCGAACCTCTAGTGATCTGGCGAAGCGCAGAGCAGCAATTTAGGGGCGTTCTCCGGTTGTGATCTTGCTGTCCGCGAGCTACATCCAAGCCAGATTTAGGGGCGTTCTCCGATCTGAGCTTCTGCCATTCTCTCTGGGGGATTTAGGGGCGTTCTCCGGTTCTCCAGAGATCGATCCATCTTCATTTCCACCTCGCGTCTCCAGATTTAGCAAGAGTGCTCTGTTTCTTCGGCGGCTGGTGATTTCAGGTGAATCCGAGCTAATTAGGGCGTTCTCTATGGCTTTTGAATTCTCCTGAATGTGCTGGTGATTCAGAGGTAGCCGGTGATTGCCGGAAGGGCATTCCCAGAGGCAAATCTGTGGTTTCAATAGAGAGAAGAGAGGTTTAGTTTCGGTTTTGGTTTGTGGAATGTCTTTAGGCTTTTGTTTCTTTAACTTTGTCTTTGAATTGTTCAATTCCTTGCTCAGATCTAAAGATCTGATAGTATAGAGTACATTTCAGTTCTTGATTTCCTTTCTTATTTCAGTTCTTGCTTGCATTTTCTTTGAAAACCCATGTTTGATGTTTTACTTGATATTCTGATTTTATTAATGTGTTGCAACCCGAATCTTGTTTAACTACTAATTAGTTAGCTAACTAGTTTATGTTTTGAATTAGATGTTCTGATTAACCTTAGTTTGATTAATTTGGGTTCTCTAGTGAGCTAGGCGTTGTGCTTTACATTAGATCTATTGGGCTGTGATTGAGTGAAATTCATGAATGCTTAACTGAAGGTTTTTGTTTGTGTTCCTCTGTTGAAGGTTACTGTGATTGAGCATTCAAGTTTAATGGTTGAATTAAGTGTAATTGAGAATTGGATGAAACTCTGGTTTTGCAAGTTGTTTGAGATTTCGAATTCACTTGCTACTTGATACCTTTGCTATGTGAATTGGATTGTTAAGGCTGACCATGAGTTAAATTGATATCGGATTCATATTGATGATGTAGGAGTAGAATTTGAATTGAATCTAGAGTGTGCACACATTTACTAGTCAATCCTTGGAAAAATACGACTTGGGACTCCTTACTACACGTGTTTCATTTATTTAATGTGAGTTCCAATCTTTATCAATTTGGGGTGCCACGTGACATGCAAAAAGGTCGACACCACTCCTCACTGTGGTTTCGCCCGAGAGCAGCCGCCATGCGAGAGGAGCAGAGAAGGGTTTCGGGAGAGGGGAAGAAGTTAGGGCACGGGAGTTTCAACATTAACTCATCCCTTTTATAATCCAATATTATGTTACCTTCCTTAAGTAAATTTCCTACCTTTTCTAAGTAGAACCGACGGCCTGAACACTTGGTCAGCCGCGGCTTGGCTCGTGGTTGGAGTCGTGGGTTCGAAACTCAGTCGAATCATTTTTCCGCAACCCTTTTATCTTGAATATTTCTGTTCCTAAAAACTACTTAATACTAATTTGGTTCGGTTTCCTTTACAAAACACTTGCTGGTCACTTGGTTAACCCGATTCGCTTAAGGCTTTGCTTAACCGGAGGTCTCCGATTCGAATCTCGGCTTGGACATTATTTTTGTCGAAACTTCTTTCGTTTAGTAAAAATATCAAATGACCTCCAAAAATTACATAAAAATACTCTAAAAATTTCTAAAAATCCCTAGAATATTTCTATAGTATTTTTAAATATTTTCAAATTACTTTTAGGACTCTAATTGAGGAAATTTGGGACGTTACACCCTTGGTCGGCCCAACTGGTGACCCCTTATGTCGTCGACTGACGACCCTCAGCCGTGCTGTTACTGTTTCTTCTCTTAAGGGGGTGTCTTAGATGTCCAGAAAAGATTATCCCTGTCACTAGGGTACCTTGGTCAATACGCTCTAGGGTGTCCCCTTTGCGGGATTAACCATCCTCCACATCAATCAACAAAGCATGAAATATAAATATATCACACAAGCATGAACAAGGCATGAACAAGACATCGAATAAAAATAAGATAAATCTACATAGTTCTACATCTCCATCGCATTACAAGTACTCTCTAATCCTATAAGAGGATGTCTACTCCATTGTGAGGGAAGAACAACCCCAAAACATAAAGAGAAACATACTTACAATCCTAGAAGAAGAGGAAGAAGAGATGCTTGATGATTCCGATGTCTTGGGGATGCTTCCTTGCTCCAGAGATGGACGGATCATGAAGGGACGGCGGTGGATGAAGCTCTACGGCTTTCCCCGAGGGGAGGGACGAAGTCCCGAACTAAAGATGAACCCAAGAATAGGGTTCTTGACCCTTTTATATGCTAGGGAATGAGCGTCGCACGGGTCGCGGCATGGTCGTGCAAGGTTGGCACGGCCACGCCTTTTCTCCCTTCTGGTTGAGTGGCACGGTCATGCGAGTCCACACGGCCGTGTCTTCCTTGGCCGCTGGTTATGAGGCACGGCCGTGCAAGATTGCACGACCATGCTTTGCTTCCTCTCTGGAGTGGCCACACGGCCCTGCAAGGTTGCACGGCCGTGACCTTCTGCTTCTCTGTCCAGGGTCACACGGCCGTGTGGATTCACACGGTCGTGACCTTCCTCCTCTCTAGAATGCTGCTTGGCCACGGGTTGATTGGCACGGTCGTGCCATTCGGCACGGCCAAGGCCCTCTTCACCACACGACCGTGTGGCCTTGCACGACCCAAGCTCCTGTGTGCTCTTTTTCTCCATTTCCGCTCCAAATAACGTCCTGTCAACAAGAAAACAAGCAAAGAGCATATCTCCGAACAAAAGAGTATTTATAATGAGTATGCACTAAAGGAGACGATTATGAAAAGAATATATATGCATAAAGCAAGTAAATGTGCGCTAAAACATGCATAAACAATCATAAGATCTACGCACATCACACCCCAGACTTAAACTTTTGCTTGTCCTCAAGCAAAACCCGTAATCTAGATTCATGTGGTTAAATAGTGAATCATAATCTCTAGCAAGTCAACATAATTTTATCAAATGGTTTCATTGGTGAGCAAGATACAAAAGTAGTTTAAGTATGACCTAAGTAGTAGTCCTCCATGCTCAGTGCGAAAGTGACCTAGATTTATCAAGTTTCAATCCCTAAGTTTAGTCAAGTCGTCATAAAATTATGTTCCTTATGCTTCCAGCGATAGACACTTACCTGCCACACACAAGGTTCGTTCCTCTCAAAAATGCTATGCATCGTCTACTCAATGTCTCAAAGGAATACTCAGTATCAAGAGAAACATAGCATTCATTTCCCCAGTAACCTAACTCGGTCTCAAAGGGGTGAATTGCTAGTTTCCACTCACGACAACAATTTTTTTATCCCTTATTTTTTTCATTCATTTTTTTTTGAATGTTTGCAAAGTACTAAACTTGAACTAACTTTCATTTTTTTTTGGGGATTAAATTTTTTCCAAATGAGCTTACATGATCTGAGTTTATCCAGCAACCAAAATGTAGTTGAAAGGTCACCATAGAAGCACAGGTACTAGTCCAATTCTATGAATGATGACTATTTTAGAGTTATCAATCATCAAAAATAGGCATAGTATATAGAGATCCTAAAATAAGGTCAATACTTAAACTCTTATAGTAAAAATATTGCTCAGTTCATGCTATCAAAGATAGAAAAAGATAGATCACTAAACATACTAGAACCATAAGTAACACATAAACCACATAAAATCTAGAGTAGACGTGCTAGTATTTTGCATTAAGGAACAAACAATCATCATATGATGTAGGATGCAACTACTAAACAAAAAGAAATAAGTAAAAACTAAACTAAACTGAATGCATCTAATGCATCCCCCAGACTTAAACTTTTCATTGTCCCAATGAAAACTAATAAACAATGTGGAGGAATTTTAAAGTAAGAGAAGTTACCAAGTGATGAGACATTCATGTTTTTGAAGATACTCCTCTATCCAATGCTCATATTCTTCCACAATTTTGAAATCTACAAAGATAGACAAGAAAAATTAAGTAGAGGGTATGATTTATTATCAATAAAGTAAAAACAAACTAAAAAGAAAACAAGGAAAATGAACTTGGGTTGTCTCCCAAGAAGCGCTTGTTTAAGGTCATTAGCTCGACCACCTCATTAGATTTAACGAAATCGCGATCTTGGAGGGGTAAGATATTTTAGAACCCTCTTACCAAGGGCTCTTATTATGGAGGGAGCTTTCATCAAAAAAGTGAAGAATAACTCTCTCCATTTTCGTCCTCTTGGTTCCAAAAGATCGCTAGAAATACTAACCTTGCGTTGTTGAGATATACCTGAAAGTTCTAGACATGTGGATGTGACTCCTTCAGAATTAAGTATTGGTTCTAGCTCTGACTCAAGTGATGATGCTTCTGAAAGTGGTGATTCATGGGGCTTTGCTTCCATTGCACAAGTCCCTACATATTGGACCACAATATGTTCAATCCTTGCAATTCTCATAATCTCATAAGGTTGTGTGGATAAAGAGGTGATTCTTGAGATGTTGCTTCCACAACACAGCTCCCTACACTTCCTTTCATAACATCATCATCAACACAAGTATCAAAAAATAAACAAATATCAATATCCTCAGTGGGAGAATCATCTATAGGAGGATCACTAACTTCATTTGCAGTTTTAAGTTGATCTACCACATCACACTCATCATCTGAAAATTCAATTTCATCATAACACCCTGTAAACCCAGAAGGTAAATCTGAAAACTTGTTATCCATTGCATTATCATCAAAATCCTCATCTGAAGAGTCCTCATCTTCATATACGTCCAAAAATCTACACTCAACCATATTAGTGTCACAAAATCTGCCAAAGTCTTCATTTTCATTGACCCTCACTAGCCTTTGTGGAAAAGGAACCTTTAGTGAATGTCTTGGGAAAGATACTTCCTTTTCCCTATATTCCCTTTGAGCTTGCGGAGGAGGTTCAATTTGCTTATCTAGTGTTAGTATGATCAATCATTGAGGGAAGGGTACTTGTGGCCTTTGTGAACTTCCTAGAGTAATGAAACTGAGGTCTTGTGATCTTCTATTATTCTTCTCCTCAATTCTATACAAGTCATTTTTTAGAAGTTCTTCATGATTCTTGCTGCCCCTCAACTTAATATCATTATAATTTTCACTAGATCTTATATATGTAGGAGGGGGATCTTCTTTGAACCATTTTGAAACTATGCTCTCAATCCTTGCCCCCAAATGTCTGAACTCCTCATTCTGTGACTTCTGAATTTCGACATTCTTGGGTGGTTGAACTGCATTTTGTTTGACAGGCTCTCTTGTATATATGGCTTATACTTCTTGAATTTCTGAGGGAGATTCCATCCAACTTTTGCTCGACCATCCATGGAGATTCAATGTCACTTGATCAATTAATGTATAAGCTTCTTCTATACTCTTGTCCATAAAAGAACCTCCAGCTGATGAATCTAGCAAACACTTATCTAAGAAAGAGATTCCCCTATAAAATATATGTAGGGTCAGCCATTTTTCCAAACCATAACGAGGGCACTGTCTTTGTAGACTCTTAAATCTGTCCCATGCTTCAAATATTGATTCTCTATGTGCCTGAGCAAAATTCGTGATGCAACTCCTCATGTAGATTGTTCTTCTTAGAGGGAAAAAGTGATTCAGAAATTTCTGCTCCAATTGTTCCCAACTTGTGATGCTTTGAGGACGGAGAGAATATAACCAAGCCCTTGCTTTGTCCTTGATACTAAATGGAAATGCCATCAACCGGACTGCATCTGCTGATACTTCTTCACAATTCACCAAATCACAAAGCTCTAGAAATATCTCAAGATGCAGATGAAGACTTTCTTATGCTTCTCCTCCAAATTTGTGACCTTGTATCATGGAAATTAACTCTGGGTCTAGTTGAAAATTTTCTGCTTCAAAATGAGGCTACACAATGGGAGACATAAATCTTGCAGAAATAGGTGCCGAGAAATCTCTTAAGGCCCTACTTGACATGTTAGTGCTCATCGAAATAAAATGAGAAAAAAATAAAAATGAAGAATTAAAGATAAGAAATGAAATGCTATATGAAAAATAAGAAACAAAATGTAGAATTTAAATTGCTAGAAAGAAAAAAAATACAATTTTTTTTTTGATTATGTATATGAAAAACAAATTGTAAGTTAAAATGGAAAAACAAAAACTATTCACAAGTCTAAGTTAACTAAATTGCTAATCTGCTAATGTTAATGCGAATAGTCCCCGACAACGGTGTCAAAAACTTGTTACGCAACCGTAAGTGTACAATTTCGTTGTCAGTAATATAAAAGATTTGTCGAATCCACAGGGACTGTTGATTAAGCACTAGAGATGTCGCAAGTAGGTTATCTAGACGGTCGAAATTTAGCTTTGGCGCTTACAAACTAACGAGGGTGATTGAAGAGATAAAGAAGGTTGAGAAAGAGAGAGGGAAGAGATCTTGGAGGGAATGAGCTTCGGAAGATGGATTCTAGGATTTTGGTTTCATTGTAATACTAGGAGATACTACATAGATTGCTTAGTTTCTACCCTCTATGTCCATACTCTTGTAGAAAGTTAGATTGGTCAATATCCCTAAGTATCAAATAGAGACGATCCCTGTGAAATCCTATAACGGTTAACCCCCATGTCACGAGGGCACCTCGGTAGATCACAAGAATTTGTGTCTAGTAAATAGCAATAAGGATAAAGGTAGATGGTACGAGTCCCTACTTCCTTATGGAGGAATTGTCTCTCCTTTCAAGAGAATGTCCTAGACATCCGTGAACATGTTACCCTTGTCACTAGGGCCCCTCGGGTGTACGATCTAGAGCACTCTCTTTACGAGAGCAGCAGTTCCTAATGGGTTGTTTCTCCTTTTAAGGGGGTGTCTTAGACATCCGGAAAGGGTTACCCCTGTCGCTAGGGTACCTTGGTCAATACACTCTAGGGCGTCCCCTTTGCGGGATTAACCATCCTCTACATCAATCAACAAAGCATGAAATATAAATATGTCACACAAGCATGAACAAGGCATGAACAAGTCATAGAATAAAAATAGGATAAATCTACATAGTTCTACATCTCCATCGCATTACAAGTACTCCCTAATCCTAGAAGAGGATGTCTACTCCATTGTGAGGGAAGAACAATCCCAAAACATAAAGAAAAACATACTTACAACCCTAGAAGAAGAGGAAGAAGAAATGCTTGATGATTCTGATATCTTGGGAATGCTTCCTTGTTCCAGAGATGGACGGATCGTGAAGGGACGACGGTGGATGAAGCTCTATGGCTTTCCCCGAGGGGAGGGACGAAGTCCCGAACCAAAGATGAACCCAAGAATAGGGTTCTTGACCCTTTTATATGCTAGGGAATGAGCGTCGCACGGGTCGCGGCATGGTCGTGCAAGGTTGGCACGGCCACGCCTTTTCTCCCTTCTGGTTGAGTGGCATGGCTGTGTCTTCCTTTTTCGTTGGTTGTGAGGAACGGTCGTGCAAGATTGCACAGCCATGCTTTGCTTCCCTCTGGAGTGGCCACACGACCATGCAAGGTTGCACGGTCGTGGCCTTCTGCTTCTCTGCCCAGGGTCACACAGCCGTGTGGATTCACATGGTCGTAACCTTCCTCCTCTCTGGAATGCTGCTTAGCCACGGGTTGATTGGCACGGCCAAGGCCCTCTTCACCACACGGTCGTGTGGCCTTGCACGACCCAAGCTCCTGTGTGCCCTTTTTCTCCATTTCCGCTCCAAATAACGTCCTGTCAACAAGAAAACAAGCAAAGATCATATCTCCGAACAAAAGAGTATTTATGATGAGTATGCACTAAAGGAGACGATTATGCAAAGAATATGCATGCATAAAGCAAGTGAATGCGCGCTAAAACATGCATAAACAATCATAAAATCTACGCACATCAACTTGATCCCTGGTGAACATGAACCTGATCCCCGGAAATATGACGAAGCGCTCCAAGATAAAGATGCAGCATCTTGGCAAAGAGCGATGAATTCAAATATAGAATCCATGTATTCTAATAAATTCTGGGAGCTTATAGAACCACCAAATAGTGTAAAAACCATTGGGTGAAAATAAGTCTACAATAGAAAAAGAAGGACAAACGAGAAGGTGAAAATTTTTAAAGCAAGTTTTGTTAAAAAAGGAAAACCTTTTACCGGTAGTCATGCTTAATTCTATCCGGATTCTTTTATCTATTGTTGCTCATATGGATTATGAGATTTGGCAAGTGGATGTCAAGACATCTTTCCTTAATGGAAGTCTTGAAGAAAGCATTCATATAAAGCAACCAGAGAGGTTCATTGAAAAGGGCAAAGAGCATCTAGTATGTAAGCTCAATCGGTCTATTTATAGAATGAAGCAAAGCTTCAAGGTCTTGGAACATCCGGTTTAATGAAGTAATCCAGACCTATGGATTTATTCAGTGTCCGGATAAGTCTTGTGCATACAAGAAGTGTGATGGAAACGTGGTGGTATTTCTTGTACTATACGTAGATGACATTTTTTATAGTTAGAAACAATATCAAAGTGTTGTCAAAAGTAAGGGTATGGTTATCCAAGCAATTCGATATAAAGGACTTGAGAGAATGCACACATATTCTCGGGATCAAAGGGATCACAAGAAAAGAATGTTGTGCTTATCCCGAGCTTCATACTATCCTAGCTCGTTTTAGCATGCAAGACTCCATGAAAGGTTTTTCTACCTTTCAGGAATGGAATAGCTTTATCAAAATAGATGTCCCCGAAGATATCAAAATAGATAGAGGACATGAAGACAATTCCTTATGCTTCGGCTATCGGAAGTCTAATGTATGTAATGCTGTGTACGAGACTGGATATCTGTTTTGCCGTGGGCATGGTTAACAAATATCAAAGTAACCCTGGACAGGGACATATATTGAAGTTCCTTAGAGGGACTAGAGATTATATGCTAGTTTACAAGGTAGGTGATTTAATCCCTGTGGGTTATATGGATTCTTACTTTCAATCAGATAGGGACAATAGTAAGTCGATCTCGGGGTTTTGTGTTTACTTTAGGAGGTAAAGTCATGACTATGGAGGAGTGTTAAGCATAGGTGCTTTTCTGGACTCCACCATAGAAGCTGAGTATGCAACAACCTCTAAGGCAGCCATAGAAGCTATATGACTCAGAAACTTCATGATGGACTTAGATGTGATTCTTGGTTTGCCCAAAAGTATTACAATGAATTGTGATAATAAGTGGTGCAGTAAAAAACTCGAAAGAACCATGAATCCATAAGGCAAGTAAACACAATAGAGCGCAAGTACCACCCAATACGAGACATCGTATAACGAGAAGAAGTTGTTGCCGCCTAGATTGCATCAGGTGATAACCTAGAGATTCTTTCACTAAGGTCCTTAAGGCAAAGAGCTTTTGATGGGCATGTTGAAGGTTTAAGAGTCAGATGTATGGCAGGGTATATGGCAGCATAGTCTTTTAATATAAGTGGGAGATTGTTAGAGTGTATACTAAAAATCTAGCTTTTTGTATAAACATTTAAGAATCACATTGGTCAATATCTACATTTATATGCTAAGTGTAGTTGTTCAATTAATTTATATTGTAGATAACATGGTGTGTGGTGTCACACACAGAAGATCATGTTATCGGTTCTTTATAAATTATAAACAGTAGCTCACGACTAAAAATGGAAAGGAACAAACTATTGGAATAGTCGTAGTGTAATTTGGTATTAGTTTATCTTAACTATAAAATTACACTAGTACACTCTGAGTGTATTGAGCAGGACCATTTAAGGTAAGTTCTATTTATGCTGACTTAATAAAAGAACAGGACCTTAGTTATTATGGAAGTGTGTGTTCTTAATCCTAATATAATAACAATCACATATATTTAGTATTTATTTCTTTAACTTATCAAAGGGTGAGATTTAGCTCAATAAATCAATAGGCACGATAAGTTGGGAAATGATATTACTTATAGTGTGTGTTGTTGATTATAGAAGAAAACTGTGTCCTAATAATCTAGGTTGATAATGTCCCCAAGAGGAGCTCATAAGGATTGTCATGTTAAACTCTACAAGTGGACTTAATCCGACACGACAATAAGATTGAGTGGTACTACTCTTGGACTAAGATATTAATTAAAGTGAGTTGTCAGTAACTCAATTAATTAGTGGACATTCGACATCTTAAACATAGGGAGATTAACACACTCATAATAAGAATGAGCCCATAATGTAATTTGGGATTGGTGTGGTAGTGCAATAATAACTCTCTAGTGGAATGAGTTATTATTGATGAACTTGAGTTCTGTGTTCAGGACAAACACGGGATACTCGAGCTCGTCGAGAGGCCAAAACTAATTTCTCCTCTAGGTCGCTATCGTAGCCTCACTAATACCTCATATCCACTCATGAAAAGCCCATATTGGTGTCCAAGAGGGGGTCGGCCTATGGCTTGGTTACCAAGCCATGGGGCCGGCCACTTCCTCCTCAAAGGACGGCAGTTCGTCGAACGCACATAATATGTCAGTTCGGTATTCCATGTCGGCTCGTGTCTGACAATGGACGACAGTTCGTCGGACGGCAGCTCCGAGAATGGTGCGAGGGATACACTATTCAACAACACTTCACCTCTGTAGCCTATCCGCAAAGCAACGGCCAGGCCGAGGTCGCCAATCGGGAGATTGATAAGGCCTAAAATCTATATTAAATGTCACAAATAGGCTTATCAAATTAACAATTTAATATTTCACTGAACCCCTTAATTTCACATTAATATTGTAGTAACGAGCCCAGGATCGATCCGAGGAACCAACGGTAGAATGTAATTTAGGATTGTCTTTTTATTCCTATTTTTGGGGTTTTCGATATAAAAATGGAATTGGGGGTTTAATACTTTGAATATAAATCTAACAAATGAAAACAAGCACAGCGAATAAAGAGATTAACCTAAAGCAAGAATGAAATCTAACAATGTGCCAATGTTCCAACCATAATGCATTGTCACCCTACATTATAATTAAACCATCAACACATTTAAACTAAATATGAAATAATGAGACAGGAATAAAATCTGATCTAAAACAAGATGTAAACCCCAACTTAGAACTTAAACTCTAAACAATTAATCAAGCACAACTTAAACTCAAATTAAACTACAACAAGGTAAAGAAATATTAAATTACTTGCATAAAAACATAACAACCATAAAAGTAATCTGTTCTAAGTTACAAAACAATAATAAAAGTAAACTAAAACCCTAACCAATCCAACTCACAACCAATCTCACCAAACTTCACACTCTTGCCGTCACACAAGAGTGCCAAAGTCGAGACCACCCAATTTCGGACCTCAGTGGAGCATCTCAGTGGCGTATCGGTTCAAGTAATGCTCAAGAACACCGACGGACCACCCCCGGCGAGCTAAGAACATCCCTAAACCCACTCAAGTGCCGAAAATCTGGAAATCTGCCATCCTTGACCTCTGAATCTGGAATGGGAGCTACGGAATGTGAATTGTGGTCGGATGAAGCTCAAGAACGTCGGAGGACCACCGCCGAGCGTTGATGATGGAAATCGAAGCTCAGATTTAGAAGAACACCTCCAAATCTGAGGTGAACAGAGGCATCGAAGAAATGGAGATTGCGCCGGAGGGAACACCCAAATCGGTTCCAGAGAATCGGGATGAAGCTGCTGGGACGTCCTTCACCGAGGTTGAAGCTCGGAAGAATGATCGGAGAAGAGAAAGGGGCCGAAATCCAGAGAAATGCCACGGGGACGAAGCTGCTGTGCGTGGAGGATTCGACATTGGAAAACACTGTAGCTTCTGTGTTTTCAATCTGTTCCAGATCTGAACCGACGGCTGGGATCAATTTGAAGCTAAATCAACGGTGAAAGTTCATCCAAAATCTGATCCGAAGGTACTGATGTTGATCTAGGGTCTGGATCTACCCTCCCGTAGGTCGGATCGATCAGATCATCACTGGATGGCCCAGATCTGCCGATCTTCAATGAACGGCCCAGATTAATCCGGCTGGATCAATGGCTGGATGAACTCAGGTCTTGATCAAAACTTCTAGATCTTCATCAATGGCTCATATCTGCTCCCCATTAGGTTGGATCGGCCAGATCTTCAACGGATGGTCCAGATCTCTCCTATTCTTGATGAACGACCCATAATACTTCAAAGCTTGATCTTCTTGTTTGAACTCCAATTTGAGCCCAATTTTGATCCAAATAGATCCAAATTCAAGATCCTTTGATGCCTAAAAAATAAGAATCAAATATTAGTATCAAATAATATAAAAATAAAGTAATTTACAATTATGTCCAAAAATACACACAATGCACAAAATGTGATGTAACCATGATTTTAACCTATGAAATCAACATCAAACCATGCATATATGAATCAAAATAATGCAGTAAAATCATGGTTATCAAATCCCCCACACTTAGTCTTGAACGTCCTGTGCAAGTAAAGAAAACTAAAAATCATCTCCATAGAAAATTCCCTAGCAATACCTAGAAGATAGTAAAAAGAATTTAACTAAGACCATCTAAAGATCACCAACAATCATGAATACAATCCAAACAATAATCAGTAGGTATGGTAGTTTCAATCCAATTACAAAATTAAGCAAGTTGCATCTCACATGGGATTTACCTATTCTAGCTCTCACACTTAAAATTGCATATATGTGGAGTTCACTCAATGCAACTCACAACATTTCACTACCATAAGCTTGCTTATTTTCTAATTCTCCACCACTATAAACATAACATACATGAATCAAAAGGATTTGTCAACAAGAATTGAAATGAAAGCAAGAAGAACAATGAAAGTGAATGAAAATGGCAAAAGAAAAGTATTTAATGAAGAAAATGAGAAGATGAGAGTATTGGAGGAATATACTTGATGAGTTGACCAATTTGATGTGAAAAGAGATGAATATCATTTGTCATTACCAATTCAAAGTATTAAGCTAACCTCCCCTTCAATTTGATAGCAATCCGAAAATCTTGATACTCTATCTCCACTCTTGATACTCTTTGTTTTGCCATTTTTTTTCTGTTCTGTTTTTACACTTCAATTCCAGCACCAATAGCAACACCAAATCAAGATTCTCTGAACTCCAACAGCAGCCCTCCAAGCAACTCTGATTTTTGGTCTTCTCACTTATCAGAAATCTTGGTTCAGACTTGATGAAATGTGTACATCATTTGCAAATTCCATTCTGCAGATTTTTTTTTTATTTTACTAGACTGGATTGGACTGGTTTCTGCATACAAGATTGATTTTTAATCCAGATGTTGCAGAATTGAATCCTGGAGAATTCAACTATAATCAACATAGTTCCAACAACTTCAAGCCATAATCCAAATTCTGTTTTTCTGATTTCTGCAGATTTTCCATTCCTCATCTTAGAATTCTAACATTAGAAGATAAAGCAATCTTAAATCACCTTATGGAGAAGAATTCCCTCCCCCACACTTAAAGTATTGACCGTCTCGGACAACAATGAAACTCAACCAATTTGCTCCAAGTTGATACAACAATTCCAAAACTGCAGAATTGAATCCTGAAATTGATGGCTGAACTGGATCTCTAGGCTCATCTGATGGAGTTCAATCTGTTTGAAACTATTTTGAACTATATCTACCATTACTTTAAGCTGAGAATAGAGCTTATGTTCAGCAGCTTCAGTTTCAGAAACCAAATTTCTGACTTTCGACATCTGCATTTCAGAAATAAGAATTACATGCATAACATAATTTGTAGAATTCCAGAATTCAGACTTATGACTAAATTCCAGTTTAAACTTAAATCATGAAGAGTTAAATTGCAAACATTGTTGGAAAAGCACCATTCAAACACAAATTCAGATTCCACATTTCTGAGTTAGAATCCACAACTTGGTGTCACAGCAAAGCATAGTTCAAAACTCAGAAATTCCATTCTGCTCTTGCATTTCCAGCACCTCTTTCTTCCAAGTTCTGAGTCAAAAAACTTCAAATAACACTTCCACTAGTACTTAATTAATTTGAATTAGCCATTGTACAAAAATTTTGTAAAAGATATTGGCACAGTATGGAATCAAGTTCTAGCTTCAGAATTTTTGGAATTTAAAACTGGTTCTCAGATTCTACAACTGAAGATTTGTGTTTCAAGAATTTGCAATTCAAATATTCTTAGGCGTAAGTTCTGCTAATCAGGTTTATGAAGGAGTATCACAGACACAAATTCACAACATTAGCCCAGAACTATCCAGTCCCATTGGCAATTCCAGCAGTTTAATAATTTCAGAATTTTCACCTTCCTATTCTCTTATCTGATTTGTGCCAACTAAAGATGCTGTCCACATCAGCATTGCTTTAAATTAAAGCTTCAATCATTCCGGAGCGAAATGAAAACCTTTGCCAAACTTAATTCTACATGCTTCAAACTAAATTCCTTCAATGAAGAATATCAAAATTCTGAAACTTTGCTTCAAATCAATCTCAAACAGATCTGGTACAACTTCAATGAATTGAATAATTTCAGCTTCTATAATGCCTTCATTTCTGTTTAACTGCCATCACTGTTCTTGTACCAAGTTACTGCCATTGTCTCTTTTCCCTCAAAGAAATATATGGAATGGTGCTCACCACTTGAATTTTCCTGAACTTGACGATCAGAATCTAGTAGCTACTCATGCTCACTATTCTGATTTCAGATTTCCATGCATGACAGATAATTTAGTCCACAGCTCAATTTTTCAACAGCTCAACAAATTCAACTTGCTAGATTAAGTTTCAGCTTAAATCCTCAAGAATTCAGCTCATCATTTGCAGAATTAAGCTTCAATTGGAATTAAAGAAATCAGATTTGAAGATTGGAACCAACTTGCAAATTCAAAACTTCACTATAAATTCTGCACTCAATTTCAGAATTGACAACTCAAGAACATCTCATTTTAAGTCATAAAAAAAATCTAGCTTGAGAGGATATCTCATTTGGCATTGAATTCTGGATTTAACAGCATAGAGATTGTGCACTAATCATGCACTTGATGAATGTTTCTGCAATTCAGAAACTTGAAGTTCTGTACTCTTCAGCCTCTATTGTATAGAGCTTTCATCCAAAGCATCCTCAATTCCTTGAAGGCCTAAGTTTCAGCATTAAGATTCTGAGGTGGCTTCAGCTTAAATCAAATAGAATCCAGCTAGGATGAGAATTTCATTTGGCTCTAAAATGCTAGAAGTTCATATTTAGATTGCTATCCAAAAATAGCATAAACATATTGGTATCAAATTCTGGCTTGACAAATTCTGCTAACCAAGTATTCAGCGTAACTAAAACTCCCATTGCATCGAGATAATAGTAGAATTTTGCTGAACAGAAATCTCAATAGAATTTGGCACCAACAGACTTTAAATGTCAAATTACAGAACCTCTTAATTCCTATCAATTGCTGCTCCTAAATTCCTTTCTTATAAAGTTCTGGAATTTATAGAATCTGCCCAAACTTCAACTAATCAGATGTGCAGCTACATGTTTAAGAATTTAGTTCACTGACTTTACAGAAATTTGACACATGCTTTGACAAATAGAAGTCCTGCTCTTCCAAAAAGTATAATTCAGCACTAAATTAATAAAAACTCGAATCCTAAATACTGCTGTTCAAAAACAGCATGAAGAGTTGGCAAATTGCATCAAGTTCAGTAATTAAACTCGAACAAACAACACCTTAAATTATCCAGCAACTCCAGGAAATCAGCAAATTCAGAAATTCAAATCCCCTTCATTTTTCAGTTCATGCTTCAGATCTTCTGAATATAAATTCCTAATATCTTCAAGCCTTTTTAGTAAATAAAGAATTGTTTGATGAAGGGTTAAACAAAATTCCAGCAGCTCATAGTTTCCTTTTCAGCAGTTTCAGTAATTAAATTCAATGAGATTGCAGCACTGAACATGAATGTTAAAGCTAACACATTCAGAACTGGCAGTGAGCAGTTTCAGAGATAAAAGTCATTGGAAACATGAAGAAGATTTGGTACAAAACATGTATCAAAGACACCTTCTTCCCAGATTCTGGTTCTGCAGATTTTTTTTTTCTATTTCTGTTGGTGTTTCCAATTGAAGGATAAACTTCAACTTGCACCTCCGAACTTCAAGATTCCTTTAAACTAAAGTGCAAGCAGCTTCAACTTGCTGGATTTAATGTTGGCAATGAATACTTAGAGTGAATTCAGCTTGAAGCATCAGGAATTTATCTTATCAAATGAGGAAAAACATCCCTGATCATTCCTGTCTCTGCACAAACTGGAAATTGAATTCAATGGAGTCTGATTTGGGTGGAGAAGCAAACAAGTATGGTGTCAAATCAATAGCCACAGATTTATACAAATCTGCACCTCCAAACTTTGCAACATACTAATTTCAGATGGTATAGTTTGAGTTCTGAAATTTTCAGAAGAAATTGACGTTCAGTTTCTGAAAATCCAGAACTGTACTTAATTTCCAGCAATTTAGCAAACTTATTTCAAAACCTCCATACTGTGCAAGCTAATTTCTGTGTTCAAAGCTCAATTCGACTCCCCTTTTGCAACTGCAAGCTTTTGTCTTCAATTTTCCTTTTAATTTACATTTTCTTTTGCACTTGATCTTAATCAAAACTACATCTTATTTATGTTCAATGGCAAATCTCACACAATGCAGAACAGTTAGCTGTAAAATTGACTTCTTATTAAGAGTTTCGACTTTGTATCAACTTTCCCTTGTTTAACCCCCAAAAGTCTCAATACTTCTTCATCTTGCTTCTTAAGATCCCTATCAATGCATATCTGAGAACTTTCCATTTCCCAGCAGCTTTTGCTCATCACAACTCTCATCCCAATTTGGCACAGAATTTACTCACTATTCATTTTGTAAAATCTGCACTTCTTGGCTTTCCTGTTCTTTCAACATCATTCCCTTTTGTTTTCACTGTTCCAATTCAGATTTGAACTTCCATTTCTTGAATTGAATATCACTTCACAAAACTAATCAACCATCACTATCTCCTTTTATTTCTTCTTCCTGCATCCAATTTCCAGCCAGCCACTGTTTTGGAGTTCTAAGATCATTGTTTCCAAATTCTGCATTTCTGAATTTCTTTACCAACAGATTTCTGAATCAACAGCAATTCAAAGTTACACTTTTCAATTATGCTTCACAGTTTGTATTCAAAATGAACTCCAAAGAATTCTCCACACAATTCGAAGTAGGAAACTTCAAGAATCTCAAGCATCTACAATTCTCCCCCACACTTAACCTTTATCCACATCTTGATCAAGTTAACTCATCAAGCAATTAAACCAAAACTCTAAATGAAATAAGAATGACAAGCAAAGAAATTCAAGAATTGGAATGCTAGATGAGAATGGTTAAAGAAAATTGTGAGGGAAGGAATTGAAAAGTATAAAGAGAAACAAAATTGACAAAATCCTCAATTTCCATGCACACAAATGCTATTATGATTTTGAAAAGAAACTAAGCAAGTTCTAGAGTTTCATTTGCTATGAGTGCATGCCATACAACAATTAAATAAAATGTAGACTTTAAGTGGTCCTCTCTAGGCATTTTCATGCAATCAAGCTCAACTAATCAAATTGGAATCCACCACCAAATTAACCGATAATATGCAAGAAAAGCATCCAATCATGTCAAATGACCTAATTTGATAATCAAATTTAAGAGACCATTTACCATCTTAAAAGTATTACTTAGAAAGTTCTCATGGAGAATTTTATTCAAATGACGTGCTATGTATACCAACTAAATGCAAAGTATGGAAATAAAATTGTAAAATGTATAAACAAAGTGCAAATGCAAAGTATGAAACCAAAGAAACGTATAACAAATTTATTAGAGAAAAACTAAACACATAGCATGACTCAAAATTCAAAAGCAAGCTAAATCGGAACCAACTCCCCTTTAATTCCCGATGGCTGAAGAAGGTTAAGAAGTAGTAGCCACCCCGGAAGTGGAGTAATCATGGTTCCACTCAAATTCTCCTTATTACTCATTTTCCCCTTCAAAATTCTTTTCCGGAGGTCTGAGGCAATTCAGTTTTAGTACCCACTCTGGAAACTCATGTTCTCCTACAACATCAATAAAAATAAACACCTCCCACATGCAAGTGGGATAAAAAGAAAATAGGAGAATATTAGTGTGGGCAAAAGATATTTCAAGAAATGATTCACATCTAATAAAATCAACAATTGGTACCTCTATAAAATTTTCTGACAAATTATACAAAATATTTACCTTGTCATCTTGAAAGGTACCTGGAGTGGTGCTTGTTACCTCTATCTCATCAACTAATGGCTCAGACTCTAGTTCTGGTGAATGTTCAACTTCATGTAGTGATTCTTGGGTGCTTGGCTCCATAGCACAAGTCCCTACACTTACATCCTCCATTCTTGGTGATTCTTGAGGTAATGCTTCCAGTAAGCATTCCCCTACACTTAAATTATCTTCTGCAACAAGACCTGCATCACTCACATCATCTAAAGCAACAACATTAGTAGAATCAACAATTTGAACAATTACATCATCATCACAAATAATATTAGAAAATTCTTGTGAAGAAATAGAAGTAGTGTCAGGCCTGACAAGATCTCCACAATCCATCTCTCCACTGGAGTTCTGTGCTTGTAACTGATTAATGGATGATGCAATCTGATCTAACTGACTCTGAATATTCTGTATCCTTGCAAATTGCTGCTCTTGATGCTCTAACATTTGTTGCATAACTTCATTACATTTCCACATTGATTCTTCAATTTGTTCTTGTACCTCCTCATACTGATATTCAGGCACATAAATCCCAATCTGAGGCTGATCATAATAGCTCTGACTCCAATCTCCAAAATATGGATAATATGGATCCATGGTCATATGAATTTCCTGTTCTTACACTGAAAAACTAACAAATAAAATCAGAAGACTCAGAAACAAATAAAATCAACACATGAATATATAATCATGAAAGCAATCAAAACAGCAATCCTAAAATTACTAAACATTGCATATTACAATCTCTCCGGCAACGGCGCCAAAATTTGATAAGGCCTAAAATCTATATTAAATGTCACAAATAGGCTTATCAAATTAACAATTTAATATTTCACTGAACCCCTTAATTTCACATTAATATTGTAGTAACGAGCCCAGGATCGATCCGAGGAACCAACGGTAGAATGTAATCTAGGATTGTCTTTTTATTTCTATTTTTG
Source organism: Zingiber officinale (assembly GCF_018446385.1). Lineage (NCBI taxonomy): Eukaryota > Viridiplantae > Streptophyta > Magnoliopsida > Zingiberales > Zingiberaceae > Zingiber > Zingiber officinale. Next base: position 101,343,827 of record NC_055997.1, read on the forward strand.
GGGTTTTCGAATAAAAATGGAGTTGGGGGTTTAATACTTTGAATCTAAATCTAACAAATGAAAACAAGCACAGCGAATAAAGAGATTAACCTAAAGCAAGAATGAAATCTAACAATGTGCCAATGTTCCAACCATAATGTATTGTCACCCTACATTATAATTAAACCATCAACACATTTAAACTAAATATGAAATAACGAGACAGGAATAAAATCTGATCTAAAACAAGATGTAAACCACAACTTAGAACTTAAACTCTAAACAATTAATCAAGCACAACTTAAACTCAAATTAAACTACAACAAGGTAAAGAAATACTAAATTACTTGCATAAAAACATAACAACCATAAAAGTAATCTGTTCTAAGTTACAAAATAATAATAAAAGTAAACTAAAACCCTAACCAATCCAACTCACAACCAATCTCACCAAACTTCACACTCTTGCCGTCACACAAGAGTGTCAAAGTCGAGACCACCCAATTTCGGACCTCAGTGGAGCATCTCAGTGGCGTATCAGTACAAGTAATGCTCAAGAACACCGACGGACCACCCCCGGCGAGCTAAGAACATCCCTAAACCCACTCAAGTGCCGAAAATCTGGAAATCTGCCATCCTTGACCTCTAAATCTGGAATGGGAGCTACGGAATGTGAATTGTGGTCGGATGAAGCTCAGGAACGTCGGAGGACCACCGCCGAGCGTTGATGATGGAAATCGGAGCTCATATTTGGAAGAACACCTCCAAATCTGAGGTGAACAGAGGCATCGAAGAAATGGAGATTGCGCCGGAGGGAACACCCAAATCAGTTCCAGAGAATCGGGATGAAGCTGCTAGGACGTCCTTCACCGAGGTTGAAGCTCGGAAGAATGATCGGAGAAGAGAAAGGGGCTGAAATCCAGAGAAATGCCGCGGGGACGAAGCTGCTGTGCGTGGAGGATTCGACACTGGAAAACACTGTAGCTTCTGTGTTTTCAATCTGTTCCAGATCTGAACCGATGGCTGAGATCAATTTGGAGCTAAATCAACGGTGAAAGTTCATCCAAAATCTGATCCGAAGCTACTGATGTTGATCTAGGGTCTGGATCTACCCTCCCGTAGGTCGGATCGATCAGATCATCACTGGATGGCCCAGATCTGCCGATCTTCAATGAACGGCCCAGATTAATCCGGCTGGATCAATGGCTGGATGAACTCAGATCTGGATCAAAACTTCTGGATCTTCATCAATGGCTCATATCTGCTCCCCATTAGGTTGGATCGGCCAGATCATCAACGGATGGTCCAGATCTCTCCTATTCTTGATGAACGGCCCATAATACTTCAAAGCTTGATCTTCTTGTTTGAACTCCGATTTGAGCCCAATTTTGATCCAAATTCAAGATCCTTTGATGCCTACAAAATAAGCATCAAATAATATAAAAATAAAGTAATTTGTAATTAGGTCCAAAAATACACACAATGCACAAAATGTGATGTAACCATGATTTTAACCTATGAAATCAACATTAAACCATGCATATATGAATCAAAATAATGCAGTAAAATCATGGTTATCAGAGATCCTTTGGATTCTTCGACTTCGGCTCGACCAAATCGGTGGCAGCTGGGTAGATGAGCTCCTAGGCGTGTTATGGGCGATTCGCACTACCTCTAAGGAAGGAATGGGGGTCACGCCTTTCCACTTGATATACAGAGGAGAGGCTGTCGTGCCCATAGAGGTCAGAGTAGAATCCGATCGGGTGCAACAGTACGACGCGAGTAACACCAAGCTGAGGCAACTAGAGTTGGATTTGATAGACGTGGCGCGAGCCAAAGCAGCCGTCCGGCTAATGGCGTACCGGTAGAGAATGAGGCAGAATTACAACAGGCGAGTAATTACTAGGGCATTCCAAGTCGACGACCTTGTATGGAAGAAGGTAAAGCCGGTCGGCGATGTGAGCAAGGTGGAGGCTCCCTGGGCCGGGCCCTTCAAGGTTGTCAAAAAGCTCCGATCGTGCGCCTATTACTTTGAAGACAAAGATGGACGACAGCTAGAGCGACCATGGAGCGCTAACCATCTCCAGTCGTACCGAGCTGGTTGAAAGGTGCGCCAATATAATTTATTAAGTGTATTTCCGTTCTTCGGTATCCTTTGCTCGCAAGAAGGAATTCATGAAACACAAGGGTATAACCAGTTCCCACCAAACGACTATACTCCATCAAACCGTCGAGCGGCAACGTTCAATTCTAGAGTCGGACCGACGACTATAAACCCCCCGGTCCGAAGACCGTTGAGCGGCAACGTTAAACTCTAAAGTCAGACCGGCGACTATAAATCCCCCGACCCAAAGACCGTCGAGCGACGACATTAAACTCTAGAGTCAAACCGACGACTATAAACCCCCCGGCCCGAAGACCGTCGAGCGGCGACGTTAAACTCTAGAGTCGGACCGACGACTATAAACCTCCCGGCCCGAAGACCGTCGAGCGGCGACGTTAAACTCTAGAGTCGGACCGGCGACTATAAACCCCCCGGCCTGAAAATCGTCAAGCGGCGACGTTAAACTCTAGAGTCGGACCTGCGATTATAAACCCCCCGGCCTGAAAACCGTCAAGCGGCGACGTTAAACTCTAGAGTCGGACCGGTGACTATAAACCCCCTGACCTGAAAACCGTCGAGTGACGACGTTAAACTCTAGAGTCGGGCCGACGACTGTAAACCCCCGGTTCGTAGACCGCCAAGCTGCAACTATAAGGTTCAGCCTTGGTACCGCGTAAACCTAATGGGACTTACGGAAGAGTGATGGTCTTGTACTCGACTACTAAGCGGTATCTCGAAGATCAAGAGGCGAAGGCTTGCACGAATCAGACAACTCGCTCGAATACACATGGCAATTGGAAGAGCAGACAAGGAAAGGCTAAAAAAGGTTCATTGATCAAAATAAACTGAACGACAAGTACACATAGTGAAATAGGCCGAACGGCCAGTACACATCCACGACTTCACTCTAAATAATTAAAAATCTTATCCGGAATTGTGGTTAGAAGATCAGCATGATCCTAGACGGGAATAGTGAAATCCTCAGGAAGCCGACCCTTTGTCTTTAGATAGTCAACCGTAGCGGTGATGGCCAACTCGAACTCATGGACGAGTCGAGCGCAAGCTTTTTCAACATATTTCTCCGAGCGAATGTAATTCTGCTGCATGACAGTAAATCGACTCGGCTCGACCTACTGATATTCTTTTAAGGCGGCTCGGGAGGCCTCGAGTGCCTCCTGAAGGGTCTTCAAGTCGCCCTGGAGAGCGACCACCTCCGCCAAGCGACCCGCTTTCTCGGCGGTGAGTAGATCAGTTAACTCTGTGACCTTCTGCTCGAGCGCACGGGCCTCGACATTCTTTACCTCCAGGTCGGTGACGGCTATATTTTCTTAGAGGTAGCCAAGTCGATCTTTTTGTCATAAGTCTTCACTTGGGCCTCGAGCCGATCTACCATAGTTTGCAGGCCCGAAGATTTGTGCCGCTCGACCTCTAGCAGTTTGTTGGTCTTATCCAGGTCGCCCTTCAGCTCGGCATAAGAAGGGCCTTGAGGGGGAGACCCACCAGAGACCTTGAGCTTTTTGAACTCCTCTTCAAGGAAAGCTAAGCAGTGGCATACCACTATACTTTCCACCCAATACTGCAACCAGGTCAAAAGGGAAATAGTCAGTACCGAATGGAGAGGAAAATTTGAAGGCTTGTGAGAAAAGTTACCCCAGTGGTTTGTTGCAGATAGCTGTTGTCGAGCAGCCCCGGGGGCATCAGACCCATGCGCGCTCGGGCGTCCTCCCAGACTTTTGCAAGGGGTCCCCGGATGGTTATTAAGTGTTCGAGGCTTGTCGGCTGTTCGGCCGTCTGCAAATACTCCTCTGTCGGTAGGTGGAATAAGGCCTTGATAGTCTTGCGTTGGCCCGGGGTAGACTACGCGGACGCTGAAGGGGCAGAAGACTGGCCGATCGGCTCAGAGTGAATAAGGGATCGCTTGATTACCCGCCGAGCCGGAGGGAGCGAGCTGAGACGCTGAGCAGCGACGGGGTCGGAAGACCAATCTCCTTTAGATAGGGTCCGGTCAGAAGATAGCGCTTCCACAGTCGCTGGAGCCATTGCAGGAGGATCGTCCATCCGCTCGGACTCGTGAACGACTGAGGTGGCCGAGCGGGTTGGTGTGCCTGTTCGGCGGCGTTTGCGTCCAACCAACGAGAGTTTGTCATCAGAAGACTCGGCTTCCTTGGACCGAGTGGTCGGTTGAGTAGTCGACGGAGCGATCTCTCCAGCTGCATCAGTAGTGACCGTCCGAGCGACAGACGCATCACATGCCGTCTGCACCTCTTCACTCTCACCTTCATGAGAGCCGGCCGAGGTGATGCCAAATCTCTCCGCCTCCTGCGCTGCAGCCGCCTCTATCTCGGCGGCCTTGCGTTTTAGCATGCCGAACACCACCGATTTCATCATAGTCTCGGCTGCAAGAAAGAGAAAAGAAATCAGTTAGACTCAAGGAAAAGGAGAGAGAGTTATTTCTTACCCGAGCCGTTCGGAAACCGCGTTTAGATCGGGCTTAAGCCGAATAGATACAGCATCCCTTCGGGCAGCAGCTTATGGATGCCCAACTTCAACCCGGCCAGCAGGCTAACCGCGTGTAGAAAAGCGAGCTCGGTCCTATACCTCTTCGGGTCGGGGGGAGGCGACAGCGAAGTTTGCCATTGGGTTCGGAAGGGTGGCGGCTCGGGAAAACTCAAAAAGAAGAAATGGTCCTTCCAGTGCTTGTTGGAGGTAAGCATTTTATTAAAGAAAATCAAACCGATCCGAACTTGAAACAAGAAGGTGCCCAGCTCGGACTGCTTGGGATAGTAAAAATAATAAAAAATCTGAGGCTTAAGGGAGATATTGTGCACTCGGAAGAGTACAACTATGCCGCACAGCAGCCTGAAGGAGTTGGGCACGAGCTGGCCAAGCGGAATGTGAAAGTAGTTACACACTTCTATGATGAATGGATGGATGAGAAACCTAAGGCCACCTACGAATTAATCGCGGAAGAAGGTAACAGTGCCGACCGACGGGTCATGAGGCCAGTCGGACGGTTCGGCCAGGGTGAGTTTGTGGTCAGCAGGGATGTCATATGCATTGATCAGTTTAAAGGCATCTCTTGAGTCGAACCAACTCTCCATGGCTTGATACCAAAGGTCGAGAGAGGGGCGGACGGACTGGCCATGATCGGAAAATGAAAACGCAGAAGCTTGTCGGAAGGATCGACGGAAAGAATGACGAAAGAGGTGACGCCAAGGAAAGCAAGGGGAAGCAAACGCGAAAATAAGAGAGGATCAGGGAGCTTACAAAAGTAGACCTAGGAGAGGGAGGTGGAATATCGTCAGAGCGCTGGAGGCAGAGGAAGCCGATGAAACACGCGGAAACAACAACGATGGAATAGTTGTCGGCGCCGGTGCTTTATAAACATAGGGCTCGATCAACCTTAGCCGTCCGATCCAGGTCATCGGGATTGAAGTCGACATCCGACCGTTGAATTCAAACCACCGCCTGTCCCATCGGAGCTGATGCCCTCGCCGTATGATGACGGCGGTAGCGCCACATGGCGACAAGTTAAAGGGCGGCATTTAATGAACGCCATTACACAGACGTGGGCGCGTGCTCGACCTTAATAGCAGGGATTTGCACGAATTCCGATGAGATCTTGAAGACGTCAGCATTAATCACCCTCGAGTTGGCAAGGTAATCAGCGGCAAGCAAAACTTTCCAAGGCCCAGCAGGTAAGCTGCCGAGCAGTTGCCTGGCACCATCACAGTGCCCGAACAGAGAAGCACCCACCTTAGTGGTCGAGCGGCCGCTACACCGCTAGACAAGTAGTCCAGTCAGTCGGACTTTTAGCTTCCTTCGACTAGACTTGAGAGGGAGGCACGTGATCTAGTGGTGAAGGAGGGGGCCCGATTGTACAGTGGTCAACGACACGTGGAAGTCAAAGTCAAGATGCGCAGACCCATGTTTTGGCCAAGCGGGGAAGTCACCTCGCCGATCAGCCTTAGTAGCGCCCAGGCCGGCGCGAAGACAACTCAATCACAGGTCGGGTTTCCGATGCTCAGGGGGTTTCGTATAAAAGAGGCAATGCGCCGACCAACAAGTCCGCTCGACCGAGATACCGAACGACTAAGGTTGCATCCCATCCGAGTATGCGACCGAGCAGCTCACCCACTCGGCCTAGTAACAGACAAGAGAGAAGAGGACAAAATAGACAGCTGACGATATCCTTCTCGAGACATGCGCCGCCGACAGACAACATGGTCAGCGACCAAACCGAACAGAAGATGGTACGATGGAAGTTTCCACTGTCATGTCGGAGATATGCTCGGACAGTTGCGATATGACGTCATGCACACTTTTCTGACACGTCCATTTTGAGATATGCTTTAGGAGCGTGCATACCTCGGGAAGCGTGCACGCCCCCCCCCGGATCCTATATAAGGATCCCTAGACTTCGACGGAGGTATGGACGATTATTCATTGTAGCTACAGTTTCGTTACTCTGCTTCCACTTTATTTCACCGGTGCTTGACTTGAACGTCGGAGGGTCATCGCTGGGAACCCCTTCCCGGCTTGGCTTTGTTGCAGGTTCGCCGAAGGTTCACGCCATCTTAGAAGTCATCTGAAGACAGCAACGAGCGCCACGTCCCCAGCGCCCGTCGACTCGACTCTCAGACAAGATCACCACCTATACTACCATAGAAGGAATAACAATTTCATTTATCAAAAATAAAGATCCTATTATCTGCTTTGAGTATAGGGATAAAGGGCACTATAAAAATAAGTGTCTAAAGTTAACAAAGAGGAAGGTCCATGTGACACCTAAGGAAAAGGAGAAGCCAAAGAAACTGGACCTTTGATATAGAAGGACAAGGAACACATAGTATGTTTCTCATGCAATCAATGAGGATACCATTGGAATCAATGTCCAAGGGGAGAAACCCAAATAAGGACAAAGGAGGAAGTTCAAATATAGGAGGAGCTTTTAAGGAGAAATCAAAGGTATCATTTCGTAATGAAATTCATTTGTTTCATGATAAGAAGAATGCTAGTATTTAATATTATAGTTTAAGTGCTTATAATCATGAAAATAAAAATATAATAAACCTAAAGATAATTTTATATTATATCATGCTAAAACTACTTTACCTAAAAAATAGAAAGGTAGAGAAAGAGAGATAGATCTAAACAAGAACTCTAAGAAGAGTAGACATTTGTCTAGGAAGAACAATTGCCAAGGTAGATATGAATAATAAAAAATTAATGTATTGGAGACGTAAAATTAAGTCTTAAGGTCAAAATCTAATCAATTAGACAAGACCCTAATAAAAATGACAAATGAGGTCAGTGGGTTAAAGAAAGAAAAAAATTAGGAATAGAAGACATAACAAATCCAAGGATAAAAAAGGCTTGGGTCACAAGTCTAAGGCCAAGGAGAGTGTGTCAGCGTACCATAAAATTTCACATGACTATGGAATCAAATCTAGGTCAAATAATGAGGTCAATGTTACAAGAGAGGACACCCCTAATATTGATCTTGATTAGATCAACATGACTAAGACTCCTAAGAACATTAGAAAAATCATAAGAAAGATATCCATAGAAGTTATCCCTAGTGAGTACCTAATATACCCAATGAGCTCCAATAAATATTGAGTTCCTAAGACTATGATCCCTTCATATTAAATGGATATAGGGTGTGCCAACTTAGATTGGAAGGGTGGTTAATCTTACCATCACTATAACAAAATTACTAATAGACAACGATTAAAAATCATTGTGAAAGACCAAAAAAATCATTGTTAATTGACGCGTTAAGAAAGATAGGAGCGCTCAAAGACAATGATTAAAAACCATTGTCTTTTTACTTTAAACACAACGGTTAAAAACCGTTATTGTTTTAGGAAAAAATCATTGTCTCTTTATTTGAAGCACAACAGTTCAACTTGAAATACAACGGTGAAAAACTATTGTGTTTCAGATGAAAAGACAACGATTTTTAACTGTTGTCTTTGAACATCCCATCTTTCTTAACACGTCAATTTATCACATTTTTTTTGGATCTTTAACAATGGTTTTTAACCATTGTATTTCAAGCGTAAAAACAACGGATTGTACCCATTGTCTTTGAACGCCTTATCTTTTTCAACGCATCAATATCTTGCAATTTTTTTGGTCTTAGACAACGATTTTTAACCATTATCATTTGTATTGAAATATTATCATTTTAATCATTTAACTATTGCAGTTTCTCAACACACTAAAGAACAATAAACCGTTGTCTACAAACATATATACAATAAACCATTGTTTATATATATAATAAACCATTGTCTATATATATATATATATATATATATATATATATATATATATATATATATATATATATATATATATAAACTTATAGCAAAACATATATATACACACTTATATGCAATACTTGTCATTTTTCAAGTCTAGTAGATTCGACCTCTCTTGAAGTTAGCAATTAATGGAACTTCACAGTTTGAGAGTTCTCCAAAGGATGGCTAGTTGGAAACTTTGCCTCTTATGCTCCATCAAAGGTTTGACTTGGTGGTGGTGCAATCATCTGAAAATGTCAACACATCAAACGAATTTAAGAACGAATAAGAAAGTAGACTAATAGTAACATGTCAATACCCATGCCAATTTCCAATGATCTTCCTCCATATTGAGACCCTTCTTTGTTTCGACCATGCTTCAACTTGAGGAACTTAAAAACAACAACTAATCATAATCTTTATTATATGCGACCATGATTTTTGAATCTATTATACACTAATACACAAAATATGTTATCTTTTGAATAGAAAATTCTGTGCTGGATTTAAGGTGCAATCATAAATATAAACATAAATATATTTACCTGCTATTTCCCTCTAACATAGCATAAATACATATTTACTTGCTATTTCCCTTTAAGATAGCATAAATACAAACATAAATACATTTATACCTAAAATTATCAACAAGAATGGTTATCTAAAAGGCCAAAAGTGGAAGGAACACAACCTTTAGGTTGATATAATGTCTAACATTAACTGTATGCAATTCCAAATAAGAACTATCAGTAGAGTTCATATAAATTGACTATTAATCAATTGTGTCTTACCACTTATATCGTGAAGATATATACAAAGAAATAGTTCAAAGGCAATTAACAAAGGTATTGCAACAATAGCATGACAAGGTGCCCATTGTATAAAAAGAAGTACATCAGGCCAAGTTACTGAACTGAATTATTACAAGCCACACTGTAAGTAATAGAACAAAAACATTTGTTTGAATAGACATTAGAACTTAGATCATACATGGCAATCATGAGACAATGACGGAGCAAGTAAGGAGAACCTCCCTTGTGCTATAACATCATGAAATAGCCAAACAGGAACAAATATTGTCTTGGCACATATGGAGAAAATGAGACCAACATCATAAATATATGAAGCACTAGATTTATGTAGATTCTCACAACATAATGGGAATCTAGAATTGGTGATGGAGGTGAAAAGAATTTATTGAAATTTAATTTGGAATATAACAAAATAATACCACCTAGCCGATAGAGATCTATAAAATATAAAGTTACAAAAGAGACAGGAAAATTACGAGGGGTAATTCCCTTGTTCAATGGTAAGTATAATTCTATCAGTGGATGCATTAAAAGATACATATTACAGCTGGACCAGTATGGTAACTAAAATAAGGTGGACCATATATCACATGTCTTATACTAGATAATCCTCATTCAGATTACATTTAACAAAGCAACTTGTGTGACATATCCATTTTACTACACATTGCTGGTGAGAGAAAACAACATCCCTAGCATGTGACCAAGCTCAGCGGCAGAGACAATACTTGTAACAACCCACCCTTCTAACCTTATCTTACAGGACAGACGTTACTCTTTTCATATCTAAAATTTTTACATTCTTACATATTATATACCGCTCAGTCCAGAGATTTACTTTAAACTTGTTCAGACTGATAGGACGTGACTTGGAGCCAAGCAAAACTGGAAGGGAGTCTAGAGCTTCCAGCGGTTCTGGGCCGTGTGACCCTGACCGACCGTGTAGCCTTGCTCGAGAAGGAGCAAGCCCTGGCCGTGTGGCGATTACCGACCGTGTCACCTTGGCAGCGCACGACCGTGTGAGGGTCACATGGCCGTGCCACCTTGGCCGAGAGGAAGAGGTGCACGGCCGTGTGAACTCACATGGCTGTGTCACCTTGGCTACACGGCCGTGTCACCTTGGCTACACGGCCGTGTCACCTTGGCCAATAGGAAAAGGTGCACGACCGTGTGAATCCACACGGTCGTGTCACCTTGGCAGAGAGGGAGAGATGCACAGCCGTGTGAATCCACATGGCCGTGTCACCTTGGCAGAGAGGGAGAGATGCACGGTCGTGTGAATCCACACGACCGTGTTACCTTGGTCGAGAGGGAGAGGTGCACGGCCGTGTGAATCCACATGACCGTGTCACCTTGGCCGAGAGGGAGAGGTGCACGACCATGTGAATCCACACGACCGTGTCACCTTGGCCGAGGGAAAAAGGTCCGAGGTCGTGTGAATCCACACGGCCGTGTCACGGGTCGTGTGGGGGTCACACCCTGTTCTACAAAAAGGGGGTTTTCTCCCCTTTGTACTTATCTTTGCCACTCTAATTACTGCCAAATTGATAAATTCCTCCTAAGCAACTAGTGATAGTATTTCATGTAAAGCGGAGAGAAGAAAATACTTTAGTATCAGTTCTAATATATTTCAAACAATTACAAGTTCTTAAATCTCCTTCCACTGCCCGGTCACACACACACAAAACACCGCTCCTGCTGCCTCCTCCTACTCGAGCTTTCCTTTACCTTTATCTGTAGTATAAGGAAATGCAAATCTATAAGCGAATGCTTAGTAAGTACCATCTACTCACAAAACAAGCATTAAAACAAGAATTGACTTTTCAAATTTGCTTGAAAAAAACACAAAACTCACACTTGACAATAGTTCATGCTAAAACGCATAATTCAGAAATATGTACATGGCATGCATTTTTAAATATATTTATCATGCAAAACATCAACTTAAGACTATGCTAGCAATGTAAACATGTAATGGAAACATAAGTCTTGTCATACTATAGAGTTCATCCACGCTACACTTCGTAACTCAAGTTCTCAAACTTAAGAAGGCTTCTACTAAGACAAACAATGAAGTTTGAAAACTTTATATTACATAACTAGTGAAAATAATAATAAACTTGCTTGGGTCCAGCATTGTACCACTTTGCGCGCATCCTTAATAAGATCTGAGGTAGTTAATCCCAAACCTATCAAAGTACTACTAGGCGATCTAGGGGCCTAGGGGCGATCTAGGAGCCCACCCATAGACCTTGTGTCGAGTACATGCCACTTTAAAGAAAAATACTTTCTTTTACATATCGTTTTCTTATACTTGCACTTACTTATCATTTAAACAAGCACCTTATCTGCGCTTAATCCCTCACACTTTTAGGGAAGCACCTTAGGCACTTTGTTTATGCTTCTTAGCCCAAAACTATATAGGAAGTAATTCAAGATATTCTAAACATGTTCTTAATCCCAAAACTTCAGAGGACATCTTATATATCATAACATGTATCTTTTTTAACATGCATAAAACATAACCCAACATGTATCTTCTTTACATGCATACAAACATAACACAACATGCATAATCGAAACAACTTATACTGTAGGTGAGTAGTACTTACATCATTTCGCTAGATCTTACTATTATAAGGTGTAGGGAAGTCAATCCTCTCTTGTACGTCTTAATCTCCAAGACACCCTTCCCGCACGTACTAATCCTTGTGAAAACTCTCCTCTTAGATTCTCCTCTTAAAGAACTTAGAACCTCGGAATCCTAGGATTCTTGGCCGAAAACTAAGAAGAGGGAAGAGGAGATTTCGGCTAGGGAGGAGAAGAGAGAATGAAAAGTTAAGTTTTCTTCTCTTCCCTTCCCCTTTTATACTAAGTGGAAGTTGAAGCATCTCTTGGCCCATAATCAACATATAATGAATACTTTCCCATTTCCAATGTAATACTTTACCACCATACTAATGGCTACTTAAACAAATCTTAAATCAAGGGTCTAGGGTTTAAATCACAGCTCGAGTCATTTATATATATATTTTTATTTTTTTTCTCTTCTTCTATTTCTTTTTGATCTTTTTGGAGGAAAGAAAATTTACGGGTGTTACAACCTATAAAAATCAAGTCTCGACCTGAACAATTATGGATACTCAACCATAGGCGTTCCACTTGTTCCTCTTATAGACTTCTATATCAAATAGCACTAATTTATCTCTTTGTTCCTCAGCTTCTTAACTTCTCGATCTATTATCTGTATAGGTCGACTTTCATAACTGAGATTCTCTTGAACTTATACCGGCTGTGACTCAATCACTTGGTTTACATCAGCAATATGTTTCTTCAGCATTGAGAGATGAAATACATTATGAATGACCGACATCTCCTGAGGTAGTTCCAGCTCATAAGCTACCTTGCCAACCCTTCTAGTAATCAGGTATGACCCCACATAACGTAGACTCAACTTTCCTTTATTTTCAAACCTCATCACTCCTTTCATAGGAGCTACTTTGAGGAACACTGAGTCCCTAACATCAAATTCCAGCGGTCTACGGCGCACATCCGCATAGCTCTTCTGCCGGCTCTGAGCAATTTCTATTCTCTAACGAATGTTCTGAATGGCTTTGGTGGTGTCCTCGATAAGATCTGTCTAGAGTCCTATTTCTTTCCTTTCACCACCTTCATACAAACAGATAGGAGATCTACATCTCCTCCCATATAGAGCCTCGTAGGGTGTCATTCCGATAGTAGCTTGATAGCTATTATTATATGCGAATTCGGCTAAGCATAAGTATCGACACCAGCTCCCTTTGAAATCTAAGGCATAAGCCCATAGCATATCCTCCAGAACTTGATTTATTCATTCTATATGCCCGTCAGTTTGAGGATGAAATGCAATGCTAAACCGTAGCTTAGTGCCAAGAGCTCTCTAAACACACTCCCAGAAGTGTGAAGTAAAGCGACCATCTCTATCAGAAATTATGATTTTGGGAACTCCATGTAATCTAATAACCTCTTTAACATACATTTGCGCTAGCTGTTCAATAGAGTAGGATATTCTAATAGCTAGAAAATGAGTAGACTTGGTCAATTTGTCCACTATTACCCAAATAGCAACGTAATCATTCGTGGTTCTGGGTAGTCCTACTATGAAATCCATAGATATATCCTCCCACTTCCACTCTTAGATCTGGATAGGCTGCAGAACTCTGCCCGATCTCTGATGTTCTGCTTTAACCCGTTGACATGTCAGGCAAGTACTGACATATCTTGTAATGTCTCTTTTCATTCCAGACCACCAGAAGCGTTCCTTTACATCTTGGTACATTTTGGTGGAACCAGGATGCATAGCGTACGGTGTTCCATGGGCTTCATCTAAAATTGTCTATCGCAGTTGTTCTTGATTAGGGACACAGAGGCGATCACCATAATATAGTATCCCACGGTCTGATACTCGGAACTCTTCATTTCCTTCTTCCTGTATTCCCTACTTCATTTTCTGATTATTAGGATCTTCATCCTGCCCTTTCTATATATCTTCAAGCAGGGTTGACACTAATGTCAAAGTGGAGAGTTGCCCAGTAACAATTTCAAACCCAAAATTTACTATTTCTTTCTATAGGGGATGAGACATAGCAGATAAAGACAATAAAGTTGCGCAAGATTTCCTACTTAGTGCATCTGACACTTTGTTCGCCTTCCTTGGATGATAAAGGATTTCACAGTCATAGTCTTTGACCAGTTCAAGTCATCTCCTCTATCTCATGTTCAAGTCTTTCTGAGTGAAGAAATACCTAAGACTCTGGTGATCTGTGTAAATCTTGCATTGAGCTCCGTATAAGTAATGCCTCCAAATTTTGAGAGCAAAGACTACCGCTGCTAACTCAAGGTCATGAGTAGGATAGTTCTTCTCATAATCCTTGAATTGTCTCGAGGCATAGGTAATGACTTTGTCATTCTGCATCAGTTCAACCCCGAGTCCCAATTTGTAAGCATCATCAGAATATCAAGCTTTGCTAGTCTCGGAAGAGTCGAATGGAGCACCGTCTCCTCTTTCGCCCATGAAACTCTTCTCATAATCCTCCATTCATTCAAATTTCGGTAAGTATCAATGGGAAGCGATCCTTGAGAAGTTCTCTCAAATTTCCTGTAGTATGCTAACCCAAGGAAACTCCTGATTCACTGGCATTCTTGGGTCTATTCCAGCTCACTTATTTTTATCGGGTCTACCATAACTCCATCTTTGGAAATAATGTGACCGAAGGACACTGATCAAGCCGTAACTCATACTGAGAACTTTTGCATAACCGGCTCACAATAATCTGTAATATCGTCTCGGATGTTCAGATGTTCTTCCCGGGTTTCGAGTATATAAGGATATCGCCTATAAGACGATTACAAACTTGTCCAAATATGCTTTACTGCTCATCATATCCATAAACGTAGCAGGAGCGTCCCCCAAAAGGCATAACTACAAACTCGTAGTGTCCATACCTCATTCGAATGTCGTTTCTGTGATATCATCCGCTTTCACTTTCACTGATGATATCCGACCGCAAGTCTATTTTGAAAAGACCGCGACTTTTAATCGATCAAATAAATCATCAATTTCGGTAAAGATACTTATTCTTGATCATATTGCTCGGGCCGATAATCCACACATTCATATGGACCCGTCCTTCTTACGAACAACACCGAGCTTCCCAGTGAGTGACTAGGCGAATAAAACCCCGTCGAGCAACTCCCGGCCGCCCCTCAAGTTCTTTCAATTCCCCGAGTCATGCCGGAAGGTGCCTTTAGATCGGGTACCGGGATGAGTTCAATCTCAAATTAATTTCCTATCCGAGCTAAGCTCGCAACTCATCCGAAACACTGCAGTCACATACGACTCTAACTTCCTCTAACTTTTTGTCTCTTTCTTGTTAGGTATTAATCACATGAGCTAGAAACCCGGCACATCCATCGGCTAACATTTTCTGAGCTTTTATGGTCGATAAGAATTTCTGGGTTCTCTTCTTTGATTTCCCGAGGAACTCAAACTTAGATTCTGCCTCAGATTGGAATAGGACTCTTCGCTAACACTCGATGGACCATACTTGCTCGGAAAGTCCATCCCAAAATAACATCGTAGTCGACATGTTTAGCATTATTAGTGTCAGGCAACCCAGTCAAGGTTGACTGGTCGACCCGACCCGAGTTGACTGACCGAGTCAGATTATGTTTGACTTGGAAGATTGTTGATGCAACCCAGTCAAGATTGACCTAGTTGAGTCAGTATGTTGATGTTCGACACTGTGGAAGAGTTGTATTCTTGATGTGAGACAAGAATAGATGGTGGAGATTATTGGTGCAACCCCAGGTCAAGGTTGACCTGGTTGACTGAAAAGTCCAAGTATGGAGACTTGGCAAGAGAAAAGTCCAAGCAGGGAGCTTGGCACGCAAAAAGTCCAAGTATGGAGACTTGGACGCGGAAAGTCCAAGTATGGAGACTTGGCACGGGGAAAGTCCGGGAGTTTGGCAGGAGAAAGTCCCGTGAGTGAAGCCAGCGATTGGAAAGTCCCGGTGAGCGCCAGGCAATGGAGAAAGTCCCGTGAGCGGCCGCAGGAAAGACCTAGTGAGTTAGCAAAGGAACCTGGAGTGAGCGGTGAAAATCCTAGTGAGAAGCTAGTGAAAGGGAAAGTCCCGTGAGCGGCTGTGAAAGTCCCGTGAGTGAAGCCAGCAATGGGAAAGTCCTAACTGGATGTTAGCAGTTGGAAAGTCCTTGAAGCGAGGCGAAGGAAAGTCCCGTGAGTGAAGCCAGCAGATTTAAAAGTCCCGTGAGCGGTGCAGATTGAAACTCGTGAGCGGTGAAAATCCTAGTGGTGAAGCTAGGTGAATGAGAAAGTCCTAACGGGATGTTAGGCGTATGGAAATCTGACTGGAGTGAAGCGAGTGAAGCCAGGCAAGGAAAATCCAGATCGATCAAGGTGATCGGACATCCGTGTTGAGAAGTCCAAGTGAGTGAAGCTTGGCATATGGAGTTCGAGAGGGTTTTGGCTCGTTCTCCGAACTAGGTTAGAGGGCACTCTAAACCGGAGTTGGATCGGCCGGTGACCGATCCGGATATCGTTGTTGCTCGACGGCCGGGTGACCGATCGTAATCGCATCGCTGGCTCATCGACAGAACGATCGTCCGAGACCGATCAGAACCTCGCGAAGAAACCGTGGATCGCCCGCCGACCGATCCATTTACGGCCCGACGGCTCGCACCGATCGTGAATAGATCGGCGTGAGGAGAAGCCCGATCGGCCCATGGACCGATCAGAGGTTCCCGATCGGTCCACGCATCCATCGTGGCTGATCGCGACACCGATCGGCCCAGGGACCGATCGGTGACAAATGTGTCCTCACGCTTAGCCGATCGGTCCTGCATCGATCAGAGTTCTAGCGCTATGACGCAACGCCAGTTTCTTCACCGCTTCTTCTTCGCAGTATAAAGGATCAAGGGCATCTGCGCTCGTGACTCTCCTTCTTCCTCTTCTTTCTGCTGCCGAGCTCGCTGAGTTCTTGAAGCGTTGAAGCTTTGCGTGAGCTTCCCCGTCAGTGTGTGAAGCTGCTGCTTCTTCCATTGAAGAGAAGGCAAGCAAGAGTTTTCTTACTGTTGTATTTCTTTTCCTTTCAGATTTCCTTACTGTCAGTAAAGAGTGTGGCGAGGTTTCTCCACCCATAAGGAGTTTATATTAGCCGGTTCTCCGGGACTCATCCACCGACGGATTGACCGGAGTCGTCCACCTTACGGACACGCCGAGGAGTAGGAGCCTAATCTCCGAACCTCGTTACATCGGTTTGTTTGAGGTTTGTCGTCTTTCGCTTTCGTTTATTTTTCAATTCCGCTATGCTAGGAAGAAACGAGCGATTTAGGGGCGCTATTCACACCCCCTCTCTAGCCGAGCACGGGATCCTAATAAGTGGTATCGTGAGCGAGGCCGCTCTTCGTCGGATTCACACCCGTGGGAGCAAAGCTAGAGATGGATCAATTCGGAGAAGACATCACCATTCCACCCTTCTACAACGACAACTTCGCATATTGGAAGGTAAGGATGATGTATTTTCTTAGGACTAATATGTTGAATTGGTTTTGTGTACAAGAAGGTTTTACTCCTCCAATGGATAAAGAAGGAGAGCCTCTAGAGAAGAACAAGTGGACGAAGGAACAAGTCCACCAATCTACAATCAACAATGAGGTAACTAAAACAATTGAATTTTCATTACCTACTAATATTTTGTGTAAGATAGGTAAGTACAACAATGCCAAGGAATTATGGGATAACTTGGCCAAGTACCATGAAGAGAGCTCCACTTCAAGCCATGAAGAGGAGCCTAGTGAGCCAAGTAGCTCACATCATGAAGGGAACAAATTGGAAGTTGAGGGTTACTCAACATCTAAAGAAGAAGAGGAAGTGAGTTCTTCTTCAAGATCGGAGCACGAAGAAGAAGCTTCTACCTCCGGGAGGGATGAAGAAGAGAGCATCCATTCATCCTCAACCCTAGGTAACTCAAACACTTTAAGTTCAAGTAAATTGCATATAATGTGTTTTGAGTGTAGGGAATTTGGGCACTACAAGAGTAAGTGTCCAAAGAGGGTAAGAAAGACTCCACCGGCGCCAAGGGTCAAGGAAGCCGGAGTTCCGATACGCAAAGGCAAGGAGCACGTGGTGTGCTTCCAATGCAAGCGAAGGGGACATTATCGGAGTCATTGTCCGAGGGGGAGGCAACCTCACAAGGGCAAGAGACCGAGCACTTCTATAGGGGGAGCTAAGGCAAACCCTAAGGTATCATTTAAGTCTCATTCGTGCAATACTAGTAAGATGCATGCTAGAAATTTTATTGCACTAGTCAATAATGATAAGCATGATAACATTAGAAATCGATACACATGCTTAGGTGCCAAACATGTGAGCCTAGATAAGGATAACACTAGGAAAGCCAACCCTAGAATTACCTCATCTAAGGTTAAGGAGAACCTAGGTAGAAAACCCAAATCAACTAGACACATGCCTAGGAATGCCTCAAAGAAGAAACGATAAATCAAAAATTGAGGTATTAGAGAGAGAATCAAGTCTGAGGTCGAGACTGATACTTGGAAAAGGCTCTAAAACTTGGAGAAGTCATCTCTAGGGTTTAAGGGTCAAAACCAATGTCCAAGGACAAAAAGGTTTGGGTCACAAACCTAAGTCCCAAATGGTCAAGCCCATATATCATAATGTTCCATTGATATGGAACAAGACCTGGCTAGAAGACCATTACAAGGTCACAAGGAGTCACCCCTATAGTTGACTTGATGAGACCTAAATGACCAAGGCTTTAAAGCCTAAGAGGGTCATTAGGAGGGTTCTAGGAAGTCATCCCTAGTGAATTTTTAGTGAACCCAATGAGCTCAGTAGGTATTGGGTTCCTAAGAGCATCTTCTCTATCCCATAGATGGGTTGAGAGTGTCAACTCGATAAGAAGGGTAGTTAACCCAACTTTGAGGAAATTGACACTCGAGGAGCATTTTCAAGGTTTTGGGAACCTTTGAAAATGAAATGGAATAATCTTTATCATTCACTCCTTGGAAGAGTAAGGTGTGCCAAAGTGAGAATATATTAATCTTACTTTAATGTGACACAATTTGGAAAAACCTAGAGAAATATCAAATTGGGATTTTGATATTCTCTTAGGTAATCAAGGCAATCCGGGCCTTAATTTAGAAGTGCTACTCTTGTAGAATTTCAAATGATATAAATCAAACAAGAGATCAAGAAATGCCAATTTGGGTTTTGACATTTTCTTGGAGCACTTTGGGCAATCAAGGGTTAAATTTTAGGTTAGCAAAGTGGTTAAGGATACTTAGATAGGTAATCTAGGTATATTTATTTATGCTAAATCTTGCCATGATTGTTTACCCTCACATGTCATGACATCATGTTTAGTTTTATTATCATTTGAAATGTCATGATAATGCTTAGGCTAGTTTATATGTCATGTGTTAGTTTAGTTTCAAACTTTATGCCATGACATCATGACATTGGCACATGTTTTTACTTATGATATCATTATATGCCATGTCATCATCTCTTGCATTATAATCAATGAAATTGATTTAAGGACAAACATATAATTTGATATTGAGATCAAATTGGTGTTTAGAAAATGCATGAGAACTTAGCCTAAGTTGACCTTAACCCATATCTCACATCAAAATTGACTTGGATGTGTTTGATACACTTTAGATGTGTGTGAGATATTAGGATCATGAGTTAGGATCAAGGTGCATAGGTTTTGTACCTAGATGAGCCTAATTCAAGAAAATAGGGATCATAGGGAAAGCTTGTGTACAAGTCATGTACATTTAGCCCTAAGATTATGGTCCTAAATTCAAATGGTTTTAAAAGCATTTTAAAATTGATTTGAAAAACCTTGATGAAGCTTTCCTAGTGATAGCATTCTTCATTGAGCAAGATGATACAAAGATGACTTAACTTTGAACTATTTCAAAGTTTTCGAATTTTGTATCAAGATTTGAAAATGGAAACTATTTTCATAGAAAACTATTTTTCCATGATAATGTATGTTATGAGGAATGTATCCTCAAAATTTCACAATTTTCGAATTTTCGAATTTATTAGGGTTTCAATTTGGGAGAAGAAAATCAGAAACTCGCTGATCGGTTCGATCGGTCATGGACCGATCCAGAGGGTCGGACGGCCACTGGACCGATCCAGAGGTCTTGTGGATCGGTCCAGTGACCGATCCAAATGAGGTCTCGATAAGCGTTAACGTGCTGAAATTCATTGCATGTCCGAAATTTGGTGACTGGTTTTAGATTTATAAAGGTTTGAAACTCTCAAGACATCATTGTGCAATGGTCAAGGGGAGTTGGCCTAGGGGAGTTTTAACTATTAGTCAAGGGAGTTGACTTTTAGGGAGTTTTACTCCTTAAGGATTAGTGATATGGGATTATCATTAAGTGGATTGTTGAGCTTAGTATCGAAGGGAAAATAAGAGTTTCGATGAAAGGTATGGGACTTTCATTAGGAAGAAACTTTGACCTTGATATCCTCCTTTTACTTTTGATGTGTGTCAAGGGAGAGTTATTGGAGAACCCAAGTTAGGTTATCGGGTTAACCTAAGCTGGGGAAGAATGTCGAGGAATGTTCAAGGAAGAACATCGATTCTTTTGATGTGTGCAAAAGGGGAGAACTATCGAGAACCCAAGTTAGGTTATCGGGTTAACCTAAGGGAGAATGTCAGGAGAATGTTCGAGGAAAGAACATTGGACATGGAAGATGGTTGGAAAACCTAAGTTAGTTATCGGGTTAACCTAACTTGATTATAGTTTTGTCAAACATCAAAGGAAGTTGGTGCAACCTTAGTCAAGGTTGACTGGTTGACCGACTCGAGTTGACTTGACTCGAGTTGTATTTTGATGTTTGACTGGGAAGATTGTTGATGCAACCTTAGGTCAAGATTGACTGGTTGAGCTGCATGTTGATGTTGACACGTGGAAGAGTTGTATTCTTGATGTGAGACAAGAATAGATGGTGGAGATTATCAGGTGCAACCCCAGTCAAGGTTGACTGGTTGACTGAAAAGTCCAAGTATGGAGACTTGGCACTGAAAAGTCCAAGCGAGGAGCTTGGCACGCGAAAAGTCCAAGTAGACTTGACACGCGGAAAGTCCAAGTATGGAGACTTGGCGGGAAAGTCCAAACAGGAGTTGGCACGGAGAAAGTCACAGTGAGTGAAGCGATTGGAAAGTCCAGTGAAGCCAGGCATTGGAGAAAGTCCCGTGAGTGAAGCCAGTGGAAAGACCTAGTGAGTGAAGCTGGCAGAATCACGGTGAGTGAAGCCGGTGAAAATCCTAGTGAGTGAAGAAGGGAAGTCCGGTGAGTGAAGCGGTGAAAGTCCCGGTGAGTGAAGCGGTGCGGGGAAAGTCCTAACTGGATGTTAGGCGGTTGGGAAGTCCCGGTGAGTGAAGCCGAGCAAGGAAAGTCCCGTGAGTGAAGCCGGGCAGTCAGGAAAAGTCCAGTGAGTGAAGCCGGGCAGGATCAGTGAAGCGGTGAAAATCTAGTGAGTGAAGCTGGGTGAATGAGAAAGTCCTAACTGGATGTTAGGCGTGTGAAATCCTGAGTGAAGCCGGTGGAAAGTCCCGTGAGTGAGCGGCAAGGAAAATCCAGATCGATCAGGGTGATCGGACATCAGTGTTGAGAAGTCCAGTGAGTGAAGCTTGGCATGGAGTCGAGAGGGCTCGGTGGCTCGTTCTCCGAACTAGGTTAGAGGGCACTCTAAATCAGGAGTTGGATCGGTGCGTGGCCGATCCGGTGATCTGCGTTACTGATCGGTGCCCGGGTCGAGATCGTAATCGCATCGCTGGCTCATCGACAGTCTGATCGGTCCGAGACCGATCGAGAACCTCGCGAGAAGAAACCGTGGATCGGTGCGCCACCGATCCACCCCCTTTGATCGATGCGGGCCGTCGGGAATATCGATGGCGTGAGGAGTCGCCTGATCGGCCATGCGGACCGTCAGAGGTTCTCGATCGGTCCACGGGCCGTCGATCGGGCTTCGATCGCGACACCGACGGCCCAGGACCGATCGGTGACAAACGAAGCCTCGTGCGCTTAGGCCGATCGGTCCTGACCGATCGGGGTTCTAACGTTCTGCCGCGACGCAACGCTAGTTTCTTCACTGCTTCTTCGCGGTATAAAGGATCAAGGCATCTGCGTGCGTGACTCTCCTTCTTCCTCTTCTTTCGCCGAGCTCTGCTGAGTTCTCAAGCGTTGAAGCTTTCGTGAGCTTCCTTTTGGTCACCCGCCAGGCTGAGCCGCTTCTTCAATAAGAGAAGCGCAAGAGTTTTCTTCGTTGTATTTCTTCTTTTTCTTTGTATATTAGTACAGTTGCAAGTGTGTTGTGGCGAGGTTTCTCCACCCATAAGGAGTTTGTATTAGCGGTTCTCAGGGACTCATCCACCGACGGATTGACTGGAGTCGTCCACCTTACGGACACGAGGAGGAGCCCTAATCTCCGAACCTCGTTACATCGGTTTGTTTGAGGTTTGTAGTCTTCCTTTCGTTTCTAGTTTATTTTTCCGCTGCGCTAACGAATTGTAGGAAGAAACGAGCGATTTGGGGCGGCTATTCACACCCCCCCTCTCTAGCCGAGTACGAAGGATCCTAACAATTAGATCACTGTACAGTTCTCTGTCTGAAATTTTGACTGGCACACGTAGCCAGTGTGTAGATGTCATTATCTCCCCCGAGGGTAGTGTCGTCAAGAATTGTCCGCGTAGGACCTCCGGGAGTATACCTATTCTTTCAGCAAATGCTATAGAGACAAACAAATGGGTTACCCCAGTATCAAATAGCACAGTTGCATATTGACTAAAAATGTGTATCTAACCTGTGACAATAGTGGAGGCGTTTGCTACATCCTCTCTGGTAAAGGAGAAAACTCGAGCATTTGTAGAACTTGGTGGGGCCTGCAATCTGCCTTGGCTAATATGAGGACCCTCCAACGTGGCCTGCATCTGGTGTAGCTGTGCCTGCTTGCCTCCATACTAAACAGGTTGTGTTGGAGGTAGGTTGATCTTGGTCAGACAATACTTGATCATATGTCCTTCTTGACCACACGTATAACAAGCACTAGTGCTCTCGCGACAAATTCCAGGATGCATCTTTTCACACGTGGGATACGTAGCATACTTAGGCTGCTTGCTTATGGATCCTCCCTTTTTATTACTCCACTGCATCCTCTTAGAGCTCCCCTTCTAGGTTGAACCTTGGCTCTAGGGTTTCTGAGTGCTAGAACTCCTTTGACTTTTATTCTCAATCAGTACTGGCTTCTGCTGCTTGATACTGTTTAGGTAATGCTCCGTGATTAGGGCACTACTAACTAGCTCTTCTGCAGTCTGCGGTCTATTTATTCTGCCAACTACATTCAGAGCTATTCCTGGCCTCAACATTTTGAGCATTAGCCTTACCCTTTCTCGTTCTGTGCTAACCAGTTCGGGGCATAAGCGGGCCAACCTATTGAATTTCTTCACAGCTTCGTCAACTGATAAACTTCCCTGTCGAAATTCCGTGAACTCGTCGTAATGTTTGTTCGTGACTCGCATATGAAAGAACTCCTCGAAGAACTCAGTCTCGAAGTCAGACCAGGTCATTTGATTCACTATTCATTTTGCCTTGACCCGTTCCCACCACATTCTTGCCTCACCAGTGAGGCAGAAGGAAGTGCACTTTATCTTTTCTACCTTTGGCTAGTCTAGTAACTCCATTATACTCTCCAGGGTTTTGAATCATGCCTGAGCATCCCATGGTTCGTTGGTGCCAGAGAAGTTATCTAGTTTCAGTTTCTGCCACTAGATAAAGTATGCTTCCTGCCTCACTACCCTTGCAGGAGCTACAGGTGTAACTGATGGAACCTCGGCCGCAATTGGTGCCACCACATTGGCTTCCGATGGGACTACAGGAGAAGCTTGCTAGTTAGCAGTCAGAGTGGCTATAACCTGCTGCTGTTCTGCCAATTGTCTCTGCAGCTGAGTTACTACTTCTAAAAGGTTGGGTAATGGTACAGATTCATTTGTCTCTTGTTGAGGTTCATTAACTCTTTGTTGTCTAGTCGGTCGTCCTCTGGCCATCTATATATTCATAAATCAACTAGTGAGACATGCGTCATGCCATCATCATTCTTACTTGTTGCCCTTAATACTTTCATGTATAAGCATGCTTAGTCTTACAAACAGTTCTAATCATAATAGAAATAGAATGCATAAAATTTGTGAGACGGTACTTTCTTACTTGGAAGCTGCAGGATCAATGCATGATGTGTGTGACGGAAGGATGGGACTTGCTCTGATACCAAACTGTAACAACCCACTCTTCTAACCTAACCTTATAGGGCAGACGTTACTCTTTTCATATCTAAAAATTTTGCATTCTTACATATTATATACTGCTCAGTCCAAAGATCTACTTTAAACTTGTTCAGACTGATAGGACGTGATTTGGAGCCAAGCAGAGTTGGAAGGGAGTCTAGAGCTTCCAGCGGTTCTGGGTCGTGTGGCCCTGACCGACCATGTAGCCTTGCCCGAGAAGGAGCAAGCCCTGGCCGTGTGGCGATTACCGGCCGTGTCACCTTGGTAGCGCATGGTCGTGTGAGGGTCACATGGCCGTGCCACCTTAGCCGAGAGGAAGAGGTGCACGGTCGTGTGAACCCACACGGCCATGTCACCTTGGCCAATAGGAAGAGGTGCACGGTCATGTGAATTCACACGACCATGTCACCTTGGCCGAGAGGGAGAGGTGCACAATCGTGTGAATCCACACGGCCGTGTCACCTTGGCCGAGAGGGAGAGGTGCATGGCCGTGTGAATCTACACGGCCATGTTACCTTGGCCAAGAGGGAGAGGTGCACGACCATGTGAATCCACACGACCGTGTCACCTTGGCCGAGGGAAAGAGGTCCAAGGCCGTGTGAATCCACACAGCCCTGTTACGGGTAGGCCTGGATCGGTACGGTATACCGTACCCAAAATCGAATACCGTATACCGTACCGAAAAAATCGGTATTCTAAGAAATGATACCGATACCGTACCGACATTTCGGTATACCGAATTTCGGTATACCGAAATGTCGGTACGGTATCGGTAAAATACCGTCATGCCGAAGTTATATATATATATTACATATAATATATAAAAAATAATTCTCTTGTAATGAAGGCAGTGATCATATAAGAACAAGAGTTGGGATTTCGGACCCAAATATGCAAGATTGAAGATTAAACCAGTAGCTAGTGGTCCCAGGGTGGTGGCTCGCCGGAGATTTGTCGAAATCTTGCCAGAAATAACTTGCGCCATAAATCCACCAAAGAAATAAAAGCTAAAACTCACCGGAAAATCGGACAAGAACTTGCGCAAGCATAACTCTCAGAACAGAGCTCGGTGATTAGATTTCTTCAGATTCAATGAAGGGAAAAAAATATTAGGGCTGGAGAAGAAGTTTCTAAGTTGTTGTGCATCTTCTCCGGCGACTATGTGCGGTGGTCGACTGTGGAAGGAAAGAATCGCGAGTCGCGACGTGTGCACCGACGGCGCAAGGAGAGAACATGGTTTGGGGTCGTTTAGGGTTTGGTTTAGGCTTTAGGGGAATCTAAATTAATCATTTAATATATAGTTACTCGGTATTTCGGTATACCGAAATATTTTAAATCGTTACCGTTACCGTTACCGACAAATTCGGTACGGTATGATACCGTACCGAATTTTTCGATATACCGAAAATTTCGGTATATACGATATTTTTTCGGTACGATTTTTCGGTATTTCGATATTTCGATATTTTTTTCCAGCCCTAGTTACGGGTCGTGTGGGGATCACACCCTGCTCTACAAAAAGGGGGTTTCTCCCCTTTGTACTTATCTTTGCCACTCTAATTACTGCCAAATTGATAAATTCCTCCTAAGCAACTAGTGATAGTATTTCATGTAAAGCGGAGAGAAGAAAATACTTTAGCATCAGTTCTAACATATTCCAAACAATTACAAGCTCTTAAATCTCCTTCCACTGCCCCGTCATACACACACAAAACACCACTCTTGCTGCCTCCTCCTACTCGAGCTTTCCTTTACCTTTATCTGTAGTATAAGGAAATGCAAATCTATAAGCGAATGTTTAGTAAGTACCATCTACTCACAAAACAAGCATTAAAACAAGAATAGACTTTTCAAATTTGCTTGGAAGAAACACAAAACTCACACTTGACAATAGTTCATCCTAAAACGTATAATTCAGAAATATGTACATGACATGCATTTTTAAATATATTTATCATGCAAAACATCAACTTAAGACTATGCCTGCAATGTAAACATGTAATGGAAACATAAGTCTTGCCATACTATAGAGTTCATCCACGCTACACTTCATAACTTAAGTTCTCAAACTTAAAAAGGCTTCTATTAATACAAACAACGAAGTTTGAAAACTTTATATTACAAACTAATGAAAATAATAATAAACTTGCTTGGCGCCGGCATTGTACCACTTTACGCGCATCCTTAATAAGATCCGAGGTAATTAATCCCGAACCTATCAAGGTACTACTAGGCGATCTAGGGGCCTAGGGGCGATCTAGGAGCCCACCCATGGACCTTGTGTCCAGTACATGCCACTTTAAAGTAAAATACTTTCTTTTACATATCGCTTTCTTATACTTGCACTTACTTATCATTTAAACAAGCACCTTATGTGCGCTTAATCCCTCACACTTTTAGGGAAGCACCTTAGGCACTTTGATTATGCTTCTTAGCTCCAAAACTATATGAGAAGCAATTCAAAATACTCTAAACATGCTCTTAATCCCAAAAATTCAAAGGGCATCTTACATATCATAACATGTATCTTCTTTAACATGCATAAAACACAACCCAACATGTATCTTCTTTACATGCATAAAAACATAACACAACATGCATCATCGAAACAACTTATACTACGGGTGAGTAGTACTTACATCCTTTCGCTAGATCTTACTATTATAGGGTGTACGTAAGATAATCCTCTCTTGTACATCTTAATCTCCAAGACACCCTTCCCACGCGTACTAATCCTTATGAAAACTCTCCTCTTAGATTCTCCTCTTGAAGAACTTAGAACCTCAGAATCCTAGGGTTCTTGGCCGAAAACTAAGAAGAGGGAAGAGGAGATTTCGACTAGGGAGGAGAAGAGAAAATGAAAAGTTAGGTTTTCTTCTCTTCCTTTCCCCTTTTATACTAAGTGGAAGTTGAAGCATCTCTTGACCCATAATCAACATATAATGAATAGTTTCCCATTTTCAATGTAATGTTTTACCACCATACTAATGGCTACTTAAACAAATCTTAAATCAAGGGTCTAAGGTTTAAATCCCAGTCCGGATCATTTATATATATATTTTTATTTCTTTTCTCTTCTTCTATTTCTTTTTGCTCTTTTTGAATGAAAAGAGATTTACGGGTGTTACAATACCATGCCCCAAGTTAGATTTTAAAAACCAACAATTGTCACTTTACTAGGGCAGTATTGCTGTAACACATACACAAAAAGAGGATAATTCCCATTATAAAAGTTCATCTAATTATGACTACGGGAAGAGCATCACTAGATTGACAGCAACATGAAAAATCACCAATAAACATTTGCATTTTGGTTCATGATAATATTAGTATTCTCCTAATTTTAGTTGCTGAAGGAATTTTCACAAATGATAACTACCACCAAATCCAAGAAAAAAAAGTTTCCCAGGATAATACGAATTGCCAAAATAATCAAAGAAAGTTAGAAAGAGAAAATAAGAAAATAAAAATGAAACATAATTCAAGTGAATGTGGAAGAACAAGAGTTACAAGATATGAAGAGCCGAAAGCAGGGTATTTGATGTCACAGACAACCAACCCTACTTTCTTTTTCCAAAAATAAATGAATTACAAATTAGCTACTCCATAATCCATTAGTATACATATCAAATTGAAACTTGAAAGAAGGATAGAATAATAAATAGGAGAGAATCATCAATGAGTCTTACCGTTCTAGTAGCTTTTGCCAAGTGTTGCAATAATAGATGGAACTAAAAGATATGAGAGGCATAAAAACTAGTTAATACACTTTTCCTTTAAGATAAAAGCTATATTAGGTGCATACGAGTAATAATAAATTAGAAGAAACAATAAAAATACTAAAAAGAGGAGATATAAATATGTTACCGGACTGTAGTGGTATAGCATCCCTCGGATGCCAAAAGAATCATTAATATAATTAGAAACTCAAATTAAAAAGTTGTGTTTAATTTGTGAATCAACCCTTTATCAGAAAGTCAAACCTTATATTTTGCTAGAACATCATCCACATGTGCAAAGATGGGCAACAAGATATACTTCAATGCAGAGCGAGCACGAGCAATAGATTGGGGAGCATTCTGATAGGGCGATTGAGGATAGAGCAATGAAGCATGGAAATAAGCTAGTCTAATGGAAATAAGCTAAAACAAACAGGATTATAAATCTTTCATGTGCATGAAGGAAGAATATAATATTATTTGTTACAAAAATTTGACAAATGGTAGATGATTTGGGGGAAAAGCTAGGAAGTGTCAAAGTGATAAGATGTTGTGGTAAGAAATTAACAGAATTAACTTACCTGAATAACACCCAAGAGGTCCTCTATGAGTTCAATTGCAAGATCAACCTGAAAAAAGGGGGCAGTAGTAGTTATATAACTAAATTGATTCACATAAGATGGAGACTCATGATGGGGAACTATGACAAAACCATTGTAGTAATTGTAGGTATCTTTGGTGATAAAGGTCCAGAACATAGATCAATAAGCACACAAGCTGTTGTTGACTAATAATTTGAAAATAAATGACATGCTTAGACAAACAGCCAAAATGAGTATGCATATAGCCTATGGCTTTATTTATAATGCAGATTTGAAAGAAACAAACAAACATGAGATGATAGAAAAGAGGATAGATATCCCTCACAAGCATGAAGAAGAGGATGATACACTAATGATGATGACATAGTCATTATTTGCAGTAACAATTAGCAGTGAGATATTGATAGTTTAGGGAAAAAAATAAACCCATATTTTATATACCATGAAAATGCAAAATTAATGAACCTGAGAAAGAGCGCGATGCACAGAAGGATGTTTCCACTGTGAAAAACTGTCATCAACTTGATCAAGGGGGCTGGTGATTGGAGGGTGAAGTGATGTTAGATCAAAGACAATCAAAATAAATCTAATTTAAAGAAAGAAAGCAACAACCCCAAATGTATGAAAAACATATAATGACTTCACCTAGAAGCAGAGCTTGTATTAGTGGTACAATGGGGCCAAATTTTGAATTACTATCTGCCAATTTGCAACATAGGAGAGGCTAAATATTTTTTAGAAAAAGGATATAAGCACTTGAAAATTTAATGGATAAGACAAACTCCTTGCAGAAAGAAATCACTTGGATGAATATAGAATAAGGCTCCTTTAATTGGGGCAAATAGTTAAACAATACAAAAAATAAAAATTTTGTGACACATACTAGTGAAGCGCATCCAAATAGGACATGGAAAATGCCTTATTCAACTGCAACATAATCCAACACATTTAAGTAAGAAGAATCCCATTAGTCATAAGGTAATTTAAGTTCTAGCCATGGTTTAAAGTGTCATACTGAAACGGTCGAAACGAGCGAAACGTCTCGTTCCGTTCGGCGACCGACATCGGCACGACCCCGGCACCAGACCCACAACAAATGTGATGTGTTGCGCGACCCCGTGGTCACAGCAGAGGGGTCGCTCGACCCTGCAACAGTAGCGGAGAGGTCCAACCCTTCCACTGTCGCCGTGGAGGCATCGTACGACCTTGCGCTCACTGCAGAGGGGTCGCACGACCAACGTGGTCGCACCGAAGGAGTCATGCAATCCCCGCGGCCATGGCTGGTCGCACAATCCTGTGACAGCACCGAAGTCGTGCGGGCTCATGAGTGGTGACGGATTTCAGAATTTTTTTTAATTAAATTTAAGTTAATTTTTTTAATCAACTCCTAGTTATAGTTGAGATAATCTAAAGAGACTTTATTAAACCCTAATAAAATTATCTAATTAATTTTATATTTCATTTATTTTAATTTAAAAATATAATAAAATTTTTATGTATCTATTTTCATATCTTTTTCTTTTTTAAAAGATTATTTTTTTATCTTGTTTATTTTTAAATATTTATGATAAAAATTTTAGTTTTTAATTAATATATTTTATATTTAAAAAATACCGAAACTATATCGGCACAATACGATACGGTATCGAAACCGTATCGTTCCGGTCCAGGATCGAGACCTCGACACGGGTCGAAATTTTAAACCTTGGTTCTAGCCCAAACAAGGTTGAGTAATCAGTTAGCTCAACATGACTGTTGGCTTTACTCTTGGTAATCTCCTCATAAACTAAAGATAAAGTGAGGTCATTTGTATTGAAATAATATTCATATCATGGCAATTTAATTTTCGATGTAAGTATGTTACTGGACTGCAGTAGTATAACATTCCTTAGAAGTATGTTACCAGACTACCTTGAACTTCATACCACTTGCATAAATAAAATACAAAATCATACAAAATTGTTCAATCAAAAATTAACTATAAAAATAAAGGGACATAGAGAAGTCGATAAAATTTAGATGAGTCGATAAAATTCAGCTCGTAGGGTTCTGTTTGATTATGCGCCTATTGAATCTTCTATTAAATCAGCATCTATTTTTGTCTTTCCCTTGTCAAGATTTTTATCTCCTCTTTTGCTTTTTTTTTTTATTACCATAGAGCTATTTGTTAATCACAAAATCTGGATGATCATTAAACAAATCATTCAACAATGCTATCTCACTTGTGAAGGACGAAATTGCAATAAATTCCAGGGCACTAAAATATCATCTATTGTAATGTTCTTGGGTACTAAAATATCACCAAGTTAAAGTTCAGTGATAAGTGTTTGGTTTGCTACAAGGTTGTTATAAATGTTAAGATTAATTATCAGGAAGTACTAATCTGGTTCATTTAAATGCAAATAAACAACTCAATTAACAGAACCTATTAGTGATGTGCATACCATAAGATGAGGAAGGGGACGAAGGTTCTGATTTCTAATAGATGTAGTATTCGCAACATGAGGAGACATTGAAGAGGCATTATTAGTGGAAGTGTGTCTCTGCTGCCCATCAACAAATACAGAACCATCATACCATGAAATAGGTGACCACATACCATCAAACCCATATCTTAGATCTTGATAACCTGAAGACGGTTATCCACTAGATGAAATACTTTTACCAAATGCACCACCTATATTTGATGCAGTATTATGTTGGCTTTGTATTACTTTTGTAACTCCGTTGTTGTTATTTGTACTTCCTTTAGCAATACCATTTGAACTAGCTTGTGTTGTATCTACTGGGGTAGGAGCAACATCAGTTGTAGTAGATGTAGAAATATTCACTTTGGAACTAGAATTTTGGTTTGTTGTGTATGGAACATTTGTAGGTAGCGGTGGTTGGAAATATGCAACTGGGAACTGGTAATGTTGGGATGTGTATAACTAATTGTTGTGCCCCAAAGTTGGAACTGGGGAACTAGGTGAAGGATATGGACTATATTGTCCATAGCCATATCCATGATGATACATGTTTCCATAAACCCCCTACTAAAAACCAAAAATGCTATCAAAACCTTGACATGCATACACAATTACAAAACAATTTGTGAGCTCAAATTTGAAAAAATAAATTGATCAATAATGTAGTAAGGCTATCATCAAAATGAGAGGCTCAAGAGAGCGTAGGGATTTAATACAACTTACATGTGGAGACACCTCTATTCCATCATGGTTAACATATCTAGAATAATCCTCCCAATCTGCCACTGAGCCATCATAACCTGTAGTATTCACAAATATATTCACTCTTCTATAGAGAGACACTACAATCTCAATGGAACTAAAGAGATTTAAAACAAAGCAAGACTCAAAAATAATTTCATCAAGTCATTAAAGGGAAAAAATCAATCATGTTCAGATAACTAATGTTTTAAAAAGCATAAGTAGCCGAGACACCATACAACAAGTAGACACATTTTTTTTTAAAAAAAAAAACTAGTTCTATTGATAAAAATACGTAGCAGAATATATAAAAAATGAGGACACATTTCATGCATATTATATCAAATTAATTTAACTAAATAGCAATACAAACAAATTTTTATGCCACTCAAAAATTATTACATGATCCTCAAAATCCACTTCCTATATAAAATGTTGCATACAAATACAACCAAGCATAAAGCAATAATTACAAACTAAACCATAAAGCATGAAAAAAGAAGCCCATGGTTCAAACAAATAATGAACCAAATTAAGAGCTAAAGTGAGCAACAAATTGAATAAACAGAAAACTCCTCTAGGTAAAAATCTACCAGATGGAGCGAAGAAAAACCAACTTTCATTTACTGTTGACCAACAACATAGTAATAAAATTAACTTTACATTGACGACGTCGTCAATATCAATTTCTCATTTCCCCAAGGACCAAAACCAGAAAGTCGAAGGAAAACAACTGGTGCAACAAAAAACCTAACTCCACTCTCGGCACCATGAAATCCACAAAGCAATCAAGAAATGAACACAAAGTTTTACAATGAAAATAAAAGGAGCATTTCACACGAACTAGACGAAGCAAGTGATCAGGGACAAGAGACGAATGAATAGAGAATTCAACTTCCTCGCTTCACCATGATCCAACAACAGAGATGGTTGAAGTTAAAAGAAGCAGAAGGATCAAACATGAAAAGAGTGGGATCACGACAATTTGCTCCGTTCGCCACTTTATTCATCTCACAAGTTATACAACATTGCAATTGATAATCCCCCCCTATTATAATGAAACAGAGCAATCTCTTTTTCTTTCTTTATTTCGTGGCAATGTTACCTCGTGCTTTGCATACCAGATATTTTTGCCGGAGTTCGTCTAGTACCTCTCCAAAATCTTCGGCAAGCTGACACAGCTCCATTCGCAAGCGTCATCAAAGTCTCAAACTTCACTTACCACACAAAAAAATGAGCCAAAAAAGTTTTTCTTTTCTTTTTTAAGAAAAACAAATAGATCGTGTGCAAACTCACATTGTGGAGGGGCTGCAGTACTCAGACATCTTACCAGAGCTTGAGAATATGATGAACGAGACTTGCTCTTCATAGAGGATGCTGATCTTTATCATCTACTTAATGATCTCATTGCGGTGCTTGTAGAAGGTGACATGCCGGTTGGTGGAATTCTCGATCCGCTTGATCTCGCTCTTCACATGCCACATTTCCTCCACCACTAGCACCGTCGTTGCCGCTCAGCTCCAACTCGTAGAGGAATAAAAGAAGAGACTGTAGATCAATGAGGGAGGGAGGATCAAGAAAAGGAGGACTTTCCAAACCGAGCTTGAAGGGGAGGAAACCTTTTGGTGAAATACCAAAACTGCTCACCACTAACTTTATAAACCCAAAAGATAAAGAGGAGCCCCACGGGCTGGATCAGTTAGAAGGATGCCTGACACTTGCAACGAAGGTTCAGGAGTCGAAGGACGTCAGTTGCACACGAGCGTAAAACCTCGGTCTGCTGCGCTTTAAATTTCACTCGACCCCCAGTCACCCCTCCTGCCCAGCTTAATCATGATTTACCCCCTCTGGATATCTGTGGGACCGTACCCAGGGGACCGCTAAGGTGGCGGTTCCACCTTTTTTTTTTGCAACCAAAAGATAAAGAGGAAGAACTCTTAGTGGGAGAAAAGAGTAAGGAGATGAGTCATCGGAAGAAGGAGGCGACTCTAAAATTAGGGTTCATGGAGGGGAGATGGAGAAAAGGTTATAGGGATGGATGTCTAACACTGAAGTTAAAGTGAGGAGAAGTGTAGTTATTAAGAATTTATTGGTTTAGGATTTGGAGGTGGGAAAAACACAATAGTTAGAATTTTATTGACAATGGTTTATAATGATTATTTTATTATCACAACGATAATGATTTATGCACCGTTGTTCCAAACATTATAAAAATATTCTCATTGACAATGATTCATTACACCGTTATCCTAACTATTAAGATTATCTTTTGGGTTAACTGTTGCATCAAAGACAATGATTTTGTTAAAAATTATTATCTTTTGTCAAATTTATAATAGTTTTTTTTTTTTAAACCAATTGTCTTTATGGTATTGTGTTTGTGCAGTTTTGTTGTAGGGCATGACAAAAATTGATAATTTAGGATATTTTCAAGGTATGTGAATTATTTTGAAAAAGAATGTCCAAGATTCTTAACCTAGAGGATTTTATAGTGTGTTAATAAAATTGAGTTCTTAAGTTGATCAAAATGGACATAGTAGGATAGAATCTAAAAAAAGTGTTAAGTTTGAGGTTTTGACACATTCGAGGGAGTTGGTCTGTTTATGCCAAATTTTATATTTGGTATAATGTTTGTAAAATATCGAAAATAGATGAATATTAATAAGAGAATTTTCAGAAATTTTTGGAAATTTTTTGGGAATTTTTCGGATCTCGTATGGACGAGTTAACGGGGATGAAAACGGGGTCCGAGGAAAAGTCTGTTTAGGCGACCCTTTTAAGCGAGGAAATGTTTATTTTATATTTCCTTTTTCTTTTTCCTTTATTTTTCCTTTTCCTCTCCGTTTCTTTTCCTCTCCCCGCGCGTGTCGTGCCCTAAGCCCTTCGACGCCGTCTCCTCCTCCTAACCGGCGCCGACGGCTTGCCCTAACCGCCACCAAGCGACGGTTCATTCTCCTCTCCCACACGTGCATAAGCCTCAGACCAAGGGAGAAGCCGACGCCTTCTCCTCTCTGTGTTTGTGCCCGCGCGACACCGCCGTAGCCCTTGTCGTGGAGTTCCTAGCACCGGCCGCTGGTGCCCTAGCCACAGCCGACGCCGCCTGGAGAAGCGCCGAGCCGATCCTCTTCCCTTGGTGCCGATCCTCTGCCGCCGTCGAACGGAGAGTGCCGGCCACCCTTCCTCTGCCCTCGAGCCCGAGCCACATTGCCAAGTTCTGTTTCCCCTCTTCCGACAGAGCATCGCCGTTTCTCTTCGCGCCCAACAGCAGCACTCTGTGCCCTGGCATCACCAGCATCTGATCACTAGGCTCTGCCAAGCCCTTAGTCTCACCTTCGGGAACGAGGGGCACTGATTTGGGTAAGACCAGTAGGTGTTGATTGAGGATGTTTAACATAGAGACTAATAGTTTCCTTGCAGTGTCGACAACGGATTTGTGGCAGGAAAATCTTTCGGTTAGCATTGTACAACATTTGCATCTCTTGGCCGTGTGTCCACAAGAGTGACTGAGGATAAGGTAAAGAGTATGCTTGTGATACATTTAATTGAGTTTGTTGGATAAGTTTGATTCATTATATAATTGTTGGTTCATGATTGTTGGATAATTATAGTATGCCAATATGGAAGGAATAATTATTTGGGTTTGAATAGAGGAAGAATTTATCCCTGCTGTAGTATCATTTAAAAACGGAGATTTGGAATAATTAGGGTTTTCCCTGATTTAGTTTCGTGGATTTTATTAAGCCATTTGAATTCATTTGAATTGTAGCTAAATAAAATATATCTATATGTTCGACACAGGACTTTGATTCGGGACGATATCTCGACGAGTATCTTGATTACCGGATTGGACCACTTTATTGGAGGCGGGTACTTTGACTTATGTATTTGATATGCATAATAATATGTTTAACATATAGCAGTGATTGTGTAATCATTTTGTTCGGTTGGTCACTACATGATAGTTACATGGTTGCTTGTCTATTTATTCTGCACTGCATATTATTTACCTGATCATATATGCTTTAGGTAGTGACCCAACCACATGCTATGTTATCTTCTGGATCTAGGGTTTATTTGATGTCTTATCCGATTTGTATACTATCTGATACATCTTCCAATGGTACACACTTTGTATTATTTATATGGTCATTATTATGTTATTCATGAGATTGCCATGCTTAGTGTCATGCATCATGATTGCATCTTTGCGATTATCGGCTCCACTATGGTTGAGCCCATCGCCATTACATATATTGCACACACCACCACCACCCATGGGTTAGTGGTATATCGAGACAGTGTGTGGCGGTTCACCTTGTTTAGCTCCGTTGGTCGAGGACTCGGTGGTAGCCGTGATCAGTTTCACTCTATTTGGCTCCGGCATTTAGTGTAGCAGCGTGAGCCGGCAGATTGTGGACTCTGTTTGGCTCCGTTGGTCGGGTGACTCGGTGGTGGCCGTGAGATATCCTCCCATCATCGTGTCTGGGAGATGAGAGCATTGAGCTCCCCATTTATGATTTGGGGTCGGAGGACGGAGTACTCAAGCGGCAAATCCACTCATCGCTCATCGTGAGGCGGTGATGTCGAGTGCACGGTCACCATACATTTATTGCATTTATTGTTTGTGATTGCTGCATTTACTTCTGCATTTATATGGATGCATATGATTGACAGGATTATGATTTTCTTCGGTCTGGCGACCTGTTACCTTTGTACTTTGATTCGGTTAGTACAGATTATCCTCATTTTGCTTGATTGCATTTATCCTTGTATTCAGGAGACTGTACGCATGATTAGTGTTGTCTGTTATTTGTTTTATTATGCATATCAGTTGTACCTGCTGAGTGTTGGACTCACCCCGCTTCCATTGTTGATATATTTTTCAGGTTGAGGCTGTCAGGAGCAGTTCCAGTCGTTGGTCCCCACAGCACGTAGTGCTAGTCCATCTGCTGTTTTTTTGAGTTGTTATTTTATTTTAGCTTTTCTCTATCAGACTTTGTTTTAGTTTGTTTTGGATTTTACATATGGATATTGTATGAATCCTTCCGTTTGATGGACTTTTGGTATGATTTGGATTTTATTCTACTACATGCCTGCCTGGAGGGCAGAAGAGGTGAGTTCGTCGGATTTGAGCTTTACGAGTGTAGTTGAGTAGGGTGGATCTCGAGTTAGAGTACTATTGTTTGTGATTACTAGTATTAACTGCGTGGTTGTGACAGCCAGAGGCTGAATATCTATATAAACTGCGTGGTAATTGTTTTTATTTATTGTTATAATTCCAGCCGCCTGTGGCTGAGGTATATGTGTTATGTAGAAGATTCAGATTATCCGCCGTACAGGGGAGACGCTGTCGAAATTTCTTCGGACAGGGACTCCTCTGGGGCGTGACAATTTAGTGGTATCAGAGCTTATGTTTTACGATCGTTGTTTTCGTATTTTGGATATTTGGGATAACATGATACCTATTGATATGGTATCAGAGCGCCAAAGTTTGGCGATACTTGTTTGGTTTCCGTGTGTTGGATTTTCGAGATTTATCTGATACCAATTTATTGGTATCAGAGCAGGGTGTGATACCTGCTTTTAGTATTCTGGATATGTTATACTAGCCCTAGTTGCGAGACATATTGGTCTAGGCAGTTATTTTGGGTTGCACGGATTTTTCCATTTCGATTATGTTATGGACTTCCGTTTTAGATTTATATGGATTTCCGGTGTTTGTTTTTCTCGTACGGAATTCCGAGGTCATTTTGGGGACTGGACAGCGACGTAACATCTCCAGACAGCAATTAGGTATGATGTCATTTTGGTAGTTGGTTATACTGGTAAGAATATCTGTAATATAATTTAACAGATATGAGGCGATCTACACGTATTGCTGCGAGACGTGGTGCTGGACGACCACGTATGAGGACCGCGGGATCTCTGGATACACCAGAGATGCCTTTTGTTGATGAGCCTGTCAGCCAGGGACAGACTCAGAATACTGCGAGCGCGTCGGACTCTCAGACCCCGACGGCTCCTATAGAGGTACCTACCTCGGTTACGCCGAGTGTACCTACTCCTACTGTATTTCCGGTACCACCAGGGGTACGATTAGCATACCCGACACCTGCTCCAGTGCAGCCTACGGTGTATCCGGTACCACCGCCACCTGGACCCACTGTGTATCCGGCACCAGCAGCCCCTGTGCCCCCAGTACATACCGTGTACCCAGCAGCACCTGCACTAGGGATACCGGCTACTCCACATCCGGTACCATTGCCTACCGTACATCCAGCCGCGGCTACCTATGTTCACCCTACAGTGCCACCGACAGCATATGCTCCAGTTTACCCAGCAACACCGGGAGTACCTCCTCCAGGTTATGCAGCAGTACCACCTGTAGCACCAGCTCCAGTGGTTCCGCCAGTTCCGACAGCTGTTTCGACACACCTCACTGACTTTGCCGCGGCACGAGCCAGAATTCCAGTGTTGGCAGAATCGATGAAGAGTCGATTCACACTCTTCCGAGGAGACAGAGATCCGAGTGTGGCCTTGTCTTGGATTGAGACTATGGAGCGGACTTTCTTTTATATTGCTTGCTCCGAGTGGGAGAAAGCGGTAGCCTTTTCACTTACGGACCGCCGACACTTGGTGGCTTACCCGGTTCCATCATCGGTGGCGAGAACATCACTTGGGCGATTTAGAGGCTTTTGAGGCGTTTCTTTCCACGAGCTTATCGGATGGCTCGTCGTGAGGATTTCTGAGTTTGCGGCGAATAATCGGACGGTGGTAGTATAATGCGAGTTTGACAAATTGGCGATTTTGTCTAGAGCTAGTTCTTGAGGATTCACGTATCGTGATTCATTCGAGTGGATGGACATTTGCAACTAAGACTTGTCGGTCTTGGTATCACATCTTATGCGGAGATGTTGGGCAGAGCCCTCATTATTGAGTCAGCAGAGAGTGTTTTCGGATAGGAAAAGGAAGCGGTAGTCGGACATCCGGGCGATCCAGCGACCTCGAGCTACACCACGGAGTAGGCGTAGTCGATCAGATCGGGTACATCGGGTATCACGTAAACCTCGAAATCGAGGCGGTCTTCTTGAGGACGTTTCGGTCTTCCCAGAGCGAAACAACCCGCGACATTATTTGTTTGAGATGTGGGTCGAGATCACATCACTTGACTGTTCTCAGGGCGATCGGTTTGCTTTCATTACCAGCGCACAGGCACCGAGATTGTCCGAAGACTCGGCATGACTTGGAGGTCCGATCATGGAGGGCGATCCGATCGGTTCGGAACTTATCGAGGCGAAGAGCCCAACCTTTGCCTGGCCAGTGCTTCACCTGCAGCGGCATTTGGCATGCTTGGGCAGACTCCAATGCTTCCATAGCACCCAGTGCTGTTCCGGACTTTATTATCAAGCCGAAGCGATGTCGGATCTGACCTCGGCCTTTAGGCGATGCAGACTTCGGTCCAGTGCCGTATCGAACCGTCCTCTCGATCTTCTACGCGCGATATCAACACCGCCTCGGTGGCGAACCACGCCCGGCCGCGGCGATCCGGCGGCGTTACCTCCTCCTCCTCCGAGACTGGACGTGTTCATGCGATGACCCGAGAGGATGCGGGCCGATGGATCCGTTTTCCAGCGGTATGATTTCTATTTATGCCTTATCTGCAGATACTGATAGATACCGATAGCTCGCATTCATTTATATCTCGCACTTTTATGCGGGAGGTTGGTAGATTACCCACTTTCGGACCCCTGATTGTCTCCCTACCGTCTGGTGATTCATTGGACGTCACCCGGGAGGTCAGAGGTTGGCCGTTAGATTTTGGCAACCTAATACTTACAATGGATCTTTTAGTATTAGAAATGGTCGATTTTGATATTATTCTTGGCATGGATTGTTTGTCGCATATCATGCCACGATTGATTGCTAGACGAGGGTGGTCACATTTCGACCTCGAACCAACCCTCGTGGATTTCCGACATCGAGAGGCGACGGCTTATCGATCATTTCGAAGTCTGAGCTCGAGTTCTTGTCACATGGTCGGGGTTTTCTGTTATCTTTGATCAATATCGAGGACAGTAGGCAGCTCTCCGACGTTCCTGTAGTCCGGGAGTACCCGGATGTATTTCTAGAGGAGCTGCCGGTTTGCCTCCCGGAAGGCGGTGGAGTTCGCTATTGAGTTGATTCGGGAACCGCATCAGCTCCTTAGCGTATGGCACCAAAAGAGTTGAACGAGCTGAAGGTTCAACTCCAGGAGCTTTTGGATAGGGGATTTATTCGCCCTAGTGTTTCTCCATGGGGTTCTCCGGTATTATTTGTCAAGAAAAAGGACGGCACTATGAGGTTATGTATTGACTATAGACAGCTGAATGCAGTGACCGTTAGAAATAAATATCCTTTACCACGGATCGAGGATTTGTTTGATCAGCTCAGAGGTACATCAGTGTATTCTAAGATTGATCTGCGATCCAGATATCATCAGTTGAGGGTCAGAGACTCAGATATCCAGAAGACAGCTTTCCGTACAAGATACGGTCATTATGAGTTTTTGGTAATGCCATTTGGGCTTACCAATACTCCAGCAGTGTTTATGGACTTGATGAACCGCATCTTTCTGGAGTATTTGGATCAGTTTGTTATCGTCTTCATTGATGACATATTGGTCTACTCGCATTCCGAGGAGGAGCACGCACAGCATCTTCGCACAGTTTTGGAGATTCTTAGACGACATCAGCTGTACGCGAAGTTCAGCAAGTGTGCATTCTGGTTATCCTCAGTCGGTTTTATGGGACACGTGGTTTCTTGTAGAGGTATTTCAGTTGATCCTCAGAAGATCGAGGCTGTCACCAGTTGGGAGCAGCCGAAGTCAGTTCAGGAGATCCGCAGTTTTCTGGGATTGGCCGGATATTACCGACGTTTTGTCGAGGGTTTCTCGCGTATTGCTATGCCGCTAACATGCCTTACCAGGAAGGGCATGAAGTTTTCGTGGACAGAGGATTGCGAGACCAGCTTTCAGGA
The DNA here is from genome assembly GCF_018446385.1 of Zingiber officinale. Classification (NCBI taxonomy): domain Eukaryota; kingdom Viridiplantae; phylum Streptophyta; class Magnoliopsida; order Zingiberales; family Zingiberaceae; genus Zingiber; species Zingiber officinale. The sequence goes on from NC_055997.1 coordinate 101,384,464, forward strand.
GCTGAAGCGTGTTGGTTGCTACTCGGAAAACCTAGAGGTTCCACTGTACAAAAATTTTGTACAAAGGTCTGAACCTTTTCCTAACTACCATGTGTTCTTTTAAATTAAATTTTGGATCGCCTGCGGAACTTAACACGTTTGATCCAAAACTTAATCTATTCGTTCTTTTAGGTTTTGACTTGGGTCTCCTGCGGAACTTAACACGTTCGACCCAAATCGCCTTAAGTTATTAATTCCATTAAATATTAATTTCCATAATTGGTTCCCAGTACTGACGTGGCGAGGCACATGGCCTTCTTGGATATGAGAGCAACCACCACCGACTAGACAAAACCTTTTATAGAAAGCTAATATTTAATTTCCTAAAATAACTTTAGGTTAACCGAAAAAACAATCAAATCACAAGGATAAATAAACAAAAGAACACAACATCGAAAAACATATTCGAAATACTAGAACGTAAGCCTCTTGTATTTGGTATTATTTCCATAAATAACTAGTATGATGCGGAAAAGGAAAAACTACTAGTTATACCTTCTAGAAAGACCTCTTGATCTTCTATCGTATTCCTCTTCTAACCTCGAACGTTGTGTGGGCAACGATCTTCCGAGATGAGAAACCACCAACCACCTTCTTCTCCTCCTAGCTAGGTTCGGCCACAAAGAAAGAAGCTTCACCAAGGAAGAAAATCAAAACACTAACCAAGCTCCAAGAGATGCTCGCTTCCTCTCCTTCTTCTTCTTCTTCTCCAAGTAGTATCCGGCCACCACAAGAGCTCCAAGGAAAGAGAGGGGTTCGGCCACCACAAGAGGAAGAGAGGGAAAGGATGGCCGGCCACACCAAGGAACAAAAGAGGGTTGTCTCATGAAGGCACCCTCACCCCTTCTTTTATATTCCTTGGCCTAGGCAAATTAGGAAATTTAATTACAATAAAATTTCCTTAATTTCCTTGACATGATTTAATTGAGAAAAATAAAATAAAATTTCCCCAATTAAATTCAAGTGGCCGGCCACATCATGAAGAACAAATTGGACAAGTTTCAACCAACAATTAAAACTTCCTAATTTGTTTCCGGAAATTTTAAAATTAAAATTTCTCTTCAAAAATCTCTTCATGGTTGATAAAAAAAATTTCCATAACTTTAATTTTACAACATGTGAATAATTTTAAAGAGAAAATAAAATATCTCACCAATCTACAAATAAGGGAAGAGATCTAATCTCTTTCCTTAATCTATTGTAGATCTTTTACAAGAGAGATATTTTAATTTTAATTCTCTTTAATAAATTATATCTTCCACATAATAAAAATTAAAATTAAATTTCTTTTTTAATTTAATTTGGCCGGCCCCCACTAGCTTGGGTTCAAGCTAGGGCCGGCCACCCAATCTTATACCTAGGCCGGCCACCCAATTTATACCTAGGCCGGCCCTAGCTTGGTTCCCAAGCTAGCTTGGCCGACCCCCTATTAGTGGGTATAGAAGGTGGGTATAGGTGGGTATAGTACTCTATAAATAAGAGGCTACGATAGGGACCGAGAGGAGGAATTGGTTTTGGTCTCCCGATAAAATTAAGCATCCCGTGTTCGCCCCGAACACACAACTTAATTTTATCAATAATAATTCATTCCACTAGAGAACTATTATTGAACTACCGCACCAATCCCAAATTACATTTTTGGGCTCCTTCTTATTATGAGTGTGTTAGTCTCCCTGTGTTTAAGATATCGAATGTCCACTAATTAAGTGAGTTACTGACAACTCATTTAATTAATATCTTAGTCCAAGAGTAGTACCACTCAACCTTATCGTCATGTCGGACTAAGTCCACCTACAGGGTTTAACATGACAATCTTTATGAGCTCCTCTTGGGGAAATTATCAACCTAGTATCTCTAGGACACAGTTTCCTTCTATAATCAACAACGCACACTATAAGTGATACAGTTTCCCAACTTATCGGGCTTATTGATTCATCGAACTAAATCTCACCCATTGATAAATTAAAGAAATAAATATCAAATATATGTGCTTGTTATTATATCAGGATTAAGAGCATACACTTCCATAATAACCGAGGTCTTTATTTTTTTATAAAATCAGTATAAATGAAACGACCTCAAATGGTCCTACTCAATATACTCTAAGTGTACTAGTGTAATTATACAGTCAAGATAAACTGATACCTAATTACACTACGACCTTCTAATGGTTTGTTCCTTTCCATTTTGGTCGTGAGCTACTGTTTATAATTTATAAGGTACTAATAACATCATCTTCTGCATGTGACACCACATACTATGTTATCTAAAGTATAAATTAATTGAACAACTACAACTAAATGTAGACAATTTGACCAAATGTGATTCTTTATTCATAATGAATGTTTACAAAGCTTAGGCTTTCAGTATACACTCCAACAATCTCCCACTTATACTAATGACTAAGCTGCCATATCTTCTACCATACATCGATTCCCATTCCCTCCATGCGGTCAGCTTTACGGAAGCCTTAGTGAAAGTTTGCGGGTTATCTGTGATCCGATCTTGGCGATGACAACTTCTCCTCGCTTCACGATATCTCGTATCGTGGTACTTGCGCTCTATATGTTTACTTGCCTTATGAGCTCGTGGTTCCTTCGAGTTTACAATTGCACCACTATTATCACAATAAATTGTGATGATTTTGGGCAAACCAGAATCACATCTAAGTCTATTAGAAAGTTCCGAGTCATACTGCTTCTTTGCCGCTGATACATACTCTGCTTCCATGGTTGAGTCCGAAACGTATTTTTGCTTAACACTCCTCCATGAAATGACTCCACCTCCTAAAGTAAACACATAGCTGATGTAGACTTCTTGTTGTCCCTATCGATTGGAAATCAGATCCGTGTAACCCACGAGGGCAAATCGTACCTTGGTAAACTAGCATATAATCTCTAGTCCTTCTCGGTACTTTAATATATGCTTTACATGATCCAATGTCCTTGTCCGAGGTTACTCGATATCTATGACCATGCCAAAACAAATATCGGTCTATACGTAGCATTGCATACATAAGGCTTCCTACGGTAGAGGCAGGAATCGCTTTCATGTCTTCTATCTCCTTTGATGTCTTAGGAGACATCTCTTTAGATAGAGCTATTCCATGCCTAAAGGTAAGAAACCTTTCTTGGAATCCTGCATACTAAAGCGAGCAAGGATTGTATCTATATATGAAGCTTGGGACAGACACAACATTTTTTCTTGTGATCTCTTATCACTTTGATCCCAAGAATGTGCACACTCTCCTAAGTCCTTCATATCAAATTGTTTGGACAACCATACCCTTACGATCGATAATACCTTGACATTGTTGCCAATTAACAAAATATCATCTACGTATAGTACAAGAAATACCACCACGTTTCGTTACACTTCTTGTATACACAAGACTCATCCGGACATTGAATAAATCCATATGTTGGATTACTTCATTAAACCGGATGTTCCAAGACCTTGAAGCTTGCTTCATCCATAAATGGACCGATTGAGCTTGCACACTAGATGCTCTTTGCCTTTTTCAATGAACCCTTATGGTTGCTTCATATGGATGTTCTCTTCAAGACTTCCATTAAGGAAAGCATCTTGACATCCATTTGCCAAATCTCATAATCCATATGAGCGAATGGATAAGAGTATCGGATAGACTTAAGCATGACTACGGTGAAAAGGTTTCCTCATAATCGATTCCTCTTTCTGAGTCTTTCGCAACAAGCCTAGCTTTGAAGGTTTCTACCTTCCGTCATCCCTCTTTTCCTTTTGTAGATCCACTTGCATCCAAGGCTTTTACACCATCGGTGGTTCTACAAGCTCCCGGACCTTATTAGAGTACATAGACTCTATTTCAGAATTCATTGCCTTTTGCCAAGATGTTGCATCTATATCTTGGAGTGCTTAAGTCATATGTTCGTGGATCGATTCATGTTTACCGGATAAAGTCCAAAGAGTCTCCCAAAACATGAATCTTTCAGTTGCCTCACAACCCACTGTCCGTGGTTGTGTATCATGTGTGACACGTGTTGCGTCTCTTGTGGTACTTCATCTTATATTGTTGATACTCAAGTAGACGTGTCCTCTCTAAGTTCTTCTAAAACAACTTTACTCTGGGCTTGTGATCCATTATATAGTCTTCTTCTAAAAGCGGGCATTGGTGCTAACAATGACCTTCGGTCTTAGGACTATAAAATAAACCACCTTTCGTTCCTTTGGGATATCCTCTGAACACACGAACTTATGCGAGATTTTAACTTATCGTCTGGTTTGACACATGTCTTTGGATTACCAAATCAAATATGTCTTAGGCGGGTTTCGCCATTCCACAATTCTATGGGAGTAGAAGAAACCGATTTAGAAGGTACTAAGTTGGAACTATACTGCTGTTTCCAGAGCATATCCCCAAAACGAATTTGGTAATTCTGAATAACTCATCATCGATCTAACCATCTCCATAAGAGTTCTATTCCTTTGTTCTGCTACACCATTCTGTTGGGGTGTTCTAGGTGTAGACAATTGGGATTGAATCCCGGCCTCTGATAAGTAATTCCTAAACTCTCCTAAGAGGTATTCGCCACCACGATCAGATCGTAGTGTCTTGATACTTTTACCTAATCGTTTCTCCACATCAGCCTTGTATTCTTTGAATTTATCAAAGCACTCGGACTTGCGGCACATTAGGTAAATATATCCGTATCTTGAATAATCATCTATAAAAGAGACAAAATATTCAAAATCACCTCTTGCTTGGACAGACATAGGACCACACAAATCAGAATGAACCAATTCTAACACTTCTTTGGCTCTATACCCCTTGGCCTTGAACGGCCTTTTGGTCATTTTTCCTTCCAAGCAAGATTCACAAGTTGAAAAATTTTCCAACTCTAATGAACTCAAAAGTCCATCGGCTATAAGCCTCTGAATCCTACTTAAGTTAATATGACCAAGCCTTAGATGCCAAAGATATGCTTGGTTCATCTCCGAAGGTTCTTTTCTCTTATTAGAGTTAGAAGATGAGTTATAAATTTCCATGTTTTGTTTTGTGGAAGAAATTGGATTTAAAGTATACAAATTGCCAACTAATACACCAGAACAGATAATCACTTTATTTCTTTTAATAACTACATCGTTACTGAAAGAAACTGAATATCCATCTAAAAACAGTTTAGAAACTGAAATTAAATTCTTTCTAAAACTGGGTACATAAAGACAATTTCTTAAAATCAAATTTCTATTTCTTCTAAAAAATAAGTAGACGTCTCCCACTGCAACAGCTGCCACCTTAGTAGCATTGCCCATGTAGACGGTAATCTCTCCTTCAGATAGTCGTCGGGTTTCCTGGAACCCCTGCAAGGAATTACAGACATGATCAGTGGCTCCCGTATCTACACACCAGGTGCTGGTAGATAACACCGCTAAACATGTTTCAACAACTAGAGTATAAGATATACCTTTGTTTTGGTTCCTACGAGGACAATCTGCCTTCCAATGTCCTGCCTGCTTGCAGATGAAGCACTTGCCCTTCGGCTTCTTCACTCCAGCTTTAAATCTCGTACTCTGAGATTTATTCACTTTCTTTGCTGAACCAACTTGTTTCTTCTTCTTCTTTCCTCTCGGTTTAGAAGTAGAACCATTTTCAGCATAGTGAATTTGAGCATTGTGACGAAATAATCCTTCTGCTGCTTGAAGTTTTGTCAATAGTTCCGCTAATGAATAAATCCTTTTATTCATATTATAGTTCAGGCGAAACTGCTCAAAACTTCTCGGTAGCGTTTGGAGGATCATATCGATCTGGGTTTCCCCATCAATTTCTCCTCCAAGGATCTGTATCTCGTTCAGATAAGCCATCATCTTTAGGATATGATCCCTCACAGGAGTACCCTCTTGCATGGTGGCTGTCATTATCTTTCTCATGGCTTCTTGCCTAGAAGCCCTATCCTGATGACCAAAGAGTTCCTTGAGATTGTTCATAATATCATAAGCTGTTGGTAAATCTTGATCTCGATGTTGCAATATATTTGACATTGAAGCCAAATGTAACACCGCATCATCTGCTTTACCCATTTCTATGATATTCAATCTCCTTTTGGGTAGATTCACCGATAGGTGCTTGAGGCAAGCTCGGTCGAATATAAATTTATAGCTTTCGATAAAAACATTGTCCAGGTTTCTTTTCCAATCTATGTAATTTGGTCCAGTAAGTCTATTCTATTGAAGTATGATGGACAGTGGGTTGAAAGTCATCCTAAGAATCACAAATAACTTTTGGTCAGAACTCTAAATTTAGAATAATATTGATTCCTCAAACAATACTATTTTAAATTAACCAACACCTCAAAGCACCGTGAATTTTGTATGCCACGTTAGTGTGGACGTATACAAATTCATCATTTGTAAAAGGAGAGTTTTAACCCATTAATTTTATTATCTTGTCAACCTAACTTTTTGACAAATAAAATTAATAGTTGGTATCATTTGGTCACACAAATAATAGCAGTGACTCCGATGGGGAGGATACTATTAGATGTGTCTAAGTGTGTACCATTACTTGACACTAAGTCCATTAATAAGATTATGCCCCTTCCATTGGGGAAGATCACACGCTCTTAATTAACTTCCTATAGTCATCCAAAAATGGAAGTTTGTTCTAGTAATCCACAAACAAGCTCATCCGTTATGGAGGAAGGCACTCAGAGCCAACACGCAAGCTTGTTTGCATCACTTACAAACCAGTAATGGAGACCATGGGATTTACTTAAAAAACGCTCTCCCACTTAGTTATTTATAAATGAGGAATTTTAACTATGCTAGCCTACTAAATATGTAAACTAACATGCACACACAGCACAATATAAAAGCAATAAATAGAAAATCTAATTTTCAACTATTATAACTTTTATCTCTAGTTGTCCTCCGTGTGTTGTCATCCCAAGCTACTGCCATATTTGGCCAATGCCACCGGGTCTAGCTGTCGCATCCATCTTGCTCCTAGTTCCGCTGCGCCTCTGGTCCTTAGAAGGTTCCACGCTTTGCAAGATTCGATCCGCAACATAAATAGAATTTTACATTTTTGATCCTATATTCCATAAAAGGAATGTACATGTATCTAGATCAAAAATAAAATCCTAATAAAACTAAATACAGCTCCTGCTGTATTTTAATACAATCATGCACACACAGATAAATGCCCTTGACATGTCCAAGGGTCCAATCACACACATAATAACTAAAAACCATAATAGTTGGATCCTGCATCCACAAAGTTAGCACATCCTACTATTAACCTGCCTAAATTATATATGACATGTGCATAATTAAACTAATACCAAATACACAAAGGCAAAACCCTAGCTCTGATACCAGTTGTTGGTTGCTACTCGGAAAACCTAGAGGTTCCACTGTACAAAAATTTTGTACAAAGGTCTGAACCTTTTCCTAGCTACCATGTGTTCTTTTAAATTAAATTTTGGATCACCTGTGGAACTTAACACGTTTGATCCAAAACTTAATCTATTCGTTCTTTTAGGTTTTGACTTGCGTCTCCTGCGGAACTTAACACGTTCGACCCAAATCGCCTTAAGTTATTAATTCCATTAAGTATTAATTTCCATAATTGATTCCCAGTACTGACGTGGCGAGTGTTAGAGTGTATACTAAAAGCCTAGCTTTTGGTATAAACATTTATCTAGAAATAAGAATCACATTGGTCAAATGTCTACATTTATGATAAATGTAGTTGCTCAATTAATTTATATTGTAGATAACATGGTGTGTGGTGCCACACACAGAAGATCATGTTATCAGTTCCTTATAAATTATAAACAGTAGCTCACGACCAAGATGGAAAGGAACAAACCATTGGAAGGTCGTAGTGTAATTAGGTATTAGTTTATCTTAACTATATAATTACACTAGTACACTTAGAGTGTATTGAGTAGGACCATTTGAGGTCGTTCCTTTTATACTGACTTTATAAAGGAACAAAGACCTCAGTTATTATGGAAGTGTGTGCTCTTAATCCTAATATAATAACAAGCACATATATTTGATATTTATTTCTTTAATTTATCAATGGGTGAGATTTAGTTCGATAAATCAATAAGCCTGATAAGTTGGGAAATGATATCACTTATAGTGTGTGTTGTTGATTATAGAAGGAAACTGTGTCCTAGTGATCTAGGTTGAGAATGTCCCCAAGAGGAGCTCATAAGGATTGTCATGTTAAACCCTGCAGGTGGACTTAGTCCGACATGACGATAAAGTTGAGTGGTACTACTCTTGGAGCTAGATATTAATTAAGTGAGTTGTCAGTAACTTACTTAATTAGTGGACATTGTTATCTTAAACACAGGAGACTAACACACTCATAATAAGAAGGAGCCCAAATGTAATTTGGGATTGGTGCGATAGTTCAATAATAGTTCTTTAGTGGAATAAATTATTGATGAAATTAAGTTGTGTGTTGGGCGAACACGGGATGTAATTTCATCCGGAGACCAAAGCCAATTCCTCCTCTCGGTCCCTATCGTAGCCTCTAGTATATAGATTTATACCCACATACCCACCTTCTTACCCATCCAATGGGGGCCAAGCTAGCTTGGAACCCAAGCTAGGGCGGCCAAGACAATGGATGAGCCATGAGTGGTGGCCAAACTTGGGTCCCAAGCTTGGGTGGCGACCACTAGAATATAAAAAGGATTTTATTAAAATTATTTCTTATGTGGATATCATGATTTTAAAGAGTTTAAAATTAAAATTTCCTTTTATAGTTTTCTACAAAAGATTAAGAGAAGAGATTAATCTCTTTCCTTATTTGTAGTTTAAAAGGATGGTTTTAATTTTTGGTAAAAACTTTCCTTATTTGTAAATCATCTACATGTTTAAAAGAGAGTTTAAAATTTGAAATCTTTCCTTATTTGTTGATTAAAGGAGGATTTTAAATTTCAAGGAAACTTTCCTTTTTAATCATGTTCATGATTTAAAAGAAAGTTTAAAAATTAAATATTCTCTTTTATAAGTTTCTACAAGAGATTAAGAAAAGATTTGATATCTTTCCTTATTTGTAGATTAAAAGAGATTTTAATTTTTAGAGATAACTTTCTTTTTATCCAAATGTTTAAAAGAAAGATTTTAATTTATTAAATTTCTTTTTTATAAACCAATCATGAAGGGATTAAATTATTGGAGAAATTTTATAAATTTCTGGAGACAAATTAGTAAGTTTTAATTAATTAAAACTCTCCTTATTTGTAGCTTTTATGTGGCCGGCCAAATAAAATTGAGAAAGAAAATTATTTTAATTAAATAATTTTTCCTTTTCAATGGAAAAAGAATTAAGGAAATTTTTATTAAATTTTCCTTATTTGTCAAGATCAAGGATTATAAAAGAGGGGGTAGAGGAGGCTTCAAGGCTAACGACTCTATTCTATTTTTCTCCTTCTTTTCCTTGGTGGTGTGGCCGGCCCTATTTCTCTCCTCTCCTCTTGTTGGCCGAAACTTATCTCTTGGTGGAGCTTTTGTTAGTGGCCGGATCAAGGAAGGAGAAGAAGGAGAGAAAGCAAGCCTCGTTTCTAGCATCCCTTGGAGCATGGTGGTGGTGGCCGAACCTCTTCATCCTAGAAGATGTTTTGATGGCCGAAACTTGCAAGGAAGAAGAAGGTGATTGGTGGTTTCTCATCTCGGAAGAACGTTGCCCACATAACGTCCGAGGTTAGAAGAGGAATACGGTAGAAGATCAAGAGGTCTTTCTAGAAGGTATAACTAGTAATTTTTCCTTTCCGCATCATGCTAGTTATTTATGGAAATAATACCAAATACAAGAGGCTTACAATTCTAGTATTTCGAATATGTTTTTCGATGATGTGTTCTTTTATTTTATTTTTTCTTGTGATTCGATTGTTCTTTTCGGTTAACCTAAAGTTATTTTAGGAAATTAAATATTAGCTTTCCATAAAAGGTTTTGTCTAGTCGGTGGTGGTTGCTCCCATATCCAAGAAGGCCATGTGCCTCGCCACGTCAGTACTGGGAACCAATTATGGAAATTAATATTTAATGGAATTAATAACTTAAGGTGATTTGGGTCGAACGTGTTAAGTTCCGCAGGAGATCCAAGTCAAAATCTAAAAGAACAAATAGATTAAGTTTTGGATCAAACGTGTTAAGTTCCGCAGGCGATCCAAAATTTAATTTAAAAGAACACATGGTAGCTAGGAAAAGGTTCAGACCTTTGTACAAAATTTTTGTACAGTGGAACCTCTAGGTTTTCCGAGTAGCAAGCAACAGCGAGGCACATGGCCTTCTTGGATATGGGAGCAACCACCACCGACTAGACAAAACCTTTTATAGAAAGCTAATATTTAATTTCCTAAAATAACTTTAGGTTAACCGAAAAGAACAATCAAATCACAAGGATAAATAAAACAAAAGAACACAACATCAAAAAACATATTAGAAATACTAGAACGTAAGCCTCTTGTATTTGGTATTATTTCCATAAATAACTAGTATGATGCGGAAAAGGAAAAACTACTAGTTATACCTTCTAGAAAGACCTCTTGATCTTCTATCGTATTCCTCTTCTAACCTCGGACATTGTGTGGGCAATGATCTTCCGAGATGAGAAACCACCAACCACCTTCTTCTCCTCCTAGCTAGGTTCGGCCACAAAGAAAGAAGCTTCACCAAGGAAGAAAATCAAAACACTAACCAAGCTCCAAGAGATGCTCGCTTCCTCTCCTTCTTCTTCTTCTTCTCCAAGTAGTATCCGTCCACCACAAGAGCTCCAAGGAAAGAGAGGGGTTCGGCCACCACAAGAGGAAGAGAGGGAAAGGATGGCCGGCCACACCAAGGAACAAAAGAGGGAGAGAAATAATAGAGGTTGTCTCATGAAGGCACCCTCACCCCTTCTTTTATATTCCTTGGCCTAGGCAAATTGGGAAATTTAATTACAATAAAATTTCCTTAATTTCCTTGACATGATTTAATTGAGAAAAATAAAATAAAATTTCCCCAATTAAATTCAAGTGGCCGGCCACATCATGAAGAACAAATTGGACAAGTTTCAATCAACAATTAAAACTTCCTAATTTGTTTCCAAAAATTTTAAAATTAAAATTTCTCTTCAAAAATCTCTTCATGGTTGATAAAAAGAAATTTCCATAATTTTAATTTTACAACATGTGAATAATTTTTAAAGAGAAAATAAAATATCTCACCAATCTACAAATAAGGAAAGAGATCTAATCTCTTTTTTTAATCTATTGTAGATCTTTTATAAGAGAGATATTTTAATTTTAATTCTCTTTAATAAATTATATCTTCCACATAATAAAAAATAAAATTAAATTTCTTTTTTAATTTAATTTGGCCGGCCCCCACTAGCTTGGGTTCAAGCTAGGGCCGGCCACCTAATCTTATACCTAGGCCGGCCCTAACTTGGTTCCCAAGCTAGCTTGGTCGGCCCCCTATTGGTGGGTATAGAAGGTGGGTATAGGTGGGTATAGTACTTTATAAATAAGAGGCTACGATAGGGACCGAGAGGAGGAATTGGTTTTGGTCTCCCGATAAAATTAAGCATCCCGTGTTCGCCCCGAACACACAACTTAATTTTATCAATAATAATTCATTCCACTAGAGAACTATTATTGAACTACCGCACCAATCCCAAATTATATTTTTGGGCTCCTTCTTATTATGAGTGTGTTAGTCTCCTTGAGTTTAAGATATCGAATGCCCACTAATTAAGTGAGTTACTGACAACTCATTTAATTAATATCTTAGTCCAAGAGTAGTACCACTCAACCTTATCATCATGTCGGACTAAGTCCACCTGTAGGGTTTAACATGACAATCCTTATGAGCTCCTCATGGGGACATTATCAACCTAGTATCTCTAGGACACAGTTTCCTTCTATAATCAACAACACACACTATAAGTGATACCATTTCCCAACTTATCGGGCTTATTGATTCATCGAACTAAATCTCACCCATTGATAAATTAAAGAAATAAATATCAAATATATGTGCTTGTTATTATATCAGGATTAAGAGCACACACTTCCATAATAACCGAGGTCTTTGTTTCTTTATAAAATTAGTATAAAAGAAATGACCTCAAATGGTCCTACTCAATACACTCTAAGTGTACTAGTATAATTATACAGTCAAGATAAACTGATACCTAATTACACTACGACCTTCTAATGGTTTGTTCCTTTCCATTTTGGTCGTGAGCTACTGTTTATAATTTATAAGGTACTGATAACATCATCTTCTGCATGTGACACCACATACTATGTTATCTACAGTATAAATTAATTGAACAACTACAACTAAATATAGACAATTTGACTAAATGTGATTCTTTATTCATAATGAATGTTTACAAAGCTTAGGCTTTCAGTATACACTCCAACAAAGCGGAGATTAGTGTCGGCTCCAGTTTTGGTTTTACCTTCTGGAGATGACGGATTTGTACTCTACACCGATGCTTCTCTTCAGGGTTTGGGTGCTGTTCTGATGCAGCACAACAGAGTAGTCTCTTATGCTTCTCGTAAGCTGAAGGAGCATGAGAAGAACTACCTAGTTCATGACCTAGAGTTAGCCGCCATCATTTATGCTTTGAAGATTTGGCGTCATCATTTATACGGTATTACATTTGAGATTCTCACTGATCATAAGAGTCTCAAATATATTTTCACTCAGAAGGAGCTTAATCTCCGACAGAGGAGATGGATGGAGTTCCTGAAGGACTACGATTGTACCATTAGCTACCACCAGGGAAAGCTAATGTGGTTGCACTCGGGGAAGTCGGGCGACTTTGGCTTGCCACGAACTTGATCACGGACTTGATTCGAGTTTTTGAGTTAGACCTTGAGGAGCAGGGTTTGAGCAGGGTATTCTTGTTACTATGGTTGCTCGATCGTCGATCGGGACGAAGATCCAGGAAGGTGGTGATCGGCATTTGCGATTCATTAGCGATCGAGATAGCTTAAGGCGTGACCAGAGTTTACGAGACGAGGAGGGTGTTATATACTTCCGAGGCAGATTATGTGTACCTCAGTCTCATCTGGTCTTACAGGAGCTACTTCAGGAGGCACATCGTTCTCGATTTGTGATCCATCCAGGCGGGACCCGTATGTATCGAGACTTGAGGCGTTCTTATTGGTGGAATGGCATGAAGAAAGACATCGTGGATTTCATTGCTAGATGTCTTGTTTGTCAGCAGGTGAAGGCTGAGCACCAGAGACCTGCAGGGTTACTTCAGCGGATTCCTATTCCTAAGTGGAAGTGGGATCACATTACCATGGACTTTGTGGTGGGCTTGCCGAGGACACGACGAGGCCATGACGCGATTTGGATAATCGTTGATTGGTTAACCAAATCCGCGCACTTCTTAGCGATCTGGAGGACTGATTCCCTGGATCGATTGGCAGATCTGTATTGTCGAGAGATCATCAGACTACATGGTGTTCCGTTGAGTATTATTTCGGATAGAGATCCACGGTTTACGTCTCGTTTCTGGCAGAGTTTGCAGCAGGCCTTGGGCACACAGCTCCGATTTAGTACAGCTTTCCATCCACAGACAGATGGACAGTCAGAGCGGACTATTCAGACTCTTGAGGACTTGCTGAGATCATGTGTTATGGATTTCGGAGGCAGTTGGGAGGACCATCTGCCGTTAGTAGAGTTACAACAACGACTTCCATTCGGCTATCCGGATGGCACCGTTTGAGCGTTGTATGGTATCTTGTCGGACACCGTCCTCTAGGATGAGGTTGGAGAGGCCATTGTTGGGACCTCATAGAGTTCAGCGAGGATCCGAGTTGAGTACATCTTATCAGACGGATGATGTCGAGGCGCGGGACCGTCGAAGAGTTATCTTGATCGGAGCGAGACCACTAGAGTTTTCTTGGCGATCATGTATTTACGGGTTTCCCCACGAAGGGGTGAAGAGATTTGGCCTCCGAGGTAAGCTAGCTCCGCGGTACATTGGTCCTTTCGAGATCTTGGAGAGGATCGGAGCGGTAGCTTACCGACTTGCACTACCACCGTCCCTGTCAGGCGTTCATGATGTATTCCACTTATCTATACTGCAGAGATACATGCCCGACCCGACGCATGTGCTGGCAGATATTCCAGTTCCAGTTCAGCCTGACATTACTTATGAGGAGGTTCCGGTACGGATTCTCGACCGGAAAGAGCGATTGTTGCGGAACAAGACTATCCGACTGGTTAAAGTCGGGTGGCAGCATCATTCGGATGAGGAAGCTACTTGGGAGCTCGAGGATACTATCCGAGCTCGCTAGCCCCATCTTTTCACTTGAGGTATGTGATTTATTTACCGTTCAGCATTTATACTCTATATCTATTGTTAGTACTTGCTGATGGTAGATAACGAAATTTGGGGACCAAATTTTTATTAGTGGAGGAGAATGTAAAATACCGAAAATAGACGAATATTAATAAGGGAATTTTCAGGAATTTTTGGAAATTTTTTGGGAATTTTTCAAAGCTCGTATGGACGAGTTAACGGGGATGAAAACGGGGCCCGGGGAAAAGTCTATTTAGGCGACCCATTTAAGCGAGGAAATGTTTATTTTATATTTCCTTTTTCTTTTTCCTTTATTTTTCCTTTTCCTCTCCGTTTCTTTTCCTCTCCCCGCACGTGCCGTGCCCTAAGCCCTTCGACGTCGTCTCCTCCTCCTAACCGGCGCCGACGGCTTGCCCTAACCGCCACCAAGCGGCGGTTCATTCTCCTCTCCCACGCGTGCATAAGCCTCGGACCAAGGGAGAAGCCGACACCTTCTCCTCTCTGTGTTTGTGCCCGCGCGACACCGCCGTAGCCCTTGTCGTGGAGTTCCTAGCACCGGCCGCTGGTGCCCTAGCCACAGCCGACGCCTCCTGGAGAAGCGCCGAGCCGATCCTCTTCCCTTGCTGTCGATCCTCTGCCGCCTCGAACGGAGAGTGCCGGCCACCCTTCCTCTGCCCTCGAGCCCGAGCCACATTGCCGAGTTCTGTTTCCTCTCTTCCGACAGAGCATCGCCGTTTCTCTTCGCGCCCAACAGCAGCACTCTGTGCCCTGGCATCACCAGCATCTGATCACTAGGCTCTACCAAGCCCTTAGTCTCACCTTCGGGAACGAGGGGCACCGATTTGGGTAAGACCAGTAGGTGTTGATTGGGGATGTTTAACATAGAGACTAATAGTTTCCTTGCAGTGTCGACAACGGATTTGTGGCAGGAAAATCTTTCGGTTAGCATTGTACAACATTTGCATCTCTTGGCCGTGTGTCCACAAGAGTGACTGAGGATAAGGTAAAGAGTATGCTTGTGATACATTTAATTGAGTTTGTTGGATAAGTTTGATTCATTATATAATTGTTGGTTCATGTTTGTTGGATAATTGTAGTATGCCGATATGGAAGGAATAATTATTTGGGTTTGAATAGAGGAAGAATTTATCCCTGCTGTAGTATCATTTAAAAATGGAGATTTGGAATAATTAGGGTTTTCCCTGATTTAGTTTCGTGGATTTTATTAAGCTATTTGAATTCATTTGAATTGTAGCTAAATAAAATATATCTATATGTTCGACACAGGACTTTGATTCGGGACGATATCTCGACGAGTATCTTGATTACCGGATTGGACCACTTTATTGGAGGCGGGTACTTTGACTTATGTCTTTGATATGCATAATAATATGTTTAACATATAGCAGTGATTGTGTAATCATTTTGTTCGGTTGGTCACTACATGATAGTTACATGGTTGCTTGTCTATTTATTCTGCACTGCATATTATTTACCTGATCATATATGCTTTAGGTAGTGACCCAACCACATGCTATGTTATCTTCTGGATCTAGGGTTTATTTGATGTCCTATCTGATTTGTATACCTTCTATCTGATACATCTTCCAGTGGTACACACTTTGTATTATTTATATGGTCATTATTATGTTATTCATGAGATTGCCATGCTTAGTGTCATGCATCATGATTGCATGCTGTGCGATTGTCGGCTCCACTATGGTTGAGCTCATCGCCAGTTACATGTACTGCACACACCACCACCCATGGATTAGTGGTATATCAGGCAGGTGTGTGGCGGTTCTGCTGTTTGGCTCCGTTGGTCAGGTGACCCAGCGTGGTAGCCGGCAGTCAGTTCCGCTCTGTTTGGCTCCGTTGGCATTTAGTGTAGCAGCGTAGTAGCCGACGGATGGTGGACTCTGTTTGGCTCCGTTGGTCGGTGACTCGGCGTGGTAGCGGAGATATCCTCCCGTCGTAGTGTCTGGGAGATGAGAGCATTGAGCTCCCCCATTTATGATTTGGGGTCAGAGGACAGGAGTACTCCGACAGCATTCCATCCACTCTGTCACTCATCAGGAGCAGTGATGTCAGAGTGCACGGTCACCATATGCATTTATTGCATTTATTGTTTGTGATTGCTGCATTTAATTGCTGCATTTATATGGATGCATATGATTGACATGCATACAGGATTATGACTTCCCCGGTCTGACGACCCTGTTACCTTTGTACTTTGATTTCGGTTAGTACAGTTATCTCCTGATTTTGTTTCAGTTGCATTTATCCTTCTCGTATTCAGGAGACTGTACGCATGATTAGTGTTGTCTGTTATTTGTTTTATTATGCATATCAGTTGTACCTGCTGAGTGTTGGACTCACCCCGCTTCCATTGTTGATATATTTTTCAGGTTGAGGCTGTCAAGAGCAGTTCCAGTCGCTGGTCCCCACAGCACGTAGTGCTAGTCCATCTGCTGTTTTTTTTTGAGTTGTTATTTTATTTTAGCTTTTCTCTATCAGACTTTGTTTTAGTCTTATTTTGGATTTTACATATGGATATTGTATGAATCCTTCCGTTTGATGGACTTTTGGTATGATTTGGATTTTATTCTACTACATGCCTACCTGGAGGGCAGAAGAGGTGAGTTCGTCGGATTTGAGCTTTACGAGTGTAGTTGAGTAGGGTGGATCTCGAGTTAGAGTACTATTGTTTGTGATTACTAGTATTAACTGCGTGGTTGTGACAGCCAGAGGCTGAATATCTATATAAACCGCGTGGTAATTATTTTTATTTATTGTTATAATTCCAGCCGCCTGTGGCTGAGGTATATGTGTTATGTAGAAGATTCAGATTGTCCGCCGTACAGAGGAGATGCTGTCGAAATTTCTTCGGACAGGGACTCCTCTAGGGCATGACAATGTTAGATGATGACACTTAAATTAGAGATCTAGGTTTTTTTATACTATCATGTTATTTTAGTTATGCTTACCATGTTTTTGTGCAATGATACATGTCATGATATCATGTCATACACGAGTGTATGTCTTTTAGATTTTGCCATGTTAGTCATTTCTTTAAATTTATATGTGGAATTGATAATGGTATGTCATACATGCATCATTCAAATATGTTAAATTTCTTTTAAAATATGTATTCAATATATGTCATATTCATTCACATGTATTGATTTAAATTTCTTACAATTGAGGACATATGATATTATTTGACATTCAAATAGGATGATCAAAATAAGAATGCCTAGATAGTTATATATGAGGGCTATGTTACATCTAATAAGAATCATAGGATGACTTATGTGTATTAAGACATATTAGATACAAATAAGATGTTAGGATAATGAGCTAAATTCAATGTGCTAACAACATCGAGATGAGCTTAGTAACAGTAAATTATATGGATTTTGTATTGACCAATAATGAGGAAAGTTAATATACAAATTATGTGTATTTAACCTTACATTATGGTTGATAATTATTTTAAAAACTATTTTAAAAATCTTAATAAAATCTATTTGTTGATTGAAATTAACATTTATAATGTTGATACAAAGTTATAGTGAAACATTAAAGGTTTTAATGATTTTCAACTTTTTTCTATTCTTTAAAAATGATAGATATTTTCTTAGAAAATTATTTTTTCTTAATAGTGTTTAACATAAGTAATGTTTATATGAAATTTCATGTTTTTTTTTAACTATAGAATTACTTATGTATTTTTAAATTTTAGCTTATAAAATGTGTGATCTTATCCATCTGAAGGGGCACAATCATAATTAATGGACTAAGTATCAAGTAATGGTATATACTTATGCACATTTAATAATATCCTCTCCATCGGAGTCACTGCTATTATTTGTGTGACCGAAGATGAACCAACTATTAATTTTATTTATCATAAAGTTAGGTTGACAAGATAATAAAATTAATGGGTAAAACCTCCTCTTACAAATATTTGAATTAGTATACGTCTACACTATCGTGGCATACGAAATTCACGATATTTTGAGTTGTTGGTGAATTTAAATTATATTGTTTGAGGAATCAATATTATTTTAAATTCTAAAGTTTTGATCAAATACTTTATTTTGTGATTTTCAGGATTTCAAAATGACTTTCAATGCTCTTGCTATTATTTTAAAAGAAAACAAACTTATTGGTCCAAATTATATTGATTGGAAATGAAACTTGAGCATTGTCTTAACTGCTGAAGAATATAAGTTCATACTTCTTGATGTCTGTCCTAGCGTGCCTGATAACGATTATAGTGAAGAGGAGATAGAGAGATATAGGAAATGGGTCAAGGAAGATGAGATGGCACGGTGTTACATTTTGGCTTCTATGTCAAATGTGCTGCAACATCAGCATCAGGCCCTAACCACTGCCTATGACATGATGTTCAATCTCAAGGAACTCTTCAGACACTAGAATCGGACAGCTAAGCAGGAGGCCATGAGAAACTTAATGACGACCACCATGACTGAAGGGGCACCCGTAAGGGATCAT
Source organism: Zingiber officinale (assembly GCF_018446385.1). Lineage (NCBI taxonomy): Eukaryota > Viridiplantae > Streptophyta > Magnoliopsida > Zingiberales > Zingiberaceae > Zingiber > Zingiber officinale. The sequence goes on from NC_055997.1 coordinate 101,403,332, forward strand.
ATCCTCAAGATGATGGCTCATTTGAATGAGATAGAAGTCCTTGAAACTGAAATCGATGGGGAACCCCAGGTCGATATCATTCTCCAAACACTGTTCAAAAGTTTTGAGCAGTTCCGCCTGAATTACAACATGAATAAAAGGGTTTATTCGTTGGTAGAACTTCTGACAGAACTCCAAGCGGCAGAAGGGCTATTTCGTCAAAGTTCTCAAGTTCACATTGCTGAAAACGTTTCTGCCTCTAAGTTGAAAGGCAGAAAGAAGAAGAAGAAACAAGTTGGTTCGGCAAAGAAAGTGATTCGACCTCAAGGGATTGGGTCGTAGGCAGGTGTGAAGAAGCCGAAAGGCAAGTGTTTCACATACAAGCAGTCTGGACATTGGAAGGTGGACTGCCTTCGCAGAAAGGAGAACAATAAAGGTATATCTTATTCATTAGTTATTGAAACATGTTTAGTGGTGTTATCTACCGGTACCTGGTGTGTAGATACCACTCATCATGTCTGTAATTCATTGCAGGGGTTCCAGGAAACCAAACGACTATATGAAGGGGAAACACCGTCTACATAGACAATGCTACGAAAGTTACGGCTGTTACAGTGGGAGATGTTTATTTGTCTTTTGATAGGAATACAACTTTGATTTTGAAAAATTATCATTACATACCATATTTTAGAAAGAACTTGATTTCAGTTTCTAAATTATTTATGGATGGATATTCTGTTTCTTTTGATGACAAAGTGGTTGTCAAGAAAAATAGGGTGGTTATCTGTTCTAATGCGTTGGTTGGAAATTTGTATACTCTTAATCTAATAACTCCCACGATGCAACAAATGGAAATTAATAACACATCTTCTAATTCTAATAAGAGAAAGTAACATTCGGAAATGAACCAAACATATCTTTGGCATCTAAGGTTGCGTCATATTAACTTGAGTAGGATTCAAAGGTTAATAGCCGATGGACCTTTAGGTTCATTGGTAGTGGAAAACTTTCTAACCTGTGAGTCTTGCTTGGAAGAAAAAATGACCAAGAGACCTTTTAAGGCAAAGGGATATAGAGCTAAAGAAGTGTTGGAATTGGTTCATTCTGATTTGTGTAGGCCTATGACTATCCAGGCAATAGGTGGTTTCGAATATTTTATCTCTTTTATAGATGACTATTCGAGATATTGGTACATTTAGTTGATGTGTTGTAAGTCTGAGTGCTTTGATAAGTTTAAAGACTACAAGGCTGATGTGGAGAAACGTCATGGTAAAAGTATCAAGACACTACGGTCTGATCGTGGTGGAGAGTACCTCTTAGGAGAGTTTAGGAGTTACTTATCAGAGACCGGGATTCAATCTCAATTGTCTGCACCTGGTACACCCCAACAGAATGGTGTGGCAGAATGAAGGAATAGGACTCTTATGGAAATGGTTAGATCAATGATGAGTTATTCACAATTACCAAATTCATTTTGGGGATATGCACTGGAAACAGTGGCGTACATTCTGAACTTGGTACCTTTTAAGTCGGTACCCTTTACTCCCACAGAATTGTGGAATGGGCGTAAGCCTAGTTTAAAACACATTCAGATTTGGAGTAGTTCAGCACATGTGCTGAAGGGAGACGTTGATAAGTTGGAATCACGTACAGAAGTTTGCTTGTTCGTGGGATATCCTAGAGGAATGAAAGATCATTTGTTTTATAGTCCTAAAGATCAGAAGGTCATTGTTAGCACCAATGCCCGATTTTTAGAAAAGGACTATGTAATGAACCACAAGCCCATGAGTAAAATTATTCTTGAGGAAATAAGAGAGGACACTTCGACTTTTGTACCAACGGTACAAGATGAGATACCACAAGTAACTGCAACATGTGTCACAAATGATGCACAATTATAGGTAGTGCCTCGTCGTAGTGGGAGGGTTGTTAAATAACCTAAAAGATTCATGTTTTTGGGAGAGTGTTCAGACTTGATCCCTAGTGAACATGAAGTTGATCCCTGGACATATGATGAAGCACTCCAAGATATAGAAGCAGCATCTTGGCAAAGTGCGACCAGAGGGATTCATTACGAAAGGCAAAGAGCATCTTGTATGTAAGCTCAATCGGTCCATTTATGGATTAAAGCAAGCTTCGAGATCTTGGAACATCCGATTTGATGAAGTGATCCAGTCTTATGGATTCATTCAATGTCCGGATGAGTCTTGTGTATACAAGAAAAGTGACAGAAACGTGGTGGTATTTCTTGTACTATACGTAGATGACATTTTGCTCATTGGCAACAATGTCAAAGTGTTGTCAGCCGTAAGGATATGAATGTCCAAGCAGTTTGATATGAAGGACTTGGGAGAATGTGGACATATTCTTAGGATCAGAGCAATAAGGGATCGTAAGAAAAGGATGTTGTGCTTATCCCAAGCTTCATACATCGATCTATCCTAACTCGTTTTAGCATGCAAAACTCCAAGAAAGGTTTTCTACCTTTTCTGCATGGAGTACCTTTATCTAAAGAGATGTGTCCTAAAGCATCAAAGGAGATAGAGGAGATAAAGGTAGCTCCTTATGCTTCGGTTGTAGGAAGCCTAATGTATGTGATACTATGTACAAGACCGGATATATATTTTACCGTGGGCAAGGTTAGTAGATATCAAAGTAACCCAGAACCAGGACATTGGACTGCCGTAAAGCATATATTAAAGTACCTAAAAAGGACTAAAGATTATATGCGGGTTTACCAGGTAGATGATTTGCTCCCTATGGGTTACACAGATTCAGACTTCCAATCAGATAGGGACAGCAGTAAATCAACCTCAGGGTATGTGTTTACTTTGGGAGGTGGAGCCATAGCATGAAGGAGTATTAAGCAGAAATGTATTTCAGACTCCACCATGGAAGCTGAGTATGTGCCAACCTCTAAGGAAGCCAAAGAAGTTGTATGACTTAGAAACTTCTTGATGAACTTAGATGTGATTCTTGGTTTGCCCAAAGCTATCACAATTTATTGTGATAACAGTGGTATAGTAGCAAACTCGAAGGAACCACGAGCCCATAAGGCAAGTAAACACATTGAGCGCAAGTACCACCTGATATGAGATATCGTAAAACAAGGAGAGATTATTTTCGCCAAGATTACATCAGCAGATAATCTGGCAGATCCTTTCACTAAGGTCCTTCCGGTGAAAGATTATGATAGGCATGTTGAGGGGATGGGAATCAAATGTATGGCAATATTTATGGCAGCATAGTCTTTTAGTATAAGTGAGAGATTGTTGGAATGTATACTATAAGCCTAGCTTTTGTATGAACATATGTTTTGAAATATTTTAAAATGAGAATCACTTTGGTCAAATGCCTGCATTTTATATTTATATATATGTTAATGCAGTTGTCCATTTAATTTATATTGTAAATAACATGGTATGTGATGCCACACAGAAAATCATGTTATCTGTTCCTTATAAATTATAAATAGTAGCTCACAACCAAGATGGATTGGGACAAACCATTGGAACGGTTGTAGTATAATTTGGTATTAATCTGTCTTGACTATAAAATTACACTAGTACACTTTGTGTGTATTGAGCAGGATCATTTGAGATTGTTCGATTTATACTAATTATATAAAAGAACAGAACCTTTGTTATTATGGATGTGCGTTCTCTTAATCCCTATATAATAATAAGCACGTATACTTAGTATTTATATTTTTAATTTATCAATGGGTGAGATTTATTCGTTAAATTAATAGGCCCGATGAGTTGGGAGATAATATTATTTATATGGTGTGTTTTGATTATAGAAGGAATCTGTGTTCTAATTATTTAGGTTGATGATGTCCCCTTGAGGAGCTCATAAGGATTATTATGTAAACTCTGTAGGTGGACTTAGTCTGGCATGATAATAAAGTTGAGTAGTACTACTCTTGGAATCATATGTTAATTAATTGAGTTGTCAGTAACTCAATTAATTAACGTACATACTATATCTTAAACACGGAGAGATTAACACACTCATGATAAGAATGAGCTCATATTGTAATATGAGATTGGTGAGATAGTTTAATAATAACCCTTTAGTGGTATGAGTTCTTATTGATAGACTTGAGTTGAGTGTTCGAGCTGAACACAAGAAGTCCAAGCCCATCAAGAGGCCTAAACCAATTTCTCCTCTAGGTCCCTGTTGTAGCCTCTATATAAAGTCTCGCATCCACCCCAACAGAATTCGGTATAAAAGGAAGATTTTTTCTAAATAGAATTATGTTATTTTTCTTTCTTTATAATTGATGTCAAGGGTTATAAAAAGGGGAGGTGGCATCCCCTAAACATAAGTTTTCCACAACTCTCTTGCTTAGGGTCAGCGGCACAAGGTTCTCCTTTTCTCTTGCTTAGGGCTGGTGGCACAAGGTTCTCCTTCTTCACCTTAGGGTCAGCGGCACAAATCTCTTCCATCTCCACCTTAGGGTCAGCGGCTTGGAGGAGAGGAAGATGAGGAGAAGACGCCCATCCTAGAGCCTCTTTTTGGTGGTCGATGGTTTGGAAACAAAGAAGAGAAGAAGGGTGTTTTTTGTCTTGGTAGATTGTCGTCCACACGACGTCCAAGAAGAGGAGAGGAATACAACAGAAGATCAAGAGGTCTTTAGCTACAAAGGAAAGGTACAAGTGATTCTTTAATTCCGCTGTGTAATTAGTTTAGTTTTCTTTGTATCGATTTTGAATACCAACACAAGAGGTCACCGTTCTTGTACTTCGATCAAGGTGTGCTTTGATCCATCAAGAACTTGCTTGATTGATCAAATACATGTCTGATCGAACATGCGGGTTGCTAGGAATAGTTCTGTACTTGTACAACTTTTGTATAGAGAAATTTAAACAGAATGAAATTCTAGCGCCTTCACCTCAAAGGGAATAGTAAGAGTCGATCCGACCTGAAATTTTAATAAAATCCAAAATTAGGATTAGAAAATCCAAATTCCTTTATGTTTGCTTTCATATTATGCTTGTGTACTATGTGATATAAGCAAACAAAGCAAGTGACCTGGAAATGTTTTCAGATGCTAGAAGGTTCCAAGTGCTTGGATATGTTCCAAGCGCCTAGATACGTTCCAAGTGCTTAGAGGTCCAAGTGTCCAGACCTAGTCTTGGCACCTAGATAGATTGGAACCCAACCACACGTGTAGTTGAGTTGGCTCGCTTCGATTGGTCGACACATGTCAACTTTCGGGCGCCTGGGAGGGATCCAAATGCTTGGGAAGGGATAGAGGTGACTTAGATAGAGTTTCAATGAGGTGGTGCCATGTCAATAGTCTTGGCACTTGGGAGTGGTCCAGGTGTCTGGAAGTCGATAAGTTAGCTATAAAGGTGGATCGGATAGGCCTCAGTGGAGGTGCCTAGAGCTGGCCCAAGTGCTTGGAATGGCCTATAAAAGAGCCTTCGACCTGCAGCTCTATACAATAATTCTCTACACTTTTCATACTCTCAAGATAATCCCAAAACTCCGTTATAACACCTAAACGCTGCTCCGACAAAAAACACTCAAGTTTTTACTTTATTGTGTTGTTGGTATCACTATTGTTCTTTTACTTATTGTCTTTAATTATTTGCATAATCGAAGCTTCTTGTACATATCGAATCTTTAATGGATTTTCTAATGAAAGAGATCGATAATCATGGGTATTAGACTAGAAGCATAGGCTATAAACTAAGTAAAAAAGAAAGGTGTTAGTGTTTCTTGTTTTAATTTCATTTCTTCTGCTATCTTTCTAGTTTTTGAAAAATTGTGAAAAAGTGAAACGTGTTATTTACCCCCCCCCCCCCTTAGCACTTTATTCTATCCTATAGTTTGTAGATATAGCATTAATAGTGGAGATGTTAGGCAGATATGTAAATAATTCAGGACCATGGCACTAGAAAGTGTTGGATCGAAAGCATTAAAGGAGGGGGGGGGGGGGTGAATAGCGCTCGTGGCTAATTCGTTCGTTTCAAAAAACTCAAAGTAAAACATACAGCAGAAAATAAAACACACAACGCAAACACCAAGTTTTTTACTTGGTTCGGAGCTTGTGGCAACTCCTACTCCAAGACCCGCACGTAAGAGTGCTTTCGATGGACAATCACTAATCAATTCGAAAGAGTATAGAAGGATTACAATTATAGTACAAGGAACTTTTAAATGAAAATAATACCGATAGCTCTGTAAGAGAAAATCTTCTAGAAGAATTGTCGTCGGAGCTTTCGGGCATCGTGGAAGCGATTTCTGAGCAGCTCATAGAAGTGGAAGTTGTTCGATGCGTTGTCTTGAAGCTTCTGGTCGAGGCTACCTTTATAGGCTATTCCGAGCGCCCGGAACCCTTCCAAGCGCCTGGAACACGTGGCTCGACCACTCTGCGTGCACCACATCAGCTTCTTGATAACTTTTGGGTTCTGAGCGCCTGGACCGACTCTGGGCACCCAGACCAGCTCGGGGCTCCCGAACTAGTTCTGGACGCCCGGACTCCTTCTGGGTGCCCGGACCAACTATCTCCAGCTCCTTGTTTTCTGTAAAATAAAGTTAGTCCAGGCAAAAACAATATACATATAATATGAAATTATGATAGCCTCTGACTGTCCAGCTCTGACTTCGGATTTCCATCTGAAAATTCTAGGTCGAACTGACGCATACTGTTCCCTCATCGGGGAGCATGTCCTCACCTACTCCACTCAGGAGAGTTTACCTGTTGTCAGACCGGTCCTCTAGACCGACTAGACTTTTGCTCAACGTCTGAGGCTCCAGGACTTTTTGCTGGGCGTTCACTCCACGACCCGTCAAGTCTTCCACCTGGTTCGCGACACCAGGACTTTTCACCTAGAGTCCCCGACTCTAGGGTTTTTGCCCGAAGCCCTCAACTCACCAAGACTTTTCGCCTAGGGTTACCATCCCCTAGGACCTAGGGTTACCACCCCCTAGGGTTTTTCACCTGTCTAACCGCAGCTAGGACTTTGCCTAAGTACACTTAGGACTTTCCGACAAACTCATTCAAACATGTTAAATTACAAATAACCTTAACTTTGAATCCTTTGTCATTATTAAAACTCAGGTTCGATCGTCAGATGCTTCCCGCACCAACAATCTCCCCCTTTTTGATTATGACAACAAAATTCAAAGTTAAGTAAAATATGAAAGTAATATAAATGCATACAGGCATAAAATCAAGATTCAAGTGCAATCAAGTGAAAAAACATGTAGGTGCAAACAATATAAACATTTAGTTGCAACTTGTTTGTATCTCCCCCTTAATCACTTAACTTTCACTTTCCTCTCCCCCTTTGCCATATATCAAAAAATATTACTTAAAAAAAAGAAAAAAACGGAAAGATCGGAAATATTTAACACCCCCTGAAAGGTAGCTCTTACCTTAGCTGTAAAATACCGAAAATAGGCGAATATTAATAAGGGAATTTTCCGGAATTTTTTGGAAATTTTTCGGGAATTTTTTGGAGCTCGTACGGACGAGTTAATGGGGATAAAAACGGGGCCGGGAAAAGCCTATTTAGGCTACCTATTTAAGCGAGGAAATGTATATTTTCTTAATTTCCTTTTTCTTTTCCTATTTCTTTTTCTTTCTCCCCGACACCGTGCTCTTACCCGTGCCGACGGTTTCCTCCCGAGCCCTTGCGACGCCGATCTTTGCCCTACCGGCGCCGGTGCACCAATTCTTCTCTTCTCATTCTTCCTCCTAGAGCCGATCTCCTCTCCCCCTCATCCGTGCCGAGCCGTGCGCCGATCACCGGCCACAGGAAGCCAGCACATCGCCTGTGCCCTAGCGCCTCCCGACGCCCTCTTTCTCTCCTCTGGCCGACGCGACGCTGCGAGCTTCCGCCGGCCGAACCCTTCTTCCCTCTGTGCTGCCAGAGCCGACTATCACAGCCGACTTCCGTGCCCTAGTTTGGGTTCACAATCACCGACACCGAAGACTCCCTTCCTCCTCTGACGGTGGACCTGATCGGAGGCTGACAGAGGTGCTGGCTGGTTGTAGGTTTCCTTTTCCCGAGCCTAGACTTGATCTTCTGTCACGTCTCTGTACGTCGCAACTCCTATTACCGGACTCTGCTACATCACCCGATCACTGTCTTGCTTGTGCCTCTTCTCCCGACATTGTTCGTGCAGGGAGATCGACAAGGATTTGGATGCAAGTATAAGTAGAACATGGTGAGCATTTGTGCCTCTGTTCTGTTTCCCATTTGATTTCTGACGATGGTATTCATTTGATCTCTATATGGGGCCTAGATCTGATTCATAGTATTTTAGCATTTTGAATTCTTGTCAAATTGATCAAGAAGTGCTTATTGATAGGGTGGCTGCAGTATGGTGGGAGATTTTTGGATAAACTTGAGGATAGGGTAAGCATTGAGTACCTAAATTATGTTCTGATCTAAGTCTTGGTACTGGGAATTTAGACTTGAATCGGATACTAATATAGATCATATCGAATGATGGAATAATTAGGGTTCCGGGTAAATGAAGAATTAGGTTTAGCTATTTTGGTTTACAATAAAACTTAGCTAAACCATATGATTTATTACAGGATTCGAATTCAGGACGAGCACTTCGACATAGAGGTTGATTAGCTCGATCTACATCGGAAGGCGGGTACCTCTTGACTTATCTTTTATGATATTGTCTTTGGATATGCATAGTATTTTTAACTACAAGCAATGAACATATTTGTCTTTGGTATGTCACTGTTTGATATCCATAGCATGTTAGGTTTATCGCCTGTGACGTATCCGTGCTTATATCATGTGATTTATTTCCATGAGTACTGTATTACCATAAGTATCTTAGTTTCTAGAATAACACTACATACCATGTTTTACTAAGGTTAGGACTAGGTTCTGGACTTTTGGTTTCAGTCACGTGTATCGAGATTATCTGATACTTAGGTTTTATGCCATGACTGGCTTGTGTACCTCTATTTGTATATCATATATGATTCGTGTATCTAGACCTTGATTCTTGATATGTGCATATTGTTGGTACATATGTTATGGAAGGAGATATGTTTAGGATCTAGGTTGCTATACCATAGAGGACCTGTATGCCCTAGATCCGTGGATTTGACCTACTGATACTGTGGTACCCATATTATATATATATGGATTTTTCTATGCTGATCAGGATATACCACACTTGTTATATTCGGGACATATGTTTTGATATTCTATCTGACCTGTGTACTCTAGATTTTGGTATGTGACCATCGCTTTTACAGTACCCATTTTTGTATATATGGATATGGTTATGTTGATCAGTTTTTGCTATGCATAGTGACATACATCATGATTGCATGCTGTGCGATTGTCGGCTCCACTATGGTTGAGCACATCGCCAGTTACATGTACTGCACACACCCCCACTCATGGTTTAGTGGTATATCAGGCAGGTGCTGTTTGGCTCCGTTGGTCATATGACCCAGCGTGGTAGCCGGCAGTCAGTTCCGCTCTGTTTGGCTCCGCTGGCATTTAGTGTAGCAGCGTAGTAGCCGGCAGACGGTGGACTCTGTTTGGCTCCGTTGGTCAGGTGACTCAGCGTGGTAGCCGGCAGAGATGTCCTCCCCGTTATCGTGTACCGGGAGATGAGAGCATTGAGCTCCCCCATTTATGATTTGGGGTCACAGGACAGGAGTACTCCGACAGCATCCCGTCCACTCGGTCACTCATCAGGAGTAGTGACGACAGAGTGCACGGTTGTCACAGCCCTACCCACTCGGTCTCACCATTTGTGTGTGAGATGACTGACTGACGTCAGGGGTGACCAGGACGCATCATTAGCATCATATGCATTGATGCATTTATATTCTTATGATTGTGTCTGCTGCATTTGGTTGCTGTATTTTGGTTGGATGCATACTTTTGACCTGCATACAGGATTATTGACACTTTCGGTTTGACGACCCTTTAGATCAGGATAGGAGTTCCTGGTGAGTACAGCTTCCTCAGTTATTTTTCAGTTTTTCATCTTTCCTATCTATTATTCGGAAGCTGTATTCCATGTTTATTGCTGTTAGATATATCTTACTAGGCATGTCTATTGGTATTCGCTGAGTTGTTGAACTCACCCCCGTGGACACTATCTTTTCAGGTACCAGGTTATTTATGGTGTCGCTTGGAGCATCCTGTCTGCTGGTCCCCGCGTCACATCAGAAGACTTATCGGTTTGATTTGTGTTCTGGTTTTGTTTCCGGGTGTTATGTTGTTGGTTGTGTAAGCCTAGCCAGCTAGCAGTTTTGTGTTTGGTTGTATTTAGCTTCTGTCAGTTTTTGTTGTGTTTTGGTTTTGGTACAGCCGAGTGGGCTGCTTTACTTTTAACTGCGTGGTTGTGTCAGCCAGAGGCTGAATTTGATATTAACTGCGTGGTGTTTGTTTTCTTTTATTGTTATGATTCCAGCCGCATGTGGCTGAGGTATATTATGTCTGTAGAAATGCTTCAGATTGTCACCGGTACAGGGGAGGCGCTGCCGAAATTTCTTCTGACAGGGACTCCTCTGGGGCGTGACAATTTAGTGGTATCAGAGCCAGGTTACGATACTTGCTATGTGTTTTGGATTTTCGAGATTTATCTGATATCAATTTATTTGGTATCAGAGATCGGCTTACGAGTCTTATTTCCCTGTGTTTCGGATTTTGTGATTTGGTCTTCTCGATGTGACTTTTCGGATTTTGGGACCTGGCAGCGACAGGACATCTCCAAGATATAGGAGGTATGTTAGTATATACTATTATTCTACCTTTCTGTTAGTATATACCCTGTTGACTATTACAGTTTATCACCTGTATTAGCATACTTTATTAGTACCTGTCTGGTTGTTGTAGCGTATGTTACATGTGATGAGTTAGCCACTGATCTTGATTGACCTTAATAGAGATTAAGGATTATAGGCTTTGGTGATTTTATATTTACTTCTGTTATGATGAGTTGATTAGAAGATCGAGGCACATACCAGCATCTGTTATTATTAGCTGTGTAGTGGATAGTGTCTACATATTCCTTTTGACTTAGCTAGTAGTATATCATTTTATCTTAATTAATTTTATTAGTAGATAATTGATCTACTCTTGTTAGATTGATCATTAGAAGTTTGATTTACCATAGTTGCTTGAAGAGGATTAATGTAATCTTGATCAATTGAAAGATGAATGATTTAGTGTTGTTGGTTGATCAGTAGAGGATTGTCATATTCTATTTTTAGAGGTTCGAATCTTTTGATTATTTGTGCTTAGTTAGGTATCTAGAGTATATTTAGGTACATGACACGTACTGATGTGGAAAAGACTGAATTAGCCATATACTATTGTCGGTTTGGTCAGTCGATAGAGGATCGATGTATTCTATTCCATGGGTACTATAATTGTAGACTATATGTACCTAATTGGATAACTTAGAAGATGACATAGGGTTTATGTGGTAGATTGGATTAAATATGCTGATTATATTGGGTTTTTCGGGCCGCGAAAATCACTTTTCACGTCGCGGAAACCCCGAATCACCCAAGCCACGGATCTCGTGCAAGGTAAAACTTTCGAAAAATACGAGTACGAGTTTAAAACACGATCGACTCTTAGATCTACGAGGGAAAAACATTTACCCTTGATGCGTGCCCTTCGCAATCCCGCAACGTCTAAAGGTAGCCGGATCTCGAGACCGTCAAGCGAACGGTCCTCTAGCGGTATCCACACGAACAAGGAGTGGTCTTCTACCACTCAAAGATGGAGAGGAGAACCCACAAGTGTGCTAGCACTTTCTAGGGCTCTCGGATTGGATCTAAAAGGTGAGAAAGGAGAGAAGGGAAAAAGAACTCACACACTCTTCTTGGTACTCTCCTTTTGTGACCTTCACACCACCTAGTTGCTTGGAATCAACTCTCACTTCTTCTCCACCATGAAGCCATGACCATTAGCAGCCAAGAGAGAGGGAGAAGCACCCAAGGAAGAAGAAGCATTGAACACCATTCAATTCACACCAAATGAAACCCTCTCCTCACTTAGTGTGGCCGGCCACCACATGTGTAACCCCCACATTAATGTGGCCAGCCACATTAAGAGGATTAATGGTGTGTAACCTCCATGAGGTGGCACACCATTATATAAGGGGATGATGTGGCATGCCATGTAGGATGAGTCATCCTCATGATGTGGCAATTCATCAAGTCAAAACTTGATGTGTCAACCTCTATTTGGTCAAGTCAAACTTGACCAATGCTCTTCCTTGTTGAGTTAAATCCAAGCTTTGATTCAAGTCAATTTTAATTTAATGAATCTCAATTCATTAATATAAATTGACTCATGAATCAAATTTAATTAGACTCATTCAACAATTGAATCTAATTGAGTCTAACTCAATAAGTCTAATTTGAATCCAATCTTTGATTCATCATATGAATATAATCCTATTGGTTCATCATATGAACCTAATCTCCATGCACATGTTCTTTGTGTGTGACCCAATAGGTTCTTGTAACGTTGGCAATGTTATAAACTCCTTTAAAATATAAGCAATGAGCGGCATCTAGCAATACATCATTGCTACCCAAGTTACAAGAAATGTTGAGATCCAACATCACCTTGTGACTACTAATTGTGACTCCTCACAATATGTGACAAGTGTCCTTCTATCCTAGACATCTAGATTGATCAATGTGAGGCATAGACCGTGTCATCCTCTGACCAATCTAAATCTTGAACTCCGAGTAGACTCACTCAATCAAATGAGCTCAATATCTCATATTGACTCATTTGGGTATGGCCATACACTTCGTGGTCTCACTCTATCAAGAATATCGATATCTCTCCCGTCATATAGGAGGGATAGATCCCATCTACATCACTCACATCCCTCTGCATAATTTGTTATATACCCATGAATCGCCTTTATAGTCCACCCAGTTACGGGTGACGTTTGACGAAACCAAAGTACATAACTCCTTATGTAGGGATCCATGGTGACTTCAGGTCTAAGGACTAATAGTCATACTAATAGCCACATGAGAAAGTATATGACACTCATATAACGATCCATGATACTTTCTCATGGCGGGTCATTCAGTATACATTCTCTAATGCATACCCATGTGTCAGCTTGATATCTCTATATCCATGACTTGTGAGATCAAGTCATCAAGCTGACCTACATGCTAGTCTTATTGTATTAACATTGTCCCTGAATGTTAATACTCGACTAGGAATGATTTAGAGTAGTGTTCCCTATATCATCTCACTATCGATTCAACTAATCGATTGATATAGGTATGAACGTTCTACTCAAGGACGTTACTATACTTATTTTATCTGACACTAATACAAATAAGCATAATAACCAAAAACCAATGCCTTTATTAATATACAAAAATATGATATACATGAGTTCATACAATCATCAAATGATTGGCTCTAGGGCTCTAACTAACAGATTATGCATATCTATGAAGTGTATATATGATTGTTATGAGTTGAAGGAGTTCTATGATGGATAGTTCATTTGTGGATAGAGTGGGTATTCCCATCATGATATGGTTATTGTAGGTTTCTTGTGGATTATAGCTATTTAGTTAGCTGTACGTGCTGATTGACATATTGGAGGTATCGTATTGATATAAATCTGTGTCGTGGTATGTGCACATGAGTGTGAATGTTATGTTGGAAGTATCTTGTCGACTACATCGGTGTTGTGATATGTACATATGTGTTTGGTGTGGTATCTGAGGTATCTTGTTGATTATGTGTGATTTGTGAATGCACCTGGGTTTTAGTATGCCTCATTGGAAGTATATGTTGATTATACTCTTGGCATATGTGTATATTTGTCATGTGAGTGTTGTTTGGGGGTATGGTTGATTTTACCTACGATGATATATGCACACGGGTTCGTTATGTATTGTTGGAGATATCACGGTGATTTACACCTATATTGTGAGTATGTTGGGTGTGCACTAATTAGAGGATTATGTTGATCATACCTATGTTGTGTGTGCACGTGTGTTAGGTGTATGGTTGGTAGCATCATGATGAGTCTACTTATGTGGAATGTAGAATGTTAAATGTCTATATTATGACATTAGTTATATTATCCTGTCAACTAATTCTCCTATTAGTGGGTGACCGACCCACTAGGATGATGATATAGTGGACTATGAATTTGATTTGATTACTGGATTGTGATACCCTAGGCTAACCACAGTGATCTGTGGTAGAGAGATCTCGTGCAGTCTCTAGCTAGATAGTTAGGTGCCTTGGACACTTATGTATTGTTGGTGGTGGAGCGTTGCTCCCACACATGTTATGGATTGTCTGTGGTGGAGCATTACTCCCACCTATTGCGGATTGCTTATAGCAGAGCATTGCTCCCATATCTATTGCAGATACATTTTCGGATTATTTGTGGTGGAGCGTTGCTCCCACATATGGAGTATTTCTTGTGGTAGAGCGTTGCTCCCACATTTGTGGTATTTCGTGTGATGGAGCGTTGTTCTCACACTGGAGGAGCTATTCTTGGTGATTATATATCGTTGGTGATTAGATCTGTTTATTGTTGGGGATCTTATTGTTAGGAATGTCTGTGATACGGACATTATGTGTCTTGGTTTTACCATTAGTGCTTGCGGTGCCCTAGATGTTATCATGGACTCGATGATTTGGGTATCCCTAGGATGTTTGGATTGGTTTCCATTGTCTTTGCTGACGTTGTGGTGATCTATTTCTGATCCGAGGTGAGTCACGTGCACCATCTTTGCATAGATCTAGAGATTGTCTCGACAAGAACATCTATATGCAACGATCAGTAGTGCGTGTTTTGGGTGTCTTCTGTGAGATGTTTGAGACACATGATGACCAGTAGGAGTATACTGTGGTTCCACAGGAGATCGAGGTTGTTACCGTTGGGAGTAAACGGAGTCTATAGAAGAGGCTCGCAACTTCCTTTGTTTGGCTCGATATTTCCGGAGATACGTTGAGGGTTTCTCACGGTTAGCTATGTCACTGACACGCCTGACCAGGAAAGGCGTGCAGTTCATGTGATCCGAGGACTACGAGACCAGCTTCCAAGAGTTGAAGCGGAGATTAGTATCGACTTCAGTTTTGGTTTTACTTTCTGGAGAGGACGGATATGTCCTCTACACCGACGCATCTATTCAGGGTTTGAGCGCTGTTCTGATACAGCACAATAGAGTAGTCTCCTATGCTTCTCGTCGGTTGAAGAAGCATGAGAAGAACTACCCTGTACATGATCTGGAGCTAGTCGCTATTATTTTTGCCCTGAAGATTTGGCGGCATTACCTATATGATATTATTACATTGAGATTCTCACTGACCATGAGAGTCTCAAATATCTGTTCACTCAGCAGGAACTTAATCTTCGACAGAGGAGATGGATGAAGTTCCTGAAGGATTACGATTTGTACCATTAGCTATCACCCGAGGAAAGCTAATATGGTTACCGATGCACTTAGCCGGAAGTCTAGAGGGACTTTGGCTTGCCATCAAGTTGTGGTTACGGACTTGATTCAGGGATTCTCCGAATTGGGCCTTGAGGAGCAGGGACCGACAGAGCAGGGTATTCTTGTTACCATGATTGCTCAGTCGTCGATCAGGGTGAGGATCCGATAGGGCCGGTTGGTGAACAACATTTGCAATTTATAGGCAGCCGATAGCTTCTGGGCAGCAGACCGAGTTCACACGAGACGAGGAGGGTATTATATACTTCCGAGGTAGATTATGAGTACCTCAGTCTCATCCGGTCTTACAGAAGCTACTTCAGGAGGCTCATCGCTTTCGATTTGTGGTCCACCCAGGCGGGACCCGCATGCATCAAGATTTGAGGCGTTCCTATTGGCGGAACGGTACGAAGAAAGACATCGCGGAATTTGTAGCTAGATGTCTTGTTTGTCAGCAGGTGAAGTATGAGCACCAGAGGCCTGCCGGTTTAATTCAGCAAATTCCTATTTCTGAGTGGAAATGGGAACTTATTACCATGGACTTTGTGGTGGGTTTGCCGAGGACACGACGAGGGCATGACGCGATTTGGGTAGTCGTTAATCGATTAACCAAATCTGCACACTCTTTAGCGATCCGGAAGATTGATTCTCTAGATCGATTGGCAGATCTGCATTGCCGAGAGATCATCGGATTACATGGTGTTCCTTTGAGTATTATTTTGGATAGAGACCCCCGGTTCACGACTCGTTTCTGTCAGAGTCTGCAGCCGGTGGTAGGTTTTGTGGGACACCCACCCTCTGGGATGAGGTTGGGGAGGCCCAGTTGTTGGGACCTCATAGAGCTCAACAGAACGAAGAGTTGGTCCGTATTATCAGACGGAGAATGTGAGAGGCACAGGATCGCCAGAAGAGTTATGCTGATCGGAGACGCAGACCACTAGAGTTTTCTGTTGGCGATCATGTATTTTTGCGAGTTTCACCCACGAAAGGGGTGAAGAGATTTGGCCTCAGAGGTAAGCTAGCTCCGCGGTACATTGGCCCTTCCGAGATCTTGGAGAGGATCGGAGCGGTAGCTTACTGGTTAGCACTACCACCGTCCCTGTCAGACGTACACGATGTATTCCACGTATCTATGCTGCGGAGATACGTGCCCGACCCGACACATGTGCTGGCGGATATCCCAGTTCTAGTTCAACCTGACATTACATATGAGGAGGTTCCGGTGCGGATTTTCGATCGGAAAGAGCGTTAGTTGCGGAACAAGACTATCTGGCTGGTTAAAGTCGGATGGCAGCATCACTCGGATGAGGAGGCTACTTGGGAACTCGAGGATACTATCCGAGCTCGGTATCCCCACCTTTTCACATGAGGTATGTGATTTTTATTTATCGTTTAACATTTATGCTTTATCTGTTGTTAGTACTTGCTGATGGTAGATAAACGAAATTTGGGGACCAAATTTTTATTAGTGGGGGAGAATGTAAAATACCGAAAATAGGCGAATATTAATAAGGGAATTTTCCGAAATTTTTGGAAATTTTTCGGGAATTTTTCGGAGCTCGTACGGACGAGTTAACGGGGATAAAAACGAGGCCGCGAAAAGCCTATTTAGGCTACCTATTTAAGCGAGGAAATGTATATTTTCTTAATTTCCTTTTTCTTTTCCTATTTCTTTTTCTTTCTCCCCGACACCGTGCTCTTACCCGTGCCGACGGTTTCCTCCCGAGCCCTTGCGACGCCGATCTTTGCCCTACCGGCGCCGGTGCACCAATTCTTCTCTTCTCATTCTTCCTCCTAGAGCCGATCTCCTCTCCCCCTCATCCGTGCCGAGCCGTGCGCCGATCACCGGCCACAGGAAGCCAGCACATCGCCTGTGCCCTAGCGCCTCCCGACGCCCTCTTTCTCTCCTCTGGCCGACGCGACGCCGCGAGCTTCCGCCGGCCGAACCCTTCTTCCCTCTGTGCTGCCAGAGCCGACCATCACAGCCGACTTCCGTGCCCTAGTTTGGGTTCACAATCACCGACGCCGAAGACTCCCTTCCTCCTCTGACGGTGGACCTGATCGGAGGCTGACAGAGGTGCTGGCTGGTTGTAGGTTTCCTTTTCCCGAGCCTAGACTTGATCTTCTGTCACGTCTCTGTATGTCGCAACTCCTATTACCGGACTCTGCTACATCACCCGATCACTGTCTTGCTTGTGCCTCTTCTCCTGACATTGTTCGTGCAGGGAGATCGACAAGGATTTGGATGCGAGTATAAGTAGAACATGGTGAGCATTTGTGCCTCTGTTCTGTTTCCCATTTGATTTCTGACGATGGTATTCATTTGATCTCTATATGGGGCCTAGATCTGATTCATAGTATTTTAGCATTTTGAATTCTTGTCAAATTGATCAAGAAGTGCTTATTGATAGGGTGGCTGCAGTATGGTGGGAGATTTTTGGATAAACTTGAGGATAGGGTAAGCATTGAGTACCTAAATTATGTTCTGATCTAAGTCTTGGTACTGGGAATTTGGACTTGAATCGGATACTAATATAGATCATATCGAATGATGGAATAATTAGGGTTCCGGGTAAATGAAGAATTAGGTTTAGCTATTTTGGTTTACAATAAAACTTAGCTAAACCATATGATTTATTACAGGATTCGGATTCAGGACGAGCACTTCGACATAGAGGTTGATTAGCTCGATCTACATCGGAAGGCGGGTACCTCTTGACTTATCTTTTATGATATTGTCTTTGGATATGCATAGTATTTTATAACTACAAGCAATGAACATGTTTATCTTTGGTATGTCACTGTTTGATATCCATAGCATGTTAGGTTTATCGCCTGTGACGTATCCGTGCTTATATAATGTGATTTATTGCCATGAGTACTGTATTACCATAAGTATCTTAGTTTCTAGAATAAGTAACATACCATGTTTTACTAAGGTTAGGACTAGGTTCTGGACTTTTGGTTTCAGTCACGTGTATTGAGATTATCTGATACTTAGGTTTTATGCCATGACTGGCTTGTGTACCTCTATTTGTATATCATATATGATTCGTGTACCTAGACCTTGATTCTTGATATGTGCATATTGTTGGTACATATGTTATGGAAGGAGATATGTTTAGGATCTAGGTTGCTATACCATAGAGGACCTGTATGCCCTAGATCCGTGGATTTGACCTACTGATACTGTGGTACCCATATTATATATATGGATTTTTCTATGCTGATCAGGATATACCATACTTGTTATGTTCGGGACATATATTTTGATATTCTATCTGACCTGTGTACTCTAGATTTTGGTATGTGACCATCGCTTTTACAGTACCCATTTTTGTATATATGGATATGGTTATGTTGATCAGTTTTTGCTATGCATAGTGACATACATCATGATTGCATGTTGTGCGATTGTCGGCTCCACTATGGTTGAGCCCATCGCCAGTTACATGTACTGCACACACCCCCACTCATGGTTTAGTGGTATATCAGGCAGGTGTGTGGCGGTTCTGCTGTTTGGCTCCGTTGGTCTGAGAACTCAGCGTGGTAGCCGGCAGACAGTTCCGCTTTGTTTGGCTCCGCTGGCATTTAGTGTAGCAGCGTAGTAGCCGGCAGACGGTGGACTCTGTTTGGCTCCGTTGGTCAGGTGACTCAGCGTGGTAGCCGGCAGAGATGTCCTCCCCGTCATCGTGTACCGGGAGATGAGAGCATTGAGCTCCCCCATTTATGATTTGGGGTCACAGGACAGGAGTACTCCGACAGCATCCCGTCCACTCGGTCACTCATCAGGAGTAGTGACGACAGAGTGCACGGTTGTCACAGCCCTACCCACTCGGTCTCACCATTTATGTGTGAGATGACTGACTGACGTCAGGGGTGACCAGGACGCATCATTAGCATCATATGCATTGATGCATTTATATTCTTATGATTGTGTTTGCTGCATTTGGTTGCTGCATTTTGGTTGGATGCATACTTTTGACCTGCATACAGGATTATTGATACTTTCGGTTTGACGACCCTTTAGATCAGGATAGGAGTTCCTGGTGAGTACAGCTTCCTCAGTTATTTTTCAGTTTTTCATCTTTCCTATCTATTATTCGGAAGCTGTATTCCATGTTTATTGCTGTTAGATATATCTTACTAGGCATGTCTATTGGTATTCGCTGAGTTGTTGAACTCACCCCCGTGGACACTATCTTTTCAGGTACCAGGTTATTTATGGTGTCGCTTGGAGCATCCTGTCTGCTGGTCCCCGCGTCACATCAGAGACATATCGCTGCCTTTCTGTTGTTTATCTTGGTATATGAAATTTCTGTATTTCGAATTGTGTTCTGGTTTTGTTTCTGGGTGTTATGTTGTTGGTTGTGTAAGCCTAGCCGGCTAGCAGTTTTGTGTTTGGTTGTATTTAGCTTCTGTCAGTTTTTGTTGTGTTTTGGTTTTGGTACAGCCGAGTGGGCTGCTTTACTTTTAACTGCGTGGTTGTGTCAACCAGAGGCTGAATTTGATATTAACTGCGTGGTGTTTGTTTTCTTTTATTGTTATGTTTCCAGCCGCATGTGGCTGAGGTATATTATGTCTGTAGAAATGCTTCAGATTGTCACCGGTACAGGGGAGGTGCTGCCGAAATTTCTTCGGACAGGGACTCCTCTGGGGCGTGACATTAGCTTTAAAGGATAAAAAAGAAGTTGATTAAACACTTAACTTTAAAAGTACTCATTTTAAATAAAAGTTCTGATAAAAGCGTTAGCTTAGTTAAGTAAAAAAAAACTCTTGATAAACACTATGCTTAAAACTAATTTTAATTCAACATTAAGCTTAATAATAATTTTGATTCAAAAATTCAATATTAATTCAACATTAAGCTCAAAAATAATTTTAATTTTGAATAAACACTAAGTTGAATAATAATTTGTTTTAAACATGAAAAATAATTTCATTTTAACACCAAGTTTAAAAATGGCCAAGTTTTAAAAATAATTTTAAGTAAAGTCTAAAAAAAATTTCTATTTGAAAAAATACTTTTAAAAACATGGACTTGGCTTAATTTGAAAAATCTTTCTTTTACTCCCCCTTGATTAATGTCAGTCAATTTTTGTAACAAAAATTTTATAGTCCTAGAGTCCAAGCATGAGTAATAAAATATCTACTTTTAAACAAATATCTAACCTTTAGTTACTAGTTGTTTACCATGAAGTAGCAGCTTTCACTTGGTTAGTCAAATTAAGTAGGTGTTCCAGTTAGCTTGACTAAGCATAGGCAACTTAATTTGATTTAATATGAATTTGATATTTAATGCTCAGAGTTATGTTGATGCACAAACATAAGCATTCTGAAGTCCAGGCAGTACCATATGCATTTCACACCATTCTAAGTGTCTTTCATATACAAGCAAGGTAATCCTAGTGTGCTTATGAGATGCTCTGGCTGAAACCTAGGAGTACATGCTTTCTAGGGGGTAGATATCTAGGCTAAGTCCAAATTTTGAAATACTAACAAACTTGGAATTTCAAAAATATTTTTCCTAGAATTTTAAAACAAAAAAAAACTTTAAAATAGTTAGTAAAGAAGAAAATTTTGAAAGTAAACTCTATTCTACTAAACACATCCCTATTTGTCTTCTAAGTGCACTGAACTCAAGTTCAGGTAAGGGTTTTGTGAAAATATCAGCTAGGTTTGACTTGAACTTAACATAATTGAGTACAATGTCACCCTTAACTACATGATCCCTTACAAAGTGATGTTTCACTTCTATGTGTTTAGTCCTTGAGTGGTGAATTAGATTCTTGGTTAAGTTAATTGAACTTATATTATCAATTGAAATTTTTGTATTTTTATATTCTAATTGATAGTCTTTTAAGGTGTGCATCATCCATAATAGTTGAGATGCACATTCCCCTAGGGCTATGTACTCAGCTTTAGTAGTGGATAAAGTAACATAGTGTTGCTTTCTGTTTGACCAACTTACTAGCCACTGACCTAGAAATTAATAGCTACCACTTGTGCTTTTTCTATCTAGTTTACACCCAGCATAGTTTGAGTTAGAATAGCCTATTAGGTCAAAGGTGCAAGACCTAGGGTACCAGAGTCCTATATTTAGGGTTCCCTTAATATATCTAAGTATTCTTTTAACATTTGTTAGATGTGACTTCTTAGCACAAGATTGGTATTTTGCACACATACCTACTGCAATCAAAATATCAGGTCAACTTGCAGTTAGATAAAGTAGACTTTCTATCGCATTTCGATAGTATTTTAAGTCTACTGGTTTTCCTTCTAGATCAGAATCAATTTTAACATTGGTTGCCATTGGAGTATTTATATTTTTAGAATTTTCCATGCCAAATTTTCTAATCAATTCCTTAGCATATTTTGTTTGAAAAATATAAATTCCATCTTTGGTTTGTTTAATTTGTAAGCCTAAAAAGAAGCTGAGTTCCCCAACTAAGCTCAATTCAAATCCACTTTCCATTAATTTGGTAAATTCTTTTAAAAATTTAGTATTAGTTGAACCAAAAATTATATCATCTACGTAAATTTGGACTATAAATATATCTCTTTCTAGGATTTTTACAAATAGGGTTTGATCTATTTGACTTTGTTTAAACCTCTTAGATATTAGATAAGTCGATAGGCGTTCATACCAAGCCCTAAGTGCTTGTTTTAGTCCATATAGGGCTTTCATTAACCTAAAGACATGGTTTGGATGATCCAAGTCCTCAAATCCTAAGGGTTGACTTACATACACTTCTTCTTTGATGAAATCATTTAAAAATATGGATTTTACATCCATTTGGTATAACTTGAATCCTTTATGTGCTGCATAGGCTAGCAGCATCCTAATAGATTCAAGTCTGGCTACGAGAGCATAAGTCTCATCATAGTCTAACCCTTCTATTTGGCTGAATCCTTTTACTATAAGTCTAACTTTATTTCTTACTATTTCGCCCTTATCATCCAATTTATTTCTAAATACCCATTTAGTGTCAACTATGGTTTTGTTTATGGGTTTAGGTGCTAGTTCCCAGACCCGGTTTCTTTCAAATTGGGCTAACTCTTCTTGTATTGCTAATATCCAGTCTGGGTCTAGTAGGGCTTCGTCTATAGTTTTGGGTTCAATTTTAGAGATAAGGACTATCTGACTTAGGTTTCTATAAGATGATCTAGTTCGAACTCCTAGGGTCGGGTCACCCAAAATATGGTCAGATGGGTGATTGGTACTTATTCTTGATGGTCTTATATTAGGGTCAATAATTTGTTCTTGTGATTCACTAGGTTTAATTTGAACATCATCATCATCTTGTATGTTTCTTGAATTAATATTTTTATATTTTGATTAACATTTTCATTTATTGAGTTATTATCTTCATCAAAAATTACAGTAGTGGTTTCTTAAACTTTTAGGGGTTCTTTGTTATAGACTTTATAGGTCCTACTAGTTGTGGAATACCCTAAAAAGATCCGAGTTGATTTTGATGTGAATTTTCCTAGGTAGTTTTTATTGTTTAGAATGTAGACTTTACATCCAAACACCTTGAGATAATTTAGGTTGGGTATTTTATTATAATATATTGCATAAGGAGTTTTATTATGAAATTTATTAATTAAAATTCTATTTTGAATGTAACAGACTATATTAATTGCCTTAGCCTAAAATTGATTATTTAAGTTATATTCATTTAACATGGTTCTAGCGGCTTCTTGTAGGATTCTATTTTTACGTTCTACTAGACCATTTTGTTGGGGGGTTCTAGGGCATGAGTACTCATATTTGTATCCATTAATTTCACAAAATTCAGTAAATTTATGGTTTTCAAATTCTCCTCACTTCTAATTCTTTTAATTTTAGTATCCTTTTTACTTTCTACTAACTTGCAAAAGGTTTTAAAGATTTTGTAGGTTTCATTTTTAGTTTTTAAAAATTTTACCCAAGTAAATCTTGAGTAATCATCAATTATGACTAAGGAATATTGGTTCTTGCTTAATGACTTGGCTCCATATGAGTCAAATAGGTCTAAATATAGGAGCTCAAGTATTGAATTGGTTCTATTTAAGTTGGTTAACTTGTGGGTTGATTTGGTTTGTTTATCCTGTTGGCAAGCATTACAGATTGTATTTTCTATAAATTTTAATTTGGGCAGACCTCTAATTAAGTCATTTTGACTCATCCTTGAAATGAGTCTGGTATGAGTGTGACCCAGTCTTCTATGCCACAATGTAGTTTTCTCTTATTGTGTCAATAGACACTTTAGTGAGGAGGTTGGTAGGTCAATTGTATAGATGTTCTTTTTCCTAATTCCCTTAAGTGTAATTTAGGGTTTTCAACATTTTTAATTAAGCAATCAGTTTTTAAAAATGTGACTGAATACCCTGATTCACATAATTAACTAATCCTAAGTAAGTTAAAATTCAGTTGATTAACCAATAAAACTTTTCGAATATAGAAATCGAAACTCAGTTGAATATTACCTGTTCTGATTACCATAAGTGTTTCGTCGTTGCCAAATACAACTGATCCTAGGTTCTTGAATTTCAGCTTAGTAAATTTTAATCTGTCTCCAGTCATGTGTCTGGAGCATCCACTATCTAATATCCATTGATCCAAATCTTTATGCTCTTACACATAAAGTATTTGATTTGGTTCAATTTGACGGATCAAAAGATAGTTTGATTGAAATTAATCCCTTAATGTTCCATCTCACCCAGTCTAGATTATCAAATATGGTATTCCTATGAATGATTGGGAGATGATTTTGTGTTTGAATTAAGTTAAATTTGGAATTAAATTAGTTAAGTTAAATTTAAAGTTTTAAGTTTAATTTTAGATTTAATTGAGTTGAGTGTTGATTTGATTAAGTTAAATTAATTTGGAATTAAACCAGTTAATGATGGGATAGATTAATTTGGGTTAATTGAGAATTTATTAAATTGAATTAGTTAGATTTATTTAGTTAATTAATTATTTATTAGATTAATTTAGTAATTGATTAGATTTTCATTAATTAAATACTTAATTGATTAGTTTGATTAGTTGATTTGGTTAAATATTAATTAGGTAGATTTATAAATTGATTAGTTTAATTAATTGATTTGGTTATTAATTAATTAAATTAATTAGATTAATTAATTGATTAGGTTAAATATTAATTAGGTAGATTTATAAATTGATTAGTTTAATTAATTGATTTGGTTATTAATTAATTAAATTAATTAGATTAATTAATTGATTAGGTTAAATATTAATTAGGTAGATTTATAAATTGATTAGTTTAATTAATTGATTTGATTATTAATTAGATAAATTAATTAGGTTAATTACTTGATTAGTTAGGTCTAAATTTTACCTAAGTCCATCTCACCCTTTTCTAAGTTATTAATCAGGGAACCTTATAGGTTTTTGTGAGATGGTTAATTTTATCTTTGATTTATGTTATCATCTAAGGATTAATTTACATTTGAGTTAGACTCAGGTTTTTCAATTAGTCAATTACATATTCATTTCAAAAATTGGCTTATAGGCTGTGGCAAGACACTAGGCCTTCTTGGGTATGAAATCATCCACCACTTCTAGACAAAGCTTTTCAAAGAAATTAGATATTTAATTTTCTTTTTGAAACTCCTAGGTCTAACTAGTCAAGTGTAAATTACGCCTAGGTTCTTACTAGCCTAATTTAAGCATGTATAAAAAGCAGTAAAGGCAATCATCAAACAAATCTATTTATTAATAAAAATAGTCTTTCTATTGGCTCCCCCTGGATCATAGCCTCGATAAGGTCTATCAAGGTAGTGGACTTGATTCTTGGGGACCCAATATTGTCCAAGTCCAACTTGATTAACCAAGTTTGACTTGGGGACCTATGCTTCGACTGTTTTTCTATTTGCTCTATTTAAAAGGGATAAACAAGACTTGTATTTCTGTTTAGCCTTAAATCCAAGTCCGGATCAGTTGTAGACGGCTCTCTATTTTCCAAGAATCAGATCAAGATTCTAGGAACCCAAAGTGAACCATTCCAACGTATCCTTTAGTTCCTTAACTTGATTTTTCAGACTAGAGTTCTCTTCCTCAAGTTTTTGGACTTGAGTTGAGGTTTCAGTCTGAATGAGGTTAGTCAAGGAGTTAGGGTTAGTCACTTCTTTAAGGGTTGTTACTGTTGGGATCTTAGATGGCTAGAGGGGGGTGAATAGCCCTTTAAAAACTTAAACAAAACTTCTACACAGATAATTGTTAGCACAGCGGAATTAGACAACTAAAGGAAAGAAAAACACAAGCACACTAACACTAGGATTTACGAGGTTCGGGGATAACTTGCCCCTACTCCTCGGCGTGTCCGTAAGGTGGACGACTCCTTGATCTTCGGTAGATCGCACCCCGGATAATTTCCGACTACAAATCCTCCTTCTCGGTGGAGTAACCTCCCCACAACGTCTCAAGAAATATCTAAGTT
The DNA here is from genome assembly GCF_018446385.1 of Zingiber officinale. Classification (NCBI taxonomy): domain Eukaryota; kingdom Viridiplantae; phylum Streptophyta; class Magnoliopsida; order Zingiberales; family Zingiberaceae; genus Zingiber; species Zingiber officinale. The sequence continues at coordinate 101,429,222 of NC_055997.1, forward strand.
AAAGCACAAGACTTACAGAAGCTCGGTGGCAAAGGAGAATGAAAAATGCTTACAACCACGCGAGGATCAGTAGCAGGAACAGAGATCGCAGTTCACCCGAGAGCTCAAGAACTTCGCACAACAGCACAGACTTTTCTTTCAAGCTTTCTTGTTGTTGTTCTTGTTCTCCTCTCGCTGTTTTTACTGCTTCTCAAAACCTGATCTCTGCTGTCACAGATCTGGTCCAAACTGCGCAAATCAGCGCTGCAGCCAATCCCTCTTCCTCCTTCTCTGAACTCACACCAATGATATCACAGTCATCACTGGCGTCTTCTGAGCTCGAACCAATCCCGAGTCAAGCAGATCGCAACCGGATCATAGCAGTATCCGTTGATGCCTGAAATGCACCATGCGCCGCTGAAACCAGCAGAAAGACCATTTGTCGCATTCCTCTTATGAACTTAATTTGAAATTAGGCTTGGAATGATACCTGTTAACCTGCAAACTCAAAAGCTAACAGCACAGAGGATTACATCACATAAATGAATGAGATATATCAAAAGCAGTGAAGGAATCGCTGATACAACGAACAAATATCGAGTGTGGATCGGTCACCGGACCGATCTAGAGAAGTCCTGATCGGTCTGGTGATCTTCTGATCGATCGTAGGACCGATCAGATTGAGTGTGGATCGGTCCGCACCGATCCACCCTTCTTTCTTCTCGCAGCTCTTCTCCCGATCGGTCTCACCCGATCGATCGTTACTCGATGTGCTATCGAGTGTTTTCGATCGGCTGCACGATCAGATTTCACTCAGTGTGCTACTGAGTGTCATCTGATCGGTCATCAGACCGATCCATGGAACTCAGTTTCACTGGATCGGTCTGCCGACCGATCCACTGATTTATGTGTCACTGGATCGGTCTACCGACCGATCCAATGTGCCATGGAATGTCCACTTAGGTCTCTCTCTGACCTAATCCGGAGAACAAGCTACCGCGCCCTCTCCGACTCCATCAGGTCCAGAGAACGAGCTACCGAGCCCTCTCTGACTTCGCATGCCAAGTTTCCTTCTTGGACTTTTCAACACCAGATGTCCGATCACCCTTGATCCATCTGGATTTTCCCTTGCCTGGCTTCACTCACCAGGACTTGCACCTAGCTTCACTCACTAGGGTTTTCACCTGGCTTCACTCACCAGGATTTCCAATCTGCCTGGCTTCACTCACCAGGACTTTCCAACTGCCTAACATCCCAGTTAGGACTTTTTTAATCAGGTCAACCAAGTCAACCTAGATTAGTAATCAATCTGAGTTAAATATCTGATACAAACTTAAATCAGTGTTAACAGCAAAACAACATCCAGGTCAGACTGTATCAACAATCTCCCCCTTTTTATTGTTTGACAACACGATTTAAGTTTAGATCAGAAATGCTCATTTACCCATAATTTTAGGGAAATCGGGATCCTCCCCCTAAGACGGATACACCACCAAGTCAATGACGGGAATCAAGATCCTTCCCGTTATCCTCTCCCCTAAAATCAAGCTTTCATACATTAAACTTAGGTATCCTCTCCCCCTTTGTCAAACACCGAAAAGGTGCGAATAAGGTAAGATAACTTAAAGAACTCCCCCTTAACCCTTACTGTCTGTTTCTTAAAGCACTTAGAATTCCCTCTAAGTGTATTATAAGACAGTAATAAGGGAATAAAGGACAAACAAGACATGCAAGTGAACAGCATATTAATAACGGATAGAAAATGAAACATAATAAAGAGCAAGCAAATATAAAACTGAGTAGCATAAATACATGAGTAGCATCAGAAGTGCAATCATCCAGGTTAGACAGAAAGACTAACAAATAACATCCAAAATACATACAGTCAACAAACAAACTGTATCAATCAATATCCTCACACTGAGGAACATCACCATCATCGGCAGAAGGGGTGAAATCCTGAGGCGGCACGCTGGAGGATGGATAGCCTGGGTAAGACTGTGGAGGCGGGTAGCGTGCCATCCATCCGAGTAGCAACTGTTGTGTCACCACCTGATGACTGCGCATATCATCGAAGCGCTGGTCAATCTGCCCGCGCAGGTCATCGTAGCGCTGATCTATCCGAATACGCAGGCCATCCAGCTCAGCAGATATCATCTCATCGTGCCGATCAAAGCGGCTCTCCAGCTCGGCGATCTGCCAGCGCAGATCAAGATCGGCCTCTCCATCGTCAGCAGCAGGAGGAGCAGCAACAGGAGCAACCTGTCGTGGAGGTCCCTGTGGTAACTCACCCAGTGCTCTCCCATCCTTCCACCGAACATCCCCATTTTGCCCTATGATGCCAGACTTGGAAAATGCCCGTTTCCCAAGTCGGCAATCCTGCCTGACCATTTTGACTATTCTACCCTTAGAGACATCAACCTGAAGGGTCTCGAGCCAATCAGTAATTATATGGCCATAAGGCATATAAATAGTGGAACCGCTAGGCTTAGAATATGATATGATCGAGGAGTAGATGCTCGACATGATTTCAAAATCGAGACGTCGACGCAAACCATAAAGCATAAGACAATGATATGATTGGATCTCAGATAATGGTTTAGATGTGATAGGTAGAAGGCAGTTCGTGACAATCTTAAAAAGAATGTAGTCTTGAGGAGATAATCTCAAGGCTGCAAAAGTAGGGAAGTCAACATCTAGCTCATCTAGTCCATCCGGTCTAGGTTGCCTGAAGAAGTACTCATAAATATCGTCAGGTGATACATCAAGTGGAGGAGGTAGTGACTCTGGTAAATCAGGATACAAGGGAAAAGGATCTCCTGAACACATACGGCAACCTAGATACCCAAAGAATTCTCTGATGGAGAAATCGATACTTCTTTTAGCGACTCGAGTGTTATAAACACCATCATGGTTTTGATGAAGGTTGTTATAGAATTCAGATATTAGGTCAAGATTGATGTCCCTTTCTAGGTAGACTACTGAATCAAGTTTATAATAGGCTAGGGTTTCGGATACAGAGGGACAAAATTCATCCATCCACTTTCGATCTACAGATCGACATGGAAGCAGCTTGAATGTCCTCTGTTGAAATGCTTGCTCAAACTGGCGGTTTGGGAATCTACTGGAACTAGCTGGTTGGGGTCGAGAGGGTGCATGGGACTTGGATTTCTCAGCTGGGGACTTAGAAGAACCCTCACCGGCTGCTTTCTTCCTAAATAGATAAAGATTTGGACACGGTCAGGGCAAATGGGAGTCCACGGGAGCCACACAGAGAGAACCGAGACAGCACACATAGAGAAACTGTGAAAAGAAGCTAAAATGCTAAGAATGAACAAATCTCGGGAAGAAGGAGAGTTACCTGGGCGCCATTTGAGGTTTTCGGAGAGGATGAAGAGAAGAGTCGGGACTGAGGAGGGGTTCGTCTAGGGTTTCGGCGTGAAATAAGAGAGTGAGGGATGGGGAGAAGTTAAAAAGAGGGTCAGAAGATCAGGAGATCGGACGGCTGTCCGATCAGGAGAAATCCTGACCGATCAGGGAACGTCCTGATCGGTCAGGGAATTCCCGGATCGGTCGTTGAGACCGATCAGGGAGCCTCCAGGGACCGATCAGAGGTCGATCAGTAATGAGCATACGCGCCTGATCGGTCGTAGAGACCGATCAGATATCATCCTGATCGGTCCCTGGACCGATCAGTGTCTGATTGTCAGCGATTTCAGCCTCTGAAAATCTTATCAAAAGCTTTGAAATTTTGGTTTAACAGCTTCCAAGTTCAGAACCTAGGATCCGGAGAGCCCACAGAACAGATTCAGTGATACCAATGAATATTTTCTAATGATGAGCTCTAATGGTTTGGAATTATTAGGGCTCGAAACTTTTTTAGACACATCATAACAGATGTGCTGAATAAGTTTACTTTGTTTGCTTGTTTGTTGAAACTATGATTTATAGTGAAACAAGTACCCAGACTATTGGTTCAAAATATCTCCTTGTTATGAGTAGTTCCAAGTTTGTCAAAATATTATTATTATTTTTTATTGTACCAACTTGTCCTAAATTCAAACAGGAAGGTATCAAGCAAAGGTATCAATCAACACAACAAGGTTAGAGAATTCCTAGACATAGGTCCAACCAAGATTCCTTGGTTGGAATATATGAGTAAGATCTAGGAACCAATTACACATGAATTGTGTAAAGGTCTTCCCCATACTCAATCTATATCTCTTCAACCTAATTATTCAAGGGATGCATGATACATTTTGAATAATTTGGTTGATCCTAGCATCTCACCCCATTTCTAGCAAACAAAAATATTTTGTTAAACCTTATAGTTTGTGTGAGATGTTCCCAAGTTGCCCAAAATCATTCCCAATTTCTCTTGTCATTTTAATTTGTCCTTATTGATCATGATGAAGTCCTAAGGACCTAAGGAGCCAAACACATTCCCAACTCCCTCCTTAAATGACTAAATTCATTCTCCGGAAGGGGTTTGGTGAAAATATCAGCTATATTTGACTTTGACTCAACATATGTGAGTGCAATGTCTCCCCTAGCTACGTGATCTCTTATGAAGTGATGACGCACTTCAATGTGTTTGGTCCTCGAATGATGGACTGGATTTTTAGTTAGGTTGATCGTGCTAATGTTGTCACATAGCACTTGTACACCCTTATAAGAAAGTCCATAATCCTCTAGGGTGTGTATCATCCACAACAACTGTGATACACTCTCTCCCATGGCAATATATTCGGCCTCGTCGTGGAGAGAGCAACACAATGTTGCTTCCGACTCGACCAACTAACTAAAGATGAACCTAAAAATTGGCAGCCCCCACTAGTACTTTTCCGATCCAATTTGCACCCAGCATAATCGGAGTCGGTATAACCTATCAAGTCAAAAGACTCAGTACGTGGGTACCAAAGACCTACTCTAATTGTGCCTTTAAGGTATCTCAGAATTCTCTTAACTGCAATCAAGTGAGATTCCTTGGCACAGACTTGATACCTAGCGCACATGCCCACAGCAAAGAGTATGTCCGGTCGACTAGCTGTGAGATATAGAAGACTACCAATCATGCTTCTATATTGCGTTAGATCAATTGGTTTTCCACTCTCATCATTGTCAAGGCGAGTGTTTGTCGCCATTGGAGTGGACACTTCCTTAGAGTCACTCATATTGAATTTTCTAAGCATCTCTTGAGTGTATTTTGTCTGATGGACATAAATTCCATCTCGAGTTTGTTTGATTTCAAGTCCGAGGAAGAATGTCAACTCTCCTACTAGACTCATCTCAAACTCACTTTCCATGTGAGAAATGAATTCATTCAAATAGCCCTTGTTATTTGAGCCACAAATTATGTCATCGACATATACTTGGGCTACAAAAATGTTTTCACCATCTCTACGTAGAAATAGTGTTGGGTCTATTTGACCTCTTACAAATCCCTTCTCTAGTAAATAAGTTGACAACCTTTCGTACCAAGCTTGAGGTGCTTGTTTAAGCCCATAAAGAGCTTTCTTGAGCTTGTATACGTGGTTTGGAGCTTCGGTACTCACAAACCCCGGTGGTTGCTCAACATAGACCTCTTCTTTGATGAGACCGTTTAAGAAAGCCGATTTAACGTCCATTTGATAGAGCTTGAAACCTCTATGTGCAGCAAAAGCTAGCATCAAACGAATGGACTCTAATCGGGCCACGGGAGCATAAGTCTCATCATAATCGAGACCTTCGACTTGACTATAGCCCTTGGCTACAAGTCTTGCCTTGTTTCTTACAACTTCTCCCTTTTGATTTAACTTATTTTTGAAGACCCATTTAGTTCCAATAATGGTGGTCTTCTTAGGTCTAGGAACTAAGTCCCACACTTGGCTCCTTTCAAATTGACCTAACTCATCTTGCATAGCTAAGATCCAATCAGGATCGTGCAATGCCTCATCAACTATTTTTGGTTCAATCTCTGAAATCAATGCGACTTCGTTAGACTCATTTCTAAAGAATGACCTAGTCCTAACCCCTTGGTGGATGTCTCCCACAATTTGGTCTTGGGGATGACTAGTGGCTATTCTAGATTGTCTTGGTGTTGGTGGTGCCTCATGAATGATCTCACTAGGCGCAGGTAAGGACTCGATATCAGGCAAAGGGTCATATTGAGTTCTTTGTTGCCTTTGCTCATCAACATCAGAGTCAACTTCGACTCGTTCTTCATTTTGATCATTCAAACTTAGATTTCTAAGTTCAAATTGAATTTCTCCTACATCCCTTGGTTGATCATTTAAGTTAGGGATTTCTTCAAAAGCTACATCAGAGGACTCTTCAATCAATTTAGTCCTATTGTTGTAGACTCGATAGGCTTTGCTGGTAAGAGAGTACCCGACCAGTATCCCTTGATCAGCCTTAGCCGTGAACTTCCCAAGATAATCCTTGGTGTTCAAAATAAACACCTTACAACCAAACACCCTAAGATGTTTAATTGTAGGCGGTTTCCCAAACCAAAGTTCATGGGGAGTCTTTCCTAAAAACCTATGTATTAAAACTCGATTTTGCACATAGCAAGCTGTATTTACAGCTTCAGCCCATAAGTAGCTCAGTAGTGAGTACTCATTGAGCATGCTTCGTGCAGCCTCTTGTAGGACTCGGTTCTTTCTCTCCACAACCCCATTTTGCTGTGGAGTCCTTGGAGTAGAGAACTCATGCCTATATCCCTTTTCTTGACAAAACTCTAAAAACCTATGATTTTGAAATTCCCCACCATGATCACTTCTAATGGTTTTAATTGTTGTCGATTTTTCATTTTCAGTTCTTCTACAAAAAGAAATAAAAATATCTATAGTTTGGTCCTTATGTTTCAAGAAGAAAGTCCATGTGTATCTAGTAAAATCATCAACGATTACCAAGCAATATCTACTTCCATTCAATGATATTACACTACTGCAATCAAATAGGTCAATGTGCAATAAATCTAAAGCAGTAGATGTACTTACAGTGCTTTTACCTTTATGAACACCTTTTGTTTGCTTACCCTTTTGACATGCATCACATAGTTTGGTCTTGTGGTACTTGATGCTGGGTAAGTCTCGCACTAATCCTTGGTTGGCCAACTTCCGGATGTTCTTCATGTTTACATGTGCCAACCTTCTATGCCATAGCCAAGACTCTTCTTCTTTCGACATGAAACACTTAATCAAAGCATTAGTAGCACTTTTAAACGATACTTGATAAATATTATCAACCCTTGTGCCTACTAGTACCGTGTCAAGTGTGTCAATGTGTTTAACCAAACATTGACTTGAATGAAATTCAATTGTGTAACCCGTATCACACAATTGACTGACACTTAGGAGATTAAAAGTCATCCCCTTGACTAGAAGGACATTCTTGATATGGAAACATTCGGATATATGAATGTCTCCAACTCCTACAACCTGAAGGCTACCATTATTACCAAAAGACACATTACCTCTACTTTTGTTTTGAATGGTTGTAAACAGTGATTTATCCCCGGTCATGTGCTTGGAGCATCCACTATCAACAAACCAAGTTGATAGATGCTCCCCCTCGACCAATGCCTACAAGACACGGAAGATAGAGGTTTTAGGTACCCAAATCTTAGGACCTAAGGCTTCTACAACGAAAGACCTAGGAACCCATGCCTTGGTCATACCTTTCCTAGTTCCATGAGCCCTAGAAACATGTGATCTACTATTTTGAGTTCTAGACATTAGGGAAATGAAGCTCGACTCCTTGGGTTGATACCCTAGCCCGGCCTTGTTGTAGACTGCCCTTTGGGCATTTAGAATCATGTCTAGAGTCTTAGAGCTAGTTGAGAACTTCTCAAGCATTTTCTTGAGTTTCTCAACCTCACCCTTTAAAGCCTTGTTCTCATCCTCAAGGACTTCTAGATGTAGGTCATCGACCTCATCTTCCCTAAGGGTCCTTAAATTTTCTACTTCTTCTTTTAACAATTTATTTTCTGTTTTTGACTTTTTAAGCAATGTAGATAAGTGAGTGATAGTCTTATAACACTTTTCTATATGAGAAGAGGTTACCTCTTCATCATCCGACGATGATGAAGCCGCGGTTGAAGCGTCGCTCGAATCTCCCTCACTTTCGGAGTCCGAAACCTCCCTTGCCATGAGTGCTAATTGTCGTGTGCTCTTTTCCATCTTCTCTTCTTCCTCCGATGAGCTTGATGAGGACTCATCCCAAGTGGCCTTGAGAGCCTTCTTCTTCTTGACTCTTTCCTCCTTCTTTTTGGCTCGTTCCTCCTTCCTCTTTAATTTTGGACACTCGCTCCGAATGTGTCCTTTCTTGCTACACTCATAACATATAACATTAGATTTATCAAAATTTTGATCATTAGTTTTACCTTTTCCTTTGTATCTTCGGCTTCTTCTCATAATCCTTCTTACGAAGTTCGCCATCTCACTTGATGATGATCCACTTTCATCATCGGATTCGGAGGAAGAGGTGGATGAGGAAATCTCCTTTTCCTTCTTCTTTTCCTTCTTCCTTCTTCCATCCTTGCTCTTTGGTCCTGCAAATAAAGCAATACCCTTCTCTTTTTGACCTTTGTTAGCAAGCTCATGAAGTTCCATCTCACAGAAAAATTCATCTAGTTTAACAATGGAAAGATCCTTGGATACCTTGTAGGCATCTACCATAGATGACCACAAGGCATTCCTAGGAAAAGATTTAAGAGCGTACCTTATTAGATCGCGATTCTCCACTCGTTCGTCCACAGAGTGTAGACCGTTGATGATCTCCTTGAATCTCCCATGAAGTTCACTTACCGTTTCATTGTCCTTCATGGTTAGATTTTGGAGCTGATTCAAGAATAGGTCCCTCTTGGCAATCCGAGAATCTCGAGTTCCCTCTTGGAGCTCGATGAGTTTGTTCCATAGGTCTCTTGCACTCGAGAATGGGCCTACCTTGACGAGTTGGTCCTTGGCGATTCCACATTGCAAGGTGACCATAGCCTTGGCATCGGCTTGTGCTTTGCGGAGTTGTTCGGTAGACCACCTTGACGAATCGAGTTCCTTACCTTCTTCATCCTTTGGTGGTGTGAAACCTTCCTTGACTGAGAACCACATGGCAATGTCAGTCTTGAGGTAATACTCCATGCGGCCCTTCCAATATTGAAAATCTGCTCCTTCGAAGTAGGGTGATCGATTTGTGCTAAAGCCTTCCTTCATAGCCATCCTTGTTTGCTCTTTTGGGTGTTAATCCAAATCAAAGAGCCCCTCGCTCTGATACCACTTGTTGGGATCTTAGATGGCTAGAGGGGGGTGAATAGCCCTTTAAAAACTTAAACAAAACTTCTACACAGATAATTGTTAGCACAGCGGAATTAGACAACTAAAGGAAAGAAAAACACAAGCACACTAACACTAGGATTTACGAGGTTCGGGGATAACTTGCCCCTACTCCTCGGCGTGTCCGTAAGGTGGACGACTCCTTGATCTTCGGTAGATCGCACCCCGGATAATTTCCGACTACAAATCCTCCTTCTCGGTGGAGTAACCTCCCCACAACGTCTCAAGAAATATCTAAGTTAAAGCACAAGACTTACAGAAGCTCGGTGGCAAAGGAGAATAAAAAATGCTTACAACCACGCGAGGATCAGTAGCAGAACAGAGATCGCAGTTCACCCGAGAGCTCAAGAACTTCGCACAACAGCATAGACTTTTCTTTCAAGCTTTCTTGTTGTTGTTCTATTCTCTCATCTCGCTGTTTTTACTGCTTCTCAAACCTGATCTCTGCTGTCACCGATCTGATCAAAAACTGCGCAAATCAACGCTGCAGCCAATCCCTCTTCCTCCTTACCTGGTTCTCTGAACTCACACCAATGATATCACAGTCATCACTGGCGTCTTCTGAGCTCGAACCAATCCCCAGGAGTCAAGCAGATCGCAGCCAGATCACAGCAGTATCCGTTGATGCCTGAAATGCACCATGCGCCGCTGAAGCCAGCAGAAAGACCATTTGTCGCATTCCTCTTATGAACTTAATTTGAAATTAGGCTTGGAATGATACCTGTTAACCTGCAAACTCAAAAGCTAACAGCACAGAGGATTATATCACATAAATGAATGAGGTATATCAAAAGCAGTGAAGGAATCGCTGATACAGCGAACAAATCAGAGTGTGTGGATCGGTCACCAGACCGATCTCAGTGCCTTGGACCGATCAGGCAACAGCCTGATCGGTCTCGGTAGTAGGGACCGATCAGATTGAGTGTGGATCGGTCCACAGACCGATCCACCCCTTTCTTTCTTCTGCAGGCTCTTCTCCTGATCGGTCTCCCTGACCGATCAGATTGCACTCAGTGTGCTACTGAGTATTTTCTGATCGATCTACAGACCGATCAGATTTCACTCAGTGTGCTACTGAGTGTCATCTGATCGGTCATCAGACCGATCCATGGAACTCAGTTTCACTGGATCGGTCTGCCGACCGATCCACTGATTCATGTGTCACTGGATCGGTCTACCGACCGATCCAATGTGCCATGGAATGTCCACTTAGGTCCCTCTCTGACCTAATCCGGAGAACGAGCTACCGTGCCCTCTCCGACTCCATCAGGTCCAGAGAACGAGCTACCGAGCCCTCTCTGACTTCGCATGCCAAGTTTCCTTCTTGGACTTTTCAACACCAGATGTCCGATCACCCTTGATCCATCTGGATTTTTCCTTGCCTGGCTTCACTCACCAGGACTTGCACCTAGCTTCACTCACTAGGGTTTTCACCTGGCTTCACTCACCAGGATTTCCAATCTGCCTGGCTTCACTCACTAGGACTTTCCAACTGCCTAACATCCCAGTTAGGACTTTTTTAATCAGGTCAACCAAGTCAACCTAGATTAGTAATCAATCTGAGTTAAATATCTGATACAAACTTAAATCAGTGTTAACTGCAAAACAACATCCAGGTCAGACTGTATCAACAGTTACCTCCTTTTGAAGTGGTTTGACCCGGACATTGGATTTGGCTAACTTGCGCATTAAATAATTAACTAAGTTATGCAGTGAACTTCTTACAATGGGGTTAGGGCCTTCAGAAATAGATATAGATCTATGTCTTCTCTCAGTCTCGGCTTCCGATTCGCTCTCGGTCTTTGATTCGTTGACTTATTCTCGGGTCGTAAGTGCAAGGAAGCTCGTCTGTTCAAGTTCATCGTCGGAATCTTCTGAGGAAGACTAATCTCACGTTGCTTGCAATGCTTTATTCTTCTTTTGTTTCTTTGCTTCCTTTTGATTTGGATAGTTAGCTTTGACGTGTCCCTTTTGGTTGCAGCCATAGCATGTTACCTCGAACTTCACTTTCAAATTTGATTGTACCTTCTTGGACTGAATCACCTTTTTGATGTCCTTTTTTGTGAAACTCTTCTTCTTTTTGTAGAGTCTGTGTACTAGGTTAACGAGTTCGACTGTTATCTCGTCGTCGTCATCTTTTGAGTCTGGTTCATCTTCAGACTCGGGTTCACTCTGATGCTTCTTTCTAACCTCCTTTACTTTGCTTATATCTGCAATCAACGCAATACCTTTCTCAACCAGGCGTGCATTAGTCTGTTTGTGCAATTCAAATTTGAAAAATAATTCATCTAACTTAATTAATGGCAAATCCTTGGATACTTTGTAGGCCTCTACCATTGATGCCCACAATGTATTCCTCGGAAAAGCGCTTAGTGCGTACCTTATTACGTCCCTATTCTCCATCTTTTGCCTGATCCCGTGGAATCCGTTCAGTAGATCTTGTATTCGCGTGTGAAGTTGGCTGGCTGTCTCACCTTCCTATATTTTTATGTTATATAACTTATTTAAAATTAGATCGCGCTTACCTACTTTCATATCGGAGGTGTCTTCGTGCAGCTCGTGTTGGTTGCTACTCGGAAAACCTAGAGGTTCCACTGTACAAAAATTTTGTACAAAGGTCTGAACCTTTTCTTAACTACCATGTGTTCTTTTAAATTAAATTTTGGATCGCCTGCGGAACTTAACACGTTTGATCCAAAACTTAATCTATTCGTTCTTTTAGGTTTTGACTTGGGTCTCCTGCGGAACTTAACACGTTCGACCCAAATCGCCTTAAGTTATTAATTCCATTAAATATTAATTTCCATAATTGGTTCCCAGTACTGACGTGGCGAGGCACATGGCCTTCTTGGATATGGGAGCAACCACCACCGACTAGACAAAACCTTTTATAGAAAGCTAATATTTAATTTCCTAAAATAACTTTAGGTTAACCGAAAAGAACAATCAAATCACAAGGATAAATAAAACAAAAGAACACAACATCGAAAAACATATTCGAAATACTAGAACGTAAGCCTCTTGTATTTGGTATTATTTCCATAAATAACTAGTATGATGCGGAAAAGGAAAAACTACTAGTTATACCTTCTAGAAAGACCTCTTGATCTTCTATCGTATTCCTCTTCTAACCTCGGACGTTGTGTGGGCAACGATCTTCCGAGATGAGAAAGCACCAACCACCTTCTTCTCCTCCTAGCTAGGTTCGGCCACAAAGAAAGAAGTTTCACCAAGGAAGAAAATCAAAACACTAACCAAGCTCCAAGAGATGCTAGCTTTCTCTATACCCCTTAGCCTTGAACGACCTTTTGGTCATTTTTCCTTCCAAGCAAGATTCACAAGTTGGAAAATTTTCCAACTCTAATGAACTCAAAAGTCCATCGGCTATAAGCCTCTGAATCCTACTTAAGTTAATATGACCAAGCCTTAGATGCCAAAGATATGCTTGGTTCATCTCCGAAGGTTCTTTTCTCTTATTAGAGTTAGAAGATGAGTTATAAATTTCCATGTTTTATTTTGTGGAAGAAATTGGATTTAAAGTATACAAATTGCCAACTAATGCACCAGAACAGATAATCACTTTATTTCTTTTAATAACTACATCGTTACTGAAAGAAACTGAATATCTATCTAAAAACAGTTTAGAAACTGAAATTAAATTCTTTCTAAAACTGGGTACATAAAGACAATTTCTTAAAATCAAATTTCTATTTCTACTAAAAGATAAGTAGACGTCTCCCACTGCAACAGCTGCCACCTTAGTAGCATTGCCCATGTAGACGGTAATCTCTATTTCAGATAGTCGTCGGGTTTCCTGGAACCCCTACAAGGAATTGCAGACATGATCAGTGGCTCCCGTATCTACACACCAGGTGCTGGTAGATAACACCGCTAAACATGTTTCAACAACTAGAGTATGAGATATACCTTTGTTTTGGTTCCTACGAGAACAGTCCGCCTTCCAATGTCCTGCCTGCTTGCAGATGAAGCACTTGCCCTTCGGCTCTTTAAATCCCGTACTCTGAGATTTATTCACTTTCTTTGCTGAACCAACTTGTTTCTTCTTCTTCTTTCCTCTCGGTTTAGAAGTAGAACCATTTTCAGCATAGTGAATTTGAGCATTATGACGAAATAATCCTTCTGCTGCTTGAAGTTCTGTCAGTAGTTCCGCTAATGAATAAATCCTTTTATTCATATTATAGTTCAGGCGAAACTGCTCAAAACTTCTCGGTAGCGTTTGGAGGATCATATCGATCTGGGTTTCCCCATCAATTTCTCCTCCAAGGATCTGTATCTCGTTCAGATAAGCCATCATCTTTAGGATATGATCCCTCACAGGAGTACCCTCTTGCATGGTGGCTGTCATTATCTTTCTTATGGCTTCTTGCCTAGAAGCCCTATCCTGATGACCAAAGAGTTCCTTGAGATTGTTCATAATATCATAAGTTGTTGGTAAATCTTGATGCTGATGTTGCAATACATTTGACATTGAAGCCAAAATGTAACACCGCGCCATCTCATCTGCTTTTACCCATTTCCTATGAAATTCAATCTCCTCTTGGGTAGATTCACCAGTAGGTGCTTCAGGGCAAGGCTCAGTCAGTACAAATTTATAGCTTTCAGCAGTAAGAACAATGTTCAGGTTTCTTTTCCAATCTATGTAATTTGGTCCAGTAAGTCTATTCTGTTGAAGTATGATGGACAGTGGGTTGAAAGTCATCCTAAGAATCACAAATAACTTTTGGTCAGAACTCTAAATTTAGAATAATATTGATTCCTCAAACAATACTATTTTAAATTAACCAACACCTCAAAGCACCGTGAATTTTGTATGTCACGTTAGTGTGGACGTATACAAATTCATCATTTGTAAAAGGAGGGTTTTAACCCATTAATTTTATTATCTTGTCAACCTAACTTTTTGACAAATAAAATTAATAGTTGGTATCATTTGGTCACACAAATAATAGCAGTGACTCCGATGGGGAGGATACTATTAGATGTGTCTAAGTGTGTACCATTACTTGACACTAAGTCCATTAATAAGATTATGCCCCTTCCGTTGGGGAAGATCACACGCTCTTAATTAACTTCCTATAGTCATCCAAAAATGGAAGTTTGTTCTAGTGATCCATAAACAAGCTCATCCGTTATGGAGGAAGGCACTCAGAGCCAACGCGCAAGCTTGTTTGCATCACTTACAAACCAGTAATGGAGACCATGGGATTTACTTAAAAAACCCTCTCCCACTTAGTTATTTATAAATGAGGAATTTTAACTATGCTAGCCTACTAAACTTGTAAACTAACATGCACACACAACACAATATAAAAGCAATAAATAGAAAATCTAATTTTCAACTATTATGACTTTTATCTCTAGTTGTCCTCCGTGTGTTGTCATCCCAAGCTGCTGCCATATTTGGCCAACGCCACCGGGTCTAGCTGTCGCATCCATCTTGCTCCTAGTTCCGCTGCGCCTCTGGTCCTTAGAAGGTTCCACGCTTTGCAAGATTCGATCCGCAACATAAATAGAATTTTACATTTTTGATCCTATATTCCATAAAAGGAATGTACATGTATCTAGATCAAAAATAAAATCCTAATAAAACTAAATACAGCTCCTGCTGTATTTTAATACAATCATGCACACACAGATAAATGCCCATGACATGTCCAAGGGTCCAATCACACACATAATAACTAAAAGTCATAATAGTTGGATCCTGCATCCACAAAGTTAGCACATCCTACTATTAACCTGCCTAAATTATGTATGACATGTGCATAATTAAACTAATACCAAATACATAGAGGCAAAACCTTAGCTCTGATACCAATTGTTGGTTGCTACTCGGAAAAACTAGAGGTTCCACTGTACAAAAATTTTGTACAAAGGTCTGAACCTTTTTCTAGCTACCATGTGTTCTTTTAAATTAAATTTTGGATCGCCTGCGGAACTTAACACGTTTGATCCAAAACTTAATTTATTCGTTCTTTTAGGTTTTGACTTGGGTCTCCTGCGGAACTTAACACATTCGACCCAAATCGTCTTAAGTTATTAATTCCATTAAATATTAATTTCCATAATTGGTTCCCAGTACTGACGTGGCGAGGCACATGGCCTTCTTGGATATGGGAGCAACCACCACCGACTAGACAAAACCTTTTATAGAAAGCTAATATTTAATTTCCTAAAATAACTTAAGGTTAACCGAAAAGAACAATCAAATCACAAGGATAAATAAAACAAAAGAACACAACATCGAAAAACATATTCGAAATACTAGAACGTAAGCCTCTTGTATTTGGTATTATTTCCATAAATAACTAGTATGATGCGGAAAAGGAAAAACTACTAGTTATACCTTCTAGAAAGACCTCTTGATCTTCTATCGTATTCCTCTTCTAACCTCGGACGTTGTGTGTGCAACGATCTTCCGAGATGAGAAACCACCAACCACCTTCTTCTCCTCCTAGCTAGGTTCGGCCACAAAGAAAGAAGCTTCACCAAGGAAGAAAATCAAAACACTAACCAAGCTCCAAGAGATGCTCGCTTCCTCTCCTTCTTCTTCTTCTTCTCCAAGTAGTATCCGGCCACCACAAGAGCTCCAAGGAAAGAGAGGGGTTCGGCCACCACAAGAGGAAGAGAGGGAAAGGATGGCCGGCCACACCAAGGAACAAAAGAGGGAGAGAAATAATAGAGGTTGTGTCTCATGAAGGCACCCTCACCCCTTCTTTTATATTCCTTGGCCTAGGCAAATTAGGAAATTTAATTACAATAAAATTTCCTTAATTTCCTTGACATGATTTAATTGAGAAAAATAAAATAAAATTTCCCCAATTAAACTCAAGTGGCCGGCCACATCATGAAGAACAAATTGGACAAGTTTCAATCAACAATTAAAACTTCCTAATTTGTTTCCGGAAATTTTAAAATTAAAATTTCTCTTCAAAAATCTCTTCATGGTTGATAAAAAGAAATTTCCATAATTTTAATTTTACAACATGTGAATAATTTTTAAAGAGAAAATAAAATATCTCACCAATCTACAAATAAGGAAAGAGATCTAATCTCTTTCTTTAATCTATTGTAGATCTTTTACAAGAGAGATATTTTAATTTTAATTCTCTTTAATCAATTATATCTTCCACATAATAAAAATTAAAATTAAATTTCTTTTTTAATTTAATTTGGCCGGCCCCCACTAGCTTCAAGCTAGCTTGGCCGGCCCCCTATTGGTGGGTATAGAAGGTGGGTATAGGCGGGTATAGTACTCTATAAATAAGAGGCTACGATAGGGACCGAGAGGAGGAATTGGTTTTGGTCTCCCGATAAAATTAAGCATCCCGTGTTCGCCCCGAACACACAACTTAATTTTATCAATAATAATTCATTCCACTAGAGAACTATTATTGAACTACCGCACCAATCCCAAATTACATTTTTGGGCTCCTTCTTATTATGAGTGTGTTAGTCTCCCTGTGTTTAAGATATCGAATGTCCACTAATTAAGTGAGTTACTGACAACTCATTTAATTAATATCTTAGTCCAAGAGTAGTACCACTCAACCTTATCGTCATGTCGGACTAAGTCCACCTGCAGGGTTTAACATGACAATCCTTATGAGCTCCTCTTGGGGACATTATCAACCTAGTATCTCTAGGACACAGTTTCCTTCTATAATCAACAACACACTATAAGTGATACCATTTCCCAACTTATCGGGCTTATTGATTCATCGAACTAAATCTCACCCATTGATAAATTAAAGAAATAAATATCAAATATATGTGCTTGTTATTATATCAGGATTAAGAGCACACACTTCCATAATAACCGAGGTCTTTGTTTCTTTATAAAATCAGTATAAAAGAAACGACCTCAAATGGTCCTACTCAATACACTCTAAGTGTACTAGTGTAATTATACAGTCAAGATAAACTGATACCTAATTACACTACGACCTTCTAATGGTTTGTTCCTTTCCATTTTGGTCGTGAGCTACTGTTTATAATTTATAAGGTACTGATAACATCATCTTCTTCATGTGACACCACATACTATGTTATCTACAGTATAAATTAATTGAACAACTACAACTAAATGTAGACAATTTGACCAAATGTGATTCTTTATTCATAATGAATGTTTACAAAGCTTAGGCTTTCAGTATACACTCCAACAGCTCGATCGGCTTCTCCCACAGTTCTTTTACGCTTGAGAATGGACCAACTCGATTTAGCTCTTCCTTTGTTAAACCACATTGAAGAGTGCAGGTTGCTTTGGCATTGGCCTCGACCTTTTTTATTATGCTTGCATCCTAGTTCTCGCATGATACTGGTTTTCCCGTGCCGTCGAGTGGGAGTGATATGCTAGTTTTGATGATCATCCACATCTCGAACTGGGTTTAAAGGTAGGACTCTATTCGACCTTTCCAGTAGCTGAAGTCCTCACCGGAGAAGAGAGGTGGACGGGCTATGTTGTAGCCTTCTTGGTGGGTCATTGTAGAAGTACAATCTCACACAAACAAAAAAACAAGAAACTTTATTCCATAACTTGGTCTTGGATTAGTAGTGCGGGATTAAAAAAATGTGTGAACTCGAGTGGTATTTCACCAGCTTCAAGGCAAAATTTCAATTGCGATAAAAACATATCGGAAGGCAGCAATTTTACCGATTCCGATAGACTCCGAAAAATTAAAAATTACCACAAAAAATTGTTTGAATGGTGGTTTCACCAATTCGAAGCGACCCCGCTCTAATACCAATTGTTGGATCGAAAGCGCTAGAGGGGGTGAATAGCGATCGTGCTAATTCGTTCATTTCAAAAAACTCAAAGTAAAATATGCAGCGAAAAATAAAACACATAATGCCAACACCAAGTTTTTTACTTGGTTCGGAGCCTATGGCAACTCCTACACCAAGGCCCACACATAAGAGTGCTTTCGATGAGCAATCACTAATCAATTTTAAAGAGTATAGAAGGATTACAATTGTATTAGAAGGAACTTTTAAATGAAAACAATACTGACAACTCTGTAAGGGGAAATCTTCTATAAGAATCATCGTCGGAGCTTTCGGGCATCGTGGAAGCGATTTCTGAGCAGCTCGTAGAAGCACAAGTTGTTCGATGTGTTGTCTTGAAGCTTCTGGTCAAGGCTACCTTTATAGGTTGTTCCGAGTGCCCGAAACCCCTCCGGGCGACTGGAACACGTGGCTTGGCCACTCTGTGGCGCCATATCAGCTTCCCAATAACTTTTGGGTTCTAGGCGCCTGAACCAACTCTAGGCGCCCGGACCAGCTCGAGGCGCCTGGACCAGTTCCCCGCGCCCGGACCACCTTTCTCCAACTCCTTGTTTTCTGCAAAACAAAGTTAGTCTGGCAAAAACAATATATATATAATATGAAAATATGACAACCACTGACAATCCGGTTCTGACTTCGGATTTTCATTTGAAAATCCTAGGTCGAACCGACGCTTACTATTCTCTCACCGGGGAATGCGTCCTCACCTACTCCACTCAGAAGAGTTTACATGTTGTCAAACCGGTCCTCCAGACTGACTGGACTTTTGCTAAGCACCCGAGGCTCCAGGACTTTCTGCTGGATGTTCGCTCCACGACCCGTCCAGTCTTCCACCTAGTTCGTGACACCAGGACTTTCCACCTAGAGTCCTAGGGTTTTTGCTCGAAGCCCTCGACTCACCAAGACTTTCCGCCTAGGTGATGTGCGTAAATATTATGATGGTTTATGCATGCTTTTACACACATTCGTTTGCTTTATACGTACGTATTCTTTGTATGATTGTCTCTTTTATCATGTATTCATCATATATACTCTTTTGTATGGATATATGCTCTTTGTTTGATTTTGTGTTAACAGGGACAACTTTCAGAGCGAAAACGACGTTTGTTGACGCACCGGAGCAAGCCAAAGAACACGGTCGTGCAAACCTTGCACGACCGTGTGGCCAAACAAAAGGGAAGATATGCACGACTGTGCGACCCTTGCACGACCATGCAGCCAAACCAGAGGTGGATCAGAACACGGTCGTGCAACCCTGCACGACCGTGCACCCCATGACCGAGGCCAAGCAGCACACGACCGTGCAACCCTGCACAGCCATGTCCCCAGGAACCGAGCCCCAGCATCACACGGCCATGCCAATTGGCATGGCCGTGCAGCGCATCCAGAGCCCAGTTAGGATACGACCGTGACATCCTTGCACGGCCGTGCCGTCGCGCCGTGCCCTAGCTTATAAAAGGGATTTTAACCCCTTTTCCGAGGGGGAAGAGTCGGGAGGCGAGCCGTCAAGAGGAGATTCATTCTGGAGCCACTCTATGCCGTCTAGGACATCGATCCAGCAATCTTCCATCACCACCTCAACTTCAGAAGCAAAGGATTGGATCTGGAGATCACTCATCGTCATTGGATAAGCATACTTCTTCTTTCTCTCTTCGCTTTTGAGGATTGTATGTTTAGATTCACCATGCCTTCGGGTTCTTCTCTAGCGTCCATGGAGTAGCTTCCGGCGAATGCATGCCGAAGGACAATGAGTATAGGATAGTATGAGAAACATCAATACCACCATAATGAAATCGAACTCCTAGAACTCTTCATTAACCTGGTTGACTTCCTCTCGTTGCTAGTTCTCATTCCTCGCTTCCCGATCTTTTCTCTTAGATTACTTACAACCATCGATAGTGTAGCTAATCCTAAGTGTGCCTTCACTAGTGCTTATAACCAGTTCTTGTGGGTTCGACAATCTTTTATATTACTGATGATGAATCTGTGCACTTGCGAAATCATAACAAGTTTTTGGCGCCGTTGTCGGGGGCTGCGTCTATAACATTGGTGATAGTCACACTAGATTAGACTAGGCTTTGTTTTATTTTCCTTTATCTTTACTTTCATTCGCATTTAGAGATAAATAATTCTACTCTTGTTTTTCTTTACTTTCTACATTTCTATTAAAAACACCAAAAATAACATTATTGCATTTCTCGCCTTTACTATAGTCCATATTTTATTTTTACATATGAAGAGCTAACCTTTCTGGACTGCTCCTACCATTTGATCCAGAGATTGATAAGACTTTTTTGAGGAGAAGAAACGTATCAAAGGCATTCCAAGCAGCACAGGAGTCCTCAGAGATGGCTGATAAATTATTAAAGGATTATGCAGCACCTTATGCACGAGGGGTTCGGTCTAGCATCACTCGACCGCTAATCGAAGCTAACTACTTTAAGATCAAGCCTGCAGTAATTCATATGGTTCAGCAGAATCAATTTGGAGGAGGACCGCATGATGATCCAAACCACCACTTGAAACTTTTCTACAAGATTTGCGACACCATGAAAGTGAACGGAGTCCCTCCAGAATCAGAAAGGTTAGTGCTCTTTGGATTTTCCTTGAAAGACAGAGCCAAGCAGTGGCTAAATTCCCTTCCAGCAAACAACATTACATCTTGGGAGCAGCGTGAGCAGAAATTCCTAGACAAATTCTATCCACCAAGCAAAACTTCCCACACGAGAAACTTGATCGCAAGCTTCAAATAGATAGACTCAGAATCATTATTTGAACCCTGGGACAGATTCAAGGGCATGATGAGACAGTGGCCCCATCATGGCCTTGAGAAATGGTTGGTCCTGCACACCTTCTACAATGGAATCAACTATCACACGAAGGCATCCCTCGATTCTGTAGCAGGAGGAGCACTGATGAACAAGAGCCTTGATGAAGCTGAAGAGATCATTGAGAACGTGGCACAGAATCACCATCAGTGGGCATCAGAAGGATCTGGTGGTTCTTTCTCAGGGAACCCAATAAAAGCGTCAGGGAAATTCGACGTAGATGCAGTCACTCTCATGTCTGCAAAGCTGGACGCTCTGACCAAGAAATTTGAGGCCATGGGAAACAACAACAACACTGCCAATGCAATAGTTTGTGTTTGTGAAATTTGTGGAAGTACGGATCATGCTCAAGATACTTGCCCCCTAGGGCCAATACAAGCACAGATAAACCAACTTGAGCAGTGTCATGCAATAGTTAGCTACAACTAAAGGCAAAATAATCCGTACTCCAATACATACAATCCAGGTTGGAGGAATCACCCAAACTTCTCATACCGGAACAATCAGGATCAAGGGCCAGCAAAATAGAGCTATTAACCTAGATAACAGAACTACTCACCTGGGCAGCAGAACTACTCAGCTAGACAACAAACTTTTCAACAGTAACCTTCACAATTGTCCAGAATTCAAAAGATGCTTGAAGAAGCTCTCTCAGAGCAAAAGGAGATGAAGAATGAGATCAAGCTGTTAACTCAAAGAATGGAGAATTCTGAGAAGCACCAAAAGATGTAAGACAGCTAGATAGCCTAGATAGCCAAATCTATTTCAAGAGCACAGGGAACATTTCCAGGGAAGCCAGATATAAATCCAGTGGAACATTGCAATCGCATTGAGCTAAGGAGCGGACGTATTGTGGGAGACCCCCAAATCATTACCGAGAAGGAACCTGACTCAGAGAAGGAGCCCTCTCTCCTAATGCCCAATCAGACTCAAAACAGGGATGGAGAGGAGACTACTAAAAAGGTTGAAGAAACTCTTCAAGTTCCCCCACAGAATTAGACTATTCCCTTCCCTTAGAAACTGATAACCTCCCAGAAGGATGAAGAGTTCAACCGATTCTTGAAGAAGAGCAAGAATATTTGCATAGAAGTACCACTGATAGATGCACTGCACCAAATGTTGAAGTTTGCAAAGTTCTTAAAGGGATCTTGTCTAACAGGAGGCAGAAGGGTGACTTCAAGACCGTAGCATTAACAGAAAATTGCAGCGCTCTCCTTATGACAAATTCTCCACCAAAGCTTCAGGATCCAGGAAGTTTCTCCATACCATGCAAGATTGGATCTGAACTGATACCGAGAGCTTTCTGTGCCTTGGGGGCCAACATTAGCCTACTTCCGTACTCTTTATATAAGAAGCTGGGACTCCAAAACATTAAACTGACTGCTATGGCACTGCAACTAGCTCACCATTCATGCAGATACCCAATGGGAATAGTGGAAGACATGCCAGTAGAAGTGGGTGGATGTATAGTTCCCACAGATTTCATTATCTTGGATATGGAGGAAGACCCCAAGATACCGATCATCCTTGGAAGATCATTCCTTGCCACAGCTGGAGCCATCATTGATGTAAAAAGTCATAGATTATCCTTGGAGATCGGTAAAGAAAAGATCGAGTTTGACTTATCTGATTCCTCCATCTGCAACCCCTCTTCTCAGGGCAATTCTAGCAAGATCAACATACACAAAGTCGAGGAGTGCAGTGTCCATGAGAGTTCCCCTCCAGAGAGCAACAAGAAGTACATTTGTCCTGCACGAGTGAAACTGAAGGTGCAGACTGGAGCATTAACCCTTGGAGGAGAGTCGTGCTTCCACGGGTTTAGTCCATATTAACTAAAATGGGGTCGAGCTAAAGACCTAAAACAAGCACTTCTTGGGAGGCAACCCAAGGGTTTTTCATTCTAGATTGTTGTTTTGTTTAGCATTTTTATCATTTCTTCACTTTTGGGTGTTCGTTTTCAGGATGTACAGAGCCTTCACGAGCTGGCCGTGAGCATTTCATGGGCCTGGAGGCGTCAGATGGACCGAAAGAGCGAAAGGAGAGTCATCGTGAGCCAAAAGGAGTCGGCTGTGTGATCCCACACGATCGTGCGAAGCCAACGACAGGATGGAGGCCACGACCCGTGCAACCCTGAACGGTCGTGTGGCCTATGTAGAGAGAAGGAGGGCACAGGCCGTGCCACTCGGCACGGCCGTGCGAGACTGCCCGAGAAGGAGAAGGCTCAGGTCGTGCCAATTAGCATGGCCGTGAGACGTGCCCAGAGACGAGGAAGGACTGGGTCGTGCCAACCGGCACGGCTGTGCGGCCTTGGCCAAAAAGAGAACAAAGGAGGTCGTGCCAATCGGCACGGCCGTGCAGAGCCATACCTAACCCAGTCATGTCTATAAGACACGGTCGTACCCCTGCCCATGTGCGCCGCCCTACCCCTCCAAAAATCCTATTTCCATCTCCCTCCCTCCCAAAAGCCTTCCCCTCTCTATTATACCTTATCAAACCCTGATTTCCCACCTCTAGAGCTACCTTTTGCTTAGATCTGCATCTATATCTAAAACTTCTTCAAGCCACAAGTCTAAAAAGAAAGAAGAAACTTCCCTATTTTCCCTTCCTTCTCATCTCCTTTCAACCCATTTCCATAAGAAATTCCTCAAAGCCTTGCACCATGTCGCAGATCTTGAAGAGACTTCATCGAGGAAGCGGTGGATCTGGCGAAGGAGATGCGTCGGGAGGTGACAAAGGCAAAGGGAAGGCTTCTACTTCAAAAGGCAAAGGAAAAAGGGTGGCGCGTGACGAAGGTAACGAAAACGAGTTCAATATCATTTTTAGAAATCATGAAAAAAAAACTAGGTATGATACCCTTGTCGCTAGGAAAATTACATGCACTAAATATATGGATACTATTACTATGGACATGTTAGGAATTAGGGATGATGTAGATTGGATGATAAACTCTTTATATTGGAATGATATCATGTACGCTCATGCACCGACCTACCCCTGCCTAGTCCTTGAATTTTTGAACTCACTTGATGTTAAATTTTCTTCTAAAGATGACTATGTAGAGATTATAACTTTTAGGATGATGAATAAAGAAGTTCAGTGGAATTTTAGTGATTTTAATAATTATTTTGGTCTACCTAGTGGTCGTGCCTGAGGATTTGATGATGAAATTAGGTGGAATGAATTTTAGACGTCAATAACCATATCGAAAGACCCTTATGAGCCCTCTAGAGCCAAAGCATCCCGCATGCAAAACCCGACCTTTAGATACCTTTACCGAGTGATGAGCAAAACGATCTTTGGTCAAGGAGAGAGTGATGGAATAGTTAGAAAGATAGAACTGTATTCTCTTTGGGCGATGTTAAATAAAGTTGATTTTGATTCAGGATTTCATTTTTTGCAAACTTTGTGGAGGGCAGCTAAGGCATCTTTGGGGATGATAGTGTTTGGTGGATTGATCACCCAAGTAGCATTTAATCTGGGTTGTGCACTTGATGGATTAGAGGTGATTCATGGTAATGACAAGATCGACATCGATTCTTGTCTTGCTATGAAAATGATTTGTTGGGATGAGAATGGGTTTGCTTTCCCTAGAACCAATGGTTTTCCATTACCCCTTCCTTGCCCCAAGCGCACTTCAGTTCGCGACCCCACGAATTGGGTGATTACTAATTTACACCCCGAGATTGTGCACTCCATTATAGAAGAACCCGAGTACCACTAAGAGCCCTCGTCATCAGGATTCTCGCAGCATTCCGGATATCCGGAACCTCCTCCTAGACACTCTTTTTCTTATGGCACGAGATCCTCTAGGTTTAATTTTTCTGACTTCCGTACCTCTTTAGACTCCCTTCATAAGAAGCAAAATATCCAACAACGATTGTTAGAAGGTCGCTTCAAGTTATCTGACGACCAGTTTAGGGAGGTACAGGATCATTTTTAGTTCACTAGAGACTTCTATAGTCAGGTGACAGGGTTCGTTCAAGACTATGATGTTGACTAGGGAAGAATGAGAAATTTTATGGATGATATGGATATCACTTGACAACAAGTAGACGCCCTATATCAATATCATCAACACCTTGGCCATCTTCTTGGTATGCCTAGATTTCCTCCTGACACACATCGGGGACCTCCTTATCCCCCACCCCGCCACCATATTGATTTCATCGAGACGATGAAAGGTCTAAGTCTGGGGGGAGGGGTGTTGTGTCTGTCTGCACAACCTTAGGCGAGTCTTCATGTTTTCTTTTCTTTTTACATTTTCCTTCTGCTTTGCATATTTTTATTTTTAGTTTATTTTCTGCATTTTTCTTGTTTCATGTTTTTTATTTTGCATTTCTGGTTTTGTTTTAAGAACATCAAACCTTCTACTTTTTCTGCTACTTGTTCAATAGCAAAATGACTAGCATTTTCTTAATTTATGAGTTGTCAAGATAGTGTTAGTATGTTTGGTGTATCTCTTTTCTCTATCTCTGGTAGCATGAAATAAGCTAAGTATTGTACGGAGTTTGGTATAAGTTTTGGCCTAACCTTAAGGATCTTATTTACACTACATCTAAGTACTTAAGCTGGAATAGTAGAAATATTTTTGGAATAGTTATGATTCATCAGAATTGGTTAGTATTTGTGCTCCCATGGGGATTTCTTACTTACATTTTTTGTTACTGGACAACCTCGGATCATGAAAGCTCATTTGGAAAAATCTAAATCCCAACATATGCATCTCGCATGTGTGATTAGTGCTACACACCAAAAAAAAAAAGAAGAAAAAAATATAAAAAAATAATTTAAAAAAAAGGATAAAAAAAATAGTTGTTGTGAGTAGAAACTAACAATTCACCCCTTTGAGACTGAGTTAGGTTACTAGAGAAATGAATGTTATGTTTCTCTTGATTCCAAGAAGTATCCTTTGAGACCTTATGTAATTTAAGGAAAACAAACCAAGTGTGTAGCAGGTAAGTGTCTATCATCGGGAACATTAGGAACTCAATCATATGATGACTTAACTAGGACAAAGAATTGAAACCTGAAGAGTGTTGGATCGAGATCGCGCTAGAGGGGGGGTGAATAGCGCTCGCGGCTATTTTTGTCGTATCGGAAACGTAAAACTACCAAAGTAAATATACGCAGCGGAAGTAAAGAATGCAATCACAGAAAGACACAGATAGTTTTACTTCGTTCGGAGCCTAGGTCGACTCCTACTCGAAGGCCCGCGATCCTTGATCGCTTTCGGTGGGCAACACTTATAAGTACGAAAAAGAGTACAAGATTTACAATCAGTACAGTAATTAAAAACAAGTTTACCGACGTAATCAGAAACTCAAGCTCCCGGTCGTCGTGGACTTGTACAAGACTTGTGGTCGTTGAATGAGCAAGACGCAGACAAGGATTGCTTGGAAGTTCTGTTCAAGAGTGGTCGAGACCCCTTATAAAGGGGTTCAAGGCGCCTTACACTGCTCACCAAGGCGCCTTGAACGAGCCGAGTCACCCGTGGATCAACACGGACCTGGTCGAACTCTATCTGGTTTAAGGCGCCACCTATCCAAGGCGCCTTCAACCTCGGTTCAAGGCGCCTTGAACCCTATTCAAGCGCCTCCAGTCTGCTACGCTGGCTCTTCCTGACCCGAGGCGCCCCAAGCTCCATGGAGGCGCCTCGGACACTGTTCATCCGAGTCCTTCTTTGTGTTTTTGGTACCTGCAAGTATGTTAATCCAAAGATACCTGCAACACAAAGTTAACACAACATAATAGTATGAATATGAAATTATGACAGTCTCCGGACTGTCTCAGGTTTCCAACCGAAACCCTAGGTCGACCCGACGCCTCTGTTCCTCTACGGGAACGCGTCCTCACCTACTCCTCTCGGGAGATTTTACCTGTGCCAGTCCGATCCTCCGGACCGACTTTTGCTCGGCACTCGATGCTCCGGACTTTCACGAACATCCGCCCACCGCCGCCAGACTTTCACCGTTCATGACACCGGACTTTCCACCTAGGGTTACCACCCCTAGGACTTTTGCCCAAGCCATCGACCGCCAAGACTTTCCGCATAGGGTTACCACCCCCTATGACCTAGGGTTACCACCCCTAGGGTTTTACCTTGCCTAACCGCAGTTAGGACTTTCCTGAAACACTCAGCAAAAGCTGTCAGATAACAAAGCACCTTAACTTTGAATCCTTTGCCATTATCAAAACTTAGGTTCGATCGTCGGATGCTTCCCGCACCAACAATCTTCCCCTTTTTGATTATGGCAACACGTAATTCAAAGTTAAGAAAAACAACATATGTAATAACTGCATAAAGTTAACCAAGCTTAAGTAAATAAACTTCAAATGCAATAGAGGTTAAGCTGGAAACTTTGAACTTTGACATATTAGACTCCCCCTTAATAAAAGCCCTCCTTTTATCAAATACTTTGAATTTAACTTTAATTTACCTACTCTCTGCTTTTATTAAATACTTTGATTTTTCCATTAACTTTAAATCTACTCTCCCCCTTTGCCATATATCAAAAAATAAACTAGTTTGAAAGTAGATTTGTATTTTTCTGAAGGAAAATTTTCAAAAGAGGGAAAAAGAACAAAAAACGATTTAGCTTTTTGAGTTTTGGGATTTTCTAAATTTGAAAATACTTAGCTATATATTCAGCTTCAAAATGATTTGTATTGAGAAAATATTTTGCCAAATAGCTAAGTTTAGAGTGCAATCTAACTAAGTGTAGTAAACTTATTCTTAAAATTAACTAAGTTTGAAGATATGAGTATTTGAATTTTCAATAAAAAATTTTGCTTAGAAGTTATAAAATTTGAGGTCACTTTAAAATGTTATAATTAGTTTACTAGATTTGAAAAATAGTTGAATATTCAATTTCATGGTCAAGTTTTTGAAAAAACTGTAAATGAGTTTTGAATACTCATTGTGAAGAAAATTAACAAAATATTTATTTTTAGGGCAGAGGGAGTAGTAGGAGTTTGTTTTCAGTCCAAGCATAAGTCAAATTAAATTATTAAGTTTAATTTGATTAAGTATCAGAGCCCTAAAATAATCAGGTAAAGAAATTTGATTAGAACCGTAAAGTATAATCATGCTTAAATTGAAACACATTTTTCCAACTGTCTAACCTTTAGCTACTTGCTGATTGCCTAGAGGGCAGTAGCTTTCACATGGTTAGTCAAATTAAGTCCATTTGGTCCAGTTAGATTTGTCTAGAGCTGGAAGACTTGACTTGATTAATATTTATGATGTGTTTAACGCCCAGACTCATATTGATGCACAAATATAAGCATTCCTGAGTCCAGGCTGTACCCTATGCATCTCACGCCATTCTAAGTTTTTCAAGCACAAGCAAGGTAGACCTAGGTGTTTGTGAGATGCTCTGGCTTTAATCTAGGGGAACATGATTTCTAGGGGAAAACTTAGGCTAGTTCCAAATGTTGAAAATTCTAAGAAATTGGAATTTTGAAATAAGTATTTTCCTAGAAATTTAAAAGCAAATGATAACCAAACATTGTCTATTCTACCCAGCACATTCCTATTTGTCTTCTAAGTGCACTGAACTCAAGTTCAGGTAAGGGTTTTGTGAAGATGTCAGCTAGATTTAATTTTGACTCAACATAGTTGAGTGTAATGTCACCCTTAGCTACATGATCCCTTACAAAATGGTGCTTTACTTCTATATGTTTAGTCCTTAAGTGATGAATTGGGTTTTTTGTTAAATTTATGGAACTTATATTATCAATTGAGATTTTTGTGTTATGATAGTTCAGTTGATAGTCTTTAAGAGTGTGCATCATCCAAAGCAATTGAGATGTGCATTCACCTAAGGCTATATATTCAGCTTCAGTGGTAGACAAAGTCACACAATGTTGCTTTCTACTTGACCAGCTTACTAGGCATTGTCCTAGAAATTGACAACTACCACTTGTGCTTTTTCTGTCTAACTTGCATCCGGCGTAATCCGAGTCAGAGTAGCCAAGAAGGTCAAAGGTGCAAGTTCTAGGGTACCAGAGTCCTATATTTAGAGTACCTTTAATGTACCTAAGTATTCTTTTAACATAGGTTAAATGTGACTCTTTTGCACAAGACTGGTATCTTGCGCACATACCAACTGCAAATAATATGTCGGGTCGGCTTGCAGTTAGGTAAAGCAGGCTTCCTATGGCACTCCTGTAGTACTTTGGGTCTACTGGTTTGCCTTCAGGGTCAGAGTCTATGTTAATGTTGGTTGCCATGGGTGTATTTATTATTTTTGAATTTTCCATGCAGAATTTTTTAATTAATTCCTTTGCATATTTAGTTTGATAAATATATATTCCATCTTTAGTTTGTTTTATTTGTAGGCCTAAGAAAAAATTAAGTTCACCAACCATGCTCATTTCGAATTCATTTTCCATTAATTTAGTGAATTCTTTTAAAAATTTAGAGTTATTTGATCCAAAAATTATATCATCAACGTAGATTTGAGCTATGAAGATGTCTTTGTCTACAGTTTTTACAAATAGAGTTGGATCTATTTGACCTTGGTTGAAACCTTTGGATATTAAGTGATTTGACAATCGTTCATACCATGCCCTAGGGGCTTGTTTAAGTCCGTACAAGGCCTTTTTTAACCTAAATACATGATTAGGATATCCTAAGTCCTCAAATCCTGGGGGTTGGCTTACATATACTTCCTCCTTAATAAATCCATTTAAGAATGCTGACTTGACATCCATTTGGTATAGTTTAAATCCTTTGTTTGCTGCATAGGCTAACAACATTCTAATGGATTCTAGTCTAGCTACTGGGGCATAGGTTTCATCATAGTCCAAACCTTCAACTTGGCTGAATCCTTTAGCTACAAGCCTAGCCTTATTTCTAATTATTTCGCCTTGATCATCTAGCTTGTTTCTAAATACCCATTTTGTATCGATTATTGATTTATTTGAGGGTTTAGATACAAGTTCCCAGACTTGATTTCTCTCAAATTGGGCTAACTCTTCCTGCATAGCTATGATCCAGTCCGGGTCAGGTAGTGCTTCTTCTATTGTTTTTGGTTCGATTTTAGAAATTAGGGCAATTTGACTGTGAATTCTGTAGGAGGATCTAGTTCTTACCCCTAGATTTGGATCACCCAAAATTTGATCAGATGGGTGAGAGGTACTGACCCTAGTTAGTCTTGTAAGTGGGTCAGGGGCTGGTTCCTCTGGTTTATGAAGACTTGGTTGAATTTCATCATCTTCTATATTTCTTGGATCAATATCAACATTCTCATTTATATTTGGTAGATTATTTTCTTCATCAAATATTATATTAGTTGTTTCTTCAACTTTTAGGGTGTTTTGATTGTAGACTCTATAGGCTCGACTGTTTGAGGAGTATCCTAAAAATATTCCTTTGTTAGATTTGGGTGTGAATTTTCTTAAATAATCTTTAGTGTTTAAAATGTGAACTTTACATCCAAATACTTTTAAATAATGTAAGTTAGGAATTTTATGATAATATAGTTCATAAGGGGTTTTCTTGTGAAATTTGTTGATCAAAATTCGGTTTTGAATATGATTTGCAGTATTTATTGCTTCTGCCCAGAATTGGTGATTTAAGTTATATTCATTTAACATGGTTCTAGCGGCTTCTTGTAGGGTTCTATTTTTACGTTCCACCAGACCATTTTGTTGGGGGGTTCTAGGACATGAAAATTCATGTTGATATCCATTTATTTTACAAAATTGGGTAAATTTATGATTTTCAAATTCCCCTCCGTGATCACTTCTTATTCTTTTAATTTTAGTATCTTTTTCATTTTCTATTAATTTACAAAAGTTACTAAATATTTCATAGGTTTCATCTTTAGTTTTTAGGAATTTTACCCATGAAAATCTAGAGTAGTCATCAATTATTACTAAGCAATACTGGTTCTTGCTTAGTGACTTAGCTCCATGTGAATCAAATAAGTCAAGGTGAAGGAGCTCAAGTAAGGAGCTGGTTCTTTCAAGATTTGTTGATTTGTGTGTTGACTTAGTTTGTTTTCCTTGTTGACAAGCATTACAGATTGAATTTTCAATGAATTTTAGGTTTGGTAAACCTTTAACTAGACCATTTTGACTCATTTTTGAAATGAGTCTAGTGTGAGTGTGACACAATTTTCTGTGCCACAAAGTAGTTTCCTCTTCTTGTGTTAGAAAACACTTTGTTGAGGATGTTGGTAGATTAATGGAATACATATTATTTATCCTAAGTCCCTTAAGTAAGATTTCAGGATTTTCAATGTTTTTAACTAAACACCTGGTTTTGTCAAAAGTTACTAAGTATCCGTTATCACACAATTGACTTATACTTAGTAAATTAAACTTGAAATTTTCAACTAAAAGGACTTTTCGAATAATAAAATCGGAGTTGAGTTCGATATTACCTCTTCCGATTACCTTAAGTTGACCTTCGTTACCGAATGCAACTGATCCTAAGTTGTTGTATGTGAGTTTAGTAAACTTCAATTTATCTCCAGTCATGTGTCTGGAGCAGCCACTATCCAACATCCATTGATCCAATTCCTACATAGGAAGTGGTTGAATTGTTTTAATGGATTGCACGATAGTTAAGTTGAAGTAAACTTGTTAGAGATAAATTTTGAAGGAGTTTTGAAATTGAAAATAATTTTGAAATTTAATTTTGAAATTGAGTTTTAAAAATAAATTTGAAATTTGAGTTTTAAAAATAATTTTGAAATTGAGTTTTAAAAGTAATTTTGAAATTGAGTTTTAGAATAATTTTGAAAAATAATTTTGAAATTAAGTTTTAAAATAATTTTGAAATTGAGTTTTAAAATTAAGTTTTAAAATAATTTTGAAATTAAGTTTTTAAAATAACTTTTAAAATAATTTTGAAATTAAGTTTTTAAAATAATTTTGAAATTGAGTTTTTTAAAATAATTTTGAAATTGAGTTTTAAAATTAAGTTTTAAAGTAATTTTGAAATTGAGTTTTAAAATTAAGTTTTAAAATAATTTTGAAATTGAGTTTTAGAATAATTTTGAAAAACAATTTTGAAATTAAGTTTTTAAAATAATTTTGAAATTGAGTTTTAGAATAATTTTGAAAAACAATTTTGAAATTAAGTTTTTAAAATAATTTTGAAATTGAGTTTTAAAATAATTTTGAAATTAAGTTTTTGAAATAATTTTGAAATTGAGTTTTAGAATAATTTTGAAATTGAGTTTTAGAATAATTTTGAAAAACAATTTTGAAATTAAGTTTTTAAAATAATTTTGAAATTGAGTTTTAAAATAATTTTGAAATTAAGTTTTTAAAATAATTTTGAAATTAAGTTTTTAAAATAATTTTGAAATTGAGTTTTAAAATAATTTTGAAATTAAGTTTTTAAAATAATTTTGAAATTGAGTTTTTTAAAATTAAGTTTTAAAATAATTTTGAAAAGATTTTTCAAATTGTTTCAGTTTTGAAAATAATTCAAGTTAAAATAACTTGATTTAAGTTAAGTCAATTTAAATAATTTAAATTCCTAATCATCTCACCCGATCTAAAATTGTCAATCAGGGAACCCTATAATTGTTGTGAGATGAATTATAATTCAACTTTAAGGTTTGGGTTAACTTTGTGTTAGATTCAGGTTTGGCTTTGGGTTCAACAAGTAAGCATTCTTTGGATAAACTTCTGGGCTATGGTGAGTCACAAGGAGCTCATTAAAGTAACCATGCCTTCGAGGTTTTCCAAATAGTCCTACCCATTGAACTTAATACCAATCCTTGGTCTAACTAGTCAGGATTCATTTAAGGGTAGCTTCGGTCAGTTCCACTTGGCCAATTGCACCAGGTTGAAGCCATATCTTCCTAGACATGCGATGCCCAAGCTTCCCTAACGTACTATCATCCAAAAATTTCACCAGTACTGTGGGTCAAGTTAAACCTAGCCCGTTTTAATCTAACCTTAATTACCCTGCCGGGTAATCTACTCTTGTTTTACCCATCTCGGGTAGATTAGGTTTAGTTACCCTGCCGGGTAGTTTAGTTGGGGGTGCCAGCGAGTCTGGATCCTCCATTTTTATTTTCAGTGTTAACTAAATTTCGACTCTTGAATATCTTAACTTGATTTTAATTTTGAGTTTTGAATTGATAATTTAATTTTGAATTTTGAATTTAATTTTTAATTTTTAATTTTGAATTTTAAATTTAATTTTAGTGTTAAATTTCGAATTTTGAATTTAATTTTTAATTTTAAATTTCGAATTTTGAGTTTAATTTTAGTTTTAAATTTTGAATTTTGAATTTAATTTTTAATTTTAAATTTCGAATTTTGAATTTTAATTTTTAATTTTAAATTTCGAATTTTGAGTTTAATTTTAGTTTTAAATTTTGAATTTTGAATTTAATTTTTAATTTTTAATTTTGAATTTTAAATTTTTAGGATTGTTTTTCGTTTTGCTCCCCCTGAATCATGGCCTCGATATGGTCTATCGAGGTAGTATATTTGATCCTTTGGAACCCAGTATTGGTCAGGTCTAACTTGATTGACCAAGTTAGACTTGGAGACCCATGCTTGGACTGATTTAACACTTTGTTTGTTTATTAATGATAAATAAGATCTATATTTACTTTTGTATCCCAGCCCAGTTCTGTTGTAGACGGCTCTTTGTGTCCCAAGAATCAAGTCCAAATTCTTGGAGCCCAAAGTAAACCGTTCTAAGGTATTTTCTAAATCTTTAACCCGATTTGTTAGACTTGAATTTTCTTCCTCAAGTTTTTGAACTTGAGTTGGAAATTCAGTCTGACTAGGGTTTAGCCACTTCTTTAAGGACACTTACTTCCTTTAGAAGTGACTTAACTTTCAGGTTTGACTTAGCTAATTTGCGCAATAAATAGCTAACTAAAGTATTCAACCGGGAGATACTTACAGTGGGGTCTGGTCCTTCGGAAACGGATACGGATCCGTGGCTTTGCTCGGACTCGGCCTCAGACTCGCTCTCGCATCCGTATTCGACGACTTGGTCCCGGGCCATTAATGCAAGTAGACTCGTTTGTTCGAGCTCGTCGTCGTCATCCTCCGATGAAGATTCGTCCCATGTTGCCTTAAGGACCTTTTTCCTTCTTTGCTTTTTGACCTCCTTCAGGTTAGGGCAGTTGGTCTTGATGTGCCCTTTTTGGTTACACCCGTAGCATGTAACTTCAAACTTCATCTTTGTATTTTGTGGGCCTTCCTTTGATTTCACCGCCTTCTTTAGATCTCTTTTGTCGAATCCTTTCGTCTTGTAGAGCTTCTTCACGAGATTTACCAGCTCGGTTGTAATGTCACCTTCTTCATCATCAGAGTCTGGTTCAACTTCCGATGCTGGTTCGGTTCTCCGTCGAGGTCTCGGTTCCCGGGTTCGGCTTGTACCTGCAACCAACGCAATACCTTTCTCGGTAGGCTGTGCATTAGTCTGCTCATGAAGTTCAAATTCACTAAAAAGTTCATCTAGTTTTAAAGAAGATAAATCCTTGGAAACTTTGTAGGCATCTACCATTGATGCCCACAATGTATTCCTTGGAAACGAGTTTAGGGCATACCTTATTACGTCCCGATTTTCTATCTTCTGGCCAATTCCGTGAAGAGAGTTAAGGATGTCTTGTATTCTTGCGTGAAGAGAACTCGCCGTTTCGCCTTCCTGCATTTTTAGATTATATAATTTATTAAGTAAAAGATCTCTTTTACTTACCTTAGTGTCGTCGGTGCCTTCGTGGAGTTCGATGAGCTTTTCCCGAGTTCTTTGCGGAGGAGAATGGACCGACTCTGAGCTCTTCTTTGGTAAGACCACATTGGATGGTGCAGGTGGCTTTGCGTCGCCTTCCACCTTTTAATAAATGCCGGCTCCCAATTTTCGCAGGTGTAGGCTTACTGTCGGTACTTGGCGCCCATCTGTTTGATGATCATCCGTATCGAATCGATCTTCAGATATATCTCCATTCGCCTCTTCATACCCAAGTCTTCTCCGGAAAATAGTGGGGACGAACGGTGCTATATCCTTCTTGTTGGGCCATTTTAGATCTAAAAGAACAAAAACAACAAAATCTATTCCAAGACCGAGTCTTGGATTAGTAGTGTGGTAAAGGATAATAAAAACGAACTCGAGTGGTGTTGCACCTACTTCGAGCAAAAGTCGATTCGAGGGAAACAAAAATTAGAATATAGCTATAAGGCTAAATTCTAATTTGACTCCGAAAACGAAAAAAAAACTGCGAAAAATTTGTTTTGAAAGGTGGTTGCACCAATTCAAAACGACCCCGCTCTGATACCAATTGTTGGATCGAGATCGCGCTAGAGGGGGGGTGAATAGCGCTCGCGGCTATTTTTGTCGTATCGGAAACGTAAAACTACCAAAGTAAATATACGCAGCGGAAGTAAAGAATGCAATCACAGAAAGACACAGATAGTTTTACTTCGTTCGGAGCCTAGGTCGACTCCTACTCGAAGGCCCGCGATCCTTGATCGCTTTCGGTGGGCAACACTTATAAGTACGAAAAAGAGTACAAGATTTACAATCAGTACAGTAATTAAAAACAAGTTTACCGACGACAGAATCGTAAACTCGAAGCTCCTGGTCGTCGTGGACTTGTAACAGCACTTCAGGGTCGTTGAATGAGCAGCACGCAGCACAAGGATTGCTTGGAAGTTCTGTTCTGAAGCTGCTGGTCGAGACCCCTTATAAAGGGGGTTCAAGGCGCCTTACACTGTTCACCAAGGCGCCTTGAACGAGCCGAGTCACCCGCGTGGATCAGCACGGACCTGGTCGAACTCTATCTGGTTTAAGGCGCCTTCAGCCTATCCAAGGCGCCTTCAACCTCCGGTCCAAGGCGCCTTGAACTCTATTCAAGGCGCCTCCAGTCTGCTGCGCTGTCCTTTTCTTGGCTCGCACCCGAGGCGCCTCCAAGCTCCATGGAGGCGCCTCGGACACTGTTCATCCGAGTTGTAACTTGCTCCTTTGTTCCTGCAAAATGTGTTAGTCCCAAACACATATGATAGCATTTAGATTGTCCGAGTCTGACTTCGGGTTTCCAACCGGAAACCCTAGGTCGACCCGACGCCTACTGTTCCCTCTACGGGGAACGCGTCCTCACCTACTCCTCTCAGGAGATTTTACCTGTTGCCAGTGCGATCCTCCAGATCGACTGGACTTTTGCTCGGCACTCGATGCTCCCGGACTTTCTGCTGAACATCCGCTTCACCGGCCAGTTCAGACTTTCACCTGGTTCGCGACACCAGGACTTTCCACCTAGGGTTACCACCCCCTAGGACTTTTGCCTGAAGCCATCGACCTGCCAAGACTTTCCGCATAGGGTTACCACCCCCTATGACCTAGGGTTACCACCCCCTAGGGTTTTACCTTGCCTAACCGCAGTTAGGACTTTCCTGAAACACTCAGCAAAAGCTGTCAGATAACAAAGCACCTTAACTTTGAATCCTTTGCCATTATCAAAACTTAGGTTCGATCGTCGGATGCTTCCCGCACCAACAAAGAGTTTGAGCTACTTATTGCACCGAGCATAAAGAACTTATGCTTAGGTCATACTTAGGTAACTTCACAATCATGTTTATCAATGAAACTAGTTGATAGAGTTAGGCAAATGTACTAGGGATTATGAAACACTGCCAGGCACTCATGAATATAGTTTGTAGTGTTTTGCTTGAGGACAAACAAATGTTCAAGTATGGGGGTGTGATGTGCGTAAATATTATGATGGTGTATGCATGCTTTTACGCACATTCGCTTGCTTTATACGTACGTATTCTTTGTATGATCGCCTCTTTTATCGTGTATTCATCATATATACTTTTTTGTATGGATATCTACTATTTGTTTGACTTTGTGTTGACAGGGATAACTTTCGGAGCGAAAACAACGTTTGTTGACACACCGGAGCAAGCCAGAGAACATGGTCGTGCAAATCTTGTACGGTCGTGTGGCCAAACAGAAGGGAAGATGTGCACGGTCATGCGACCCTTGCACGGTCGTACGACCCTTGCACGGTCGTGCAGCCAAACTAGAAGCGGATCAGAACACGGTTGTGCGACCCTGCACGACCGTGCACCCCATGATTGAGGCCAAGCAGCACACGACCGTGCAACCCTGCATGGCAGTGTCCCCAGGAACCGAGCCCCAGCATCACACGACCGTGCCAATTGGCATGGCCGTGCAGCATATCCAGAGCCCAGTTAGGGCACGACCATGCCATCCTTGCACGGTCATGCCTCCGCACCATGCTCTAGCTTCTAAAAGGGGTTTTAACCCCTTTTCCGAGGGGGGAGAGCCGGGAGGCGAGCCGTCAAGAGGAGATTCATTCTGGAGCTACTCTATGCCGTCCAGGACATCGATCCAGCGACCTTCCATCACCACCTCAACTCCAGAAGCAAAGGATTGGATCTGGATATCACTCATCGTCATTGGATAAGCATACTTCTTCTTTCTCTCTTCGCTTTTGAGGATTGTATGTTTAGATTCACCATGTATTCGGGTTCTTCTCTAGTGTCCATGGAGTAGAGTCTTTGTTCTAAGACGAGGGAGTAATTGTGGATTGGTTTGATGTAAAACTCATAACATGTTTATATTCATTGAATGATTTCGCTTGCTTTGTTTCGATTCCTCAATCTCTTTGTCGTGTTGATTGATTATGCAGGAATTGCCAACCTCGTAGAGAGGATACTTTAGATCATACATCCGAGGGGCCCTAGTGACAGGGATAACCTGTTCACGGACATCTAGGGTACTTCCTCGAAAGGAGAGGTGACTCATTCACAAGGAAGTAAGAGACCAAACCTAGCTTCTTAATTCTATCTTTGATAATATCAGTAAGAGTCGTGTCCTTGTGATCTACCGAGGTGCCCTAGTGACAAGGGTTAACCGTGACAGGATTTCGTAGGGATTGTGTTTGTCTGGTACTCAAAGATAGTTGCTTTAGCTTCCGACGAATGCATGCCGAAGGCCAATGAGTATAGAATAGTATGAGAAACATCAATACCACCACAATGAAACCGAACTCCTAGAACTCTTCATTAACCAGGTTGATTTCCTCTCGTTGCTAGTTCTCATTCCTCGCTTCCCGATCTTTTCTCTTAGATTACTTACAACCATCGATAGTGTAGCTAATCCTAAGTGTGTCTTCACTAGTGCTTATAACCAGTCCTTGTGGGTTTGGCAATCTTTTATATTACTGATAACGAATTCGTGCACTTACGGAATTGTAACACTAAAGTTACCACTCCCTATGACATAGGGTTACCACCCCTAGGGTTTTCCACCTGCCTAAACGCAGCTAGGACTTTTGCCTAAGTACACTTAGGATTTTCTTGCAAACACATTCAAACATGTCAAACTACAAATAACCTTAACTTTGAATCCTTTTATATTATCAAAACTCAGGGTCGATCATTGAATGTGTCCCGCACCAACAGAAAGCAGTAAAGAGAGTGATGCAATATTTATAAAGAACTAAAGAATACATGCTCACATATCAGAGATTAGATCACCTAGAGGTGATTGAATATTCAGACTCTGATTTTGATACATGCTTGGAAACAGTAGATCCACTTCAAACTATATTTTCATGCTTGCTAGAGTGGCTATATCTTGGAAGAGCGTCAAGAAGATGCTAGTAGTCACTTCTACTATGGAGGTAGAGTTGATAGCATGCTACGAAGCATTTAATCACGGGATTTCACTGCGAAACTTCATCACAATGTTGTAAATCATTGATGGCATTATAGGACACTTTACGGACAGCCGTGGAGTAGGAGCAAGTTATCCCGAACCACGTTACATCGATGTGTATTGGTTTGTATTCTTTCCTTTAGTATTTAGCTTTTGTATTTACATTTGTATTATTGTATTTCCGCTTGCACAACTAACAAATACGTAGGAAGCTATCGAATTGGAGGGGGCATCTATCCAACCCCTCTTTTAGTCGGCTACAAGATCCTCCAACAGTAAGTTCCTCAAGCTCGCTTCATACATCCTTTATCCTGCCTTTGTGTTCACCTTGTTACATACCTTTGGGGAATCAAACCACATAACCTCATAATCACTTCAAACAGACTTGACGTTGTGAAGTCAACATGCTCTAAGAGCTCTATTTACACTCTGCAAAATACTTATTCCGCAAATAAAAAATAATAATTTAAAATGTTTACCCAATGTTGACTCTCTGCAAGTGTATGGAAATGTGGTAAGTAATAATAAAAGATATCGTATCCACAGGGATTGGAATAACCACTAAAGATGTCTCAACGCGAGTTAGCTAAACAACTAATCAATTGATTCACAAAAGCAAAGTGTAACTATGAAAAGTAAAACATAGGAACAAAAGAATAAGAAACAAGAATAAGGGCTATGATAAAGGTATGTTCTAGGAGTTTCGATTTCTTTATAAGATTATTCAAAGTAAATGATCTACCAAATCTTATTCCTCAATTGTTCATCGTTTGTAGGAGGTTACCGGTTTCCTCTTGCAATAGACAACCGGCCTAGAACTGAAATCTATACCTAAATGTAATCAATTAGGAATGAGTCTATGTTGTCCTTACACGGACTTGCCTATCACGTGTGTCCCTCGGATAATCAACATAAGAATTCATCTCTCCTCAACCGCATCAAGATATAAGATATGAATACATACAATCTATCCTACCCTCTTGAATAATCCTATTTCACCCTCAAGATCATCTCTCAAACGTCCTTACACAGGCTTGTTCCTATCACGAACGTCCCTCAGAAAATCGAATGGGAAATAATCTCTACAAGATCCACAAGGTATTCAAACATTCAATCAAGAATGGGCATTAGGTCCAAATCACAACATTGCACACAAGATCAAAGAGATACAAAACAGGACAAAATCATTAAAATAGGAAATTGGCAAATCCACAAGAGTTTTACATCAAATCTTCATTACAAATACTCCCTCCATCCTAGAACAAGAGATCTAATCCATAGAACAAGGAAAGAAATCTAAAGATAAGAAGAATACAAGCATCTTGATTCCAAATCCAAAAAAAAAAGGGAAGAAAAGCGTATCTACGATGAAGAACCATCTTCGGATCCAATCTTTGTTCCTCGGAGTTGAAACAATGAAGATCTGCCCTTAGATCGCCGGAAATCCCTCCAAGAAGGTGAAGGAACGCCCCAAAACTCCTTTCCCCCAAAAAGGGAGAAGATCCCCTTTCAATTCATGAAGGAGGCCTTATATAGAGGGGAGGTTTGGGCGCCACACGACCCCGAGACACGGTCGTGTGAGGTTCACACGGCCAAGGCCACTCCCTTCTCTGCCTACCTTACACGACCGTGTGTGATACACGGTCGTGACATGCTTCTTCAACTCCCTTTGCATGGTCGTGTAGATCTACACGGCCTACACTGCCTCTGCCTTTGG
Organism: Zingiber officinale; assembly: GCF_018446385.1. Taxonomy (NCBI): domain Eukaryota; kingdom Viridiplantae; phylum Streptophyta; class Magnoliopsida; order Zingiberales; family Zingiberaceae; genus Zingiber; species Zingiber officinale. The sequence goes on from NC_055997.1 coordinate 101,469,539, forward strand.
AAACCTTGCACGGCCGTGTGGTGCACACGGCCAGGGCCTTCTTGGTCTCTGGAAACTTTGCATGGTCGTGTGGTGTACACGGTCGAGGCTTCTTTTGGCTTCAAATCTTGGCACGGACGTGTAAGGTTCACACGGCCGAGACCACTTCCTTTTCTGCTGCAACCACACGGCCAAGGATCTTCACACGGCCTGGGCAACCCCCCATAGCAGGGTCGTGTGAGGTTCAGGTACAGTGCCTTCCTCTCTAGCTTCGCTTGCAGATTTGGCCTCGAACATGAATCCTTCACCAAATTCGACCCTTGTATACATAAAATGCATAAAAGCATATCTCCGAACAAAAAGAGTAAATATGCTGAAAGGAAAGCTGGAAGTACGAAAATGCATAGATAAAGCATGCTCAAAGTATGTGAATGTGTGTCAAAACATGCTAAACAAGAGTATACAATCTACTCACATCACACCCCCAGACTTAAATCTTTGCTTGTCCTCAAGCAAAATGCTGCAATCTAAATTCGTATGTTTTATAATGCTCTCATATCTCTAATGCATTCTCCTAACTCTATCAAAAAGTTTCATTAACAAGCATGATCATGGAAACAAGTTAAGTATGACTCAAGCATAAGTCTCTTGTGCACAGTGCAAGGTAACCCAAAACTCTTCAAGTTTCAATGTATATCCTAGTCAAGTCGTCATCAAATTTGAATTCCTAATGTTTCCGGTGATAGACAAGTAACCAGTGATAGACACTTAATTGTCACACACTAGGTTCATATTTCTCAATCAACCCAAGGTCTCAAAGGCGTGCTCAATCTCAAGAGAAGTTAAGCAGTCATTTTCCCAGTAACCTAACTCAGTCTCAAAAGGGTGATTTACTAGATTTCACTCACGACAACTATTTTTTTTTATCTCTTATTCACTTTTTTTCTATTTTTTCACTTTTTTTTCATAAGTATTTGCATTGTGCAAAACTTATTTACAAATGTACTTTTAGCACAAATGTTGGGATATTTTGATTTTTCCAAATGAGCTTACATGACTTGAGCCTCATCCAGTAACCAAAATGAAGTTTGAGAAATCACAATGGAAACCAAGTACTAAATAAACAAGATGAATCATGACTATCTCAATGATATCAACCATTTAAGTATCAAGTAGAAGTGAAGTGAAGATAAGATTCTTAAGGTCAAGTCAAAGCTAAAACTCATCTCCATATGATACTTAGCTTATTTCATGCTACCCAAGATAGAGAAAAGAGGTACATTAAGCATACTACTAGCATCATTTGAACATCATGAATCTAGATAATGAACGTGCTAACATTTTAACTTGAAGACAAGAAAGCATATAAGTAAAGTTTGATGTTCTCAAGATGTATGCCACAAAAATTTTCAAAAGATAGTCAAGTGACTATCAAAAATCAATAAAAGCAAGAACAAATGCAAAGCAAAAACTAAACATGTAGAAAACAAGCAAAAACTAAAAACTAATGCATAAAGAAAAAGAAAAATGCGAAGAAAAATTTAGGTTATTAACACCCCCCCCCCCCCAACTTAAACTTTTCATCGTCCCGATGAAATCAATATGGTGGAGGAGGTAGAGGTGGACGAGGGAAAGGAGGCCTAGGCCTACGAGGTTGGCCAATGGGAAAACTAGGAAAACCTGGAGTTTCGCTCAAGATTATATGATACTCAAACAAAGCATCAACTTGTTGGCTAGTGACACTCATGCTCTGCATAAAATCTCTCAATCTAGCCTGATCAGTATCATAATCCTGGACAAATTCAGCCACTTGACCTTGAAAATTTCTCGTGAACTAAAAGTGATTTTGTACTTCTCTAAACTGGTCATTCGATAAAGAGAAGCGACCTTCCAACATTGCTCGTTGGCCATTTTACTTCTCATGAAGTGAGTCTAGAGATGCATGAAAATCTGAAAAGTCAAATCTGGAGGGACCCATACCATAGGCAAAAGAATGCCTAGCAGGATCTGGATGACTGGAGGGTTGCGGGTATTCAGATGTCGAGGGCTCAATATGTGGCTCTGTATCTCCGGATATGGAAGGAACATTCTCGGGGTCCAAATCAGTGATCACCCAATTAGCAAAGTTGCGAATGGAAGTTCGTTCAGGACAAGGAAGAGGTAAAGGAAAATCATTCCTCCTAGGAAATGTAAAATCATTCTCATCCCGAACAATCATTTTCATAGCAAGACATGCATCCATGTCGATCATATCATTGCCATGAATAACTTCCAACCCATCTAAATCAAGTTCCAAGTTAATGGTCATTTGAGTAATCAAACCATCAAGAATTATTAATCCCGAAGATGCCCTCGCAGCTCTCACTAAGGTTTGCAAAAAATGAAAACCGGAATCAAAATCAACCTTATGTAACATAGCCCATAGGGAATAAAGCTCTACTTTCTTAACAACCCCATAACTCTCCCCCCTACCAAAAATAATTTTGCTCATGACTCGATGTAGATATCTAAAAACAGGGTTTTGCATGTGAGAAGCCTTGGCTCTAGAGGCCTCATAGGGTTGATCTAATCCGGTGATCAAATTCCAAAAATTGTTTCAATTAAACCTAGAATCAAACCTCCGAGAGCTACCGGAAGGCAATCCAAAACAAGTGTTAAAGTCACTAAATGTCCATTGAAATTCTTGACTCATTAATCTAAAAGTTATCTTGCCAATATAATCATCCTCATTGGCAAAATGGACATCTAGTGAACTTAGAAATTCCAAAACAAGGCGAGGATAAGTAGGTAGATGTGTGTACAAAATATCACTCCAATCTAAAAACTCAATCATTCAATCTATATCATCTCTAATTCCAATCATATCTAAAACGGTTGGGTCCACATACCTAGTACACACGATCTTTCTAATGACAAAAATTACAAATCTAGTTATTTGATCATCATTTCTAAACACAATATTGAATTCATTGTCATTACCTTCATCGCGTGAGGTCCTCTTTCCTTTGCCTTTCCCCGGTTGTTTCCCTTTATCTTTGGTTGGCTCCTTCCCTTTGTCTCCACTAGATCCACCACCCCCCTTGCGAAGTCTCTTCGGAAGGTTGGACATATTCTCAAGTTTGAGTGGGGAAGGGTGTTGGATCGAGACCGAGCTAGAGGGGGGGGGGGTGAATAGCGCTCGTGGCTAAATTTTACGTTTATCGGAATCGTGAAAATATCGGAGTTAAAACACGCAGCGGAAAGTAAACAAACACACAAAGAGACAAGCTTTTTACTTTGTTCGGAGCCTACGGCGACTCCTACTCGAAGGCCCGCGATCCTTGATCGCTTTCGGTGGGCAACAACTATAATCACGATAGAAATTACAAATTACACTGAAAGTATTGAAATAAACTTGTACCGACAACTTAAGAAAGAAGAAGATTGAAGCTTCGGGTTGTCGGAATGTCGCAGCAGCACTTCGGAATGACTTTGTTAGCAGCACGTTGAAGAGGGAAAGCTCAGAACTTGATATTTTGAAGTGCTGGTCGAAACCCCCTTATAAAGGATGTTCAAGGCGCCTTGAAGGTTGTTCAAGGCGCCTCCATGCTGCCGAGTCCTCCGCGTGGATCGAGCTTGAATTGGTCGAAGTTCATCTGCTTAAGGCGCCTTAAACCTCACTCAAGGCGCCTTCCAAGGCGCCTTCTGCCTTCTTCAAGGCGCCTCCAATGGTGCTTCGTAGCCAGCTCTAGCTTTGCACCCGAGGCGCCTCCAAGCTCCATGGAGGCGCCTCGGACACTGTTCATCCGAGGCTTTAGGTTGCTCCTTTGCACCTGCAAGATACGTTAGTCCCAAACACTATCCTGCAACACAAAGTTAGCACAATAAATATGATAAATGAAGTATAGACAGTCTCCGGACTGTCCGAGTCTGACTTTGGGTTTCCCACCGGAAACCCTAGGTCGACCCGACGCCTATTGTTCCCTCTACGGGGAACGCGTCCTCACCTACTCCCCTCAGGAGAGATTACCTGATGCCAGTCCGGTTCTCCAGACCGACTGGACTTTCCGCCTAGGGTTACCACCCCCTAGGACCTAGGGTTACCGCCCCTTAGGGTTTTTCTCCACCTAGGGTTACCACCCCCTAGGACCTAAGGTTGTCGCCCCTTAGGGTTTTCCTCAACCTAGGGTTACCGCCCCCTAGGACCTAAGGTTGCCCCCCCTTAGGATTTTCCTTCACCTAGGGTTACCGCCCCCTAGGACCTAAGGTTACCCCCCTTAGGATTTTCCTTCACCTAGGGTTACCACCCCCTAGGACCTAAGGTTACCCCCCCTTAGGATTTTCCCTTACCTAACCGCAGTTAGGACTTTCCTGAAACCTTATTTAACCACATTAGATAACAAGGAATCTTAACTTTGAATCCCTTTGCCATTATCAAAACTGAGGTTCGATCGTCGAATGCTTACTGCACCAACAATCTCCCCCTTTTTGATTATGGCAACCGAAATTCAAAGTTAAGTAAAAATGCAATAAAGATACGCATAAATAAGCACAGGCATAAATAAAGCACAGGCATAAATAAAGCATAGGCACATTCACAACAAAATTTTCGTTTTAATTTTCTTTGAATTTATAATTTTCTTTGAATTTCTTCCTACTCTCCCCCTTTGCCATATATCAAAATACCCAAGAGAATGAAGAAAATCTAGGCCTTAGCTTAACTTTTGATAAACACTTAGTTTTTCTTGTAAGACTTTTAGCTAGGTGAAATCATAATTTTGAAAGCAAAATTCTTTCTTTAGTTTGAGAGATACTTTTAGCTGAGATAAAGTTATTTTATCTTTAAATAGTAACTTAGCAAATTTTTGTGATTTCAAAAAGATTTAGTTTTTCAAGAAAACTATTTTGATGAGATTTTGAGAACGCTTTGGAAAATACTTAGCATTTTCAGCAGAACTTAGCATTTGAAAACAATTGCTTTGGGAGACACTTAGCTAAATTTTTTTTTTTACACTTTAAAAAATACTTAGCTAAATGTTTTTGAAAAAAAATATATTTAGCTAAATTTGAAAATACTTAGCTATGTTTTCAGCTTAAAAATGATTGTGTTGAGAAAATATCTTGCCAAGTAGCTAAGTTTAGAAAATAATTTAACTAAGTTTAGTTAGAGAAAAATTAATTAAGTACTTAGCTTTGAAAACATTTAGCTTATAGAGGAGTTATAATTTAAAAGTCAGGTCATAAATAATTTTAATTTTAAAGCTAAGTTAAAACTAGCTTGAATTTTTGAAGATTTGCCAAAAATAGTTTTTAATTTTGAGGTCAAGTCAAAATTTTTTAAAGAAAAACTAATTTTAAAACCGACTCAAAATCACTCCCCCTTAATTAATGCTTTAATAAATTTTTGAATTCAGGAGTTCAAGCATGAGAGGTTAAAAAATTATTTTCCTAATTTTCCATCTCATTCATTCTAGATTAACAAGCATATTTGGCATATGAGTGAGTGTAAGATGGAGTTTACTTTAATTTACAACATTGAAAATATCAGTTAGAATTCCAAATAAGTGCCCATTATTTTGAAGATTTAAAAATTAATTGAGTTTAGAATTTCAAAGAATTTAATAACTTCTGAAAAAGGTTTTGAAATTAATTTTTCAGAGGATATTTCAAATGATTTTGAAATGTTCATTTTTCAAATGATTTTACAAATAACTTTTAAGTTTTAAAATATTTTTAAAATGATTTTTACAAGATTCTTCAAATAATGAAGTTTAAAAAGATTTTTACACTGATTTTGAAAGAATATTGTTCAAATAATTTTGAAATGAAGTTTAAAAAGATTTTTACACTGATTTTGAAAGATTGCTCAAATAATTTTGAAATGAAGTTTAAAAAGATTTTTACACTGATTTTGAAAGATTGTTCAAATAATTTTGAAATGAAGTTTAAAATGATTTTGAAATTAATTTTGAAAAGATTTTTAAAATGATTTTGAAATTAACTTTTGAAAAGATTTTTAAAATGATTTTGAAATTAATTTTGAAAAGATTTTTAAAATTAATTTTGAAATTAATTTTGAAAATATTTTTAAAATTAATTTTGAAAAGATTTTTAAAATTAATTTTGAAAATAATTTTGAAAAGATTTTTAAATTGATTTTGAAATTAATTTTGAAAAGATTTTTAAAATTAATTTTGAAAATAATTTTGAAAAGATTTTTAAAATGATTTTGAAATTAATTTTTGAAAAGATTTTAAAATGATTTTGAAATTAATTTTGAAAAGATTTTTAAAATTAATTTTGAAAAGATTTTTAAATTGATTTTGAAATTAAGTTTTGAAAAGATTTTTAAAATGATTTTGAAATTAATTTTGAAAAGATTTTAAAATGATTTTAAAATTAATTTTGAAAAGATTTTTAAATTGATTTTGAAAAGATTTTTAAAATTAATTTTGAAAATAATTTTGAAAAGATTTTTAAAATGATTTTGAAATTAATTTTTGAAAAGATTTTAAAATGATTTTGAAATTAATTTTGAAAAGATTTTCAAAATTAATTTTGAAAAGATTTTAAAATTGATTTTGAAATTAATTTTTGAAAATATTTTAAAATGATTTTGAAATTAAGTTTTGAAATGATTTTTAAAATGATTTTGAAATTAATTTTGAAAAGATTTTAAAATGATTTTAAAATTAATTTTGAAAAGATTTTTAAATTGATTTTGAAATTAATTTTGAAAATATTTTTAAAATTAATTTTGAAAATAATTTTGAAAATATTTTTAAAATGATTTTGAAATTAATTTTTGAAAAGATTTTAAAATGATTTTGAAATTAATTTTGAAAATATTTTTAAAATTAATTTTGAAAAGATTTTTAAATTGATTTTGAAATTAATTTTTGAAAAGATTTTAAAATGATTTTGAAATTAATTTTTAAAAGATTTTTAAAATTATTTTTGAAAAGATTTTTAAATTGATTTTGAAATTAATTTTTGAAAAGATTTTAAAATTATTTTGAAATTAAGTTTTGAAAAGATTTTTAAAATGATTTTGAAATTAATTTTGAAAAGATTTTAAAATGATTTTAAAATTAATTTTGAAAAGATTTTTAAATTGATTTTGAAATTAATTTTTAAAATGATTTTGAAATTAATAATTTCATGAAATCATTTGTAATTTTAATAATTACAATTTTAAGTCAATTTTAATAATTTAATTTTCTTGTCATCTCACCTGATCTAAATTTTTAATCAGGGAATCGTATAATTTTTGTGAGATGAATTGAGGTTCAATTTAAGGGTTTGGTTTAACTTTGTGTTAGATTCAGGTTTAGCTTTGGGTTCAACAAGTAAGCATTTTTTGGATAAACTTCTAGGCTATGGTGAGTCACAAGGAACTCATTAAAGTAACCATGCCTTCAAGGTTTTCCAAATAGTCCTACCCATTGAACTTAATACTAAACCTTGGTCTAACTAGTTAGGATTCATTTAAGGGTAGCTTCGGTCAGTTCCACTTGGCCAAATGCACCAGGTCGAAGGCATATCTTCCTAGACATGCGATGCCCAAGCTTCCCTAACGTACTATCATCCAAAAACTTCACCAGTACCATTGGTTAAGTTAAACCTAACCCATTTTAATCTAACCTTAATTACCTTGCCGGGTAATCTACTCTTGTTTACCCTTATCAGGTGGATTAATTTCGGAGGTGCCAGCTATTCTGGAGCCTCCTCCTATGTTATTAATTTACGTTTTATTAAGTTAAGTAAATAAAAGGTACTTGATTATAACTTGGTTTGTACTGTTTAAGTTTTACTTTAGATTTATAACCCAAGTCTAGATTTCGTGATTTGACTAAATTATTAACAATCTTCTCTAATTTATCAATTTTATCTTTTAAAATATTATTTTGTATTTCTACTTTTCTAAGAGTTAATTTCTTATTTTTATTTGAATTAATTTTGTTCATTACATTATTAGCATGCATATCTAATTTTGAAGAGAAAACTATACTAGAGCAAGTAGGATTAGTTAAGCTAGTGCGATCATGTGTTGCAAAAACTGGATTTTCATATAATGTAAATGTACTAACCTTAATTTCTCCCTCTAGATTCTTGGGTCTTCTTTCTGGGCATTGTCTTTTGCAGTGATCCATTAGTTTGCATTTGGAGCATTTGATGTATTTCTTCCCTCTCCTGATCATTTTCTCCTTCTCCTCCGATTGTGTCGGTCGAGTCTTATGAGTGGGGCATTCGTTTCTATAGTGCCCTCTCTCCCTACACTTAAAACAAATTATGAGAGATTTACAATTTGAATTTACAATTTTACCTTTTAGATCCGTGATAGGATCCTCCCCCTTGACTATTGCCATTTCAAATTCTGACTCAGATTCAGATATCTCGTCTTTGGCCATCAGTGCTATGATATCGGTTTTCTCTGATTCTTCTGAGTCTGGTTTGAAGGTTGACTCTGAGGATTCAATTTCAAATTCGGACTCAAGTTCTATTCGATCTTCTAACTCTGAAGGGATCTCATAAAGCTTGAGCACTTTCTCCCAAAGCTCCTTAGCATTGTTGAACTTTCCAACTCGATCAAGATTTGAATTTGTTAGTCCGCATAGGAGAATGTAAGTTGCTTTTGCATTTGCCTCGAATGTCCTTATTGTTTGTGCATCCCACTTGTCACAAGTGATGAGTACACCTTCTTTGGTGGGGAGAGTGAATCCAATATGGACTATGGTCCATATTTCCTCTTGTATTTTTAGTTGGTGCTCCATCTAGTCTTTCTAGTAACTAAAGTTTTCACTAGACAAGAGTGGTAGACTTGCGGTGTCGTATCCATCTTCATAGGCCATTTAAAAACCTAGCACAAAAATGAACAAAAAACTTGTCCCAGGACTTAATCCTGGATTAGTAGTGCGGTATAAGGATAGAAATAGAAATTCACAAATTTTGGGAAAAAATAATAAAATAATATTAAAATATTATTAAAAAATATTAAAAAATATTAAAATATTATTAAAAAATATTTAAAAATATTATTTCAAATTTTGTCAAATTCAATATTTTTTCAATACTAATAAACCGTGAAGAGATGAAAATGAATTTTTCAAAAATAATTTTGGAGGGAAAAAACGAAAGGCGTAAGGTTTTATTTTTAGCCTAAATAGACAAAAAGCCACAAAAGAAATGCTTGAATGGTGGTTTCACCTATTCGAAGCGACCCCGCTCTGATACCAATTGTTGGATCGAGACCGCGCTAGAGGGGGGGGTGAATAGCGCTCGTGGCTAAATTTTACGTTTATCGAAATCGTGAAAATATCGGAGTTACAACACGCAGCGGAAAGTAAACAAACACACAAAGAGACAAGCTTTTTACTTCGTTCGGAGCCTACGGCGACTCCTACTCGAAGGCCCGCGATCCTTGATCGCTTCCGGTGGGCAACAACTATAATCACGATAGAAATTACAAATTACACTGAAAGTATTGAAATAAACTTGTACCGACAACTTAAGAAAGAAGAAGATTGAAGCTCTGGGTTGTCGGAATGTCACAGCAGCACTTCGGAATGACTTTGTTAGCAGCACGTTGAAGAGGGAAAGCTCAGAACTTGATATTTTGAAGTGCTGATCGAAACCCCCTTATAAAGGGTGTTCAAGGCGCCTTGAGGCTGTTCAAGGCGCCTCCATGCTGCCGGGTCCTCCACGTGGATCGAGCTTGAACTGGTCGAAGTTCATCTGCTTAAGGCGCCTTAAACCTCACTCAAGGCGCCTTCTACCTTCTTCAAGGCGCTTCCAATGGTGCTTCGCAGCCAGCTCTAGCTTTGCACCCGAGGCGCCTCCAAGCTCCATGGAGGCGCCTCAGACACTGTTCATCCGAGGCTTTAGGTTGCTCCTTTGCACCTGCAAGATACGTTAGTCCCAAACACTATCCTGCAACACAAAGTTAGCACAATAAATATGATAAATGAAGTATAGACAGTCTCCGGACTGTCCGAGTCTGACTTCGGATTTCCCACCGGAAACCCTAGGTCGACCCGACGCCTACTGTTCCCTCTACGGGGAACGCGTCCTCACCTACTCCCCTCAGGAGAGATTACCTGATGCCAGTCCGGTCCTCCAGACCAACTGGACTTTCCGCCTAGGGTTACCACCCCCTAGGACCTAGGGTTACCGCCCCCTAGGATTTTTCTCCACCTAGGGTTACCACCCTCTAGGACCTAAGGTTGCCGCCCCTTAGGGTTTTCCTCCACCTAGGGTTACCGCCCCCTAGGACCTAAGGTTGCCGCCCCTTAGGGTTTTCCTCCACCTAGGGTTACCGCCCCCTAGGACCTAAGGTTACCTTCACCTAGGGTTACCACGCCCTAGGACCTAAGGTTACCCCCCTTAGGATTTTCCCTTGCCTAACCGCAGTTAGGACTTTCCTGAAACCTTATTTAACCACGTTAGATAACAAGGAATCTTAACTTTGAATCCCTTTGCCATTATCAAAACTGAGGTTCGATCGTCGGATGCTTACTGCACCAACAAAAGGTACTGTTTGTGATTAGAGAAGTTAGATCTTGAAGAAATAGATCTTAAAGAATAAGATCTTAGGGTTATGTAAGTGGAGATCTTGAGTCTAGGAGAAAAGAAATATCTAGATCTAGATGAAGTTTGTGGAAAAGAAAGAGTTTAAGACCTAGATCTGAGAAGATTTAGAGAAAAGGTTGAAGAAGAAAGGAGTTTTGGAGAGAAGAGGATGTTGAGATGAGGGGGTGTGTGGTGGACATGGCTTAAATCTAGCCGTGTATAGGAGACACGGCCTGAACAATTTTCTCCACACGGGTCGTGTAGATCTACACAGCCCCTCCCTTTTCCCTCTCGAGTTGACTCACACGGCCGTGCCAATTGGCACGGCCGTAACCTTCTTCTCCTCAGCTATCCTTGCACGGTCATGTTTGGGACACAGCTTTACCCATTTCTTCCTTTGGAATTAGCACACGGCCATGTCGGATGACACGGCCAGTGTATGCTTCTGTACTGGTTTCTTCACACGGTTGTGTGTGAGACACGACCAAGAAGCTTTCCTCCTCTGGAGTCTTCACATGGCCGTGTCTAGGACACGGCCATGCACCTTTTCTTCTCTAGGGACTCTACACGGTCGTGTCATATAGACACGGCCAAAGCATCTCCCTTCTCTGCAGCATATGCCTGGCCGTGTACAGCACACGACCATGCTCTGTTTTGCTCCACTTGATGATTTTTCTCCTTTCTTGCTTCTCTAATACTTCCATGCCCATGAAGCAATTATGGCCAGCTCATGGAAGCGAAATTTCGACCTGAAAACAAAAGAAAAAAAAAAGTAAAAGCACTACTAATGAAAAATAAAAAAAACATGAAATGCATTTAACTAAAAGAACACTTGGGTTGCCTCCCAAGAAGCACTTGTTTAAGGTCTTTAGCTCGACTAATTTTGATCACTCTTCTCTTTTCCTCGCCCTGGGAGGGCAAACATATTTTTTATTTTTGTTGGGAGGCCTTCTCCCAACATCTTCCACCACATTATTCTCTTCATTTGGTGGCCTCCCATGAGGATGGAAGTTTCATTCCTCAAGTTTGTAAATACTTGCCCTGCTACAAGCATTCAAAAGAGAAGAAACATGGTTAGAGGCATTAGATAAATCATATTCCAACCGTTCCTTACCAAATTACCAAAGAAAGTTTATGATTTTTAACATCTATAATAGCTCCCGCTATAGCAAGGAATGGTCTTCCCAATATGATAGGGATTTTTGGATCCTCCTCCATGTCTAGCACAACAAAGTCGGTGGGAATTATACTCCCACCTACTTCTACTGGCACATCTTCTATGATATCCATAGGGTACCTGCAAGAATGATCAGTAAGTTGCAGTGCCATAGTAGTAAGTTTAAAGTTTTTGAAACCTAATTTATTATAAATAAAATAATGAATGAGACTAACACTTGCCTCCAAATCACAAAAAGCTTTCTCGATAAATTCAGTTCCTATATTGCAAGGAATATAGAAGCTCCCTGGATCCTTCAACTTTGGGGAAGTATTCTTCTCAAAAAGAGCACTGCATTCCTCTGTAAGCGTTATGGTCTCTATATCTCCTCTCCTTCTTTTGTTCGACATGATGTCCTTCAAGAATTTGGCAAACTTGGACATTTGTAGAATTGCATCGATAAGTAGCACTTCAACACATATCTCTTTAACTTTCTCCAAGAATTTGTCAAATTCTTCATCCTTCTTGAGCATTACAATTCTTTGAGGAAAAGGGACAACTCTACTTTGTTGGTTAAGTGGAAGAGTCTTTTCAACATTAGTGGTACTCTCCTCATCATCATGAATCTGATTTGGCGTTGGAGGAGAGAGCTCTTCTTCAGTTTACATCCCTTTTGGAGCAGTCACTTGGGAATCTCCCAAGGTTCGTCCGCTCCTAAGTTCAATTCTATTACAATTCTCCATAGGATTAACATCAGGTTTACCAGGTAATTGTCCTGGTGCTCTAGAAGATGAGGAAGTTAATTGGGCAATTTGGCTATCCTAAATCTTTTGATGTCTATCAGAATTATCCATTCTCTAAGTAAGTTTCAAAATGTCCTGCTTCATTTCATTCTGATTAGAAATAATTTCTTCAAACATCTTTTCGATTTTAGACATAAGAAAGCCTTGAGAAGATTGTTGCTGAAAATTCTGCTGCCTAGACTGAAAATTAAGTCTTGCCCCTGTAGATGGTCCTTGATCTTCATTATTTCTATAGAAAAAATTAGGATGACTTTTCCACCCAGGGTTGTATGTATTTGAGTATAGGTTGTTCTGCCTTTGATTAAGACCCATGATGATGTCACATTGCTCTAATTGATTGATTTGTGCAAAAATAGCTCCCAAAGGACATGAGTCATTAGAATGTTCAGAGCTTCCACATACTTCACAAGATAAAACCATGGCATTGACCGTACTTGAAGGAGCTCCCATGTTTTCAAATATCTTTGTAAGAGCATCCAGTTTTGCAGCCAATAAAGTAACTACATCAACATCAAACTTCCATAATGCTTTTGTTGGGTTTACACCGGAATAGCCACCACTTTTCTCATTAGCCCATTGATGGTGATTTTGTGCTACACTTTCAATTATTTCTTCGGCTTCATCCAGGCTCTTGTTTATAAGTGCCCCTCCAGCAGTTGAATCAAGGGACACCTTTGTATGATAATTGATGTCATCATAAAATGTATGTAACACTAACCACTTCTCCAAACCATGGTGTGGGCATTGTTTGAGCATACTATTATATCTATCCCAAGCTTCAAATAGAGATTCTGAGTCAGCTTGTTTGAAACTTGCAATAAGATTCCTCATATGAGCCATTTTACTTGGAGGATAGAATTTATCAAGAAATTGTTGCTCACATTGTTCCCATGTGGTGATGCTATTTGGAGCTAAAGAATTCAACCATTGCTTAGCTCTATCTCTTAAAGAAAACCCAAACAATAGTAAGTGCACATCTTCGGAAGGAATATCATTCATCTTCATTGTGTCGCATATCTCATAGAAGATCTCCAAGTGTTGATTCGGGTCTTCATGCGGTCCTCCACCAAACTGATTTTGTTGCACCATAGAAATAATTGCAGGTTTAATCTCAAAATTATTTGCTTCAACTGAAAGTCTTGAAATACTAGATCAAAAACCCCTAGCGTAAGGTGCTGCATAATCCTTTAGTGGTCTATTAGCCATGATAGAATGTTCTTGTTCTTCTAAATGTCTTTGCAGAATTTTTCTCCTATGAAATGTTCTGTCTATCTCAGGGGCTAGAGGAAGAAGTTCTCCTACAAAGTTAGATCTTCGTATACACAAGAACAAGATTGCAAAATGATAGTTGTTCAAAAGAAAAAGAAAGAAGAACGAAACTGAATCAAAGACAAGAAAAACAGAGAAAAATTATATTAGAATGTTAGAAAATTAAAAGTGCAGAATTAGAATTGCAACAAGCAAGAAGTAGAAAAGAATACAAGAAAAAGTTATGAAAGCAGAATTCTAAAAATTAGATTCAACTATGCAAATGAAAAGAAAAGAAAAGTTATGTTTAGTCTAACTCAATTGATAATCTCTAATGTTATAGCGCAATCCCCGACAACGACGCTAAAAACTTGTTGACTCTCCGCAAGTGTACGGAAATGTCGTAAGTAATAATAAAAGATATCATATCCACAGGGACTGGAATAACCACTAAAGATGTCTCAACGCGAGTTAGCTAAACAACTAATCAATTGATTCACAGAAACAAAGTGTAACTATGAAAAGTAAAACATAGGAACAAAAGAATAAGAAACAAGAATAAGGGCTATGATAAAGGAATGTTCTAGGAGTTTCGATTTCTTTGTAAGATTATTCAATGTAAATGATCTACCAAATCTTATTCCTCAATTGTTCATCGTTTGTAGGAGGTTGTCGGTTCCCTCTTGCAATAGACAACTGGCCTAGGACTGAAATTTATACCTAAATGTGATCAATTAGGTATGAGTTCATGTTGTCCTTACACGGGCTTGCCTGTCACGTGCGCCCCTCGGATAATCAACATAAGAATTCTCATCTCTCCTCAACCGCATCAAGATATAAGAAATGAACACATACAATCTATCCTGCCCCCTTGAATAACCCTATTTCACCCTCGAGATCATCTCTCAAACGTCCTTACACGGGCTTGTTCCTGTCACAAACGTCCTTCAGAAAATCGAATGGGAAATAATCTCTACAAGATCCACAAGGTATTCAAACATTCAATCAAGAATAGACATTAGGTCTAAATCACAACATTGCATACAAGATCAAAGAGATGCAAAACAGGACAGAATCATTGAAATAGGAAATTGGCAAATCCACAAGAGTTTTACATCAAATCTTCATTACAAATACTCTCTCCATCCTAGAACAAGAGATCTAATCCATAGAACAAGGAAAGAAATCCAAAGATAAGAAGAATACAGGCATCTTGATCCCAAATCCAAGAAAGAAAGGGAAGAAAAGTTTATCTACGATGAAGAACCGTCTTCGGATCCAATCCTTGTTCCTCAGAGTCGAAACGATGAAGATCTGCCCTTAGATCGCCGGAAATCCCTCCAAGAAGGTGGAGGAACGCCCCAAAACTCCTTTCCCCCAAAAAGGGAGAAGATCCCCTTTCAATTCATGAAGGAGGCCTTATATAGAGGGGAGGTTTGGGCGCCACACGACCCCGAGACACGGTCGTGTGAGGTTCACACGGCCAAGGCCACTCCCTTCTCTGCCTACCTTACACGACCGTGTGTGATACACGGTCGTGACATGCTTCTTCAACTCCCTTTGCATGGTCGTGTAGATCTACACGGCCTACACTGCCTCTGCCTTTGGAAACCTTGCACGGCCGTGTGGTGCACACGACCAGGGCCTTCTTGGTCTCTGGAAACTTTGCATGGTCGTGTGGTGTACACGGTCGAGGCTTCTTTTGGCTTCAAATCTTGGCACGGACGTGTAAGGTTCACACGGCCGAGACCACTTCCTTTTCTGCTGCAACCACACGGCCAAGGATCTTCACACGGCCTGGGCAACCCCCCATAGCAGGGTCGTGTGAGGTTTAGGTACAGTGCCTTCCTCTCTAGCTTCGCTTGTATATTTGGCCTCGAACATGAATCCTTCACCAAATTCGACCCCCTGTATACAGAAAATGTACAAAAACAGATCTCCGAACAAAAAGAGTAAATATGCTAAAAGGAAAGCTAGAAGTACGAAAATACATAAATAAAACATGTTCAAAGTATGTGAATGTGCATCAAAACATACTAAACAAGAGTATATAATCTACGCACATCACCCAACATATCAAATAAGATATATTAACCTAACTTAAATTATTTATTAAATACCTCAAAATAATCCAGTCAAAATTTATCATTTAAAAGCATCACTGGACGATTAATAACTCCCATATTTCTTTTTAAACGCTAGTTTATAACTTATGTAGTTGTCATAATACAATCTTTTGCACTCGTTTTGGATTGGAAATCAAATTATGTCTAACCGATAATTGTGCTGACTATGTGTTGATTGTTGTGGTCCTTTGTCAAAGACAAATGATATCAGTTTGTGTTTCTCGTGATATTTGTCTATATTCACAAGGTGTTTTTTCTCTCGTTTCTTAGGTATCAAAGTTATGTAAGCATAGTTTAGTTTAGTTTAATAACTCTGAATTTATTCCATATGGAACCTTGTGGTTTTTATTTGGCCAAGTTCCTGTATGTCATTTCAATTTCTTCCATTGGGATGGGAATAGCAACCTTAATCAAGTCAAAATTTTTATCCCTGCACAGTTACTCGGCTTATTTTATTTATTTATTTATTTTATACTCATTTATCAGTCAACAGATGATGCTCTGTTTGAATTCATTACACTCTATAGAAAATATTATCAATCTTGCAGGTCTTTTTTAGGAAGGAATTCGGAGGATAGAGATAAACACAGCAGATCCACAAGCGTGAGGCAGAGGATGTCAACAGAACTGCGTGGGTCAACTTTTGACTTTCTTGCTAACCTATTGTTTCATTTGTTAGATTCCCTGTCAGTTTAAATTAACACAACAAGTAATTATTCAACGAATCCACGTCCCGTCCTTGGTTTTAGTTATCATTGATTTGACGGTTATTATAAATTTGATTTCAGTTATTTCTGCTTTTATAATTTAAGGATTTCTCGAGATAAGATTGAATTGATTAATACAAAAGATAATTGTTAAAATAAGAATTTTATTCTCGATAAAATTTAAAAAAATATATCCTCTTATATACTGATTAATTATATCTTCTTGATTTACTTGCTTATAGATGATTATAAAATTCATCATATAAAATTATTGAAATCACGGATTCCACTTTTTACTTTTTACTAGAAGACTATAAGCATCATCACTTTCACCACTGTAGTTATCGTCATCACTTAAATTTACAAATCTGTAATTTATTTATATTTTTCTCTGGTGCTCCATGGATTCCGCAGCTGCGGACAGGTCCACCTGGACGTATCAGCGTTGGATTCCGTCCAAGAGAATGGAAGCGGTCGCAGGTCGCAGGTCGCTGGTCGCTGGTCGCTGGTCGCTGGTCGACCATCGCTGGTCGCTGATCACAGCCGTGTGATTTTGACACATTAGGGGGCCATAATTAATATATTTGCAGCTTTTTATTTTTGAAAAGAGAAATGGTTTTAACAGTAGTGTCGGTCCCCTGTTGTTTGGTCTTTAAAACAGCTCTAACTGCTCCTTGTTTGATTCGTCATTTATCTCAAGGCTGGAGTTCGCCTCTTCCTATCGTTTTACTACTTCCGTCGTGCTTTCGATTCAAGTTCCTTTTTATGAAGGTAAGCAATCGCAAAGCTGTAGTATTCTTCATTTGATCATATTGTGTTCTTGTTTTTGTAGCTTGATTAATTACGAAAGCGAGTTTCTTTGAGTTTTTATGACTGTTTTTGCCCTTTCCCCCAAATTTTTCTTTTTGTTTGTGGTTTTCGGAAAGAGTTTTTTTATTGCCTCTCTTGATTTTGTAGTTATTTCCATCTTCCCTTTGTGATTTTGACAACATGGTTTAATTCAGTCAAAAAGAGGGATTTCGTGGACAAAGGGGTGAAATTTCGGTTGCTCTAAATCTAAACTAGCTAGTATTTCTACTTGGGCACTCATGTAAGTTCACAAGTTTTAGATATGGCTTTACTTTTTCCCTCTTCATTTACTTCGATCAATTCTCTTCTATTTCTCTAGCTATGTGCTTCACTTAATTTTAGGTCTCATATTGCTTTATTGTAGGTCTGTCTTGATGAGCAACATAGAGTTATGAGATAGAGTCATATGGTGCGAGAATAACAAATAAATATGTAATCTGTTCATATTTGTGCGGCCAATTTGTGATTAGGGCACAATTATTGTGGAATAGAACAAGAAGATTATTTTAGGTATATGGATATTGAACTTGCATGTTGCTTTTCGGATAAATCGCCATGGTTATTCTAGTCCAGTCGTCATGCTTACTTTGTTGGATATCTATATGCAGTCTAGACGATTACTTGTATTCTCGGATTGTATTTCTATTGATTATCTGAGCGATCCTGAAAATGTTTGCAGTGCAGAGCATTTCTCCTCTTTTTTTTTTTTTTTTTGTAAAGTATATTATTTACTGAGATGTTAAAGACCTTTACAGATGCACATGATCGTTTACATCTTTTTTTTTTTACTTTGGTAACATATTTTGTTACTCCAGGAACACGGAAATGAAAAGGGATTATCAGTAGGATGATTCTTCATTTGCCAGATTAATACTTCAATGCAAACATCTACAATCAAGGTTTGATGCATGCTAGTGTGGAATCTCATATTATGACTGAAAATCCCCGATCTTCAGACTATTCTCCTACCGAGGATGCGTCCAAGTTTACAAATGCACAATCTCTGCCAAGTCAAATGGAATTCTGCACTCTTGAATCCTCCTTACCAACTGCTAATCATAGTGTGCAGAATTCTCCATCTTCCCTCAGCATCTCTCCGAGCAGCTGGAGCCCCATGTCCCAGCTAGATTGGCACTCTGATTACGTCCATGGATCTCCAGTCGGTGCTTTGTGTGTTACTGAAGATCAGCATGACCTGAAGTCCAAGTTAAGGGAGATCGAGAACGAGATGCTGGGCTCTGAATTTGATACTGTTGAGCAACTGAAGAACACCTATCCAGCCCATCTGCCTCTGGATCCAGAGAAGTGGAGGCA
Source organism: Zingiber officinale (assembly GCF_018446385.1). Classification (NCBI taxonomy): domain Eukaryota; kingdom Viridiplantae; phylum Streptophyta; class Magnoliopsida; order Zingiberales; family Zingiberaceae; genus Zingiber; species Zingiber officinale. The sequence continues at coordinate 101,488,269 of NC_055997.1, forward strand.
ACTGATGGGAATTCCTGGAGGAGGCTTGAAACAGCATCTCGTAGCCTGTGCAAGAGCTATTGCAGAGAATGATCTCGTTGCTGTTGAATGGCTGATTCCGGAGTTAAAGCATATGGTTTCAGTTTCTGGGGAACCAATTCAACGATTAGGAGCATACTTGCTTGAAGGCCTAATCGCTAAACTGTCCGCCTCTGGTAGTTCCATCTACAAAGCTTTGAAGTGCAAAGAACCTGCTAGTTCTGATCTCCTCTCCTACATGCATATCCTTTATGAGGTCTGTCCATACTTCAAGTTTGGCTACTTGTCTGCGAACGGAGCAATTTCAGAGGCGATCAAGGATGAAAACACGGTTCACATTATCGATTTTCTGATCGCTCAGGGAAGCCAGTGGGTTACTCTCATTCAGGCCCTTGCAGAAAGACCTGGTGGTCCGCCACATGTGCGAATCACTGGAATTGATGATCCTTTCAATGCATATGCACGAGGTGGTGGTCTACACATCGTGGGACAGAGACTCTCTCGACTCGCTAGTTCATGCGGTGTGCCTTTTGAGTTTCATGCTGTACCGATATCAGCATGCGATTTAGAACTTGAACACCTGGATGTTCAACCAAATGAGGCATTGGCAGTGAACTTTGCAATGCAGCTGCATCACGTACCAGACGAGAGCGTGAGCACAAGGAACCACCGGGATCGAATTTTGAGGATGATCAAGAGTCTTTCCCCTAAGGTAGTGACGCTCGTTGAGCAAGAAGCGAACACAAATACAGCTCCTTTTTTCCCAAGGTTTTTGCAAACCCTTGAATACTATACTGCCGTCTTTGAATCTATCGATGTGACTCTTCCAAGAGAAAACAAAGATAGAATGAGTGTAGAGCAACACTGCCTTGCAAGGGATATAGTCAATGTGATTGCTTGTGAGGGTGCCGAAAGAGTGGAGAGACATGAGCTCTTTGGGAAATGGAAGTATCGGTTAACCATGGCCGGATTCCAGCCATCTCCTCTCAGTCCTTTGGTGAATGCAACCATCAAGACACTGTTACATAGCTATTCACAGTACTACCAACTTGAGGAGCACGCTGGCGTACTTTATCTCGGATGGATGAACAAGCCTCTGGTTGTTTCATCTGCCTGGAGATGATCGGGGAGATTTAATAATCTAATGATGAATGTTTGGTCTATTTACTTGTAAACTAATACATGAGCATGTATTATGGTTATTGCTGTTCTTCACAGGTAAAAACCTCATCGTCATGTTATTCAGAATATCCCTATTAGATTTCTGTGTTTTTTGACTTGAAAATGCCATTGATATAAATTTAATTTAAGAACAAAAGATGCTGCTACCTGGACTGATTGTTATGTAATTGCAGAATTAGCTTTTGGAGTGAGATTCCGAACTTAAGGAGAAACAATAAAAGCAATATCAATACTAATTTAAAAATCCGGCCCACGTCGAGATATATATAGGAATGACGATAGACTAGATTGTATATATCCAGTCTCCATCCGTATTTATGATATTCATCCTCGTCTATTGGATATTCAACTTTCATCATTATACTAGGATTGAATATTCATCTTTATTTTCATATCCATTAAAAAAATTAAATATTGTGAGTAAGAGTTAAATTAAATTAATCAACGGAACCGATTGAAATTAAAATTTTAATTCAATTATTTCATAATTTTATTTTATTTTTTAAATGATTATTTCGAAGAATTTAATTTCAATTTTAATGATTTTTTTTAAATATGTTGAATTAGATAACACCGAACCTAAGACTATCGGTCGGTCACATAGAAGTTTCCCTAGAAGTCCAGTATTTCGTGGTTGTGCGTTTCATTTGGAGGAAAAATTCATATAAATACATCGTAGTTGGGGATTGAATTGTGGATATTTGAATGACAACTTGATGTCCTTCTGTTACATTGTAATCCCAAGGCTAATGTTGATTTTAAAAAATTAATACTGTTTATTTTTCAACTGCACATCAACTTTGGTGTTATTTTTTAAAAATTAACATCAAAATTTAACTATATTTTATATATTGAGTATTCGGATGGATTAGATTTTATAAGACTGTCTTCATATAGATATCAGATCCTCTGTCTTTAAATTTTCTTATCCCCGTATCTTACTTATCGCTCTCAACCCATTATCGGCGGTCTCCGGTCGTCAGCCTTACCAGAATTATCTCATGAGGGAAGGTGAACCGAGGGAGATCGCAGTCGGCATGATCAGTACTAGAAGTTGGCCAAATCTGAGTAGGAGCTTTGATCGACAATGGAGGAAATTCTACTCAGATCCAGCCAGATTCTAGTGTTGATCGTGCCGATGATGATCCTCTAGATTTACCTTTCTTAGGGTATAATTCTAATTGAGCCAACGACCTCCAACCGTCAACCATAGGCTAGAACGATTATATGAGTGAAATATGGGAACGGCCTCAAGAGATTTTAGGAACACAGAATCCGATCTTTTTCGTACCTAATCATAACACGATTATTTAATTATTTAATCAGGTTAACAAAAAAAAAATATTCTCTTATTTCTATTGGAGGGGTGATCTATACTTTCGCTTGATTGTCCTAAAAGGATGACAATATTTATAATAATATTTTCAACTCTATAGATTAGCCTTAGCGGATAACAACTTTCACGTCAATTTAATACAAGTTACAGTCTCTCTTTTATGAAGATACACTTTTTAAATGCATATGAGAAAAGCCCAAAGAATGAACATGAAGCAGTGAGGGTGATGAGCGAAGTAACTAAAAAAAAATGAGAGTTTGACGTGTTTATAAATTGTGAATGCATAGAAAACCCTGACGGAATTTTTATTCAAAATTAATTGAATAAAAGCAATAGGATTCAAGTTATACCCTTGCAATTTCAAAACTTAATTTTCATAATTATAACGCCACTTTTCTTGCTTATAGAGATAATATATAACTGTAGAACATCATGATAACGTGTATATCATATATTTAATACTTTTTACAAACCTGGTATATGGTAAATAGTTAATACTTAGGAATTTTGTGATAAATCGAAACAATTGGGTAGAAGAATGGATAGATGGGTTTTCTTTATTTATTTATTTATTTGCAAAAATTGCAATCACTTAAAAATATTTTTTACTTTCAAATGCATTATGTGATAACACAAATGCATACAAATATCTTGTAAGAAAGATTAACAAAATAATTAACTTATCAATAATTATGTGATGGAGAATAAAAATATACTATAACTATAAACTAGATTTGCAATTGTTAAAATGCAAAGGAAATAAAAGAAACAAATACAAACAACAAAAACACAACAAATAAAATTTTACGTGGTTCAAGGTAGTACCATTATACTGTCTTCTTCTTGGACACCTTTTACATAGTTCAAGGTAACACCAGTTTACTTTCTTCTTTTAGGACACTTTTCAAAGGTGAAAAAATCTCTTACAAACTTGATCTCTTACAAGTAACATAAATATATACAAAGATAAAAATTAAAATGAAATACAATGTAAAAAATAATTTATAGCTGTGATCTTTGCTTTTGATGTTCCTCGCAGTCCACATTGCGACAGTCCTTCCGAACTTGCCTGTGTGAGTCCATGCCAAACCATAAGCAAATGTGACATAAAGATGCAGTCCAGGAAGCTCATGGACTTTAAAGGGGGAGGATTAAAAGTAACCCTTTTGAGTATATCCTTAGAAAGGATAAGTTCTCATGGACTCTCAAAGGTGAAGGATCTGTAGGATCGAGAAATAGCACTAGAGAGAGGGTAAATAGAGCTCGTGATTTTTTTCATATTTTTCATAAAAAATCAAAGTAAAAGATGCATAGCAGAATAACAAAAAAAATATATACATAATTTATTTTACTTGGTTTGGAGCCTATGACAACTTCTACTTTAAGGTCCGCGATCGTCGACCGCTTTCGTTAGGCAATTCATTATCAATTCAGAAATATACAAAATATGAAGATACAAATTTTGCTTTTAAAGTAAAAGTATTGATAATAAGAAAGTTTCGATGTAGTGTGCAGTTGTTAGAGCAGTGTTGCAACGTAGTAACGCCAGAGATCGGAGTAGTGGTGAACTTTCAAGCATTTGGTTGATTTTTGAAGTTGTATGTATACTGTTGGTCGAACCCTCCTTATAAAGGAGGATCTAGGTGCCTCTATGCCATCAAGGCACCTTATATAATTGAAGCTTATCTAATCCGCACTCGTCAAGCATTATCTAAGTCCAGGCGCCTCAATCCTTTGAGGCGCTTGGATTGCTGCCATGCCGAACGCTGAGTGGAGCTCCTCCTAGTCTCCTCTATCCTATCCCAAGTGTCTCAATCCCTTTAAGGCATCTGGATCTGAAGTGCACTGACTAACCAAAAGTTGACACCTCACCTTGCTTTGCACATCGAGGTGATAGAGGTGCCTGAATACCTTTCTAGTGCCTATATCTTTAGGTGTCTGGATCCATCCATGCGCCTGTATTAGCTGATCCGAGCTTAGTTAACTCTATAAAACTAAATTAGCACAAACAAACATATAATATGAAATTAGCACATTTTGATAGTCTCGGACTGTCCTATCCTGACTTTTAGGTTTCCCATGAAATCCTAGGTTGGACCAACATCTATTGTTCTCTCACCAAGGAACTTATCCTCACTTACTCATCTCTAGAGAAATTATCTTTTCCAAACACTTGTTTGGACTTTTGCTCAGCTCTAATCTTGACCTCTGGGACTTCCACTAGACGTCCAATCCTCAACCCTCCTAGACTTTCGTCTGATGTATGCGACCCCCTAGGACTTCTTCCTGATGTCCTCGAAGTCTTCTACCTAGTCCACCCGACCAGGACTTCGTGTCCAATCCTCTCGACCTGAACTTCGTGCCTAATCCTCTCGACCAAGACTTTGTTACCTAGCCTCAACTAGGTCTTGTATATACACTCAGATAAGGTTGTTAGATCACAAATAAACTTAAATTTGAACCTTTACCAATATTAAAATATAAGTTTGATTAGTTAGTGCTTTCAGCACCAACAGGAGCGTGAACAATCCCTTTAGATACATCCCTGGAAAGATTAAGTCCTTATGGACTCCAAAAGGTGAAGGATCAAGAACAACTCCTTTGGTTACATCCTTAAAAAAATCTCATGGACTTAAAGGTATATGGACTCGAAAGTTCACAAACTCATAAGTATATAGACTTAAAAGTGCATGGACTCAAAAGTACAAGAAATCAAAAGTATAAGGATTGGAAGCATCCCCTTTGAGAACATCCCTAAATTAATCTGGCGATTAGTGTATCTTCTCGAGTAAATCCTTTCTAATTCCTACTTTCCATAACCAACTGATGACACAGGAGCATCCCTGCTAGAGAATGTCCACAGGTTGTCACCCAAGCTAGCGAGAACATTCCCCATGGGAATATCTCCACTGGGTTATCTCCCCTCTGATTATTCTACTTTATCATCTCTATTTAATATCTCTCTAACTAGCAGTTCGGCAAAGGACGACGCTAGCTAGTTCGCAAGAGTAGTCCCTCTGTGGAGACATCTCCCATGCACTTCAGTCCTCCCAACCAATCCGCTAATTCACTCCTACCAACGCTCCTTGATTCAAAAGTCCAACCTAACAGAGGGCATAGTCAGCTATGTCATGAAAGAAGTCCATTATGAAACTTCTTCACTAAATCCATGTAGTGAAGTCTGAGAATAGCAGAAAATATAGAAAGGCAGTGGAAATGGGTTTCATAATTCATAGGCTAATAGAAAGGGGAATATCCATCAAATCATAGCATGCTCCATATCTAATCAAACGACAACCATTATTCCATACCTAAAAGTTGACTCATACCTGTCCATAACATGGTGAGCCCCAGATGTCAGAGTATCTCTTTAACATGAAGTGATAGCTGCCTCATGCATGAAATCATTTCTTGCCCATGCCACATAAAGGTGAACTTACTGTTGGTGTAGTTTGCACTAACAGTTTAACTCAGATTTTGATGAATGACAAGTGAGTTAAGTTAGATGTTTTGTGATCTAACTATTTTACCGAGTGTGCAGGAATTCACGAGTCCAAAGGACTGGATACCATGCTAAAATCCAGCTAGGTCCGCGGGACCGGATAGCTGGTCCAAAAACCATATAGGTCAACGGGCCGACCGGATATCTGGCATGAAGTCTGGTTGGGTCCACGGGACCGGACAACCAGCAGAAGTCTAGTTGGGTCCGCGGGACCAGACAACTAGCATGAAGACCTGGTGGGTCAAGAGGCTAGTCAACCAACAACAAAATGGTAAGTAAAGATAGGTCACTGGAGAAGAGTGACTAGGTGAGTATACGTTCCCCGAAGACTGGACTAGACTGGAAACTCAAAGTCAGGACTGGGCAGTCCTAAGGCTGTCAAAACTTATCTTTATATGTTTTATTATTTGTTATTCTAACTCTATTTTGCAGGAAGACTAACATTTGTGCAGTTTAGAATATTATCAAAATCGGTCGACAGAACCTCAAGATCGATCGTCCGAACCTCAGGATCGGTTGACCGAACAGTGGATATGCGGTGACCAAGATCAGCGAGATTGATCGGATCAGACCAGATAAGCTAGTGAAGATAGCGGGATCAGTCGACCGAACGGAGAGATCGGTCAACCAAATGAAGACTCATCCGAAGCTGAATCTGGGTGGGAAGATGAACCGAATCAGGCAGGAATGGTCGATCGAATAGCTGGATCAATCGACCGATTAGCGTCGAGTCAAACTCTGGTCCCAAGATCAGTGGATTTAGATCAAGTCTAGCTCAGCTATATAAAGGGTCTCGATCAACACTTCGAATACACAAAAAAAAGATAGAACTTGATACTGCGCTTCTACGATCCTTTTGCTGCTTCGACTACAATCTGCTACTGCACTACTACCCCACAATATCCGACCACTGCCGGCAGACCAACACACGAGCCTGTTCAGATTCCTTTCCTTTAAAGTGTTGGTAATGAAATTTGTATTTAATGTTTACCTGTCATACTTGCAAAAAGGAAGTGTAGGTTGTTGCACTGTCCTACTTTCATCTTGTATTCGATAACCTCTTCCGAGGGTACCGGAAGAGGCCTTTAGTGGATTACCCATCGATAGGTCCATGGGACCTAGGTCTTGGAATTGGAGTCTTTGCAGACTCTGAACCAAGTAAATTGACTGTGTTTGCGTATTTCCTTGTGCATCTTTTCTGCTTCATTGTCTAACTTAGTTTTCCGCTATGTACTTTGATCTTAGTTTTAAAAAGCAAAGATAAGTTTTCCAAAACCATGTAATTCACCCCCCCCCTTTCACGTGTGACTCGATCCAACAAGTGGTATCAAAGCAATGTTCTATTCTGAATTGGTGCAACCACCAATCAAGCTGGGGGAATCATTTTATTTTGGATTTCATATTTTTAAAACTTATTTGAATTGGTAAAATTTACCTTTTCAAATAAATTTTTTTCGTACGGCTTTACTTAAAGTTAATGCAACACCACTCGAGTCATCTATAGTTATTTTTTTTTAAGCACTGCTAATCCAAGACCAAGTCTTGGTACCTCCCTCTAGTTTTCTTTATTAGCAAGGTTCATGGTCCAAAACAAGGGATACAACATCGTTCGTCTATGACTCTTCAATGAGGACGATTTTTCATACTGGAAGAAGCAGATGGAGGTGTACCTAAAGACTGACTTTGACCAATGGTTTAGCGTTACCAAAGGGTTTATAAAGGGCAACATCTATGCAATTAACCTAACCAATTCTTCACTTAAGTGTCACTTGACACAAAAGGAAGAAACTTGGTTATGACATAGAAGAATGTCCTACACAAAATTTAAAAAACTAACATAAATTAAATGGTTTAGTTAGAGGATTACCAAAATTACCTGACTTAGACTTAATAATTTGTAATACCCGTCAACAAAGAAAGCAAACCAAATCAACCCACAAATAAACTAATCAAACTCAAACTAATTCAATACTAGAATTATTGCACCTAGACCTATTTGACTCCCATGGAATCAAATTCATGAATGGGAGTCTCTATTGCCTAGTAATAATAAATGATTACTCGAGATTACCTGGGTAAAATTCTTAAAAAATAAAGATGAAACGTTTGAAGTGTTCAATAATTTTTGCAAACAAACTAAAAATAAAAAGACCAAAAAATAAAATGAATTAGAAGTGATAATGGAGGTGAATTTAAGAATCATAACTTTAATCTATTTTGCCTTGAAAATGATTATCATCACGAATTTTCATGCCCTAAAACACTCCAACAAAATAGAGTAGTAGAAAAAAAATAGAACCCTACTTGAAGCCTCTAGGACAATGCTAAATGAATATCAACTTTCAAAATACTTTTGGGCAAAAACTATTAGTACAGCCTGCTATGTACAAAATACAACCACAATAAATAAAAATCATAATAAGACTTTATTTGAACTCTATTATAATAAAATACCCAATATCAAATACTTTAAAGTATTCGGATGCCCAGTTTATATATTAAATACAAGAGAATACTTAGGAAAATTTACCTCAAAAGTAGAAAATAAAATTTTTATGGGTTACTCATTAAATAGTAGAGGGTACAGAGTATATAATAAAAATACACTAAGAATTGAAGAGACCACAAATGTAAAATTTGAAGAATCTAACCTAAACCTAGAACAAACTCATATTCAACCAATTGACTTTGTTAGATGTAGCACTAATCTATGGGGAGCAAGTGACGAAGAAGGACATTAATCTCAAGAACAACAAACTAGAACCATAAGAGTTAACCCAAACCATTTACTTGACTAAGTAATTTGTGACCCAGATCTAAGAGTCCAAACTAGATCATCCTTTAGAAACTTAAGTCAAATAGCTTTAATCTCTAACATCGAACCCAAAACAATAAAAGAATCATTAAGTGATCCAAATTGGATCTTAGCCATGCAAGAGGAACTAGCCCAATTTGAAAGAAATGAGGTATGAGATTTAGTTCCATTACCATAAAATAAAAGGATAATCGAAACCAAATGGGTCTTTAGAAACAAACTAAATGAAAAGGGGGGAGTTGTTAGAAACAAGGCCAGATTAGTAGCAAAAGGATTCAGCCAAATTGAGGGGTTTGACTATGATGAAACCTATGCACCAATTGCTAGACTCGAATCAATTAGAATGTTACTGAGTTATGCAGCTTATAAGAGATTCAAATTATATCAAATGGATGTTAAGTCAGTCTTTCTAATGTTGGTTAGTCCTAGGAAGATCGTACCGGTTCCACTGTACAAAAATTTTGTACAAGTGTCGAACCTTTCCTAAATAACCTATTGTGTTCTTTAAAAGTTAAATTAGGAATCGCAGACGGAACTTAACATCATTGATTCCAAATTTAACTTATCTGTTCTTAATGGTTTAGATTTAGATCGTAAGCGGAACTTAACACTATTGATCCAAATCCACCTATGTTATAAATTCCATTAAATATTAATTTCCAAAATTGGCTTCCAGGACTGCATGGCGAGACACAAGGCCTTCTTGGGTATGGGAGCATCCACCACCGCCTAGACAAAGCCTTTTAAGGAAAACTAATATTTAATTTCCTTATATAACTCTAGGTTTAACCAAAAGGAACAATCGAATCATAAATTCGAAAAACAAAAACAAAGAAAACACAACTTTGAAACAAATCCGAAAAACTAGAATCTAATGCCTCTTGTGTTTGGAATTCTTACAAAGAAAAAATAACTAGCATGATGCGAAAAACAATTGCTAATTATACCTTCTCTTTGTATGCTAATAACCTCAAGATCTTCTGCCGTATTCCTCACCTCGCCTTGGACGTCGTGTGGGTGACGATCCTCCAAGATGAACACCACCCAAAGCCTTCTTCCTCCTCCTCTAGAATTCTACCACCACCACCACCAAGGAGCAAAAGAGAGCAAGGGGAAAAGAGAGGGAGAGAGGGTCGACCACAAGAGGATCACCAAGCAAGAGAATAAGAATTGTTATATCATGTGGCCTCTCCTCCCCTTCTTTTATAATACTTGCCCAAGGCAAATAAGGAAAGACTTTTTACAAAAATTAAAATCTTCCTCTTGTTTTTCCTTTTCCCCTTTTATTTTTCCTTTTCTTTCCTCTTGATTGAATCAATCACCAATCAATGATTTAATTGATTTTATTTGGCCGGCCCCTTGCTTGGGCACCAAGCAAGGGTGGCCGGCCCCTTTAAGGAAGGAAAAATAATTTTTATAAAAAATTTATAAGCTCTTATAAAATTTTTCAAGCTCTCTTTCAATATCCTAAAGTGGGAATTAAAAAAGGAAAGTTTTAAAAATTAAAACCATGTTTTAAAATTTAAAACTTCTCTTCTAAAAATTTTCTTTTTTAACATGGTTACAAAAATAGAAAATTTTAATTTTAAAACTTCTCTTTATTTTTTCTAAAACCATGAGGATGATTATAAAAGGAAAATTTTAAAACTTTTAAAACTCCCTATTAAACCATGTGGCATAATTCAAATAAGGAAAGTTTTATATTTTAAAATTTCTCTTTTAAAACTTATAGTTTTCTACAAAGAAAAGATTTTAAAAATTCAAAACACCCCTCCTTATTTGACAAATTATGGTCAACCCTTCATTGCTTGGACGCCAAGCAAAAGGGCCGACCCCTTAAGAGGAGATGGTGGCCGGCCCTTGCTTGGTCACCAAGCCTTGGACCAACCTCCTTCTTGGACACCAAGAAGGGCTTTTATTTGGATGGACTTGAGACTTTAATGAGGCTACGACAGGGACCTAGAGGAGAAATTGGTTTTGGCCTTCCGATAAGCTTGAGTATCCCGTGTTCGCCCCGAACACACAACTCAAGCTCATCAATAATAACTCATTCCACTAGAGAGCTATTATTGCACTACCACACCAATCCCAAATTACATTATGGGCTCCTTCATATATGAGTGTGTTAGTTTTCCTGTGTTTAAGATAACGAATGCCCACTAATTAAGTAAGTCACTGACAACTTCACTTAATTAATATCTAGCTCCAAGAGTAGTACCACTCAACTCTATTGTCATGTCGGACTAAGTCCACCTGCAGGGTTTAACATGAAAATCCTTATGAGCTCCTCTTGGGGGCATTCTCAACATAGATTTACTAGGATATAGTTTCCTTCTATAATCAACAACACACACTATAAGTAGTATCATTTCCCAACTTATCGGGCCTATTGATTTATCAAGCTAAATCTCACCCTTTGATAAGTTAAAGAAATAAATACTAAATATATGTGCTTGTTATTATATTAGGATTAAGAGCACACACTTCCATAATAACTAAAGTCTATTTCTTTTATTAAGTTAGTATAAAAAGAACTTACCTAAAATGATCCTACTCAATACACTTAGAGTGTACTAGTGTAATTTATTAGTCAAGATAAACTAATATCTAATTACACTACGACTATTCCAATGGTTTGTTCCTTTCCATCTTAGTCATGAGTAACTGTTTATAATTTATAAAGAACTGATAACATGATCTTCTGTGAGTGACACCGCATACCATGTTATCTACATTATAACTTAATTGAACAACTACACTTAACAAATAAAATGTAGACATTTGACCAATGTGATTCTTTTATTTCAAAAATAAATGTTTACAAAAGCTAGGCTTTTAGTATATACTCTAACATCTAAATGGACTGATTAAGGAAGAGGTGTATGTAGGTCAACCCCTTGGGTTTGAAAACTTATAATACCCTAATCATGTGTTCAAATTAAAGAAAGTCTTGTATGGCCTAAAACAGGCCCCTAGAGCTTGGTATGAAAGGCAGACCACATACTTAATCTCAAAAAGCTTCAAACAAGGTCAAATAGGCCCAACCCTTTTTGTAAAAGTAATTAATCAAGATCTATTTATAGTTCAAGTCTATGTGGACGATATAATATTTGGATCGACTAACTCAAAACTGTTACAAGAATTCATAACGTTAATGGAATAGGAGTTTGAAATGAGTCTGGTAGGACAACTAACATCTTCCTAGGTCTACAAATCAAATAAACAAATAAAGGTAACTATGTTTATCAACAAAAATATACACTTGATCACTTAAAAAATTTGGAATGGAAAACTCTAAAGACATTAAAACTCTAATGGCTACTAATACAACCCTAGATAGTGACCCAAATGGAAAACCTATAGACCTAAAATATTATAGAAGTGTCATAGAAAGCCTACTGTACCTAACTACAAGTTGACCAAATATCTTATTTGCAGTCAGTATGTGTGCTAAGCACCAGACTTGTGCCAAGGAATCACACTTAGGTAATGTTAAAAGAATTTTTAGATATTTAAAGGGTACATCCAACGTAGGAATGTGGTACCCTAGGATAGCAAATGTTGAACTTATAGGTTACTCTGACTCAGATTATATCGGCTGTAAACTCGATAGGAAAAGTACAAGAGATGGTTGTCAATTACTTAAATCATCACTTGTCAGTTGGCTTAGTAGAAAGCAGCACTGTGTTGCTTTATCTACTGCTGAGGTAGAATATATAGTGATAGAGAGATGTGTTACATAACTCCTATGGATGATGCACACCCTAAAAGACTTCAATTTAAACTTTAAAAACACAAAAGTATTCATTGATAACATTAGCTCAATCAACTTGAAAAAAATCCAGTGCATCATTCAAAAACTAAACACATTAAAACAAAACACCATTTTATCATAGATCATGTCACTAAGGGAGATATTGAACTTAAATATATTGAGTCTAAATTTAACTTAGCTGACATATTTACCAAACAACTCCCTGAGAATGAATTTAGCAACTTGCGATGATAACTAGGAATGTGTTTCATAGAATAGGACTTCTCTTCAAATAATTTCTTAAAATGGTTTGAAAAATCTAAGGAAAAATCTTTACTTTTATCTTCTTAAAATTCTCATTTCCTTAGACTTTCAAAATTGATTTAAGCCTTATACTAGGTCAAATCCATAAAAAGTATGTTCTTATAGATCTAGGACTTGAGTATCTTACAAACACACTAAGTTTATCTTGATTGTGTATTCACAAACTTAGACTAGCGTGAGATGCGTAGGCCCTTTGCCTGGACTTAAGATGCTTATATTTGTGCATCAACACAAGTCTGGGCGAGAAATACCAAATTATAGTGATCAGGTTAAGTAATCCATCTTAGTTATATACTAACTATATACTTAACTTGACTAACCAAATGTACACTCTATCTTCTGATAGTTAGTTAGTAACTACTGATTACTTTGTAAACATTTTAACATTAATTTGACAAGCTATTTTTTCTTGGAAACAATTTTGTTACTTTATCAAAATGTACGTTTTATAAATTTAACTACAAGTATTTTTAAAACTATTTTAAACTATAGTTTGAAATATGTTTTAAGCACACACTTTAAAAAGGTTTTAACAAGTTTGTACAACTCTTGCAAAAGTATTTTAAACCACCTTTTACTTTCACAAACCTTTTAAACTTTGTTTGAAAATCATCTTTTCATATTTCTGAAAAATTATTTTACTTAGCATTTTTTTTTGTTTATGAAAAACCTTTGACTCCTTCCCCCAATAATCCTAAAAGTTTTTTTAGGAAAACCCCTTGACTATTTCCCTAAATACTTAGTACACTTTTTCATTTGTTGATTCATTTTTTTCTCATTTTTTTTGATGAATGTCAAAGGGGAAGGGTTAGGGTTCAAGTTAGAAAACAAATGAGAATCAGAATAACTTAACTCTAAAAATGATAAAGAGAACAAAACTAACTATCTCATTTTCTGTTGCTTCTCTTAGAATCTTTTTGTATGTACTTGTCATATATTTTTCCTAACTTAACCCAGATTGTCATTGTATCAAAAGGAGGAGATTGTTGGTGTAGTTTGCACTAATGGTCTAACTCAGATATTGATGAATGACATGTAAATTAAGTTAGGTGTTTTGTGATCTAACTGCTTTACCGAGTGTGTAGGAATTGACAAGTCCGAATGACTAGACACCAGGCTGAAATCCAGCTAGGTCTGCGGGATGAGATAGCTTGTACGAAGACCAGATAGATCAACGGACCGACCAAATATCTAGTAGGAAGTCTGGTTGGGTCTGCAGGACCGGACAATCGACAAAAATCTAGTTGGGTCCACGGGACTGGACAACTAGCATGGAGACCTAGTGGGTGTAGAGGTTAGTCAACCAACAACAAATTGGTAAGTAAATTTAGGTCACTGGATAAGAGTCACTAGGTGAGAGTGCGTTCTATGCAGAGGTGACAGTAGGCATCCATCCGACTTAGAGTTTCAGCGAAACTCAAAGTCAGGACCGGACAGTCGGAGGGCTATCAAAACTTATCTTTACATGTTTTATTATTTGTTATTCTAACTCTGTTTTACAAGAAGACTAACATTTGTGCAGGTTAGAATTTTACTAGAATTGATCGACCAAACATTCGGGTCAGTCAACCGAACCCTGGAGATCATATCAGCTTATAGCTAAGGCTCGACCAAGGGATCGATCGATCGAACCTCGGGATCGATTGACCAAACAGTGGATATGTGGTGAATGTGATTAGGTCGGATTCATCAGATCAGACCAGATAAGCTAGCGAAGATAGCCGGATCGGTCGACCAAATGGAAGGATCAGTCGACCGAATGAAGACTCATCCGAATCTGAATCTGGACGAGAAGATGGACCAAATCATGCAAGAATGCTTGACCGAACAGCTAGATCGATTGATCGAAAAGTTGGATCAATTGACCGATCAACGTCAAGTCAAACCCTGATACCGAGATCAGTGAATCTGGATCAAGTCTAGGTCGGCTATATAAAGGACCTTGACCAGTACTTCGAATACACACACAAAAAAAAAAGATAGAACTTGATACTGAGCTTCTACGATTCTTTTTCTGCTTCGACTATGATCTGCTGCTGCTGCACTACTACCCTGTGATATCCAACCATTGTCGGCAGATCAACACCAACACACGAGCCTGTTCAGATTCCTATCTTCTAAAGTGTTGGTAATGAATTTTTTTTATTTACTATTTTACTTGTCATACTTACAAAAAGGAAGTGTAGGTTGTTACACTATCCTACTTTCATCTTATATTCAATAACCTCTTCTAGGGGTACCAGAAGAGGCGTTTAGTGGATTACCCATCGATAGATCCACAGGACCTGACTCTTAGAGTAGGAGTCGTCGCAAGCTCCGAACCAAGTAAACCGACTGTGTTTGCGTACTTCCTTGTGTGTCTTTTCTTCTTCGTTGTCTAACTTAGTTTTCCATTGTGTACTTTGATATTAGTTTGAAAAGAAAAGATAATTTTTCTAAACCACATGATTCCCCCCCCCCCCCCCCCTTCACATATGACTCAATCCAACACTCACAAGTGGTCGTGCACACAAAACCAAGCTCCATTTATGTAAAAGGGTAAAAGAAGCTCAGTGAAAGGGACTTCTTCCCTTCTTCTTCTCAACTGGAATCACCCCAACAAAAATGTAGTCTATGTTGTGAGTAAAGGAGTCAAAACAAGGGGTTAATCTAGTATGTTGGTGTAAGAAGTATCAGATGATTGAACTCAATTTTTGATAATAGTAAAGGGTTCAAATTTAAGGATTATTATAGTTCTAATAAGTCTGACTGATTGTGCAGAAAAGTCATAAGCGAGTTTAGGCAAAGTAAAAAATCTTAGCGAATAATAGGCAGATGAAAAGTCCTAGTTGCGGCTAAACAAAGAGGTCCTAGTCTAAGGGACTATACAAAAGTTTTAGAAGGTTGAGGACATCGAACAAAAAATTCTACTAGTTAAGGATAATAGGTGAAAGTCCTGGAGGACATAGACACAAGGTGGAAGACTGGATGGGTATGGGATTGAATGTCCTATGGAAAGTTCTGAAGTCTCTGATGCTAAGTAAAAAATCCAAATGTTTTGGAGGAGTAGCTTGACATTAGGTAAACTCTGTTGAGAAGAATAGGTGAGGGCGTGTTTTCCGTTGAGGGAATAGTAGGCATCAGTTTAACCTAGAATTTCATATGAAATCCAAAGTCAAAACCAGATAGTCTTGAGACTGTCCAAATTATTATATTATGTCTATTTTTTCTAACTATGTGGTGTAGAAATTGAAGTTGAAACTTAGCCAGAAAAGAGGTGCCCAGGAAGGGTCTAGTTACTCGAAGGTTCGGGTGCCCGAACCAGATCCAGGTGCCTAGATTGACTCAAACCTAGAGAGGCGCCCAGTTGAGATTGCAAACACTGATTGGTTAGCACACGTTATAGTCCAGGCACCCAGACGGGTCTAAGCGCCCAGAGAGGGATAAACTTTGGCGGATAGAGTTTCATTGAGGTCACACCATGTTAACTTAATGGGGTCATCCGGAACCAGTCCAGGCGCCTGGACAAGGCTATAAAAGGAGGGTTCGACCAACACATCAAGAACAACAACTCTAACGATTGACTCTTTTATGCGTTGGTCCAAAGACAATTCGATGATGTTGTAACACTTCTTTGACAACTGAAATAATGAATCTATGAATCTTTAGTCGTCGGTATATTTATTTTTATTAATTGTACTTTAAATTCTGAATTCTCTTGTAATATTTGAGCTAATAGTGGATTATCCATCAAAAGTACTCAACTAGTGCGGACCTTAGAGTAGGAGTTGTTATAGGCTCCAAACCAAGTACAAAAATAAAAGGTGTTAGCGATTGTTTTTTCTTTACTTTATTCTCTACTTTGTATTCTCTATTTTCCAAAAAAAAATGAAGAGGGGAATTGCTCTATTTATCGCCTCTAGCTTGCTTTTACAATCCTACACAGTCGACCATTATTCTTCTTCTTTCTTTCAAGCCCTCTTCTCAACAAGAGACACTGTTCCACAGCTTGCTAAAGTCCTTCCCCTAGCAGAAGACACATCAGCTCTCAAAAAAGCTTTCCTAAAGGAAAGACACATTGGCTGTCAAAAACCCTATCTCAGTGGTGCTACCTCAACACACAGCCTGCTAAAGTTCTTCCCCCGCAAAAGACCTCTCTTCTTCAGCTCAAGCCTTCTCCTAGAAGGAGACACTATTTTATTTATCACTACACTAACTTAAGCATAGAAAGGGCAAAGTCGGCATTATCAGCCCCCGTTGATCGATGTTGATATTATAGCAAGTCAAATCGCATGCTTGAAGGTATAATAGACAATAAATGGAGATCCAGGGAGATGACAACGTAGAAGACCGGAGGCCTTATAGAGGTGAGCTAGAGGTTGCGGACAACAAGTTTACAAGAGGATAGTTTGGCTACGGAAGATTGAAGGCTCACCAGTGTAAACCCAAAATCAAGTGTTGTGGCCAATAAGGACTGGGAGCAGCTTAAGACAGATTTGTACTACATCATTTCTGGTGTCGTTTGTGGGAAGGGAGCACTAAGACATCAGGATGGTGAGCACCAAAAGAACAGTCACTAAGTCACAAATGGAAGAATATGAAGAACTGTTTGTTAGAGTATATACTAAAAGTCTAGCTTTTTGTAAACATTTATTTTGAAATAAAGAATCACATTGGTCAAATGTCTACATTTATATGCTAAGTGTAGTTGTTCAATTAATTTATATTGTAGATAACATGGTGTGTGGTGTCACATACAGAAGATCATGTTATCAATTCCTTATAAATTATAAACAGTAGCTCACGACTAAGATGGAAATGAACAAATTATTGGAATAATCGTAGTGTAATTTGGTATTAATTTACCTTAACTATAAAATTACACTAGTACACTCTGAGTGTATTGAGCAGGACCATTTAAGGTAAGTTCTTTTTATACTGATTGCATAAAAGAACAAGACCTTTGTTATTATGAAAGTGTGTACTCTTAATCATGATATAATAACAAGCACATATACTCAATATTCATTTCTTTAATTTATCAAAGGGTGCAATTTAGTTCAATAAATCAATAGGCCTGATAAGTTGGGAAATGATATTATTTATATGGTATGTTGTTGATTATAGAATGAAACTATGTCCTAGTAATCTAGGTTGATGATGTCCCCAAGAGGAGCTCATAAGGATTGTCATGTAAACCCTGCAGGTGGACTTAGTTCGACATGACGATAACGTTCAGTGGTACTACTCTTGGAGTTAGATATTAATTAAGTGAGTTGTCAGTAACTCATTTAATTAGTGGGCATTCTATATCTTAAACACAGGGAGACTAACACACTCATGATAAGAAGGAGCCCATATAGTAATATGGGATTGGTGCGGTAGTTCAATAATAACTCTTTAGTAGAATGAGATACTATTGATGAACTCAAGTTGAGTGTTCGGGGTGAACACGGGAAGCTCAAGTTCATCGGGAGACCAAAACAAATTCCTCATCTCAGTCCCTGTCATAGCCTCTTATTTATAAAGTGTTATACCCACCCATACTCATCTTCTTACCCACCTTAAGGTGGCCGGCCAAGCCTAGCTTGGAGCCCAAGCTAGGGCCGGCTAAACCAAGGTGAGATGGTGGCCGACCCTAGTTTGAACCCAAGCTTAATTGGCCAGCCACATTAAATTAAAAGGATTTTATTTTTTAAAATCTTTTCTTATGTGGAAGCCATGGTTTTAAAAGAGAGTTTAAAATTTAAATCTTTCCTTTTATAGTTTTCTACAAAAGATTAAGAGAAAGGTTTGATATCTTTCCTTATTTGTAGTTAAAAGAAAGATTTTAATTTTTGATAAAACTTTCTTTTTATGTAACCATCCTCATGATTTTAAAAGAGAGTTTTAAAATTAAATCTTTCCTTTTATAGTTTCTACAAAAGATTAAGAGAAAAGATTTAATATCTTTCCTTATTTGTAGATTGAAAGGAAGATTTTAATTTTAGAGAAAACTTTCCTATTTGTAAATCATCCACATGTTTTAAAAGAGATATTTTAATTTATAAAAGTTTTCTTTTATAACTAACCATGAAGGGAATTTTTAAAGAGAAATTTTATTTTTAAAATTTCCGAAAACAAATAAGGAAGTTTTACTTTTGTGTTTAAAACTTGCATTATTTGGAGCACTTGTAGGGGTCGGATATGAGAAGGGTTAAAAGGAATTTTTAATTAAATTTTCCTTATTAACCAATGGCAAGGAAAATAAGGGAATTTTAATAATAATTAAATTTTCTTATTTGCTAAGACCAAGGAATATAAAAGAGAGGGTAGAGGTGTCTCACCTAACAATATATCTTCTATTGTTTCTCTCTTCTCTTCCTTGGTGTGGCCAACCCTATACTCCTCCTTTTCTCTTCTTCTTTAGTGGCTGGTGCATCCCTCTCTTGGAGTTCTTGTGGTGGCCGATTCTTGCTATGAGAAGGAGAGAAAGGAGGCTTTGTTCTAGCATCCCTTGGAGCTTGAAGGTTGGTGGCCAAAACTTGCAAGAAGGAAGGTGTCTTGGTGGTTCTCATCTCGGTAGATCGTTGCCCACACAACGACCGAGATAAGAAGAGAAATACGATAGAAGATTAAGAGGTTGTTGCTTACAAAGAAAGGTATAACTAGTAATTCTATTCTGCATCATACTAGTTTTCTTTGTATGGATTTTGAAATACCAAACACAAGAGGCTAGTGATTCTAGATTTTCAGATTTGTGATTCGAAGTTGTGTTTCTTTTATTTTTTTTTCGATCTTGTGATTCGATTGTTCTTTATGGTTAAACCTAGGGTTACTATAAGGAAATTAAATATTGAATTTCATTGAGAGGCTTTGTCGAGACAGTGGTGGATGTTCCCATACCCAAGAAGGCCAAGTGCCTTGCCATGTATGACCTGGGAGCCAATCTCTGAAATAAATATTTAATTGAATTTGTAACATGGGTGGATTTGGATTAATAATGTTAAACATCGTTTGCGATCCAAGTCTTAACCACTAAGAATAGATAAGTTGAATTTGGAATCAATAATGTTAAGTTCTGTTTGCGATTCCAAATTTAATTTCTAAAGAACACAATAGGTTGTTAGGAATGATTCAGGACTTGTACAAAATTTTTGTACAGGGGAACCGATATGATATTCCCAGTAGCAACCAACAATTGGTATCAGAGCTAGGGTTTGCCTCTGTGTGTTTGGTTTTTTGTTTAATTATGCACATGTCATACATATTTTAGGCAGGATAATAGTAGGATGTGCAAATAGATTTAACTCTGTGGTTGCAGGCATCCTAGATCCAACTATTATGGCCCTAATGTGATTGTGTATGATTGGACCCTCGGACATGTCGAGGGCATTTTATGTATGTGCATGGTTGTATGTATTAAATACAGCAGGAGCTATATTAGTTTTAGGATTTTACATTTTTGTTTCGATCTAGATTACATGTACATTCCTTTATGGAATATAAGATCGATAAATATAAAATTCTATTTTTGTCGTGGATCATATCCTTGCGAGGCGTGGTACTATTTGTGGACCAGAGGCGTAATGGAAAAAAAAGCAAGAAATATGCGACGACTAGACCCGATTGCGGTGGCTAAAGATGGCAACAGCTAGGGTTGGCAGCACACGGAGGACAGTGATGGAAAAGACCATAATAGTTGGAAAATTGTTTTTCTATATTTATTGCTTTATTTCTTGTGATGTGTGCGTGCATGTTAAAATTCCTCACCTTAAATAACTAAGTAGGAGAGGGATAAGTAAATAAATTCCATGGTCTCCATTATTGGTTTGTAAGTGATGCAACAAACTTGCGTGTTGGCTCTGAGTGCCTCCCTCTACAACGGATGAGTTTGTTTGCGGATCACTAGATCAAACTTCCTTTATGGATGGTTATAGGAAATTATTTAAGAGCATGTGATCTTCTCCAATTAAAGGGGCACAATCCTATTTAATGGAGTAAGTATCAAGTAATGGTATACACTTAGGCACATTTAATAGTATCCTCCCCAACGAAGTCACTGCTATTATTTGTGTGACCAAAGGAATACCAACTATTAATTTTATTTGTCATAAAGTTAGGATGACAAGATAATAAAATTAATGGATAAAACCTCCTCTTACAAATGTTGAATTTGTATACATCCACACTAACGTGGCATGCAAAATTCACGGTGTTTTGAAGTGTTGGTAAATTTAAATAATATTGTTTGAGGAATTTTATTCTAAATTTAGAGTCTTGACCAAAAGTTTTTTTTATGATTCTTAGGATGACTTTCAATCCATTGGCTATTATTCTGAAAGAGAACAAACTTACTGGTCCCAACTACATAGATTGGAAAAGAAACTTGGACATTATCCTAACTGCTGAAGACTATAAGTTTGTACTGTTAGAGGTCTGCCCTAATGTGCCTAATAGTGATTCTAGTGAAGAGAAGATTGAGTATCATAGGAAATAAGTCAAGGCAGATGAGATGGCGCGGAGTTACATTTAGCTTTTATATCAAATGTGTTACAACATCAGCATCAGACCATGCCTACTGGCCATGACATGATCTACAATCTCAAGGAACTCTTCGGACACTAGAATCAGGCTGACAGGCAAGACTGTATGATCTCTAGGTACTGGACTAAAAGCAGGAATGAAGAAGCCGAAAGGCAAGTGCTTCATTTGCAAGCAGTCTGGACATTTGTAGGTGGACTGTCCTCGTAGGAAGAGAACAATATAGGTATATCTTATTCTCAAGTAGTTGAAACATGTTTAGTGGTGTTATCTACTGGTACCTGGCTTGTAGATATGATAACCACTAATCATGTCTGCAAATCATTGCAAGGGTTCCAGGAAACCCAACAACTACACGAAGGAGAAATCACTGTTTACATGGGCAATGCTACAGAAGTTGCAGCTGTTGCAGTGGGAGATGTTTATAGGAATAAAATATTGGTTTTAAGAAATTATCTTTATGTACTAAGTTTTAGAAAGAATTTGATTTCAATTTCTAAACAATACAAGGATGGATATTTTGTCTATTTAAGATAGAAAAGGTGTTATCAAGATAAATAGGGAAGTTATCTGTTTTAGTACGTTCGTTGGCAATTTGTATACTCTAAATCTAATAACTCCCACGATGCAACAAATGAAAATAACACATCCTCTAACTCTAATAAGAGAAAGGAACCTTCAAAAATGAACCAAAAATATCTTTGACATCTAAGACTTGGTCATATTAACTTGAGTAGGATTCAAAGGACTCTTGGGTTCATTAGTGTTGAAAAACTTTCCAACTTGCAAATCTTGCTTGGAAGGTAAAATGATCAAGAGACCTTTTAAGGCCAAGGGGTATAGAGTCAAATATGTGTTGGAACTGGTTCATTCTGATTTGTGTCGTCCTATGTCTATCCAGGCAAGAGGTGGTTTCAAATATTTTGTCTCTTTTATATATGACTATTCAATATATGGGTACATTTACTTGATGTATCGTAAGTCTGAATGCTTTGATAAGTTCAAAGAGTACAAGGCTGATGTGGAGAAACGTCATGGTAAAAGTATCAAGACACTACGATCTGATTGTGGTGGCGAATACCTCTTTGGAGAGTTTAGGAATTACTTATTAGAGGCTAGGATTCAATCCCAATTGTCTGCACCTGGTACACCCCAACAGAATGATGTGGCAGAACGAAGGAATAGAACTCTTATGGAAATAGTTAGATCGATGATGAGTTATTTAAAATTACCAAATTCGTTTTAGGGATATGCTCTGAAAATAGCAGTGTACATTCTGAATATGGTATCTTCTAAATCAGTACCCTTTACTCCCATGGAATTGTGGAATGGGTGTAAGCGTAGTCTGAGGCATATTCGGATATGGGGTAGTCCAGCACATGTGCTAAAGGGAAATACTGACAAGTTGGAATTACGTACAGAAGTTTGTCTGTTTGTAGGATATCCTAAGGGAACGAAAGGTGGTTTGTTTTATAATCCTAAAAATCAGAAGATCATTGTTGGAACCAATGTTCAATTTTTAAAGGAAAATTATATAATGAACCATAAGCCCATGAGTGCAATTGTTCTAGAAGAAATTAGAGAGAACATGTCTAGTCTAGTAACAACAGTACAAGATGAAATATCACAAGAAACTGCAACACGTGTCACAAATGATGCACAGTTACAGACAGTGTCTCGTCATAGTGGGAGGGTTATGAGGCAACCTGAGAGATTCATGTTTTTGGGAGAGTCATCGGACTTGATCCCTGGTGAACATGAACCTGATCCCCAGACATATGACAAAGCACTCCAAGATAAAGATGCAGTATCTTGGCAAAGAGCGATGAATTTTAAAATAGAATCTATGTATTCTAATAAGGTCTGGGAGCTTGTAGAACCACCAAATGGTATAAAAGTCGTTAGATGTAAGTGGATCTACAAAAGGAAAAGAGAGACAGATAGGAAGGTGGAAACCTTCAAAGCAAGGCTTGTTGCGAAGGAGTATACTCAGAAAGAGAGAATCGATTATGAGGAAACTTTTTCACCGGTGGCCATACTTAAGTCTATCTAGATACTCTTATCTATTGCCGCTCATATGGATTATGAGGTTTGGCAAATGGATGTCAAGACAGTTTTCCTTAACGGAAGTCTTGAAGAGAACATCCATATAAAGCAACCAGAGGGGTTCATAGCAAAGTGCAAAGAGCATCTAGTTTGTAAGCTCAATCGATCGATTTTATGGACTGAAGCAAGCTTCAAGATCTTGGAACATCCGGTTTAATGAAGTAATCCAGTAATATAGATTTATTCAGTATCTGGATAAGTCTTGTGTATACAAGAAGTGTGATGGAAACATGGTGGTATTTCTTGTACTATACGTAGAGGACATTTTTGATAGTTGGAAACAATATCAAAGTGTTGTCGGAAGTAAGGGTATGAGTGTCCAAGCAATTCGATATGAAGGACTTGGGTGAATGCGCACATATTCTCGGGATCAAAGTAATAAAGGATCACAAGAAAAGAATGTTGTGCTTATTCCGAGCTTCATATATTGATACTATCCTAGCTCGTTTTAGCATGTAAGACTCCAAGAAAGGTTTTCTACCCTTTAGGTATGGAGTAGTTTTATCTAAAGAGATGTCTCCGAAGACATCAAAGGAGATAGAGGACATGAAGGCGGTTCCTTATGCTTCAGCTGTCGGAAGCCTAATGTACGCTATGCTGTGTACGAGACCGGATATCTATTTTGCCATGAGCATGGTTAGTAGATATCAAAGTAATCCAGGACAGGGACATTGGACTATTGTAAAGCATATATTAAAGTACCTGAGAAGGACTAGAGATTATATATTGGTTTACCAAGCAGATGATTTGCTCCTTGTGGGTTACACAGATTTTGACTTCCAATCAGATAGGGACAATAGTAAGTTGACCTCGGGATTTTGTGTTTACTTTAGGAGGTAAAGCCATTACAATGGAGGAGTGATAAGCATAGATGCTTTTCGGACTTCACCATGGAAGCTGAGTATGTGGCAGTCTCTAAGGTAGCCATAGAAGCTGTATGGCTCAGAGACTTCATGATAGACATAGATATGATTCCTAGTTTGCCCAAAATTATTGCAATATATTGTAATAATAAGTGGTGCAGTAGCAAACTCGAAGGAACCACGAGCCCATAAGACAAGTAAACACATAGAGCGCAAGTACCACCCAATACGAGACATCCTATAACGAGGAGAAATTATTGTCGCCTAGATTGCATCAGATGATAACCGGAAGATTCTTTCACTAAGGCCCTTAAGGCAAGAGCTTTTGATGGGCATGATGAAGGAATGAGAATCAGATGTATGGCAGCATTTATGACAGCATAGTCTTTTAGTATAAGTGGGAGATTGTTAGAATGTATACTAAAAGCCTAGCTTTTTGTAAACATTTATTTTGAAATAAAGAATCACATTGGTCAAATGTCTACATTTATATGCTAAGTGTAGTTGTTCAATTAATTTATATTGTAGATAACATGGTATATGTTGTCACATATAGAAGATCATGTTATCAATTCCTTATAAATTATAAACAGTAGCTCACGACTAAGATGGAAAGGAGTAAACCATTGGAATAGTCGTAGTGTAATTTGATATTACTTTATCTTAACTATAAAATTACACTAGTACACTCTGAGTGTATTGAGTAGGACCATTTAAGGTAAGTTCTTTTTATACTGATTGCATAAAAGAACAAGACCTTTGTTATTATAAAAGTGTGTGCTCTTAATCATGATATAATAACAAGCACATATACTCAATATTCATTTCTTTAATTTATCAAAGGGTGTGATTTAGTTCGATAAATCAATAGGTCCGATAAGTTGGGAAATGAGTGTGTTGTTGATTATAGAATGAAATTGTGTCCTAGTAATCTATATTGATGATGTCCCCAAGAGGAGCTCATAAGGATTGTCATGTAAACCCTGCAGGTGGACTTAGTCCGACATGACGATAAGGTTGAGTGGTACTACTCTTGGAGCTAGATATTAATTGAGTTGTCAATAACTCATTTAATTAGTGGGAATTCTATATCTTAAACATAGGGAGACTAAAACACTCATGATAAGAAGGAGCCCGTATAATAATATGAGATTGGTGTGGTAGTTCAATAATAACTCTTTAGTAGAATGAGATATTATTCATGAACTCGAGTTCGGTGTTCGGGGCGAACACGGGAAGCTCAAGTTCATCGGGAGACCAAAACTAATTCCTCCTCTCGGTCCCTATCGTAGCCTCTGTTAGGATGTATACTAAAAGCCTAGCTTTTGGTATAAACATTTATCTAGAAATAAGAATCACATTGGTCAAATGTCTACATTTACGATAAATGTAGTTGCTCAATTAATTTATATTGTAGATAACATGGTGTGTGGTGTCACACACAGAAGATCATGTTGTCGGTTTCTTATAAATTATAAACAGTAGCTCACGACCAAGATGGAAAAGAATAAACCATTGGAAGGTCATAGTGTAATTAGGTATTAGTTTATCTTAACTATATAATTACACTAGTACACTTAGAGTGTATTGAGTAGGACCATTTGAGGTTGTTTCTTTTATACTGACTTTATAAAGGAACAAAGATCTCAGTTATTATGGAAGTATGTGCTCTTAATCCTAATATAATAACAAGCACATATATTTGATATTTATTTCTTTAATTTATCAATGGGTGAGATTTAGTTCGATAAATCAATAAGCTCGATAAGTTGGGAAATGATATTACTTATAGTGTGTGTTGTTGATTATAGAAGGAAACTGTGTCCTAGTAATCTAGGTTAATAATGTCCCCAAGATGAGCTCATAAAGATTGTCATGTTAAACCTTGCAGGTGGACTTAGTCCGACATGACGATGAGGTTGAGTGGTACTATTCTTGGATAAAGATATTAATTAAATGAGTTGTCAGTAACTCACTTAATTAGTGGACATTTGACATCTTAAACACAAGGAGACTAACACACTCATAATAAGAAGGAGCCCAAAAAATGTAATTTGGGATTGGTGCGGTAGTTCAATAATAGTTCTCTAGTGGAATGAATTATTATTGATAAAATTAAGTTGTGTGTTCGGGGCGAACACAGGATGCTTAATTTTATCAGGAGACCAAAACCAATTCCTCCTCTCGGTCCCTATCGTAGCCTTTTAATTATAGAGTACTATACCCACCTATACCCACCTTCTATACCCACCTAAAGGGGGTTGGCCAAGCTAGCTTGGGGATCAAGCTAGGGCCGGCCTAAGCATGGTTTATGGGTGGCCGGCCCTAGCTTGAACCCAAGCTAAAGGGGGCCGACCCTAATGAAATTAAAAAGAATTTTAATTTTAATTTTTTCTTATGTGGAAGATATAATTTATTGGAGAGAATTAAAATTAAAATATCTTTCTTAAAAGGATCTACAAAAGATTAAAGAAAGAGATTAGATCTCTTTCCTTATTTGTAGATTGGAAAGATATTTTATTTTTTCTCTTTGAAAATTATTCACATGTTGAAAAATTAAAATTATAAAAATTTCTTTCTATCAACCATGAAGGGATTTTAAAGGGAAATTTTATTTTTTAAAATTTTCAACGACAAAAAAGGAAGTTTTAATTGTTGATTAAAAATTGACTTATTTGCTCTCCATGAGGTGGCCGGCCACATACAATTAATTAGGAAATTTTATTTAATTTTTCTTAATTAATTGTTGTCAAGGAAAGTTAAGGAAATTTTATTGTAATTAAATTTCTTTATTTACCAAAGCTAAGGAATATAAAAGAGGGGGTTGGGGTGCCTTCATGGTAAACAACCTCTATTATTCTCTCCCTCTTTTCCTTGGTGTTGTGGCCGGCCATCTTCTCTCCATCTCTTCCTCTTTGTGGTGGCCGAAACTCTCTCTTGCTTGGTGCTCTTGTGGTGGCCGGATACTACTTGGAGAAGAAGAAGAAGAAGGAGAGAAAGCTTTCATCCCTTGGAGTTTGGTTGGTGTTTTTCTTTATCCTTGGTAAAGCTTTTGATTTGGCCGAACCTAGCAAGGAGGAGAAGAAGGTGCTTTGGTGGTCCTCATCTTGGAAGATCGTTGCCCATACAACGTCCGAGGTTAGAAGAGGAATACAGTAGAAGATCAAGAGGTCTTTCTAGAAGGTATAACTAGTATTTTTCCTTTCCGCATCATACTAGTTATTTTTGGAAATAATACCAAATACAAGAGGCATACGATTTTAGTGTTTCGAATTTGTTTTCGATGTAGTGTTCTTTTGTTTGTTCTTTTCCTTGTGATTTGATTGTTCTTTTCAGTTGACCTAAAGTTATTTTAGGAAATTAAATATTAGCTTTCCTTAAAAGGTTTTGTCTAGTTGGTGGTGGTTGCTCCCATATCCAAGAAGGTCATGTGCCTCGCCACGTCAGTACTGGGAACCAATTATGGAAATTAATATTTAATGGAATTAATAACTTAGGTGATTTGGATCAAACGTGTTGTTGGTGCAGCGGAGGCCGGCAAGAGGGGGGTGAATTGCTGAAAACAAAAACAAACTATACCCTCCTCGGATTTCAACTCAGAATTTAAATCAGCAATAAAATAACAACTAAATGAAGGAGACAGAAAAAGAAACAGAAACAGAATTTAACCTGGTTACAACCAAGGAGGTTATTAATCCAGGGCGATGAAAAGCTCTACTAGCAGAATCTCCTTTACTGTAGGCGGAGAAGCCTTTTTTACACTTAGAACGCTCACTTAGTTGCTAGGAATTGATTACAGATTGAGTGCTTGAGTTGTTTTTGAATTCCTAGCTCCAGGGGCCTTTATATAGCTCCTGGAAAGTCTATCCCGAGGGTCCAAGGCACCTCCAGCTCGGTCAGCGGATAAAACTTTATCCGCAACGCAAACGGTCAAATCTGACCTGTTGAAGGCGCCTTCAACAGGCTTGAAGGCACCTTCAAGCTACAGTAACTTCTGCTACATTAACTTCCTGCTACAGTAATTTCCAGCCTCTTTTGACTCCTTTTCTTCTTCGCTTTGGCTTCCGAAGCTCCGTTTTTTTGGGTGATTACGGCCAACCGGAATAGGGCTCACTCGAACCCAATTCCCGGCCTTCTCCTCGAGCAGCCTTCCGTCCGGCTTAACGTCCCTCGAACGCTGCGCACGCTCTTCACTCCCACCGGAGTACTCTTCCGCAGCTCTCTTGTCCTTCGGACGCATCGAGCCCGTCGGCTCCCTTCCCGCGCCGTCCTTCTCGCTAGCTGCGTCTTCCGCTCGACTTCCTGTGCTCCTAAGCTCCTACACACTCAGACACAGGGATCAAACACAGCAGGACCTAACCAACTTGGTTGATCACATTAAAACTACCACGGGGTCCAACAATCTCCCCCTTTTTGATGTGGATCAACCCAAGTTCAAGTTAGGGTTAAAATAGACATAAAAAGTAATTTTAAAGAAAAATTACTAAACTAACAAGTTAAGTATAATTTTTGCAATTAGTAAAATTGCAACAAAAAATAGAAAAATAAATAAATTTTAAATTTTTTCTAACTCCCCCTAAACTTGTACTTTTCTCTCCCCCTTTGATCACAGCAAAAACGGGGTTAATAAAAATAGAGAGAATTATCCAACAATATGTTAGGTAAAATAAATGGTTCAAAAATATTTCAAGTAAGAATGAAATTTTGAAAAATTTTCTAGGTAAAATTTTGCAAGTCAAAAAGTTTCCACAAAAAAAAAATTCAAGTTAAAAAATTTTCCAAAAAATTTTAGTAAAATGAATTTTTGAATTTTTCAGAAGAATATTTAAAAAAAATTCTAAGTTAAATTACTTTTTAGAATTATAGAAAAGGCTTTTAACTTAGGCGAAAATAATAATTTTTTTATTATTATTATTAAAACAAAATTCATTCTCAAGTTATTGCCATTTCTCTAACCTTATTATGATATCTAAATTTCCACTTTAGTTTATCATAATTTTTTAGATTTAAGGAAAACAATATTAAGTATGCGAAAAATTATTTTAACAAAATAATTGATAAAAGATCTTTTGATAATTCGTTCGACAAATTATTTTGTAACTCACAAGAATCTTTTGGCAATGTTTTTAGTTTCAGAAATTCTTTCAACAAAATAGTTGGTAAAAAATATTTGAATGGTGTTTTTAATTGGAAAGATTCGTTCGACAAAATTTTTTCTAATCCAGAAAATTCTTTCGAAGATTTAATTTTTAATTCGCAAAAATTTTCAGGTACCTTCTCGATTAATGTAATTAATTGTTCAGAAGGTGGAGACCATACCTGACTTACCTTGTCAACTATTGATTCTCCCCCTGTCGAGTTGCTTTCTTCCGAAGTCTTTTCCCCTTCATCGATGCTCATCTGGGATGAACTTTCTGTGTTTTTAATTGGAAAGATTCGTTCGACAAAATTTTTTCTAATCCAGAAAATTCTTTCGAAGATTTAATTTTTAATTCGCAAAAATTTTCAGGTACCTTCTCGATTAATGTAATTAATTGTTCAGAAGGTGGAGACCATACCTGACTTACCTTGTCAGCTGTTGATTCTCCCCCTGTCGAGTTGCTTTCTTCCGAAGTCTCTTCCCCTTCATCGATGCTCATCTGGGATGAGCTTTCTGTGGCTTCAGGATGGAATTCGGCTGTTGGGGCTATTGCGGCATTTACCTTGGATTCGGAATCTTCATAGATCTTTAAGAACTTTTCCCAAAGTTCTTTTGCGCTATTGTACTCTCTGACTTTGTCGAGATCTTCATTTGGTATTATGGTTAGAAGATGAAATTCAGCCCGCGCATTTGCCATCGACTCATCACGTTGCTCCTCATTCCAGAGGCATTTCTCAAGCTCTTCTCCGTTTACTTTCTTTGGTGCTTCATAACCAGATTTCATTATAAAATAAATAGAAAAATCAGAGTTAAGGTATACCTCCATCTTTTGCTTCCATGAAGCAAACTCCCCCTCGAATGCAGGTGGGTAGTCACTGTCTCCGACCATCATTTTGATCGTTGTGCGTCAGTCGGCGGTTAGTCCTTCTGAGCGGTCTGGCTCTGATACCACTTGTTGGTGCAGCGGAGGCCGGCAAGAGGGGGGTGAATTGCTGAAAACAAAAACAAACTATACCCTCATCGGATTTCAACTCAGAATTTAAATCAGCAATAAAATAACAACTAAATTAAGGAGACAGAAAAAGAAACAGAAATAGAATTTAACCTGGTTACAACCAAGGAGGTTGTTAATCCAGGGCGATGAAAAGCTCTACTAGCAGAATCTCCTTTACTATAGGCGGAGAAGCCTTTTTTACACTTAGAACGCTCACTTAGTTGCTAGGAATTGATTATAGATTGAGTGCTTGAGTTGTTTTTGAATTCCTAGCTTCAGGGGCCTTTATATAGCTCCTGGAAAGTCTATCCCGAGGGTCCAAGGCGCCTCCAACAAGGTTCAAGGCACCTCCAGCTCGGTCAGCGAATAAAACTTTATCCGCAACGTAAATGGTCAAATCTGACCTGTTGAAGGCGCCTTCAAGCTACAGTAACTTCTGCTACAGTAACTTCCTGCTATAGTAATTTCCAACCTCTTTTGACTCCTTTTCTTCTTCGCTTTGGCTTCCGAAGCTCCGTTCTTTTGGGTGATTGTGGCCAACCGGAATAGGGCTCACCCGAACCCAATTCCCGGCCTTCTCCTCGAGCAGCCTTCCGTCCGGCTTAACGTCCCTCGAACGCCGTGCACACTCTTCATGCCCACCGGAGTACTCTTCCGCAGCTCTCTCGTCCTTCGGACGCATCGAGCCCATCGGCTCCCTTCCCGCGCTGTCCTTCTCGCTAGCTGTGTCTTCCGCTCGACTTCCTGTGCTCCTAAGCTCCTGCACACTCAGACACAGGGATCAAACACAGCAGGACCTAACCAACTTGGTTGATCACATCAAAACTACCACGGGGTCCAACACGTGTTAAGTTTCGCAGGAGATCCAAGTCAAAACCTAAAAGAACAAATAGATTAAATTTTGGATCAAACGTGTTAAGTTCTGCAGGCGATCCAAGTTTAATTTGAAAGAACACATGGTAGCTAGGAAAAAGGTTCAGACCTTTGTACAAAATTTTTGTACAGTGGAACCATTAGGCTTTTCGAGTAGCAACCAACAATTGGTATCAGAGCTAGGGTTTTGCCTCTGTGTATTTGGTATTAGTTTAATTATGCACATGTCATACATAATTTAGGCAGGATAATAGTAGGATATGCTAATTTTGTGGATGCAGAATCCAACTATTATGGGTTTTAGTTATTATGTGTGTGATTGGACCCTTGGACATGTCAAGGGCATTTTATTGTATGTGCATGATTGTATTATAAAATACAGCAGGAGCTGTATTTAGTTTTATTAGGATTTTATTTTTTGATCTAGTTACATGTACATTCCTTTTATGGAATATAGGATCGATGGATGTAAATTTTATTTTATGTTCGATCTAGTTTATGTTGGAACCCCAAGGTTGGTTTTGGTGTGACCAACAAGTTAAGTTAGGTCCTGTCTGTTTCTAACTTGATGTCTAAGTGTGCAAGAGCTTAGGAGCACAGGTACTCGAGCGGAAGACGCAGCTAGCGAGAAGGACGGCACGTGGTGCGTCCGAGGGACGAGGTGCTGCGGAAGAGTACACTGGCGGACGAGAAGGAAGTGCGCGCGGTGGTTCCGAGGTACAAAAGCCGGAGCGGAAGATTGCTCAGGGAGCAAGAGACGTAGCTAGCGCGAAGGTTGGCACAGGGTGCGACCGAGGGATGAAGTCTGCGGATGAGTACGCTGGTGGACGAGAAGGGACACACGGCAATTCCGAGGGACGAGAAGTCGGAGGGAAGCACGCTCGAGAAGACCGGAAGATGGGTTCGGGTGAGCCCTATTCCGGATGTCAGAGTTCACCCAAGCAAGCGGAGCCGGAGCAGAAAGACCCGGACCAGAGGCGAGCTGAACCGGAGAAGAGAGCACGGACCAAAAGTCAACTGGGTTGACTTTTGGCTCCGGGGCGCCCGGAGCTGTCCGGGGCGCCCGAAACTGTTCGGGGCGCCCGGAAGTGACTTTTTCACAGGATCGAGCTTTGACTCGATCCAACCGTTGGAGGATAAATTTTATCCCCCCCAAGGCGCCCGGAACCCTTCCAGGCGCCCCGACCAAGGCTATAAATATAGCCTTGGTCCAGAAGCTTTTCAACAATCGCGATCATTCTATTTCCAAACACTTGTATGCTTTAGTTATAGTTAAGCTTCTGTTTTCTGTGCCTAAACGTTGTAAGAGGCTTCTCCGCCTGAAGGAGTTTTTGAGCTTAATCTTCCTTGGATTAACAACCACATCGGTTGTAACCAAGTAAACATCTGGTGCCTCGTCTTTTCTTTTATGCTTTTATTTATCTGCTTAATTCATTTTACAAGTGTTAGCTTAATCGTTCGAGGAAGGGTTGTCTGTTTTTAATTGACAGGTTATTTACCAACCCTTCTAGCAGGCCCAACGGTCCTACAAGTGGTATCAGAGCCGAGACGCCTCAGAAGGACTAACCGCTATCTGAAGCAACAATGGCCGGAGCTAGCGACTACCCACCACCATTCGAGGTGGAGCTTTCTTCATGGAAGCAACAAATGAAGGTATTCCTTAACTCTGATATTGGTATTTCTCTAATAATGAAAACAGGTTATGAAGCACCGAAAGACACGAACGGAGAGAAAATTGGCATACGCCTCTGGAACGAGAAGCAACGTGAAGAGTCCATGGCAAATGCTCGGGCAGAGTTTCACATTCTAAGCGCAATACCAACTAAAGATTTTGACAGAGTCGGAGAGTACAAAAGCGCGAAAGAACTTTGGGAAAAGTTCTTAATGCTCTACGAAGAACCGGTTGAAGTCGTCTCCTCAATAGACATCGAGCCGTCATCAGAAGAATCCAAGACGGAAGAAATTACCAAGACAGCCCCAACAGCCGAAGTACATCGCGAGATCGATGAAGGGGGAGAATCTTCGGAAGAAATTAATTCAACAGGGGGAGAACCAACGGCCGACGAGGTAAGTAAGGTATGGCCTCTACCCTCTGAACAACTGGTTCAATTAATCAAATTACTTGAAGATTTTTGCGAACCAAAATTTGAATTATCGAAAGAACTTTTTGGATTAGAAAATCTTCGGTCGAATAATTGTTGCAAATTACAAAATATTTTTACGAAAGAATTATGCAACTTAGAAATATTATCGAAAACTTTTTCCGGATCTAAAAATTTTTTCGAATTACAAAATATTTTGACGAAAGATTCTTGCGAATCACAAAGTATTTTTTTTAAAAAAATTTTCCGGATCTAAAAATTTCGAATTAGAAATTGATTCATCAAACAAAATTTTCAGATTAAGAAATCTATTATTAATAGATTCCTGCAAACTCTTATTGTTAAAAAATTCTTGCAAATTATAAAATATTCCTTCAAACGAATTTTGCACATTGCCGAAAGAATTTTTTATATTGTCGAAAAATTTTATCAAGTTAAAATCTATGTCATCTGAATATTTCTGTGAAATTGAAATTAAAAAAATAATAGAAATTAACATGATACAAATTTCTGCATGTATAATCTTTGTGGCGTTAAATCTAAAAAAGATTGATTTAAGAAATTATGATAAGTTAAAATGGAAATTTAAAACTTTCTGATAAATAGAATTAAGAACTAAATAAATAAATAAATGCATAGAAATTTTTTAAATGTTTAAATTTTCTTGCATAAAAGTCTTTTGGGCTTAGAAAGTTTTTTTTTAACTTAGAAACTTTTCAAAAAGCTATTGTTGACTTAGAAATATTTTAACAGATAACTTTTCAAAATTTTCTAAGTCTTTAAACCCTTAGAATTTTAAACCCCATTTTATTGTGATCAAAGGGGGAGAAGAAGAAGTATAAGTCTAGGGGGAGGTAGAGAAAAATGAAAATTAAAATTTTCTGTTGAAATTTAATTTTGTTCTATCTTATTGCACTTAATTGCAATATAAGTTAGTTTATGTTTTATGTTTTTTTTTTCCCTAGCTTAACTTGGGTTGATCACACCAAAAAGGGGGAGATTGTTGGAACCCCAAGGTTGGTTTTGGTGTGACCAACAAGTTAAGTTAGGTCCTATCTGTTTCTAACCTGATGTCTAAGTGTGCAGGAGCTTAGGAGCACAGGTACTCGAGCGGAAGATGCAGCTAGCGAGAAGGACGACACGTGGTGCGTCCGAGAGACGAGGTGCTGCGGAAGAGTACACCGGCGGACGAGAAGTGTGCGCGGTGGTTCCGAGGTACGAAAGTCGGAGCGAAAGATTGCTCGGGGAGCAAGAGACGCAGCTAGCGCGAAGGTCGGCACGGGGTGCGACCGAGGGACGAAGTCTGCGGATGAGTACGCTGGTGGACGAGAAGGGACACGTGGCAATTCCGAGGGACGAGAAGCCGGAGGGAAGCACGCTCGAGAAGACCGGAAGATAGGTTCGGGTGAGCCCTATTCTGGATGTCAGAGTTCACCCAAGCAAGCGAAGCTGGAGTAGAAAGACCCGGACCAGAGGCGAGCTGAACCGGAGAAGAGAGCACGGACCAAAAGTCAACTGGATTGACTTTTGGCTCCGGGGTGCCCGGAGCTGTCCGGGGCGCCCGGAAGTGACTTTTTCACAGGATCGAGCTTTGACTCGATCCAACCATTGGGGGATAAATTTTATCCCCCCCAGGGCACCCGGAACCCTTCCAGGCGCCCCGACCAAGGCTATAAATATAGCCTTGGTCCAGAAGCTTTTCAACAATCGCGATCATTCTATTTCCAAACACTTGTATGCTTTAGTTGTAGTTAAGCTTCTGTTTTCTGTGCCTAAACGCTGTAAGAGACTTCTCCGCCTGAAGGAGTTTTTGAGCTTAATCTTCCTTGGATTAACAACCACATCGGTTGTAACCAAGTAAACATCTGGTGCCTCATCTTTTCTTTTATGCTTTTATTTATCTGCTTAATTCATTTTAAAAGTTTTAGCTTAATCGTTCGAGGAAGGGTTGTCTGTTTTTATTTGACAGGTTATTTACCAACCCTTTTAGCCGGCCCAACAGTCCTACAGTTTACATGTACATTCCTTCGAGGAATATAGGATCGAAAAATGTAAAATTCTATTTATGTCGCGGATCGAATCTTGCAAGGCGTGGAACCTTTTGAGGATCAGAGGCGCAGCAAAACAAGGAGCAAGATGGATGCGACAACTAGACCCGGTGGCGGTGGCCAAAGATGGCAGCAGCTAGGGTTGGCGACACACGGAGGACAGCAATAGATAAAAGCTATAATAGTTGAAAATTAGTTTTTCTATTTATTGTTTTTTATGCTGTGTTGTGTGTGCTTGTTAGTATGCATGCTAAGTAGGCTAGCATAGACAAAATTCCTCACTTTAAATAACTAAGTGGGAGAGGGATTTATTTTTAAATAAATTCCACGGTCTCCATTACTGGTTTATAAGTGATGTAACAAGCTTGCGTGTTGGCTCTGAGTGCCTTCCTCCATATCGGATGAGCTTGTTTGCGGATCACTAGCTTAAACTTCTATTTTGGATGACTATAGGAAGTTAATTAAGAGCGTGTGATCTTCCCCATCGGAAGGGGCACAATCTTATTAATGGACTTAGTGTCAAGTAATGGTATACACTTAGGCACGTCTAATAGTATCCTCCCCATCGGAGTCACTGCTATTATTTGTGTGACCGAAGAAAACCAACTATTAATTTGACAAATAAAAAGGTTGACAAGATAATAAAATTAAAAACTCCTCTTACAAATGTTTGATTTTGTATACGTCCACACTATCGTGGCATACAAAATTCACGGTGTTTGAGGTAATTTTATTTTGTCATAAAGATTTATTGACAAGATAATTAATGGGTAAAACCCTCCTCTTACAAATGTTTAAATTTTGTATACGTCCACACTATCGTGGCATGCAAAATTCACGGTGTTTGAGGTGTTGGTGAATTTAAATAATATTGTTTGAGGAATCAATGTTATTTTAAATTCAAAAATTTTGACCAAATATTTGATCAAAGACAGATCAACTATTAATTTTATTCGTCATAAAGTAAAGTTGACGAGATAATAAAATTCATGGATAAAATCTCCTCTTTGTTTTTTGTATACGTCCACACTATCGTGGCATACAAAATTCATGGGGATTTAAGGAATTGATCTTGACCAAATATTTTTGTGATTCTTAGGATTTAAAATATTTGTCAATTCCCTAGTTGTTATACTATAGAAAAGACTTAGTAGTCCCAATTGTAATGATTGGAAACAGGACTTGGACATTAAGGTAGACTGTCTTCTTAGAACTAAGAACAATATAGGTGTATTTAATTCATTAGTTGGAACATGTTTAGTGGTGTTATCTACCAGAACCTGGAGTGTAGATACAGATGCCATTAATCATGTTCGTAATTTATTGCAGGGTTCCAGGAAACCTGACAACTAAATGAAAATAAATCACCGTTCACATGGGCATTGCTGTAAAAGTAGCAGCTGTTGCAGTGGGAGATGTTTATCCTTTGATAGGAATAAAATATGGATTTTAAGTAATTGTCTTTACGTACCAAATTTAGAAAGAACTAGTTTTCAGTTTCTAAACCATTCAAAGAACTTGATATTCTACCTCTTTTAATAACAAAGTTGTTATTAAGAAAAAGAGGGAAGTTATCTGTTCTGGTACGTTGGTTGGCAATTTATAAATCCAATAACTCCCACGATGCAACAAATGAAAATTAGTAACACATCTTCTAATTTTAAGAGAAAGCAACCTTCAGAAATGAACCATTTATATCTTTGGTATCTAAGGCTAGGTTATATTAACTTGAGTAGGATTCATTGGTAGCTGATGAACCTTTGGGTTCATTAGTAGAGGAAATTTTTCTAACCTGCGAGTCTTACTTGGAAGGAAAAATAACCAAGAAGCTTTTAAGTCTAAGGGGTATGGAGCCAAAGATATGTTGGAATTGTTTCATTCTGATTTGTGTGATCCTATGACTATCCAGACAAGAGGTAATATCGAATATTTCATCTATTTTATAGACAACTATTCAAGATACAAATACATTTACTTAATGTGCCGCAAGACTAAGTGCTTTGATTAGTTCAAAGAGTACAAGGCTGATGCGGAGAAACGTCAAAGTAAAAGTATCAAAAAACTACGGTGAGATCGTTAGTGGCAAGTACCTCTTGGGAGAATTTAGGAGTCACTTATCAAAAATAGGGATTCAATCCCAACTAACTGCACCTGGTATACCCTACAGAATGGTGTAGAAAAAGGAAGGTATAGGACTCTTATGGAAATAAGTAGACTGATGATGAGTTATTTGGAAAATTACCAAATTCATTTTAAGGATATACTCTGGAAACGGAAGTGAACATAGTACCTTCCAAAGTCAGAACTCTCTACTCATATAGAATTGCTAAATAGGCATAAGCCTATTTTGAAGCATATTCGGATTCGGGTAGTCCAGCACATATGCTGAAGAGAGACAATGATAAGTTGGACAGGAATTCACTTGTTTGTAAGTTATCCTAGGGAAATGAAAGTAGGTTTATAGTCTTAAAATCAAAAGGTCATTGTTAGCATCAATGATCGATTTTTAGAAAAGGACTATGTAATAAACCACGTGCCCATAAGTAAATTTATTCTTACGGAAATAATAAAAGACATGTCTAATCTAGTACCAACTGTACAAGATGAGATATCACAAGGAAACTGCAACACGTATCACAAATGATACACAATTACAGAAAGTGCCTCGTCGTAGTGGGAGGGTTGTTAGGCAACCTAAAAAGATTCATGTTTTAGGAGAGTTTTTGGACTCGATCCTTGGAGGACATGAACCTGATCTCCGGACATATGACGAAGCACTCCAAGATAAAGATGCAGCATCTTGGCAAAGAGTAATGAATAATAGAATTAGAATATATGTATTCTAATAAAATCTGGAAGCATGTAGAACCACCAAATGGTGTAAAAGCCTTTGGGTGTAAATAGGTGTATAATAGGAAAAGAGGGATAGACAGGAATGTAGAAACTTTCAAAGCAATGCTTGATGAAAAAGGAAACTTTTTCACTGGTAGCCATGCTTAAGTCTATCTGGATTCTTTTATCTATTTGGCAAGTGGATGTCAAGACAGCATTCCTTAATGGAAGTCTTGAAGAAAGCATCCATATAAAGCAACCAGAAGGATTCATTACAAAGGGCTAAGAGCATCTTGTGTGCAAGCTCAATCAGTCTATGGACTGAGGCAAAGCTTCAAGGTCTTGGAATATCCGGTTTATCAAAGTAATCCAGACCTATGGATTTATTTAGTAACTGGATAAGTCTTGTGTATACAAAAGGTGTGATGGAAACGTGGTGGTATTTCTTGTAATATACGTAGATAACATTTTTGGTAGTTGGAAACAATATCAAAATGTTGTCAGAAGTAAGGGTATGGTTGTCCAAACAATTCAATATAAAGGACTTGGGAGAATGTATATATTCTTGAGATCAAAGTAATAAGGGATCGCAAGAAAAGAATATTTTACTTATCCCAAGCTTCATATATCGAAAAAAAATCCTTGCTCGTTTTAAGCATGCAAAACTCCAAGAAAGGTTTCTTACCTTTTTTAGCATGGAGTAACTTTATCTAAAGAAATGTCTCCGTAGACATCAAAGGAGATAAAGGACATGAAGGCAGTTCCTTATGCTTCGGCTGTGGGAAGCCTAATGTATGCAATGCTGTGTACGAGACTGGATATCTATTTTGCCATGGGCATAGTTAGTAGATATCAAAGCAACTCTGGACAAGGACATTGATCTGCCGTAAAGCATATATTGAAGTACCTTAGAGGCACCAGAGATTATATGCTAGCTTATAAGGCAGATAATTTGTTCCCTGTGGGTTGCATGGATTTTAACATCCAATTGGAAAGGGACAATAGTAAGTCAACCTCGGGGTTTTGTGTTTACTTTAGGAGGTAAAGTCATAACTATGGAAGAGTGATAAGCATAGGTGTTTTTCTGGACTCCACCATAGAAGCTTAGTATATGGCAAGCCTCTGAGGTAGCCATAAAAACTGAATGACTCAATAACCTCAAGATAGACTTAGATATGATTTCTGGTTTGTCCAAAGATTATTACAATTTATTGTAATAATATTGGTGCAGTAGCAAACTCGAAGAAACCATAAGTCTATAAGGCAAGTAAACACAATAGAGCGCAAGTACCACCCAATACGAGAAATCATATAAACGAGGAGAAGTTGTTGCCACCTAGATTACTTCAGGTGATGACCTATAGATCCTTTCACTAAGGTCCTTAAGGCAAGAGCTTTTGATGGGCATGTTGAAGGGTTGGGAATCAGATGTATGGTAGCATATATGACAGCTTATTCTTTTAGTATAAGTGGGAGATTGTTAGGATGTATACTAAAAGCCTAGCTTTTGGTATAAACATTTATCTAGAAATAAGAATCACATTGGTCAAATGTCTACATTTACGATAAATGTAGTTGCTCAATTAATTTATATTGTAGATAACATGGTGTGTGGTGTCACACACAGAAGATCATGTTATCGGTTCCTTATAAATTATAAACAGTAGCTCACGACCAAGATGGAAAAGAACAAACCATTGGAAGGTCGTAGTGTAATTATGTATTAGTTTATCTTAACTATATAATTACACTAGTACACTTAGAGTGTATTGAGTAGGACCATTTGAGGTCGTTTCTTTTATACTGACTTTATAAAGGAACAAAGACCTCAGTTATTATGGAAGTGTGTGCTCTTAATCCTAATATAATAACAAGCACATATATTTGATATTTATTTCTTTAATTTATCAATGGGTGAGATTTAGTTCGATAAATCAATAAGCTCGATAAGTTGGGAAATGATATTACTTATAGTGTGTGTTGCTGATTATAGAAGGAAACTGTGTCCTAGTAATCTAGGTTGATAATGTCCCCAAGATAAGCTCATAAAGATTGTCATGTTAAACTCTGCAGGTGGACTTAGTCCAACATGAAGATGAGGTTGAGTGGTACTATTCTTGGATAAAGATATTAATTAAATGAGTTGTCAGTAACTCACTTAATTAGTGGACATTTGACATCTTAAACACAGGGAGACTAACACACTCATAATAAGAAGGAGCCCAAAAAAATGTAATTTGGGATTGGTGCGGTAGTTCAATAATAATTCTCTAGTGGAATGAATTATTATTGA
The DNA here is from genome assembly GCF_018446385.1 of Zingiber officinale. Lineage (NCBI taxonomy): Eukaryota > Viridiplantae > Streptophyta > Magnoliopsida > Zingiberales > Zingiberaceae > Zingiber > Zingiber officinale. The sequence goes on from NC_055997.1 coordinate 101,528,953, forward strand.
TAAAATTAAGTTGTGTGTTCGGGGTGAACACGGGATGCTTAATTTTATCGAGAGACCAAAACCAATTCGTCCTCTCGGTCCCTATCGTAGCCTCTTAATTATAGAGTACTATACCCACCTAAAGGGGGCCGACCAAGCTAGCTTGGGGATCAAGCTAGGGCCGGCCTAAGCATGGTTTATGGGTGGCCGGCCCTAGCTTGAACCCAAGCTAAAGGGGGCCGACCCTAATGAAATTAAAAAGAATTTTAATTTTAATTTTTTCTTATGTGGAAGATATAATTTATTGGAGAGAATTAAAATTAAAATATCTCCCTTAAAAGGATCTACAAAAGATTAAAGAAAGAGATTAGATCTCTTTCCTAATTTGTAGATTGGAAAGATATTTTATTTTTTCTCTTTGAAAATTATTCACATGTTGAAAAATTAAAATTATAGAAATTTCTTTTTATCAACCATGAAGGGATTTTAAAGGGAAATTTTATTTTTTAAAATTTTCAAAGACAAATAAGGAAGTTTTAATTGTTGATTAAAAATTGACTTATTTGCTCTCCATGAGGTGACCGGCCACATACAATTAATTAGGAAATTTTATTTAATTTTTCTTAATTAATTGTTGTCAAGGAAAGTTAAGAAAATTTTATTGTAATTAAATTTCCTTATTTACCAAAGCTAAGGAATATAAAAGAGGGGGTTGGGGTGCCTTCATGGTAAACAACCTCTATTATTCTCTCCCTCTTTTCCTTGGTGTTGTGGCCGGCCATCCTCTCTCCATCTCCTCCTCTTTGTGGTTGCCGAAACTCTCTCTTGCTTGGTGCTCTTGTGGTGGCCGGATACTACTTGGAGAAGAAGAAGAAGAAGGAGAGAAAGCTTTCATCCCTTGGAGTTTGGTTGGTGTTTTTTCTTTATCCTTGGTAAAGCTTTTGATTTGGCCGAACCTAGCAAGGAGGAGAAGAAGGTGCTTTGGTGGTCCTCATCTTGGAAGATCGTTGCCCACACAACGTCCGAGGTTAGAAGAGGAATACGGTAGAAGATCAAGAGGTATTTCTAGAAGGTATAACTAGTATTTTTCTTTTCCGCATCATACTAGTTATTTTTGGAAATAATACCAAATACAAGAGGCATACGATTTTAGTGTTTCGAATTTGTTTTCGATGTAGTGTTCTTTTGTTTGTTCTTTTCCTTGTGATTTGATTGTTCTTTTCGGTTGACCTAAAGTTATTTTAGGAAATTAAATATTAGCTTTCCTTAAAAGGTTTTGTCTAGTCGGTGGTGGTTGCTCCCATATCCAAGAAGGTCATGTGCCTCGCCACGTCAATACTGGGAACCAATTATGAAAATTAATATTTAATGGAATTAATAACTTAGGTGATTTGGATCGAACGTGTTAAGTTCCGCAGGAGATCCAAGTCAAAACCTAAAAGAATAAATAGATTAAATTTTGGATCAAACGTGTTAAGTTCCGCAGGCGATCCAAGTTTAATTTAAAAGAACACATGGTAGCTAGGAAAAAGGTTCAGACCTTTGTACAAAATTTTTGTATAGTGGAACCATTAGGCTTTCCGAGTAGCAACCAACAGCCTCTTATTTATAAAGTGTTATACCCACCCATACACATCTTCTTACCCACCTTAAGGTGGCTGGCCAAGCCTAGCTTGGAGCCCAAGCTAGGGCCGGCCAAACCAAGGTGAGATGGTGGCCGGCCCTAGCTTGAACCCAAGTTTAATTGGCTGGCCACATTAAATTAAAAGGATTTTATTTTTTAAAATTTTTTCTTATGTGGAAGCCATGGTTTCAAAAGAGAGTTTAAAATTTAAATCTTTCTTTTTATAGTTTTCTACAAAAGATTAAGAGAAAGGTTTAATATCTTTCCTTATTTGTAGTTAAAAGGAAGATTTTAATTTTTGATAAAACTTTCCTTTTATGTAACCATCCTCATGATTTTAAAGAGAGTTTTAAAATTAAATCTTTTCTTTTATAGTTTCTACAAAAATTTAAGAGAAAAGATTTAATAGCTTTCCTTATTTGTAGATTGAAAGGAAGATTTTAATTTTAGAGAAAACTTTCCTTTTTGTAAATCATCCACATGTTTTAAAAGAGAGATTTTAATTATTTACGCTCTTTCCTTAATCAGCATGGCCTTGCTGGGTTCCTGGTCATCAGAAACAACTTAAGGTTTTGCTTAACCAAAGGTCTCGGGTTCAAACCTCGGCCCGACCTCTTTTTGCCTCTAACTTGTTTCTTTTGGTAAAAATACCAAACGAACTCCGAAAATTACATAAAAATATTCTAAAAATTCCTAAAAATCTCTAGAATATTTCTAAAGCATTTTATAAATATTTATAAGCACTATTAGAACTCGTAATGAGGAAATTTGAGTTGTTACAATTCCCCATACCTTATAAAAAGTTCGTCCTCGAACTTAGAATAATTCTGGATATTTATGTCTCATACTGTCCTCACGCTCCCAAGTAACTTCCTCGTGCTTCTGGTTCTGCCAGATGACCTTCACTAGTGGTACTTCTTTGTTCCTTAGTCGCTTAACTTCTCTGTCCACTATCTGTGTAGGTCAGCTCTCATAGCTAAGATCCTCCTGAATCTGCACTGACTGAGGCTGAATCACTTGGCTAGGGTCGTGAAGGCACTTCTTTAGCATGGAGATATGGAATACATTATGTATTGCTGACATGTCTTGTGATAAGTCCAACTTGTAAGCTACTTTCCCAATCCTCTCTATGATCAGGTAGGGTCCTACGTAGTGGGGACTTAACTTGCCCTTTTTGCCAAATCTCATCACTCCCTTCATAGGTGCAACTTTGAGAAAAATTGAATCCCCCACTTGGAATTCAAGTGGCCTACGGCGTGTGTCAGCATAACTTTTCTGTCTGCTCTGGGCAGTCTCAATTCTTTGTCTGATCTTCTAGATAGCCTGAGTGGTTTCATCTATCATTTCTGTCTGAATGCCCAGATCCACTTCCATTTCCTTCCTTTCACCTGCTTCTTGCCAGCAAATGGGTGATCTACTTTTTTTGCCATACAGTGCTTCATACGGTGCCATCTTGATAGTGGTCTGGTAGCTATTGTTGTAGGTGAATTCAGCTAAATACAGATACTTGCACCAACTGCCCTTAAAATCTAATGCACAAGCCTGAGCATGTCTTCTAAAATCTGATTTACTCATTCTGTCTGCCTATCAGTCTGGGGATGGAAGGCTATGCTGAACTTGAGTTTGGTGCCTAATGCATTCTGGAGACACTCCCAAAAGTGAGAGGTGAAGCGCCCATTCCTATCGAAAACAATTGACCTCGGGACTCCATGAAGTCTGATCACTTCCTTAACATATAGTTGTGCCAACTGCTCTATAGAGTGGGACACCTTGATGGCTAGAAAATGGGCAGACTTGGTCAATCTGTCCACTACCACCCATATCGCATCGTACCCATTAGTGATTCTTGGAAGACATGTTATGAAATCCATGGATATTTCTTCCCACTTCCACTCTGGTATTGGGAGAGGCTGTAGAACTCCTCCTGGTCTCTGATGCTCTGCTTTGATTCGCTGGCATGTCAGGCAGGTACTGACATATTTTGCAACATCTCTCTTGAATCCAGACCATCAGAATCTTTGCTTCAAATCTTGATACATCTTGGTGGAACCAGGATGCATGGAGTATGGCGTATTATGAGCTTCTTCCAGAATCTTCTTTCTCAATTCTTCATCATTGGGGACACAAAGGCGGCTCCCCTGATAAAGGATGCCACTGTCTGATACCCGAAACTCTGAATTTTCTTCTTTTTGTATCCCTTGCTTGATCTTCTGGACATCTGAATCTTCACTTTGCTTTCTCTGTATATCCTCAAGTAGGGTTGTCTCTAAGGTCAATGCAGAGAGTTGCCCATAAATAATTTCAACTCCAAAGTCTGACAATTCCTTCTGCAGTGGTAGTGCTAATGATGACAAGTGCATCAGAGTTGCACTGGACTTTCGACTCGGTGCATCCGCCACTTTGTTAGTTTTACCTGGGTGGTAGAGGATTTCACAGTCATAATATTTAACCAACTCTAGCCACCTGCGCTGTCTCATGTTTAAATCTTTCTGGGTAAAGAAATACTTCAAGCTCTGATGGTCTGTGAAGATTCGGCACTGGACTCCATACAAATAATGTCGCCAGAGTTTTAGTGCAAAGACCACAGTTGCTAACTCAAGATCATGAGTGGGGTAATTCTTCTCATAGTCTTTGAGTTGTCTGGAAGCATAAGCTATAACTTTCCCCTCTTGCATGAGAACAGCTCTGAGGCCCATCTTGGAAGCATCACTGTATATGCCAAAGCTCTTGTCACTCTCTGGAACAGTCAAAATGGGAGCACTGGTCAGTCTTTTCTTCAATGTTTGGAAACTTTGCTCACATTTATCTGACCATTCAAACTTCTTGTTCTTCCTAGTTAGGGTTGTTAGTGGAGAGGATATCCTGGAAAAGTCCTCCACAAACTTTTTGTAATAACCAGCTAAACCAAGGAAGCTTCTGATTTCCCTGGCGTTCTTGGGTCTACACTAGTTGTTAACCGCTTCTATTTTGGCAGGATCCACCTGGATACCTTCTTTAGAAATGATGTGACCTAGAAACGCCACCTGCTCTAACTAGAACTCGCACTTTGAGAATTTGGCATAAAGCTGCTTTTGCTGAAGGGTCTGTAGTACTATTCTCAAGTGCGTGTCATACTCCTCTGAGGGTTCTTGAATAGATCAGAATGTCGTCGATGAACACGATGACAAACTTGTCAAGGTATTCTCTGAACACTCTGTTCATTAAGTTCATGAAGACTGCAGGTGCATTAGTCACTCCAAAAGGCATGACTACAAACTCGTAGTGTCCATATCTGGTCCTGAAAGCTGTTCTGGGTATATCACTTTCTTTCACTTTCAACTGATGGTACCCAGAGCGCAGGTCTATCTTAAAGAACACTGTTGCCCCCTTTAACTGATCAAATAGATCATCTATTCTGGGAAGAGGGTACTTATTCTTAATTGTCACTTTGTTCAGCGCTCTATAATCGATGCACATCCGCATAGATCTGTCTTTCTTCTTAACGAACAACACTGGAGCTCCCCATGGTGAATGACTAGGGCGGATGAAACCCTTGTTAAGCAGCTCCTGGAGTTGTTCTTGTAGCTCTTTTAGCTCTACTGAAGACATCTGGTATGGAGCTTTTGAAATTGGACCGGTGCCAGGAACCAACTCAATTTCAAACTCCACTTCTCTGTTGGGAGATAGTCCAGGTAGCTCTTCTGGAAATACCTCTGGATACTCATAGACTACCCGAATATCTTCCTGCTTGGGTCCTTTTTGTTCTTCTGTATTCACAATGTACGCAAGAAAACCAGCACACCCTTTAGCTAACATCTGGTGGGCTGTTAAAGAAAAGAGAAATTTCTGGGTCCTTCTCTTTGGGACTCCCGTGAACTCAAAGGGTGGTTCACCTTCTGGACTGAAAATCACTTTCCTTCTGCGGCAGTCCACCGAAGCACTGTACTTGCTGAGGAAATCCAGACCCAGAATAACATCAAAATCCTGCATCGCAAGGACAACTAAATTAACATATAGCTCTCGGTCTGAAATTTTGACTGGTACAGCCCGAAGCCACTGGTTGGACTCCATGACTTCCCCAGAAGGTAGGGTTGTCAAGAACTTGGAGTTCATGCTCTCTGTAGGCACCTGAAATTCCTTGGCAAAAGGTACCGATACAAAAGAATGGGTCACCCCAATATCAAATAATACAGTAGCTACATGCTGAAAAATAATTACTTGACCTGTTACGACCGTGGAGGCACTAGCATCTTCCTCTTTAGTGAGGGAGAATACTCTGGCACTGGCTGGAACTGGTGGGGCTTCCAACCTTCCTTGACTGAGCTGAGGTCTGTCCAGAGTTGCAGGCATGTAGTGTAACTGAGGCTTGTTCCCGTATTGCGCTGCCTGTTGCTGAGGTGCTTTGAGCTTGTTAGGACACGCCTTAGCCAGGTGTCCTTCTTGACCACACGAATAACATCTAGTCATACCCAAAAGACAGGCTCCTGAATGTACTCTTCCACATTTAGGACAAGGAGGGAACTTGGCCTGCTTGTTTGTTGAACCTCCCTTTTGGTTACCTCCTGTATTCCATCGTTTCCTCTTGTTATCTTTGCCCTTCCAGTGCTGCTTACTTGTCTGAGGTTTCTGACTCCCTGCTATCTTTTCCTCTATCTTGACTGGCTGGAATTGCATTTATTGTGCCTTGATGCTATTCAGATAGTGCTCAATGACTAATGCCCTGCTGACCAGTTCTTCACCAGTCTGTGGTCGGTGAGTTCCACTACTCACGTTAAGTGCTATTTCTGGCCTCAGCATTCGGAGCATCAGTCTGACTCGTTCTTTCTCTGTACTTACTAGCTCTGGGCAGAGACGAGCTAGCCTGTTGAATCTCTTGACTGCTTCTTCTACTGGCAGGTCACCCTATCTGAATTCTATAAACTCCTCATAATATTTATTGGTGATCCTTTGACAGAAGAATTCTTTGTAAAACTCTGTCTCGAAGTCAGCCCAGCTCATCTGGTTGGCTGCTCTCTTGCTCTTCACTCTCTCCCACCACATACGGGCATCTCCAGATAGGTAGAAAGAGGCACACTTGACCTTCTCGATTTCTGGCCAGTCAAGAAGCTCCATTGTGCTCTCCAGTGTCTTGAACCAAGCCTGGGCATCCCAGGGCTCAGTCGTGCCTGAGAAACTTTCTGTCTTCAGTTTCAGCCACTGTATCAGATATGCTTCTTGTCTTCTAGGTACTGTGGCGACTTCCAAGGCGGCTGGTGGAACCTCAGTCACCACTGGGGTCTCCACATTGATAGTTGGGGGAGTGGGAGGGGCTGGCTGCCGATTAGCCATCATATTGATGATCACTTGTTGCTGCTTTGCCCCTTGTCTCTGGAGTTGAGCAACAACTTCAGAGAGATCAGGTTCAGTTGCTCTGGGCTCTTCGTTCTCCTGTGCTTGGTCCTCAGTATGAGCGGTACGGGGATGCCCTCTTCTTGACATCTAGTCATGTAGAGAGAGAAAACCTGAAATCTTCTCTATACTCTCTAGACATATATGTATATAAACATAGAAAAATAAAACAAGAACTTTTATCTTACTTAAGCACATATAAGCAAATACTTCTAAGGATTTCTCTATACTGCAAATAATAAAGGAAAAGCATAAAAGAAAGTATAAATACATTCTTACTTGAAGACGGCAAGGCTGATGCTGATGTGTGTGTGATGCTGGAGAATGGGGACTGCTCTGATACCAACTTGTAACACCCCACCCTCCTCCCTACTAGTCTGTGAGGGTGGGACGCTACTGGACTATTAACTTTTCTTAACTAGTGTTGCTCACATGTAAATATCAATACTTAAAACTCTCAAAACTCAAAGGATACAATAAGTAACAGCTGAAAACATAAATAACTCATCTCAACATTCTACTCAATCATTTGTTCTCAACTAAAAACTATATATTTTAATCTAAACATGCTAAAACTATATATTAATCTGAACATGCATGCAATAATAATACAACTCAGATAGCGGAACTGATATGCATAGCAAATAAAAGGAAGAATTCTAAAACTTAAAATATTCAATGAACAAATCCAGCAACATGAAAGAATAATCCCAACAGTCTAAATACAAAATCTTAATGAATTCTTAAGCAAGGTCCCAAGGCTTCCATAGTCCAGATATCACACATCCATCCACACCTCTTGTCGCCTTCCTTCACTATAGCTTTCCTTTCCTTTATCTGCAGTAAGAGGAAATACAACTATAAGCGAATGCTTAGTAAGCGCTGTCTAACTCACAAAACTCGGATATGCATGTGAACAGGAAGAAATCTAAAAACTGAATACTTTAAAAGAAATACTACTCATGCTCATCTAATAACAAAGGAATCAAACATACTGAAATGCTAAACATGTAAAGCTGCTCAACTAATAGCAAATAACAGTAAGAAAAATCTTAACAACATGCTAGCATAAAAGAAAACTAAACTTGCTGATCTTTAAACTTATGTGAAGCTGATTTCACTTGTTCAAAACTTATACTTTTATACTTCAAAATAATAATCTCTTGGGCCTAGGCTTAGTACCATTGCGCGCTCCCTAATAGAAACTGAGGTAGCGAGCCTCCAGTCCTACTAGGGTAAAGACCTTGGTCTTACCAGGGCCGAGACCTCGGAACCGGTACCTGGATTTGTTTAACGACAACCTCAGAAGTCGGGTACTAGCTTTCTCAAATAAAATACTTATTACTTGTTAATACTTATAATAAAAGACTGCCTCATACAAAACTGCAATACTTAAACAAATTCTAAAACTGCCACGCTTAAACAATTCTAAAACTGTAATACTTAACAAAATCTGCACTATGATACTTAACAAAATCTGCACCATGATACTTCACAAAATCTGCACTGTAAGTTTAACAAAAATCTGCACTATAATACTTAACAAAATCTGCATTGTAAGTTTAACAAAATCTTCACTATAAGCTTAACAAAATCTGCACTATAAGCTCGACAAAATCTGCACTATAAGCTCTAAAGGAGTTGTTCGTGCCCCTTTTACAGCATAAAATAAAATTGAAACTTGTTGGAATTAAAGCCTATGTGAAGCTTGCTGGAATTAAAGCCTATGTGAAGCTTGCTGGAATTTCAAACAAAACCCATAAACATAGCACAAAACCGAATTGCACAGAAAACTCAAAAGAAAACTACTCGTGCCCTTTCACAACACAAAATCGGATTGCACAGAAAACTCAAAGGAAAGCTACTCGTGCCCTTTCACAGCACAAAAATCCAAATTGCACATAAAGGCCTAAAATCTCATGCTTGAGTCAAACAACAAGATTTAAACTGAAATACTAAAACTATAAGCACAAACTGAAAACTAGGGTGGTTCGGATTATAGCACTTGAAGCAATCAATCACACACGCATGCTAGGGTTCCATGGCTACCACAACCTTTACAACAGCAAGGAAAAAAAATAATCTCAGAACTACTCTTACTGCAGGTGAGAGCACTTACCTTTTGTAATGACCCAATTTTCCCTATTTCAAGTTCTAAAAGTCCATAAAAATATTTGGAAATACTTTTAAAATATTCTAGAGATTTTTAGAAATTTTTAGAGTATTTTTACGTAATTTTTGGAGGTCATTTAGTAGGGTTACAAAAAGAAAGAAGTTTTAAAAAAAAAATGTTGAAGGTGAGATTCGAACCCACGATCTCGGGTCGGACTGACCCAAGCAAAACCGGCCAAACCAGCTGAGCTACACGGTTTTTGTTAATCATATATGGAGCGATATATATTTAACTAGTAGTTAGGAACAGTAAAATAAATTGAAAATAAAAGGGGCGCGACTGAGAATCGAAGCCCAGACCTGTGGCTTCGAGTAAAACTCAACGGACCAACTGCGCCAGCGGTCTTTGCTGATCCGATATGCAGCGACAAGTATATAAGGTAAAGTTAGAAATGAAAATAACCTAAGGTATAAGATTTAAGTCTTATTTCGAAAACCTAAAATTTTCTCTCAAAATTCTCTCCTCTTCTCCTCACACGCGACGCCGCACGCCTCTTCTGCCAAGCAGCCGTGTTAGGGCTTCGACTCCGGCGCCGGAAAACGAGCTCTTTCCGGCCGGTCTTCACCCAACCGTGATCCTCTTGTCGTGGAGAGCACGCGGATCCGAAGGAGAAGCTTCGGCCGAAACCCTAGACCTTCCTCTCCTTCGGTTGTAAGTCCAAGAATCGTCGGTGAGTTGCTTCTCACCTGCAGTAGGAGTAGTTCCGCGAGCTTTGAAGTTCCCTTCGATTGGTTTTCGATTGGTTTGGTTTCTTGCCACGATTGTGGATTTTCCGTGTAGCCTTGCCATGTTGTTCCCTTTTTGGTTAAGGTTCTGTTTTGTTGAAGTTTTAGAAGCATGCATTTTTGTTTTCCTTGCTTTTAAATTCTGTAGTAGCAAGAATTAGTATCCTGTTGCTAGATATGAGATTTGATTTTATTCTGTGATGTTCTTGAAGTAACTCAAGGTTTCTGTGCTTGATTCGGTTGAGATCTTAGAGTAGATTTTGTTAAGTGTATAATGCAGATTTAGTTAAGTGTATAATGCAGATTTGATTAAGATCACAAGTGCAGATTTTATAAGTTTAATATGCTGATTATTGTTAAGTCTAGTATAGTGCAGATTTTTAATATTAGATGAGTGGGGAAACTGAGATAATTGAAATCAATTTGGAAGTTTAGATCTCCTCATAGTGCAGTTTTAAAAGATTATAGTGAAGTTTGATTAAGTCTTTAGAGTATACAGATTTGAGGTTCTTTAATCTGAACATGAGGTTTAGATAATTTGCTTATGTTAAATCTAAGCATGAGGTTTAGGTAATTTGCTTACATTAAATCTGAGCATGAGGTTTAGATAAATTGCTTATGTTGAATCTGAGCTTGAGGTTTAGCTATGCTACTTCCATTCAAGTATATGGATAACATCTGTGCTTAGCTGATTCTAGAATTTTAAATGGAATACGAGTTATAATATCTTTATTGAGTGAATTCCAGATAAGCTGTGTATTAGTCATATTATGGAAAGGAAGTTTGAGAGACGATGAAAATCTGTACTAGCCAGAATATGTTTTCTTTTGTTAAGTTTCTTTGCAGAATTTCTGTTAAGCAAGTGCAGATTTTTGTTAAGCTTACAATGCAGAATTTATTAGTCTAGTATGCAGATTTTTGTTAAGCATTAGTATAGATTTCTGATAAGTATTGTATGTGTAGATTTCTTTTGTATTCTATGAATGACTATGTGTTACATAGTTAGTTTCATTTATAGATGCATACGAAAGATACCCTAACAGTATTTTGGGTTTAAGGAAAGTATAAGAAAGATAAAGAAAAGTATAAGAAAGATAAAGAAAAGAAAGAAAAAGGCCAAGGCTTAAGTAGATCCCAAAGTCAAGACTTTAGGGATTTTGGCACACGAGGTGCTTATTAAAATGCCAAGGCATTATATATTAGAAGTATTAAAAGATAACAAGTATTTTACTTTTATCAGTGGCACTGTACTGGACTCTCAGTTGTCCTTGGGTTGGGCTCCCATAGTCGTCCCTAGGTTCAGATAACCTAGTAGTAACGGCACGGCCGACGGTCGACGACCAGAGGGTCGCCAAATGGGCCGCCAAATGGGTCGGGTCGTTACAAAAGTAAAAGCAGGTACAGTTGCCGGGCCAAAAGAAGTTTATTATTATTTTGAAGTATTAAAGTATAAGTTTTGAAACAAATGAAACGAGCTTCAAATCTGTCTAGAATTAGAAAGTTAGTTTTCTTGTTATTTGAAGCATGCAGTAGTAGTTTCAATTGTTTCCTTGCTACTAGATTATTCAGCCTGTTTAGCTTTACATGTTTAGTAGTTTTACATGTTTAGAAGTTTTACATGTTTAGTAGCTTTACATGTTTAGTAGCTTTACATGTTTAGTATGCTTCTTTTATAGTTTCATTCCTATGAGCATGATTAGGTATACATGTTTAGTATTTCAGTTAGCATGATTCCTTTGCTATATATGAGCATGAGTAGTTTTATATGTTAGCATTCAGTTTTAGCATGTTTTTATTTATATACATGCATATCGAGTTTTTGTGAGTAGATAACGCTCACTAAGCTTTATGCTTATAGACTGCATTTCCTCCTACTGCAGATAAAGGGAAAGAAAAGATACAGTGAAGGAAGGCGACAAGGAGATGCAAGAGGAGTGTGTGATGTGTGGACTATGGAGGTCCTTGGGACTTAGCTAAAGAACTCATTTAGTTTAAGAATTGGTTTAGTTTAATTTCTTATTAAGTTGATAAGAGAATTATGTAGTAAGAAGTTATGTTTTCGGTTTTTCACTATCTGCATGATTTGAATTATTAAACTGCGTGGTTGTGGTTAGTTTTCATTTCTTATTAAACTGCGTGGTTGATTGAAATATATTTCCAGCCGCCTGTGGCTGAGTATATTATGCTTGTATTATGGAAAATGGTCACCGGTACAGGGGAGACTCTGCCGAAATTTTTCGGTAGGGTTTTCCATGTGATTTTTAATAAACCGGTTAAGTAGAGTAGTAGATAAGTAATGGTCACTCTTAGAGAGTGGTAGAAGTAGTAAGAAGGGTGGTCGTTACAGTTGGTATCAGAGCAGTGTTCCATTCTCCAACATCACACACACATCAGCATCATCCTTGCCATCTTCAAGTAAGAAAGTATTTAAATTCTTTCTTTATTTTGCTTTCCTTATTATTAACTGCAGTATAGAGTAATTGCTTATGAGTACTTAAGTAAGATAGAAGTTATAGTTTCCCTTTTCTTTATCCATATTTATGTATGATTAGAAGGGTTAGAGAGAGAATACCAAGTCCTTTTCTTTTCATAATGAGAACCAAGATCAGGAGAAAGAAGAGTCCAGAACCCCTAGCCCTTTTCTCCCTGAAGTTGTTACTCAACTTCAGAGACAAGTAGCGAGTAGCAGCAAGTGATTGCCAATCTAATGGCCAATCAGAAGCCAGCTCCTCCCACTTCCCCAACCATCAATGTGGAGACCCTAGGGGTGACTGAAGTCCTATCGGTTGTCCTAGAAGTCGCCACAACACCTAGAAGACAAGAAGCATACCTCATCCAGTGGCTGAAGCTGAAACCAGAAAGATTCTCAGGCACGATTGAGCCCTAGGATGCCCAGGCTTGGTTCAAGACATTTGAGAGCACAATGGAGCTTCTTGACTGACCAGAAGTCGAGAAGGTTGATACCATTAAGTGTGCCTCTTTCTGCCTATCTGGAGATGCTTGTATGTAGTGGGAGCGAGTTAAGAGTAAGAGAGCAGTCAACCAGATGAGCTGGGTTGACTTCGAGATAGAGTTTTACGAAGAATTCTTCCGTCAACGGATCACCAATAAACATTATGAGGAGTTTATAGAATTTAGACCAGGTGACCTACCGGTAAAAGAGGCGATCAAAAGATTCGATAGGCTAGCTCGTCTTTGCCTAGAGTTAGTAAGTACAGAGAAAGAACGAGTCAGACTGATGCTCCGAATGCTGAGACCAGAAATAGCACCTAATGTGAGTAGTGAAACTCACCGACCATAGATTGGTGAAGAGCTGGTCAGCAGGGTATTAGAGAGAGCACTATCTGAACAACATCAAAGCACAACGAGCGCAACACAAGCCAGTCAAGATAGAAGACAAGACAGTGGGGAAACAGAGACCCCAGTCAAGTAATCAGAACTGGAAGGACAAAGATAACAAGAAAGACCCAAGCAGGAAGATGTTCGGGTAGTCTGTGAGTATCCAAAGGTATTTTCAGAAGGGCTACCTGGACTACCTCCCAACAAAGAAGTGGAGTTTGAGATTGAATTGGTCCCTGGTACCGGTCCAATTTCAAAAGCTCCGTATCGCATGTCTCCAGCAGAGCTGAAAGAGTTACAAGCACAACTACAGGAGTTACTTGACAAAGGCTTCATTCGCTCTAGTCACTCACCTTGGGGAGCTCCTGTGTTGTTTGTCAAGAAGAAAGATGGATCTATGCGAATGTGCATAGATTACAGAGCTCTGAATCAAGTGACCATCAAGAACAAGTACCTCCTTCCCAGGATCGATGACTTATTTGATCAGCTGAGAGGGGCAACAGTGTTCTCAAAGATAGACCTACGCTCTGGGTACCATCAGCTGAAGGTGAAAGAAAGGGATATACCCAGAACGACGTTCAGAACCAGATACGGACACTACGAGTTCGTAGTCATGCCTTTTGGTGTGACTAATGCACCTGCAATTTTCATGGACCTGATGAACAGAGTGTTCAGAGAATACCTTGACAAATTCGTCATTGTGTTCATCGACGACATTCTGGTCTATTCCAAAACCCTAGAGGAGCATGACACGCACTTGAGAATAGTTCTACAGACCCTTCAACAAAAGCAGCTTTATGCTAAATTCTCAAAGTACGAATTCTGGTTGGAGCAGGTAGCGTTTCTAGGACACATCGTTTCTAGAGAAGGCATACAAGTAGATTCAGCCAAAGTAGAAGTGGTCAGCAATTGGAAGAGACCCATGAATGCCAGGGAGATCAGAAGCTTCCTTGGTTTAGCTGGGCACTATAGGAAATTCGTGGAAGACTTTTCCAGAATAGCCTCTCCACTTACAGCCCTCACCAGAAAGAACAAGAAGTTTGAATGGTCAGATAAATGTGAGCAGAGTTTCCAAGAGCTAAAGAAGAGGAGTTCTACAACCTCTTCCTATACCAGAGTGGAAGTGGGAAGACATATCCATGGATTTCATAACAGGTCTCCCAAGAACCACAAATGGATACGATGCGATATGGGTGATATTGGACAGATTGACCAAGTCTGCACATTTTCTAGCCATCAAGGTGTCTCACTCTATAGAGCAGTTGGCACAGCTGTATGTTAAAGAGGTGATCAGACTTCATGGAGTTCCCAAATCTATTGTTTCTGATAGAGATGGGCGCTTCACCTCTCACTTTTGGGAGTGTGTTCAGACTGCACTAGGCACCAAACTCAAGTTCAGCACAGCCTTCCATCCTCAGACCGATGGACAGACAGAGCGAGTAAATCAGATCCTGGAAGATATGCTCAGGACTTGTGCACTAGATTTTAAAGGCAGTTGGTGCAAATATCTGTGCTTAGCTGAATTTGCCTACAACAACAGCTATCAGGCCACCATCAAGATGGCTCCTTATGAGGCGTTGTATGGCAGGAAATGCAGATCACCCATTTGCTGGCAAGAAGCAGGTGAGAGAAAAGAAATGAAAGTAGAACTGGGCATTCAGACAGAGCTAATAGATGAGACTACTCAGGCTGTTCAGAAGATCAGACAGAGAATTGAGACTGCCCAGAGTAGACAAAAGAGTTATGCTGACACATGTCGTAGGCCACTTGAATTCCAAGTAGGGGATTCAGTCTTTCTTAAGGTCGCTCCTATGAAGGGAGTGATGAGATTTGGCAAGAAGGGCAAATTAAGTCTTCGTTATGTAGGACCTTACCTAATCATAGAAAGGATTGGGAAAGTAGCTTACAAGCTGGATTTACCACAGGACATGTCAGTAACACACAATGTGTTTCATGTCTCCATGCTAAAGAAGTGTCTCCATGACCCTAGCCAAGTGATTCAGCCTCGGTCAGTGCAGATCCAAGAGGATCTTAGTTATGAGAGCAGACCTACACAGATAGTGGACAGAGCAGTCAAGAGACTAAGAAGCAAAGAAGTACCACTAGTGAAGGTCGTCTGGCAGAACCAGAAGCACGAGGAAGTCACTTGGGAGCGGGAGGACAGTATGAGACAGAAATATCCAGAACTATTCTAAGTTCGAGAACGAACTTTTTATAAGGTATGGGGAATTGTAATGACCCAATTTTCCCTATTTCAAGTTCTAAAAGTCCATAAAAATATTTGGAAATACTTTTAAAATATTCTAGAGATTTTTAGGAATTTTTAGAGTATTTTTACGTAATTTTTGGAGGTCGTTTAGTAGGGTTACAAAAAGAAAGAAGTTTAAAAAAAAATGTTGAAGGTGAGATTCGAAACCACGATCTCGGGTCGGACTGACCCAAGCAAAATCGGCCCAACCAGCTGAGCTACACGATTTTTGTTAATCATATATGGAGCGATATATATTTAACTAGTAGTTAGGAACAGTAAAATAAATTGAAAATAAAAGGGGCGCGGCTGAGAACCGAAGCCCAGACCTGTGGCTTCGAGCAAAACTCAACGGACCAACTGCGCCAGCGGTCTTTGCTGATCAGATATGCAGCGACAAGTATATAAGGTAAAGTTAGAAATGAAAATAACCTAAGGTATAAGATTTAAATCTTATTTCGAAAACCTAAAATTTTCTCTCAAAATTCTCTCCTCTTCTCCTCACACGCGACGCCGCACGCCTCTTCTGCTCGGGCGAAACAGAGCCGTGTTAGGGCTTCGACTCCGGCGCCGGAAAAAGAGCTCTTTCCGGCCGGTCTTCACCCAACCGTGATCCTCTTGTCGTGGAGAGCACGCAGATCTGAAGGAGAAGCTTCGGCCGAAACCCTAGACCTTCCTCTCCTTCGGTTGTAAGTCCAAGAATCGTCAGTGAGTTGCTTCTCACCTACAGTAGGAGTAGTTCCACGAGCTTTGAAGTTCCCTTCGATTGGTTTTCGATTGGTTTGGTTTCTTGCCACGATTGTGGATTTTCCGTGTAGCCTTGCCATGTTGTTCCCTTTTTGGTTAGGGTTCTGTTTTGTTGAAGTTTTAGAAGCATGCGTTTTTGTTTTGCTTGCTTTTAAATTCTGTAGTAGCAAGAATTAGTATCTTGTTGCTAGATATGAGATTTGATTTTATTCTGTGATGTTCTTGAAGTAACTCAAGGTTTCTGTGCTTGATTCGGTTGAGATCTTAGAGTAGATTTTGTTAAGTGTATAATGCAGATTTAGTTAAGTGTATAATGCAGATTTGATTAAGATCACAAGTGCAGATTTTATAAGTTTAATATGTTGATTATTGTTAAGTCTAGTATAGTGCAGATTTTTGATATTAGATGAGTGGGGAAACTGAGATAATTGAAATCAATTTGGAAGTTTAGATCTCCTCATAGTGCAGCTTTAAAAGATTATAGTGAAGTTTGATTAAGTCTTTAGAGTATACAGATTTGAGGTTCTTTAATCTGAACATGAGGTTTAGATAATTTGCTTATGTTAAATCTGAGCATGAGGTTTAGGTAATTTGCTTACATTAAATCTGAGCATGAGGTTTAGATAAATTGCTTATGTTGAATCTGAGCTTGAGGTTTAGCTATGCTACTTCCATTCAAGTATATGGATAACATCTGTGCTTAGCTGATTCTAGAATTTTAAATGGAATACGAGTTATAATATCTTTATTGAGTGAATTCCAGATAAGCTGTGTATTAGTCATATTATGGAAAGGAAGTTTGAGAGACGATGAAAATCTGTACTAGCCAAAATATGTTTTCTTTTGTTAAGTTTCTTTGCAGAATTTCTGTTAAGCAAGTGCAGATTTTTGTTAAGCTAGTATGCAGATTTCTGTTAAGCTATTATGCAGATTTTTATCAAGCTAGTATGCAGATTTTTGTTAAGCATTAGTATAGATTTCTGATAAGTATTGTATGTGTAGATTTCTTTTGTATTCTATGCATGACTATGTGTTACATAGTTAGTTTCATTTATAGATGCATACGAAAGATACCCTAACAGTATTTTGGGTTTAAGGAAAGTATAAGAAAGATAAAGAAAAGTATAAGAAAGATAAAGAAAAGAAAGAAAAAGGCCAAGGCTTAAGTAGATCCCAAAGTCAAGACTTTAGGGATTTTGGCACACGAGGTGCTTATTAAAATGCCAAGGCATTATATATTAGAAGTATTAAAAGATAACAAGTATTTTACTTTTATCAGTGGCACTGTACTGGACTCTCAGTTGTCCTTGGGTTGGGCTCCCATAGTCGTCCCTAGGTTCAGATAACCTAGTAGTAACGGCACGGCCGACGGTCGACGACCAGAGGGTCGCCAAATGGGCCGCCAAATGGGCCGCCAAATGGGTCGGGTCGTTACAAAAGTAAAAGCAGGTACAGTTGCCGGGCCAAAAGAAGTTTATTATTATTTTGAAGTATTAAAGTATAAGTTTTGAAACAAATGAAACGAGCTTCAAATCTGTCTAGAATTAGAAAGTTAGTTTTCTTGTTATTTGAAGCATGCAGTAGTAGTTTCAATTGTTTCCTTGCTACTAGATTATTCAGCCTGTTTAGCTTTACATGTTTAGTAGTTTTACATGTTTAGAAGTTTTACATGTTTAGTAGCTTTACATGTTTAGTAGTTTTACATGTTTAGTATGCTTCTTTTATAGTTTCATTCCTATGAGCATGATTAGGTATACATGTTTAGTATTTCAGTTAGCATGATTCCTTTGCTATATATGAGCATGAGTAGTTTTATATGTTAGCATTCAGTTTTAGCATGTTTTTATTTATATACATGCATATCGAGTTTTTGTGAGTAGATAGCGCTCACTAAGCTTTATGCTTATAGACTGCATTTCCTCCTACTGCAGATAAAGGGAAAGAAAAGATACAGTGAAGGAAGGCGACAAGGAGATGCAAGAGGAGTGTGTGATGTGTGGACTATGGAGGTCCTTGGGACTTAGCTAAAGAACTCATTTAGTTTAAGAATTGGTTTAGTTTAATTTCTTATTAAGTTGATAAGAGAATTATGTAGTAAGAGGTTATGTTTTCGGTTTTTCACTATCTGCATGATTTGAATTATTAAACTGCGTAGTTGTGGTTAGTTTTCATTTCTTATTAAACTGCGTGGTTGATTGAAATATATTTCCAGCCGCCTGTGGCTGAGTATATTATGCTTGTATTATGGAAAATGGTCACCGGTACAGGGGAGACTCTGCCGAAATTTTTCGGTAGGGTTTTCCATGTGATTTTTAATAAACCGGTTAAGTAGAGTAGTAGATAAGTAACGGTCACTCTTAGAGAGTGGTAGTAGTAGTAAGAAGGGTGGCCGTTACACCTTTGTTCTTGGACTTACAACCGAAATCGCTTCTCGGCTTCGGAGAAACTCAAGCTCTCGGCAACTTCATCACATCCACTTGTTATCCTCGACAAGGTGGTCACGATGGTGGAGAAACCTCTCGGAGATCACCCTACACCGATCACCAGAGAGAAGCCCTAGCTTCTCTTTGGTTTTCGCCCAACAGAGACGTCGCGCACGCGTACCGTCGGGAGAAGAATTTAGGTCACGGATATAACCCCAATTCTTCTCTTAACTTATCCCTTTTAATACCTAAATATTTCTGTTATCAACTACTACTTAAATTATTTACGCTCTTTCCTTAATCAGCACGGCCCTACTGGGTTCCTGGTCATCAGAAACAAATTAAGGCTTTGCTTAACCAAATGTCTCGGGTTCGAACCTCGGCCCGACCTCTTTTTGCCTCTAACTTGTTTCTTTTGGTAAAAATACCAAACGAACTCGGAAAATTACATAAAAATACTCTAAAAATTTCTAAAAATCTCTAAAATATTTCTAAAGCATTTTCTAAATATTTATAAGCACTATTAGAATTCGTAATGAGGAAATTTGGATTGTTATAGAGATCCACTATAGGATTCGAGCCTTAAGACTTGGAAGGATTGATATTGCCCCCAACAACGATACCCTAGTGATTCGGGCCATGATGGCCAACTTTGAGATAGTCTGGGTCTTTGTATATGTCGAAAGTTTTGTTAATATTCTTTATCTAACTGTGCTATAAAGAATGGGGATGCAGGCAAATGACTTGTAGATTGTGACAACTCCTCTCAACAGCTTTTTGAGACATTTTGTGTAGCCACTGGGGTGATCAGGCTATCCATATCTCTTGGAGAGGATTCCAGGCAATGGACTATCATGACTAACTTCACTATAGTAGACATGCCCCTCAGCATACAACATTCTTCTTGACCGACCTGCTCTTAGTGCCTTCATAGTCGTAGTGTCTCCCTATTATCATAAGCTCAAGTTCCCTGGCATAAGTGAAGTGGGAGATGTCTGGGGAGACCAACAAGCAGCCAAAATATATTATGTACAAGTTATACATGCAGATCAGAAGAAGACCCTCATTGGAGGTTCAGAGATTGAAGATGTGCCAACAACGAAGGTTGTGTGTATAGTTCACAAAGGATTCCTAGGTGTTTTAGTCAAAGGAGATAGAACTGGTGGAGGTCATGCTTAACTACCCAGAGAAGATCCAGGTGTCCAAGGAGTTGGAGCTAGAGTTGAAAAAGAGTTTGATGGACTACTTGATCAGGAACTAGGATGTTTTTGCCTAGTCTCCCAGCGACTTGATAGGGATTCTCCCTACTTTAATGAGCATCAACTACATCTCCTCCTTGCTGCCCAGCTTGTGAAGTAGAAGCGGAGACATTTTGATCTAAAGCAGGATAAAATCATCCAAGAAGAAGTCTAGAGGTTGTTGCAGGCTGGCCACATCAGAGAAGTAATGTTTTCTTTATGGTTTGCCAACGTTGTCCTAATACTAAAGTCATCAGGAAAATAACATGTCTATATCAACTTTTGAGACTTAAATAAGGCGTACCCGAAGAACTATTATCCCTTGCCACAGATCAATCAATTTATGGATTTCATAGCTAAGCATCAATTCATCTCTATACTAAATGCCTACCATAAATATCACCAAATCCCTCTAGCAAAGGTGGAGTAGGACAAGGTCAGTTTTAGTACCGTTGATGGAACATTTTACCATTTTGTAATGTCATTTGTATTGAAGAACACTGGGACTACTTACCAATGGCTTATGGATAAAATATTTAGCAAGTAATTTGGGAAGAACATGGAAGTCTATGTTGACAATAGTTTAGTGAAGTCTTTAGTGGTGGAAGGGTTGCTACCATATCTAGAGGAGACTTTCTTTACTTTACAAAGCTATAGCATGAAGTTGAATCCAAAGAAATGCGTGTTTAGGGTGCAGTAAGGTATGTTTTGAGGCGACATGGTAATAGAAAGGGGTATCAAAGTCAATCTTGAGAAAATACAAGTTGTCCAACATATGCAGTCACCTAGGCGTGTTCATGAAGTGCAGTGCCTACTAGTAGAGTCACGACTCTGTCCAAGTTTATCTCTCATTTTGTGGATCAAAGTCTCCTATTTTTCAAAGTTTTGTGAAGAGCATCTAGCTTTCAATGGATTGATAACTGCGAGAAGGCATTTGTGGAGATGAAAAACTACTTGGCAAAATTACCAATCCTAGTGAAGCCTCATCCTAAAGAAAAGTTGATGGTGTACTTAGCGGCGTCAAAGGTTACAGTGAGTTATGTAATGATGCATCAAGAGGGTATTGAGCACCTCCCTATGAATTACCTTAGCTACATATTTAAAAAAAATAGAAGTTTGCTATATTGGTCTTGAAAAGTTTGTTGGTGTCTTTATGTGCATACAAAAGTATATGTTTATCAAAAACACACAGCGAAAGCATAATAATTTTCTAAATTATTACAACATGCATCACATATATCCACAAAGACATACATATATAAACATAATCATAGAATAAAATTTTATTTAGAAATTATACATGTCAAATGACATGTAATGGAAAGAGCATCAATTAGTAAAGCTCACGAGATTTGCCTCTATCAGTATCCACACCAAGACACCTTTAAAATGACTTTGCAAAATCACAAGTCGTGTCTTCGTTTTGGTACTAGTCAAAGGAAGGAGATTACATGATACAAGATAAGAACCAATGACTCGATTTGTGCCCGACAGCTAATGTATCCTGGTGGAAAAAAATTAGGACAACAATTCAAGTTGTTGTCCGGTGGCAAGAGTTGTAGTCCAGTGGCAAGGGACTATCTGGCAGCTGGAGTCAGCGGTAGGGTAACCTGCTAGAAGACCAGGTAGCTGGGTTGACCAACGGTGGGATGGAGGAAGTGACACAACCCCCTTTTGATGGTAAGCGGCATAAGAGAGGGAGAGGGAGGAGGAGAGAAAATTTTAAAAGCCAAATCTATTATTTTTTTATTTCTTCTCCCATTAGATGTATTTATACATCTCCATCGGGTTTAATAAGAAAGATCAAACTCATACCCAATAAGTCATCCCTATCCATTAGCAATAGGTTTGGTTCAAAATTAAACCAATTTGGTTTAAAACCAAACTAATTTTTATTCATTACTAAACCAAACCAATTTTTATTATAACTAAATCAAAATAAATCCAACTCGCCTATAAGAGGCATAGCCCAATAATGCTTTTATCCCAACAAATTTATATTTACCCTTCATCGGGTCCTATCAGACTTAATCTCTTTTAATCTAAAAATCTCATTCTTAAACTTGTTTTATGTCTTTCGAATATTCTCATAATGCATATGACCCAATAGATTTCAAGTTATATTAGTAATTTATAATTAACCATTAATTATAAATCGATCATGAGTGTACCTATAGTAAATCATGATCCCCAATTGATCAAAAAAATCATAAAACCTGTCAGTAGCTATAGTTATCAGTGTGTTTATTCCATTCACATATCTTACACCCACTGAGTTCAGAACATGGTCTATGTGTTAGTCTTCACTAGGATGACTATGTCATACCTAGCCCAAGTAATAGTTCATAGTCCTATGGATTTAAATTACTCAAACACGTGTCCAAGAAGACTATCTTCTTAACATATTTTATTTTGGCCAAAAACTTACAAGGAATAATCTGACAATAGGTCGTCGGGTATACATCTCCTTTATTAAAGGAGTGGTGAATCTTCTGTGAGCTATTTAAAAATCTTCAAGCAAATTGATTTATACCCAATTATTCTAGACCTACACCTCTTGAGCGAAGTTTTGCTAAGATGTCAAAGTATAAGTCTTTTGACCAAGATGATTAAATACCTCAAGTCTAAGTTGGACCAGCTCCTACACTCCCACTTAAACTTGTCCTCACTGAATCGCTCTCTTCTAGTGCTTACCTTACCATTGCATACTTTCTTGATACTTGACGCACCAGGACTTCATGGCAGATGCCCCATCTAAACTTTAGTAGGTGTTAGGTCCTACAGACCTAACTAAACTTTTTGCCAAATATCAACTTATCTAATCTTCCTGTGCTAATTATAAACTTAACTGGACTTTAGCCCATTGTAAGGTTCCATCAAGTATTTTAGTCCTATACATTTGATAAATAGGTTAGAAAAGACAACATCTAACTTTAATCTATTCTCATTCATCAAAACCTAAGTTTGACCATTTGTGTCAACTGCACCAACAAAATACACATCACTTGTACATTAACTTTCCCCATGATTAGTCAACACAAAATCCATTTGATTTGATGAAACAATAGCTCATTTTGATACATCAAATTGTATCTTGAACTTATCATCCTAACATCTCATTCTTATTTAATGTGTCTCAATAGACACACAAGTCATCCTATGGTCTTGTGAGATGTAAAATAAACTTTTGCTAAACCAAGGGATCATGTATTTTTCTCTAGGCATTCTAAATTTGACCATCCTACCTAGGATTTTAACCAATGTCATATTTATCCTTAATTATAAAAGATTGAGATAATGCATGTAAATGAGTATGACATATAATACATATCTTTCAAAAAAAAAATCTATCATAACTTAAATGATACATGTGTAATACAACACAATAATATTAATTCATATTTTAAGATAAATATATGATATAATATCATGGCATGTGATAGGTCAAACAAGTATGGTAAATATATCACAATATTACGAATTTACCTAGATTTTTAAACAAAGTATTTTCAACTAATCATCATGTCAAATACTTGATTTGACATAAATTGCCTATCTCCCTCGAGTGTGTCAAAAACTCACACTTGGTACACTTTAGATTTTATCATATTATGTCAATTTTGATCAACTTAAGAACTCAATTCTTATTGGTACACTATAGAAATCTTCCAAGGTAAGATTTGAATTTTCATCCTCAAGATATCATAATATCTTGAAAATGTCCTAAAATACTAATTTCGCCATGGTTAGGTTAACTACCCTACCAATTTGGGTTGGTACACCCTATATCTAATGAGTGTGAAGAGATCAAACTCTTAGGAACTTAATATCTATTATAGCTCATTGGGTGTACTAGGTATTTACTAGGGATAGCTTCCCTTAATACCTTCCTAATGACTCTTTTGGACTTCTTAGAAGCCTTAGTCATTATTGTCTCATTAAGGTCAACTCTAAAGATGACTTCCCTTGTAACCTTGACTTAGCTCCTAGATCTAAGGTTAGTTCTATAATTATATGAAATTTTATGATATGAGGGCACATTGTCCTTGGACATAGGTTTGTATCTCAAACCTTTCTTGTCCTTAGATAATTCTTGTCCTCCTAATCCTAGATTTTTTTTCATTTTGGACCTTTTAACTTCATTTGTCATCTTTCTTAGGATATTTTCTTTTTCCAAATCACTAAATCTTGACTTTTCATGATTTCCTTGAATATTACTTTTTCTAGGTATATGTCTAGTCTTCTTAGGATCTTTTCATAAATCTTTCCTATCCTTAATGGAGTTTTTTAGCATATGACGTAAAATTTTCTTAAAATTTTCATGCTTTTTATTATCATGATAATAAGCACTAAAATAATATTATTTAGGCCTGACACGCATTTTATCATATTGCAAAGGAATAACATTATTAAATCATACATTCGAAGCTTCCCCTAAGTTTGATCTTCCTCCCTTGCTTGTATTTTAATGTTTTCCCTTTGGATATTGATTACAGTAATGCCCTTTTTAGTTACAAGTGAATCACACAATACGCTCTTTGCCCTTCCATACTATAGATTCAGTTTTCTTCATCTTCTCCCTAGCTTTGGGTGTCAATTTAGTCTTTTTCTTCATCAATTTAGGATATTTACTCTTGTAGTGTCATTTTCCCGTATACTTGAAACAAATGATATGATTTTTATTTTTGATAGTTGAAATTGTTATACCTTCTTCAACCATAGGAGTTGTATGTGCTTCTTCTTCATTGACTTCGGATGTTGAGGGTTTATCTTGTTCTGATGTTGTTGATTAATCCTCCCTCTCAACTCTTGAGATGGATGCTTCTTCGAGCTCATCCTCCATCTCAGAAATTGAGTGCCTCTCAACTTTCAAGTTTTTCAGCTCTTGAGTCAATAAGTCTCACTTCTTGGACTTGTCTTCACTTTGCATTGTCGTTAGATCTTCATGAAATGTTATTAGCTTCGTCCACCTATACTACTCAAAACATTGTTAGAGACCAAATTTTGGTTACCTTGTTGTTTCTCTTGATTTTTTAGATTTGCTCTTCGGTCCATTATTTTTCTTCTTAAGAAGTCTCCCTTTGCTATCCTTCAGGGTTTCTAATCCCTCCATTAGGATAAACCAATTCTCAATGTCCATCATCAGGAATTATACCATCTATGCCTTCCATTGATAGAATCCTCCCAATTCGAAGGATGGAGGTGTCCTGATGGCATATCGAAATCCATCATTGGAACTCCATTTGACTCCTTTGAAGATCAGTCCAATAAACTTGTTTGTACCGGAGAGTTTCTTCTTCCTCTAGCCTTTGTGCTCTAACGAAGGTTAATCCGATGAAAAGTGGTCTCACTCTAATACCACTTGTTAGGACTCGTACGAGCTAAGAGGGAGGGGTGAATAGCTTTGATTGCTTTGTCTCGATTGCGTACTCGTCACTTGAATGTACAACAAAAAACTTGAATCAATCTTGACGTTATATGTACAACACCGAGATTTTACTTAGTATTCACTTTTTAAGGCGATTGATCCAAGGCCTAGTTCTAACGATCTACCACTACTAAATTTTTTCCTTTTCGGATATCTTCTAGAGGCAGAGAAACTTTTTACAACCTTCAATTACAATAATACAACAAGAATACAATAGATGAAAGCAAATATAATGAATATAAACAACTATATATGAATCTTGTTTTAGACATTTTCTTATTACTTGGATTTGCCTCTTGTTAGTATGGAAAAACACCCACACTTCACTCTCAAATCTCTAAAAACAGCCCCTTTGATTTCCTCTAAACCCCTCTTTTAAATGATTGCATTCAAGCTGATTTCCACCCAGCAATAATCGATTGCTTATTTTTATCAATTGATTGTCATTCGACCGTTTAAACTTGTAATTAAAATGACTCTTTTTGATGTTACCAATTGATGAGACTTATCAAATTTGTAACATTGCATTCCTAATGATCCCTTGAATCTATCGACATTCTTATTTTAAAATTTAAAACTTTTACGTCTGTTTGTTATTTTTTAATTACCAAAAGTTATTGATGAGATATAAAATATTAATGAGTTTCAGATAAAAGTGATGAACTTAAATGTATCATATTCAATCCAAACTTGCACTATTTGTTCTTAATGCTATGTTTACTCTCAAGCGCGGATAAAGAAAGGAAAAGAATCTATGATGAAAAATTATTCTCGGAGGAAGAGAAGAGAAAGGGTAAAGAAATCTCTTCCTTTATATTCTTGTTTATCTTCATTGAGGAAGATGGATATATGCGACGTAATTTTATAAACAAAAAAGGATACATACGTCATTTTTTTGTACATGGTGTAATTTTGTAAGTTAAAAAGGGTACATGCGTCATTATTTTGTGGTATATGGTGTAATTTTGTAAATGAAAAGGAGTACATGCGTCATTTTTTCCCCATCCGTTGTTTTCCGTCCGATTTTGAGGTGATCGATTTTGACTCCAAAATCATCCGTGGATGGATTGCGTTTCTCTTCCATCTGGAAATTTCAATGAAGTAAACGATGGAAACTTTTCCACTGCAGAAACTTTTCCTTAATTTTATTTTTCACTCTCCAAAGTAAACAGAGCATAATAGTCCTGAGTTGGATCATACTCAACTTCTATAATTAAACTCATTGATGAATTTACACACATCAAATTCATTCCAAACTTGAATCATTCTTTTTTTGACATTTTTCTGAGTTTGAACATACTCAAATTCTCTTATTTCATACCCTTTTCAAATATAAGTAAAATCTAGAAAAAGATTCAACTATTAATGAGTTTTTGTCAAATATTATTAATAGATTTAGATAAATCAAATTCACTTCAAACTTGGACCAATCTCTTCATGGCATTCTCATGAGTTTAAATATGCTCAAATTCTCTAATTTCAAACTCATCAATCATCAATAAGATTGCAAAGAAATATAACTATCAATGAATTTTAAGGTTGCTGTTAAACCTGCTATGTTATATGAAGCTAAATATTGGGCTATGACTCGAGCATGTGAGCAGAAGATAAGAGTTGCATAGATGAAGATGTTAAGCTGGATGTGTGGACATATGAAGATTGAAAAAAATAAGAAATGAAAGTATTGGAGAGAAAGTTGGAGTTACATCTATTGAGAAAAAACTCCGAGAGACACGTTTAAGATGATACGAACATGTATTTAGACGACCAATAAATGCTTCAGTTAGGCGATGTGAAATTATGATAAATATGCATATCAAACAAGAAAGAGGAAGACTAAAAAAGACTTTGTTAGTAATAATAAAATAAGATAAAATTTATTTAAGTATAGATAATAATATAGTATAAGATAGAACTCAATGACATAAAAGTATTCATATAGTCGATCCCATCTAATAGGATAAAACTTGATTGTTATTGTTTATTATTATAATCATTAATGGGCATGGACTTGACTCATCATCATCACTCCAAAACTAACAATATCCTCTCAACTTTTTTGAGTTTAACCATATTAAATTTCTTATATTTTTTAAGTAATTTGATGAATTTAACTTCATCAATGACCAAAACTCCTTGATAATTGAAAAGGATATGAAATTTAGGAATTATAATATCATCAAACTCAAGAGAGCCTTAGGGAGAGGATAATGCCAGTTTTAAAGTGATTCTCATGAGTGCATAGCCAAAAGTGACTATTTGCCAAACTCATTGATGACTATTTTTTTCAGCTTACTTGTTTGTAACTTAAAAGGTTTGGAATAATAGAATTTGAGCATATTGGGACTCAAGAGAGGGATAGGAAGAAAATATTTTCAAGTTTTGAGTGATTCTAAACAAAACTCATTAATAACAAAAAATTAAGGATATAAAATTTGGGATTTTAACATGGCCACTCATAAGAGTGATAGAGAGAGGATGATGCTTGTTTTGAAATGACTAATGAATCTATAATCCATTAGTGATTGTGTCAAACTTATTGATGGTTGATTTTATTTTATTTTTTTATGTTTCATTGATATTTTAAAATATTTTAGAATTAAGTAAATTAAGCATGTTCAGACTTTGAAGAGTGTCAAGAAGAGAATTTTTAAGATTTGGAGTGATTCGATGAGTTTAGCCACATTAATGACTTTTGGTCTAACTCACGTCTAAAATCTGAGAATTTAATATATAAATAAAATGATAATTTCAGTTAACCATATTAATTATTCTTGGGATAATCGGTTTAGTTCCACGAAAGTTTTCTATCGACCATCAAAATAAATCGGGAAGCGCATGTGACGATCAACTCAGAAGTCCAGTATCCTTTGATTGCACCCCTCATTTAAATAAAAAAATTTCTATAAATATATTATAACTATAGATATCAAATTGTGAGTAACTGTATGATAATCTAAATATTTTATCATGATATTATAGTCTAAGAGAATCTGAGAATGTAATATAGGAGACTTAGGAGAGAGTTGGAGAGAGAATTTTATTGGTTTTGATGAGTATATACCCTATAGATATTATGTGTAAAACTCAGATCTTTTTCGAACTCTATTGCGAACTTTAAAGATTTTGAAATCAGAGAATTTAAGCATGTTTAAATTTCGAAGAGTGTCAGCAAAAAAATATTTCAGATTTAAAGTGATTTCGATGAGTTTAATTTATAGATGATTTTTAACTAAAACTCAAAAGCACATGCCAACTAACCTAGCATATTGGAAAGTCTCCAATTCAATCCAATATATACAGGTTACGAATTAGATGGGTCAGTTCATGTACATGTCAAAAAATAAATAAATAAATAAATAAATATATATATATATATATATATAAATTAAATTTGAATTGTGAATTAGACGTGTCAAGTCCACGAGCCTATTAAAATTTTCATTTTAGGTTTAAATTTTAAAAGAATTTATTTTTCTTACCAAGCGGATCAACCCAAACCTAGTTTGGATTGGGATGGACGGTCGAAGGCCGTCGTTGGTGGACGGATGATCGAGTTGTCGGGAGTCGAGTGAGGACAGCCTTCGATCATCCATCCTGACTCAAATTATAATCTGGGTGGAAAGATGAATCTAAAAAAAAATCACAATTAATTATGATTAAATCACGACTACGATTTAACCATAATTATATTATGGATTACCTCCTGATCCATAAAAAAAAAATATCAAGAAAATCTGGACTTAGTCGGTCAGGACCATGTAAATTGGCTACTCTTTTATTCTTAAAACAAATATCATGAAGTATTATAAAAATAGGGCCCAATTAAGGCCCATGCTTGCCCGTTTTGCGCGCATATAAGCCGTAACCTGTCGTTATTTATCGACTTTCTAGGGTTTGAGCCGCCGCGGTCATCGAGCACAAGGAGCAGCACAGACTTCGCGAATATGGTATTTTTCGCCCGTCTTTCAAAATTTCGTCTACGTTGTTATCCAGCTCTCACTCCCCTCCACTTCTCACCCTTCTCTGGTGTTCTCAGCCGTCGCACAAGACGTTCAAGATCAAGCAGAAGCTGGCGAAGAAGATGCGCCAAAACCGCCCCATCCCTCACTGGATCCGCTTGAGGACCGGAAACACCATCAGGTGCCTCCTTTTCGTCTCCCTTGTCCTTTATTTGGTTTCCCTTTCCCGTTTTTTAAGCGTCGAGTTGCTCATACTCTTCGTTCTTAACTCGTTCCTAGGTATAACGCCAAGCGTAGGCACTGGCGTCGCACAAAGCTGGGATTTTGAGGTTGTTATACCAATCTTTGCTTGCCTTTCTTAAAAGTTAGATTTCCTTCTTATCTGCTGGACTGTTTGTATAATTATGGTTAAATGATCTGGAAGTGTATCTTTGTTACTATGTATGAGATTATTTTGTTCTGCAGATCAATGTGAACAATTGTTTGCTCATTTGTTGACTTTAAGTTTCATTGTTCTAAGTAAAACTTTGGTAGTGTGTTATGCATCTGGCCATTTGTTCTAATATACTAACATCTTGCATAATTACATATCATCAGGGAAATCAGTTTGAATTTATCTAAATGCTTTAGTTTTGTGCTAAGCTGATGGGATTATAAGGTTTTTGATTGATGATAGAATTGTATGCTTGCTTTATTTATAACCCACTGTGCATATGGATGTTTGAGCTATTCTACAGAATATGGTTTGATTTAAAAAAAAAATGTATCTAGCTTATTTGATTATGGAGTCTATACATCTATTCAGTTCAAAATCCCACCTGACTAGAGAATAAATCCTGTGTGTCTCTCTTGAGTTTATTTGTGCACCAAGTTGAAGTATAGAAGCTTTAGGTTATGTGTTGCAGTTCCTGAAGCTTTTATTGTTATGTTGATACACTAGTGCAATGACTAGCTCAATGCATGTAAAACAATGAATCAAGCATAAGAGATAGACACACCAACACGAAAGAACAACAAATTGAACATGAAAATTGCACACAATATTATGAGAAATTAAGGAGGGTGGAAATGCATTATTAAAATTGAATATCATGTATGGAGATCCCTTTGAAATCTCCTACTGCATTAAACAGAATAAAAATCTCCATGGTAATGAAATTTTAGCCGTGGAGAGTATCAACTTTTGTAGCCTGGATTTTTCGGCATTGGTTAGAAATTATGAGCTTCAATTATTTGGATGATGCTATTGATCTTATCCTTCCATTGATCACTCTTAATTCTACAAATACCTATAAAAGCAGATAAGTCTGGAGTTTTGAGGGTTATTTAGATGATAAAGGACCATTCCACAGTATCATCCATCAATCTTATTCTAGCTGTTTTACAAACATGTAACCATCAATCTTATTCAATAAGAATTTTATTAGCAAAAAACAAGTAAATTAAACACATTCTCTTTGATGATAAAGCTGGAGAACATACAATTACAAATGTGACCAATTAAACTACAATGCATGAGACAAGATGATTCTTTTGATTGAATGAAAGAAAGCCTCTGCCAACTTTAATATCCAATGAAACAGTAATGACTGCTTGCTGGACTTGAACCCAAGGTCATTTAGTGCTTTCATGACAGTATTGATAAATTTTGGAGATTATGGATAATTTTCCTTGCAAGGAGATTGGGAATGTGGACGCTAACAAGTAAATCATTCAATATATTCTTGGTTAGTAACTTTTTAAGAATAATTAGAATAAAAATTCATTCTTAGGGAGATTAATTAACAAAAAGAAAAGGTCTAGAAGCTCGATTAATTTTGACATGGAAAAAAGTTATTTTCTAGCTCCTTCGTTGCCATGTTGCAGAAAATTTACGGGTTTTTTTTCAGCTAATGAAGTCACAGGTACAACCCTCGACCATAATATGAGTTTGCAGTAAAAAAATTGTCATGGTTCAGATTAAATTTATGCGATCTGATATGAATTTTATGTTATATGATTTCAAAAATAAAAACCCCAACAAAGTCAAAACTAAATATTAGCAGAATAATCGCCTCGGGATGTCATATGAGAAAAATAGAGTTGAAGTAACCATCTTATAGTTATATCAACAATATCCCTGTTTTTTTTTCTCTCGTAGCAGCAAACGGTAAAATACCTTCATAATTAATGAGGTATTCATTGGTCAATTTTTAACTGTCGCATAATTTTCCAATTTTTAAATATTGGTTATGAAGAGATGATTTTTTTTTGGATTTAATTTGGTGGTTGATAGAAAATTTGTATAAATCGAATTGATCCTTTTAGAATTAGCTGGTTTTATGTTGAATTATTAAAAAAACAATATCTCTATTTTTGGCTGTCTGATGAGTGTTTTAGAGGATCTATTATTTGTTTCATATTTTTCCTATTAGTTCAATTATATAATTTTGTATTTATATGGCAAAAGGTTATTTGCTTACACCCGAGTCTTTACTAATCCGTTCTTAGGTCAACATAGAGGAGGTAAATCATAAGTGACTATTAGCCATTAGTGCAAGTGGCTAAGGTATATGGAAGGTATGCTTGGACGCGTTTTGTTTTAAGATATCATGTGACAACATCTCATGTCTTAACCACCACATGATGGTTACATAATTCTACATATATAATTTTGCATTTATGTGACAAAAGATGATTTGCTCGTCCTCAGCGCTCCCGTCAACGCGTTCCTATGTCAACATGGAGAAGATAAATTACGGATGATTATTAGACATTAATGTAAATGACAAAGCATGAGGGAGAGACATGCTCTGACAATAGAAAAAGATTAGAAAGAAAGACCATGGTGATCAAAATAATTTGCGTTCATATGTAGAAGATTGATAATAAAAGTAATATATCTTTTTAGACCATCAATTAAAAAATATTGAGAATAAAAGTAAGATCTATACATGATATTAATTGACTTAGAAAAGAAATTATGATAGAGTGCAAATGAAAAATTTTAATTTTAGAAAAGAGAGGTGTTAGCGTAACTTATATTAAACAAATTAAGGATAATGTAGGAGGATGTAACAACTAGAGTGAAGATTTTAAGTGAATTAATTGAAATATTTTCAATAAAGATATGATTACATCATGGATAAATTTTAAATTCTATTTTTTTAATACTAATCATGGATGAATTTACTATACACATTTAAGACAGTATAGTGATATATGTTATTTGTAAATAATATTGTTTTTGTTGATCAGAAGGAGTAAATGCTAAACTGCAATTTTGACGAGAAACACTAGAATTGAAAATTTTTAGTTTTAGTAGGATAAATATTTCTATATAAAATTTAAGTTTAACAATATTAGAATTAATGGGACAATTGTTAAGATAGAAGATGACGTGTTGTCTGCAATTTAGAGCTTTAAGTATTTATGATTATTTTTGTAAAATGATTGAGAGATTTAGAGAGATGTCTTATATAAAATACAAGTAGAATAATTGAAATTGTGGGGGGCGTTGGCTATTATATGTCATCATAAAGTACTTTTAAAATTTATAGGGAAGTTTTACAAAATTACAATTAGACCTATTATGTTTTATGAAACTGAATGTTGAGTTATGACTCAGACACATCAGAAGATGTGTGGACATACAAAGATGAATAAAATAAAAAAATGAAAGCATTAGAGAAAAAGTTGGAATTACATCTATTGAGAGAAAATTTCAAGAGACAATGTTTAAGACGATAAATATATGTATTTAGACGATTAATAAATATTCTAATTAGATGATGTGAAATTATGACAAATACACATATCAAACAAAAGAGAAATATTAAAAAAGATTTGATTAACAATAATAAAATAAAATAGAATATATTTAAAAATAGAGGAATATTAAAAAGTCTAATGACTTAAAAAGATTTATTTATCTAATCATATCTAATGTGGCAAAAGGCGATTCGCTCGCCTCTAGTGCCTCCACCAACTCGTCACTAGACTAATACGGAGGAGGTAAATTACGGATGACTACTATTTATTAATGCAGATGACCAAGGCATAGAGAAATATATGTTTAGAAGCGTCGAGTTTCAATAATAAAATTTCATATGACAATATCCTATGTCTCAATTACCACACTCTCAAAAGATTATATCATTATATCTAATGAAATAAGGTTGACTCGTTATTGTTAGCCAGCTATATATTTATATAGAAAAATAAAAAGTCATTTTAACTTCGAAAACGAAGTTAAACTCAAATTTGGCGGGAGATGAATACTGAGGTGGAAGTGATGCTGCAGTGATCTATTGACAAAGGGGTTGAGGGTGGAGTGATTCCGCTTGGACACACGGGAACAAGCACCCGGAGCACTGGAGTTTTTTTTTATACGACTCTTTCAATGTTTAAATCACTAAAAACCGTGGTGTAATGAGTATTAAAAAGCACGAAAGTGAGAGAGTGACCATTAGCCTTTTCTTTCCTCTAGGGATCATAATAAATCGGATTTGGATTAAAATTTATATTTTCCTCTCAATATTTATCGAATATTAGATATTCATCTATGTATTCGTATTTATTAAAAAATTGAATTTTTTTTATACGAATAATTTTTTTTCTTTTCATCTAACTATCATTATATAAAAAATATATTAAAATTAATATTATATATATATATATATATATATATATATATATATATATATATATATATATATTATTTAATTAAATATTGATATTGAATATTAAGTAGTTCCTCCATAGTTTTCTCTATTTAGGTCTAATATCAAATTTTTTATTGGATTAAGAGGAAATTATGATCTCTACTTTTATGGTACATGGACATTTATATTTATAAGATTAAAAAAAATATTAATCAGGTTGAGCAACGTCGAATCTAAGATGATTAACCTGACCTTGTGGAAGTTTTTTACCGACCAACATGATAAATCAGGAAATATTTACGATGAACAATTTATTAGCCTAAAAGATACATGAGATGGTTAATTTCATACTATTAAGTCATCAATAATTCTAAAAATAAAATGTCTCCACGATACTAAGTAAGTTAGTTAGTTAGATATGATAAATTTATTATAATAGAAATGAGTTTCACATGATCTAAGCACAGATTTTGAGGGTGTGCAGATGAATATAATTAATCCTAATAATTAAGGTGATATTTGGTTTTTTTCTAGGAATCAAAAT
The DNA here is from genome assembly GCF_018446385.1 of Zingiber officinale. NCBI lineage: Eukaryota > Viridiplantae > Streptophyta > Magnoliopsida > Zingiberales > Zingiberaceae > Zingiber > Zingiber officinale. The sequence goes on from NC_055997.1 coordinate 101,563,393, forward strand.
GGAAATGAGAATGAGAATTATAATATTATAGAATGAAATGAATATGAGCATATATATTATTATTAAAAGTAATATTTCGTTAGTTGAATATTTTTATCAGAATAAATTAAAATTTTCTTTTTTTACCTTAGAGGAAAATAAAAGAAAAAAATAGATGTAAGAGAAAGTTAAATATGATGAGAAAAAATGATAAGAGAAAATATGAAAAGAGAAAATGAGAAAAGAGAGTATGTTGGAAAAAAGCATAATGAGACACGACGAGGAGAGAGAAAATATGATGAGAGAGAATGAAGAGAGAGAAAATATGATAAGAGAAAATGAGGAGAGAGAGTGTGTGTGATGGGAGAAATTGAGGAAAAAGAAAGTATGATGAGAGAGAAAGTGTGATAAGGGAAAATGAGAAAAGAGAGTGTGATGAGAGAGAATGAGGAGAGAGAGAGTGTGTGATGGGAGAAATTGAGGAGAAAGAAAGTATGATGAGAGAGAAAGTGTGATAAGGAAAAATGAGGAAAGAGAGTGTGATGAGAGAGAAAACATGATGAGAAAATGATAAAAGAGAGTGTGTGATGAGAGAGATTGAGGAAAGAGAAAATATAATAAAAGAGAAAGTGTGATGAGGAAAGAGAGTGTGATAGGAGAGAAAGCATAATGAGAGAGGATGAGGAGAGAGAAAATATGATGAGAGAGAATGAAGAAAGAGAAAGTGTGATGAGAGAAAATGTGACGAGAGAAATTGAAGAAAGAGAAAATATGATGAGAAAAAAAATGATGAGAGAGAAAGTGTGATGGGAAGAGAGTCTGATGGGAGAGAAAACATGATGAGAGAGGATAAGAAGAGAGAAAGTATGATAAAAAAAAATGAGGAGAGAGAGTGTGTGTGATGAGAGAGATTGAGGGGAGACAAAAAATGATAAAAGAGAAAGCATGATGAGAGATAAAGCATGGTAAGAGAGGACGAGAGAGAAAAAGTACGATAAAAGAGAAAATGTAATGAGAGAAAATGAAGAGAGAGAAAATATGATTGAAAAATTAAGGAGAGAGAGTGTCTGATAAAAGAGATTGAGAAGAGGAAAAGTAGGATGAGAGAGAAATTATGATAAATAGAATGAGGAGAAAGAAAGTATGATGACAAAGAATAAAGAGAGAAAAGTGATATGAAAAAAAAATTGAATAAATATATTAAGGATATTTTTGTCAAAAGCTTAATTTTCATTTTTAATCTCATTAAAATCTAAAGAAGAAGATGAGTTTTATCCGTACCTAAATTTTTAAATTTTATTCTAAAATTTTAATTCTATTTTCATAAACCAAATATAAAATTTAAGAATAAATTCATTCTTTATTTCTAAACTCCTAAATCAAATGCTACCCGTCGAAGGATCACATAGGAATATTAGGTGTCCTCTCGGATGAGTCTAGTGACTTACGCATGAGGTATTCTCACTTTAAAATCTGGGGTTCAGATTGACGGAGACACTGAAAACGAACGTATTCATCTTTTTCTATCGCACGAGAATAATAGGCCTTGGCACCATTAATCAACTTCGCCGACTAACAACCAACTCACGAAGTCTGTTCGCCTATCGCCACCGACCAATCCACGATAATTTTTTTACACTTTGTGAAGTGAAGGGTATTTTCTTAAATTTATTTTAAAAATTCTTAATCAAGGACATTTGAGAGGATGGAGGTGAGGTTTATTTAAAATTAGGGTTTATTTTATTTTATTTTTGTTAATTCAGATCCGATCCCAGTAAAATTTAGGTTGGTCATGGGGATAAATATGAAAGACAAATGATTCCTCATCCCGTCCACGTTTCAGCTTTTTCATTCTGGAAATTTCAGCTTGCTTGGTAATCTGCCGCTGGACCTTAGTCCGGAGGGTAAAGTAGGGATCTTTTCGTATCTATACCTTCTACGCTGCAAATTGCGGACGATTTCATCAGAGAGAGCCTGAGATGAGAATAGATAGATGAAAGGAGGATGCTGAGGAGGAAGCCGAGCAGGATCCAAGTGAAGGAGGAGGACAAGGAAGAGATCGACGAAGGCCGTCGCAATCGCGCTTCCACCTCCAGTCCACGTCCCAACTCCAACCCTTGCCCCAATTCCAACCCTCTCCACAAGTTCCTCGATCCCGCCCCACTCGACGCCGCCGCCAAAGCCCAGCGCATCGGCCTCCACCAAACCTAGTCTTAGACCTAGCCCTAACCATGGAGGTCGAGGTCAAGCTCCGCCTCCCCGACGCCGCCGCCCACCAGCGACTCTCCGACGCCCTAGCCCCCCACCACCTTCGCATCCACCTCCAGGAGAATCTCTTCTTCGACGGCGCCTCCGGCGAGCTCTCCTCCCGCTTCGCCATCCTCCGCATCCGCTTCTACGATGCCGATGCCCGATGCGTCATCTCCCTCAAGGCCAAGGCCCGCCTCGTCGATGGCGTTAGCCGCGTCGAGGAGGATGAGGAGGACATCGACCCGGCCCTCGGACGCGCCTGCGCCGCTGACCCGTGTCGGCTGTTCGACGCGGCGGCCTCCTCTCGGATCGTGAGGAGGGTTCTCGAGGAGTTCGGATCGGAGGGAAAGATTGGATCTTTTGTGTGCTTGGGAGGGTTCCGGAACGTCAGGGCGGTCTACGCGTGGAAGGAGGGGCTGACGCTTGAGCTTGATGAGACGCAATATGTTTTCGGAACTGGCTACGAACTGGAGTGTGAAACGACAGATCCAGAGAAGGCCAAGGAGTTGCTGGAGAGTTTCTTGAAGGAGAATGGGATACCTTACTCTTATTCTGAAGCATCCAAGTTTGCTGTTTTCCGTGCTGGGAAGCTTTTACCCTGAGTGAGTCCATTTCTTTTCTCATGTTTTAATCCTTGTTTGAAAGAACTCTACCCGTGAATTCTCTTGTGCGTTCTTGTTTATCTGGTTCATTGTTTGAAATGTCTGGACCTCTGCATTTTCCCCAGGCATCCCCCAAATGGGAGCTTTCTAAAATCATGATCCTGGGAACTCATCTTTTATGCAGAAAAGCATCACTAAATTCTCATCGTTTGAGAAGGAACTAGGGCAAGTAGTGATTAGTTTTTTTTATTTGATTCAATGTGAACTATCATTCCAAGTTTTGGGATGCCAGTGTATACAGTTACATATATGACCACACGAGAGTGCATTGGCTAACATCACATAGACCACATATTTGATTGCATAAACTACCTAATCTTGCATATTGAAACCAACGGCATATAGAGGATCTTAAATCTAATATGTGGTTTGGTTCCCTGTCACAAATATGTGTCCACCTAGGCCACTTTTTAAAGCCATGTTTTCTCTCCATTTCCTGCTGATTTGATCGAAAAAAACATATTTGGATGGAATTAAATTCATTCCTCCAATTTTAAGTCCTACTTTTTTCCTTTTCCTCTTAATTCCATTCAAGTAAACACACAGATTTCAACATTTAGCGCATAAATAATAATTATCCTGAAGGAGAACTGAGATTTGTGCTACTCTGTAGATTTCTCTGTCAAATAACTCTTAGGTATGTACCTGTATTGATTATGGCGCTGTAACACAGACAGAATTCATGATACTTGCCTTTGAGAGAAAATAATTGGGTCCACTTTCGTAGCCTTTCATTGATTTTAATTGAACTGTAAGATCCATGTGATTGACCTCAAGTAATTGGGACTAATAACTTAATGATAATGATTATTTTCAATTCCATCTATTGCAACATCCTCTATAGTCCACTGTGATAACTGCACTGCAAATGGCATATCGCTCAATTCTGGATGATATTCCAGATGAAATGGCACCTCTGATCGAATTGGAACTACCGTGTATTTGGGTTTTAGATCTGATTTCCAACACATGATTGTTGATATATAACAAACTCTTCTGATAACATAAACTTTTAAACTAGTGATTAATAAGTTAAGTTAGCATGGTTACTAGAGTAGCAGGTTCTATTTTTGAAGTAAAGCTATTTAAATCCATGTCTGAATTGAAATTGAGTTTTAAATTTCACAATTAAGGTCTATTTGTTTCAACATTCTATGACCTTAAGACTCAGGAAATAGTTTCATGATTATTCAAAAATTCTTTCAGTAAATTATGATCTCTCTTCCACCTCTCCCACATATGATGCAATGGACTTAGGTGATCTATGAAAGAAACTACTCCACTGAAATTTGCGTTCATCTACAACCCACAGCATCATAGATTTCATACATATACATCAAAGTTAATCCCCTTTCTAACACTTTTTTTTTCCTCGAAAAGGCAAATTATCTTACCAGTAGCCAAGGCAATTTTGAGCCTGTGTTTCACTTTAATATTCAAACTTCTTCGTATAACTTAGCTCTTTTCTGGCCACTTAACTTATTTGTATAGCGTAGCTCTTTTCTTGTAACTCGTCAATGCTTTTTCTTTGACAATCTAATTTGAAGTGGCAACGTGAAACCTAATATCTCTGTGCTAAATAAGTCTCCACTTATGCTATTCAGCTTTTGCAGGTTCCGAGTTTGATGGAAGTGATTTAGTGGGATCCCTTTATGATGCTTCGTAGGAAACAGCATCGGTGTCTAATATCTCCATGTAAGCAGATCATTTTATGAATGTAATAAAGTAGACTTGATGGTAAAGATGAAAAAATTGGACTTCAAATTATTTCCAAATTTTGTATTATATTATTTCGGGTCATTTATTCTGAGGCCTAACTACAAACCATTCTTCCAACTGATATGTTAATTGTGATAAAATATTTTCATTTTTTAAGTCAGTAATTCTCTCAACATTCTATCGTCAAGTTAATTCCTGAGACCCCCCTAATCCATGAACAGGTTTTGGTCGAATCAAAATCAGCTGATTCGGTCAGTATTTTATGTTGTTTTAAGATGTTGGTTCATCCATCTTCTTTGACGGGTTCATGCAAGTTGACAAGATCCTTCAACTAATCCCAATTCGCCTTAATAATTTTGAGCTATTTGGCTTTGACCAACCCAACCTGCCCCAACCAATTAACCAACTGACCCTCTCGATTTAACTTACCAAACTAACTTATTTAACTCACCCAATACAATCGACTTACTTGACCACTTAACCGTGACTAACCTACCTGCCTAACTCACCACTGACTCTCTCGACTTGACTTATCAAACCCACTTGCTTAACTCACCCAACACAATCAACCCACTCGGCCACTTAGCTTGACTAGCACCATTGTTTGATCAACGTTCCCATTACAACGAACGCACTCAAGGCCCCTAGCAAAACTAGATTGTTATTGATTCATCCTTTCCTATTTGTCTGTGCATACAATTAACTAGTCTACTCAACCTACATAGTTTTTAGAAGGTAAGAACTTATTATTTGAAGAATAAAATATATAAAAAATGTTAAACAAGTATTCAATAAAAATCACAATTCCACGGCAATTAATATTTTGAAATTAATTTTACAATTAAATATGGAAATATTAATTTCAAGTAGTTATTCCAACCGAATGCACTATTAGAGCTCTAAGAAAAGCCATTCGATGAAGCTGCTTTCCTTGTGAAACAATCGTACACATCCAGGTTACACGGATTGTACAATAAGATTGTTCGACACCTTTCATCCTTAGTGTTCTCTTGTAGTTATTGACAACCTAATCCTTTTAATCTATGTTTTTCGATAGCAACATGAAAACTATCGAATTACACAGCATGGAAAGGGACATACTGCAAGAATAGATTTAGCTTCATGAAGCAGCAACATTCATGCCTTTCGCCGTAAATATATCATAAATTAGACTAACGACATTAACTGGCCATCAAAGACAAATCAGTCATCTAACTTGGCAGCCGCAGAGGCATAGCTAACACTGCTATCTCGTGCGCTCTTGCACTGGCTCGATTGCTCATATTGCACGAAACCAATTTTGATCTTAGCCGAGCAGTTCTTCAACATCTAATAAAAGAAGAGGGCAATAAGATTATGACAAACCAAATCCAAAAAATCGCAAAGGAGAAGCAGCAGCAGTACATGGAGGAAGATGCTGATAGGATGGCGTCCACAGATTGTGTTGCCGTAGTCCTTTAGGTATTGTTTGAATGCATTCGTGTCTCCCGTCTCGATGATGTCCATGCCTAGGTGGTCCAAGGCCTCGATGAATTTATAAATAGGGCCATGCTCCTTGTCGTAGTATGTATAGTTGAACCTGTCACAATTGTACATGAGAATCAGCAAAAGACTAATCTGCAAAGGCGATGCCACCATATCGACAGAAGCATGAAATGTTAACAGCTTTAGTAAGGCATTATGTCCCTCAGTCGTTTAGTTATTGTTGGAGGAAATTCTGTTATATGTAGGTTTAGGAACAGGTGAAACGTAAGCTTACACAACTTCTGAATGAAAATAAAACTAGGATGAAAAAAGGGAGATGGTCGATGAAGCCAAAAAGAGTACCGTAGGGATGGAAAGTGTATTAAAATTTTGATTCAATAAATATTTATTATTGCAATAATTTACTCTAACTAATATTTATTTATTTTGTATGATAAAATGAGAAGAAAAAGTCAATAAACACAAGTAAGAAGTAATGTATACAAGTGAAATATATACTGAAAAATTGAAAGACAATATTGATTTGCAGATAATCAGTTGGTGACAAGCTTTAGCTATTTAGTGTTCTCTTACAATTTATTAGCTAACTTCCAAATAAATAAATAATTAATGATAAAGTACACTTCCAAATGAAACTTTATTAGAATGTTAAACTAGATTATTAGCTAACTGAGAGATCAATACCCATGATAAATAATGAAAGGCAAAGAACGGTTGCGATTGGCATACCTAGAGCCCCAGTGGCAAAAATCAGATGACACAGAGAAGAAATTCTTGGGATTATCCACATACTTCGCAAGCAATTGTCCATACATGGCTTCATTTTCTGTGTTAAGAGCACCGACCAAAATGGGGACAACTTTCACAGGATAACTGTAAAATGGGGGAAAAAGTGTAATAAGCACCCTCCGAGTGGAAATCTGGATGATCTCAAGTCAGTATAGTTACCCATGAAACACTTTAGCAAGGTAAGGTAAATGCATTTCCATGCTATGCTCTGCCTCATCTACATGAAGATCCATAAGCTCAAACTTTCCTGTTGCCTTAAGCTCATCATTTACTGTACAACAAAGGAAAAATGAGAAATGAATATGAAACTCATTCCCTCGTTTAGGCAACAACTAAAGACTGTCTGATGAAAGCATCCTAGTTATTGCAAAGAAGTCTGAATGGCAAATAAAATCTAGTTATTGTAAATAAAATCTGTGCGTTTTATAATATGTAGGTTTTACCTTGCGTATCAACTTGCAAGTCTCCCAAAGGTGTGCTATAAATGGTAGCTCTTGTAAGGGCACATCTTGGAGTATAATAATGGTGCGACGGACCAAGTAGAAAAACTCGTTCACTGGAAAAAATTGTCCACATGTTAGTGAAATGAAGAACTAGCAAATTGTGACTGTTTATACAAGAGAACTAACTGATCTTGTCACTAAAAGGAACTCAATATTTTGATCATACGAAGACTGTAATTTTTCTGTCTTACAATATCCTGGTCTATTCTGGAATCAGTTTGTTTTGTACAATATAACTAACAGATTTTGTAACTGAAAAGCAAATATTTTGGGGACAAAAGATTCCTGGATTGATCCACCATATTTATCATTATTAAGATAAGTTTATCCAAGACTGAACAAACAACATATCATATCCATGCACTAGAGAAATCCTTACCACGAGAGTATCATCCTAGCAAGATGACTAGAATATTTCCTAAAAATATACTTAAATGGCTCAAACCACAGAACTAGTTCAATGGACTATGGAGGGAAATGATCTACCGACGTGGAAGCTCAAATGTGCATTTTGAAAGCTGGCTGCTAAGGCATACAACATTTTCCCTAAAACTATGCATGTCCCAAAACATTGAACCTTGCAATATTGACCAAGGCATATGAAACTTCTCCAGTGAACCGAAGACATAACTAAAATCACTATCAAAGATGCAGGATAGTGCAAAATGATGTCAGATGCCCTAATCAATAGGTTGAGTTACATAACCTCACATTCTAAGAGATACATAGTATGGAGTAGCAGTAAGATTATAAGATAGCTAGGATAGCTATTATGTAATTACTGATTATCATGGATTTGGTCAAAGAATGTAGAAAGCTTACATGCTCTCAGGGTCGATGTTAGCAAATGCAAAAGCTGCACAACGGCCTGAATACGAGTAGGCAGCATGCCTGAAAGAGTAATATGTATATTTATTTTTCATCTAATCCATCATGACTATTTATCAGAATTATAAGCTATAAAGATGCTGACTTACGGAGCAATTACACCTCTAACATCGGGAGATTTCGTCAGGTGAGTTGCCAGGAGCCATCTCTCAAGATCCTCATCTAGTTTCTTGCCTGATAGGAAAGTCACACATCTATTATATGAACTACATTACATAGCATGCTCAAGTAAAACTTAAATGGACTAACAGATGTCTTCTTTCCAGGAATTAGGGATCAAAATATATACATATTTCAGAAACAAGATGGAAATTCCGGAGGGAAACTGTAACAGATCATTCAATGCACCTTCGAGCAGATATAGGCCAGCCAGCGCGCGGATAATTCTTTAATTGGTACGCATTGGAAATTATATTACAATTAAGCATCTCAAACTCAACCCGGTACATGACTGGACGCTTCAGGCACCGTTCAAACCCGTTATCAACAAAATACGATCCAATTTCTACAAAATATTTTTTAAAAAACGAAATTTCCGCAGAAGGATCAACAGATCGAAAACTAGGGAGGATTGAAGGTGAAGCTCACCGTTGTCGGTGTACCAGGATCCCGCATGAGCCGCTCTTCTGATCCTCTCCATTGGAACCCTCCACTAACAGATCGAAGGGAAAATCAAAGATCAATCGATCGATCGGCGCAAGAGCAACCCTACTCAATTGCTTTTAGAAAGGCGAAACTACGTAAATATATAAAGCAAACATGATGAGTAGTTTAAATAGAGTTTTTTTCGGCGGTCAGTAAAGGAAATATCGTCAGACAGATCCGATCCAATGTCTCTTTCCGTAACGCGTACGAAATAAACGTCGAGACTAAATAAATATGTGATGTGGCAAGTTGTACTTCGGTCGAAACAGGTTGTATGTTTGAGGGCTTGCACGCGATCAAGATTTCATCCTTGCGTACCCACCACGCTTGCACGGTAAATCATGGGGCTTACGTGGCAGAATCGAAGCCCGTTTGAATTCACAATGTTAGTTATCCAGCGTAATTTTTATTAATATATTCATGATATAATAATATACATATATGTTTTTTTATTAATTAAGAATATGATAACCTTAAAAATCTATTTTTTTCATCAATAATTATAATTTTTATTAATATTATATATTTTATTATTTAAAGAGGCCAAATGTTCTCTTTCAACTCTACTAACCGTTAATATTTTTTAAAAGCATTTATATAATTTATAGCAATAACTAGGACGAATTTGATTGTAATTATTTAGAATCTCTTTCTTTTTAAAAAAGAAATTTGTGCATAAAAAAGTTGTAGGAATATAGGAGATTTAAATAACATGATATAAATTCAATACTAAAATTGTTAGTGTAATTGTGCTGAGGTAAAAGTTGATCAATTTAACTAAGTTTAAATTAATTTGAGTTTGAGTTTTGATATTTAACATATATGAAAAAGAAGTCAGTAGGTCAAGGTGTGATCATATACTTGTTTGAGAAAGTCGTAACTGAAGGTTAGGCAATGAAAAATCTTAACTGAAGGTTGGACAATAGTAAAGACCTAGTTGAGAACTAGGTAGTGAAAATCCTAACCAGAGGTTAGGCGACAGTAAGACCTAATTGAAAACTAGGCAATGTAAATCCTAGTAGGGCTAGGCAAAGGAAAGTCCAAATGGGTCAAGGAAGATCATATGTTGGAAAACGAAAGCCCTAACTGCGGTTAGGCAACGGAAAGCCCTAACTAAGATTAGGCAGGGTAGAAGTCTACCAAGTGACTAGTCTTAACAGGGGTTAGGCAAAGAAAAGTTCTAACTGCGATTAGGTAAGGGAAAGCCCTAACTAAGGTTAGGCAAAGTGGAAGTTTACCGAATGACTAGTCCTGAATGGATGTTAGGCAAGAGAAAAATTCAAGTGGGTCAAGGAGGACCGTATTTAGTGATCGGAAGTCCTAGTGGGACTAGACAATGAGAAAGCCCTAACAGGTCAAGGTTGATTGAAAGTCCCAATGAGTCATAATTGACTTTGGGGTTGGGCAAAGAAACCCTAAACTCGAATTTAGAGTTTAGGGTTGAGTAATTAATTAGCTCAATCGATTAGCCCAAGGCCAATCGATTTGGCAGTCCCTAATCAATTGAGACATACTCTAATCGGTTAGGTAAAGTGTCTAATCGTTTGAGAGTGTTTTGCAAAAACACAGTGAGGGTCGGAATCAATTAAGGCAATTGATTCAGCCTTTACCAATCGATTAAGCTAATTGATTGAGGCATTTGTTGCGAGAGAATAGAGGCTTGGTGAATTAATTGAAGCAATCAATTTAGCCTTTCCCAATCAGTTGGGCTCATCGATTGGAGCCTTTATCGCGAGAGAGCATGAGCTTGGGAATCGATTGGACAATTGATTAGGTCATTTTCTTTCGCAAATAGAAAATTTCTGAATCGATTGTGGTAATTGATTAGAAGCTACCGAATTGATTAGTATGACTCATTAATTGATTAGGAGTTTGAAAAAAAGTTGTTCTGTAAGTTGTTGGATGGTCAATTGACGTGACAATAGATTAAAGAAAAACCTAATTGATTAATAGGTGAAAAGCAATTCGAATAACGTCCATATAAAGGGGAGTTTGTCTAGGATTTTTGCCACTGATTCTTGGGACATTGAGAAAGAAGTGCTGTTAAATTTTCAACCGATCAAGAGACATTTCCATGCAAGAAGATAGTAAGCTAAGCAAGATTTCATTATAAAGTGTTTACTTTCATTTTCGGTTGTATTCTTGTTGTATTTCTCGTATTCGAGATTGTATGAGGTTTCTCTGCCTCCAAAAAATTTCTGAAAAGAAGTGTGTTCATAGTGGAGTTGTATGCACAGTGTGGATCCTTAGATTAGTCAGATCATGGTGGTGGAGACCAAGTAAATTGGAGGTGTTAGTATTATGGAGTCTTCGCTTTGAATTTCTACTATAAATCATCATCGAAGAAGCGAACGAAGTTATTCAGCCTCCTCTAGTTCTCTACATGTCCTAACAAAAACAATGACATTATCACATTAATATATATATATATATATATATATATATATATATCATGTAATATGAAAAATCTCATAATAGCTTACTAGTTGACTATTTACTCGATAGATAAATCAGTAGGAAAGTCATCTACCTCTAACATTAATTGGGTAAAGTTTATACATCTTAATTATTAAAAAAACAAACAATTGTATTGTTGATGGCTTGGCTTGATCTGGACTATAGGAGGGGTAAATAATTGATTTATAAAAACACAAAAACCTCTTAACAATAGATAATAGAGTAAAGCTCTTTAAAATTCCATATAGTACAATCAATTTACTACTTCAACCAGAATGAAAGAAAAATTTAAAGTAACACTCCCTTGAAAGATTTAAGTGTTGGTGCAAGAAGTCTCAAATAATTGAACTTGTGTTTTAATGTTGGCCAAGAGTTTAAAGTTAAGCCCTTATGATTTAATGTATTTGTTAAATGTGCAGGTAACTTAATAGGAAAGCCCTAGTAGGCTGTTGGTGTTAGAAGCACAACATTTAATCAAGAGTTTTGATGCATGACTAATTAAGATTAAAGTTAAGTTTGTTGTAATATAACAATTTGTGTCGAGTATGTAGAAGTAAGTTATTTGACAAATGGTAAAGCCCTGATTGGAACCATGCAGTGGCTAAATCCTAGTGAAACTAGACAAAGTGAAGTCCTAGTTTGGAACTAGATAGTGACCAAGTCCTAGTGGAACTAAGCAACTAAAGACCTGATTGGGTTAGGTATAAGATAAGTCTTGGTTGGAGACCAAGCAAGAAATCTTAGCCGGGTGTTAGGTGAATCAAATTCAAGTGGAGCCAGCTAGGAGCTGAAGGCTTGATGGGCAAAGACAATTGGAGTAAGGTGAGAGTTGAAGCTTGACGAACATGACCAATTAGAGTAAGCTGGGAGTTGAAGCTTGGTGGAAAAGTCCAAGTAGAGTAAATTGGGAGCTGAAGCTTGGCTAACAAGTCCAAGTGAAATCAGCTGAGAACTGTCGCCTGATACCTTAGTCTAGATGAGTTAGCTTGGGGCTGAACATCTAGACCCAACGTAAGTGCAAGTAACTTTACATTTTTTAATCATACTAATTACATAAAACAACTGTAGAGAAGCAAAGTTTGATGGTTCCAAGCGACTGGAGGAAATCTGGGGTGACTGGCTGGTGATAACTCTGGACAAAGGAAAGTTTGATGATTTCAAGTGACTGTATCAGGTCAAAGTGACTGGAGGATATGAGTGACTAGAACAACTTCCAAATAGCTGGCAGATAACGTTATCAATAATCCGAGTGAGTTGAGTCAAGATCAGGTTTGACCCCTCTCCAAATGATCAGAGAGATTCTAAGCGACAGGAGTGCTTTGTTAATGTTATCTAATGAACAAAAGTTATAGCACAACACCCATACAAACGACTGGGGAGCCTCTAGGTGACCAAACAAGTGCTATAAAAAGAGCTTCAAGACAGTGCTTTGAAATCACCAATTCACTTAATCTCTCATTCATTCTCATGCACTTGAGGTCTCATGTCTTTTGTGCTGCAATGACGACACACTCCAACTTGCACTTCATTTTTGATCGACAACACTTAGAGTAACATTTTCATTTATTTTGTGTTACCATATTTTTGTAATTGTGCTTAACTTTTTATATTAATTTTCTCTAAGGTTTTTCTACATTTAGAGACTTTCTAGAAAGGAGAAATTAGAAATAAAAAATATATTTTTATAACTACTGTGTGTGTGTACATTCCTGATTTGGTTTATCAACTACTTGCATGCTTAATTGTTAGTTAACTTATTTGCATGCTTACATTGCCCTGCTATACTTGATTAAATTAGTTTAAGTAATTTTTATTTCCGTTGTGCTACTCTATTGATTGAATTATTTTTGTTATTATTTTCTAAGAAATTTTGTAATGTTATTTACCCCCTCTAACGTCAAGTTTGATCCTACAATTTGGCATCAGAACGGGTTGAGTTGATAGAAACTAGGAAAGCCTGGTTCGGTGCATGTCTAGGCTGGGTAAGGAGAATCCTACCAGGTACATCTAGTCAAGTGGTAGTAGAAGTTAACTCAAATCACTAGACCAATTAGATCAAGACATTGTATTAAACTTGATTTAGTGCTAGATTCTTAAATTAGCTTTGTTTTAGAAGGTGGTCGTTGTTTCGATTAAGAATATTCCTGTGTCTTGCCACTACCTAGAAGCTAACTTAAGAAACTCCTACTCATTTAGCCCAAAGAAAAAACTGAATCTAACATAGGGTGGACTTTGTTCTTTGAGATAGAACAAACAATTAAATTGATTAATATAATCTGAGCCTCCTGAACCCAATCCAAACCCTAACTATAACCAAACCAAACCCAAACTAAATCCAAATCGTACCCCAGACCTTAATACAACTTGAACAAATTTGTGTGTTATATTACTGTGGTAAAAACCCAAGGTTTGTAAGAATCTTGGAAAAATGTCTTTATAGAAAGGATTCAGCACAACTCACCCTCTTCTCTTCAATGGTGACAATTTCACTTATTGGAAGAAGAGAATGAAATAATATCATTATCTTATGAATGATATTGAGAACTATCTTATAATTAAGATAGACTTTAAACTGCCTACAGATCTAAATGGCATCCTAGTTGACTTTGACAACTAGACAAGTGGTCAATGATAGAGCTACAACTACACTACAATGCGGGCTAACTCAGGAGAAACTGAGTAAAGTTGGATAGTTTAGCAGTGCTAAGAAACTCTGGAAAAAACTAATCAAGTTGCACTAAGGTTCAGATGATTCATGAACTGCTAAAAAGGATCTAGTACTAAGTCAGCTCAAAAACATCCAAATGAAGGAGAATGAATCAGTAAGTTAGCTACATAGTCGCTTTAAAGAAATCCTAAATTGTATCCACTCAATCGACGAACAAGTCAAAAATCATGACTTGATTAGGTATGTAAGTAAGGCATTTCGAAAGATTACCTTGTGGGCGTCAATGGTTGATGCTTACAAAGTATCCAAAGATTTACTATTATAAAGTTAGATGAATTCTTTTATGATTTTAAACTCCATGAACATACCAATCTTGATCAGAAAGAGAAGGGTATAGCCTTGATTGCAGAAAAAAATCAAATCTAAATCCAAATCCAAATAAGAGATCAAATCAGAATCTAAGTCCAAATTAACAATTGACGAAGATGACCTATCTTCAAAAGTTGTGCACCTAGTCAAACAGATGATCCCAAAAAAAAAGTTCACCTAGAGATTCATGAAAAGAAAATCTCTAAGAAGGATTTGGCGAACATTCAATGTTTTGAATGCAAGAAGAAGGACCACTTCAAAACCGATTGTCCTCTACCAGAAGAAAGGGAAACAAACTTGAAGAGAGAAAGGAGAAGAAGAAAGTGTTGGTGCAACCTTAGGTCAAGGTTGACCTGGGTGACCCGACTCGAGTTGACCTGACTCGAGGTATATTTTGATGTTTGACAAGAATAGAGAAGTTATATTTTGATGTTTGACAAGAATAGGAACTTGGGGGATTGTGGGTGCAACCTTTGGTCAAGGTTGACCTGGTTGACCTGACTTGAGTTGACCTGATTCGGGAAAAGTCCAAGTATGGAGACGTGGCACGGAAAAGTCCAAGTATGGAGACTTGGCACGGAAAAGTCCAAGTAGGGAGCTGGGCACGGGAAAAGTCCAAGCAGGGAGCTTGGCATGGGAAAAGTCCAAGCAGGGAGCTTGGCACGGGAAAAGTCCAAGGATGGAGATTTGGCATGGAAAAGTCCAAGCAGGGAGCTTGGCACAGGAAAAGTCCAAGCAGGGAGCTTGGCACGGGGAAAAGTCTGTTGGATCGAGAAGCGCTAGAGGGGGGGGGGGGTGAATAGCGCTCGTGGCTATTTCGTTCGATTATCGGAAAACTATCGGAGTTAAAACGTGCAGCGAAATAAGCGGAAATAAAATAAAGAGACAACACAAAGAGACAGGTCGATTTTACTTCGTTCGGAGCCTAAGTCGACTCCTACTCGAAGGCCCGCGATCCTTGATCGCTTCCGGTGGGCAACAACTATAAGCTCGTTAAAAGATTACAATTATGAGTACAAATAAAAGCTATCAAAAATTATACCGACAACAAGAAATGCTAATTCTGAAGCTTCGGGTCGTCGGGCACTTGTAGTAGCACTTCGGAGCGTCTTTTGGAGCAGCGTGTAGATGAAAGATCACTTAAAATTCGTTGTTACTTGAAGCTGCACCTCAACCCTCCTTTTATATGCGGTTCCGGGCGCCTGGAGTGTGACGTGGCCAACCAACCAGGATGCTCCACGTGGCGAAGTCGCGCAGGGGATAGAATTTGGTCCCGGGCGCCCGGACAGCCTTTTTCCAGCAGGTTCCTCACCTGCAAACAAAGGTTAGTCCGAGCAAAATACCCTGCAAGACAATGTTAGAATATGATAAAACACAGTAAGTAATAATTGACAGTCTTCGGACTGTCCGAGTCTGACTTTGGATTTCCAGCCGGAAGCCCTAGGTCGACCCGACGCCTACTGTTCCCTCTTCGGGGAACGCGTCCTCACCTACTCCACTCAGGAGATTTACCTGTTGCCAGTCGATCCTCCAGATCGACTGGACTTTTGCTCGATGCTTCCGGACTTTCTGCTGGACATCCGCTTCCCCGGCTAGTCCAGTCTTTCACCTGGTTCACGACACCAGGACTTTTCACCTAGGGTTACCACCCCCTAGGACTTTTGCCTGAAGCCATCAACCTGCCAAGACTTTACGCATAGGGTTACCACCCTCTATGACCTAGGGTTACCGCCCCCTAGGGTTTTCCCTTTGCCTAACCACAGCTAGGACTTTCCTGAAATCCTCAAGTAGACTTGTTAGACTAAAAAACATCTTAACTTTGAATTCTTTGCCGTTATCAAAACACAAGTTCGATCATCGGATGCTTCCCGCACCAACAATCTCCCCCTTTTTGATTATGACAACACAAATTCGAAGTTAAGTAAACAAGCGAATAGATAGTCATTTTAAACACAGGCAAAATTTGCTAAGTATAGCTGAACAATGTAACTAAAGTAAATTTTGCCCTATATACTCCCCCTTAACTTTGGCTCCCCCTTAACTTTTGCTCCCCCTTAATTTTTAACTTGAATTTTATGTTTACATTTTTGCTACTCTCCCCCTTTGCCATAACTCAAAAAAAATAGGCAATGTATAAAGAGTTGTACATGATTAAACTTAGCAATATTCAACAGAGTTTGGAAGTTAAGGTCAATTGGAATTTAAGTTTTTAGGACCAGATTATTCATTTAAGTTCAGTTGGTCCTTAAGTCCAAGCACAAGTCATGTTTATATATTAGGTATCAGAGCCATAGAGAACAAAACATTCTTGAAAAAGAAATTGAGTATCTTTTGCCAACTGTCTAACCTTTAGTTACTTGCTGATTGTCTATAGGACAATAGCTTTTACTAGGTTAGTCAAGTTAAGTTATTTAGGTCCAGATAGACTTGACTAGAGCTGGAGAACTTTAACTTGCTTAATGTTTATTGCATATTTAACGCCCAGACTCATATTGATGCACAGATATAAGCATTCTTGAGTCCAGGCTATACCCTATGCATCTCACGCCATTCTATATTTTTCATTCACAATCAAGGTAAACCTAGGTGTTTTGTGAGATGCTCTGGCTTAATTCTAGGGGAACATGCTATCTAGGGGGGAAATCCTAGACTAAACCCAACTTTTGAAAGTCTAGTAAAATTGGAGTTTTGAAAAACTGTTTTTCCTAGAATTTGAAAATAAAATAATAATAGTAAGATATCTATTCTACCCAACACATTCCTATTTGCCTTCTAAGTCCACTGAACTCAAGTTCAGGTAAGGGTTTTGTAAAAATGTCAGCTAGGTTTGATTTGGACTCAACGTGGTTGAGTGCAATTTCACCTTTAGCTACATGATCCCTTACAAAGTGGTGTTTTACCTCTATGTGTTTGGTCCTAGAGTGGTGTATAGGATTTTTGGTCAGATTAATTGAGCTGATATTATCAATAAAGATTTTAGTATTTTTATAGTCTATTTGATAGTCTTTTAGTGTATGCATCATCCATAACAATTGAGATGCACATTCTCCTAGAGCTATGTATTCAGCTTCTGTAGTAGATAGAGCAACACAATGTTGCTTTCTGCTTGACCAACTTACTAGGCAGAATCTGGCAGCCACCACTTGTACTTTTTCTGTCTAGCTTGCACCCGGCATAGTCTGAATCAGAATAGCCATAAAGGTCAAAAGTGCAAGTTCTTGGATACCAAAGTCCTACATTTAGAGTTCCTTTAATATACCTCAGTATTCTTTTAACATATGTTAGGTGTGACTCTTTTGCACAGGATTGGTATCTAGCACACATATCTACTGCAAACAGTATGTCAGGTCGACTTGTAGTTAGATAAAATAAACTCCCTATGGCACTCCTATAGTATTTTGGGTCTACAGGTTTTCCGTCAGGGTCAGAGTCAATGTTTATGTTGGTTGCCATTGGAGTATTTATAATTTTTGAGTTTTCCATGCTGAATTTTTTGATTAATTCCTTAGCATACTTAGTTTGATAAATGTAGATTCCATCTTTGGTTTGTTTTATTTGTAAGCCTAAGAAAAAGTTGAGTTCCCCAACCATGCTCATTTCAAATTCACTTTCCATTAACTTAATAAATTCTTTTAGAAATTTTGAGTTAGTTGAGCCAAAAATTATATCATCAACATAGATTTGGGCTATAAAGATATCTTTTCCTATAGTTTTCATGAACAAAGTAGGATCAATTTGTCCTTGGTTAAATTCTTTGGATATTAAGTAATTAGATAATCTTTCATACCATGCTCTAGGGGCTTATTTTAGTCCATATAGTGCCTTTTTTAATTTAAAAATGTGATTAGGGTAGTCTATGTCTTCAAACCCTGGAGGTTGGCTTACGTAGACTTCTTCCTTGATAAAACCATTTAAAAAAGCTGACTTAACGTCCATTTGGTACAATTTGAATCCTTTATTGGCTGCATAGGCTAATAACATCCTAATGGACTCGAGTCTAGCTACTGGAGCATAGGTTTCATCATAGTCTAGGCCTTCGACTTGACTAAACCCTTTGGCTACTAATCTTGCCTTGTTTCTTACTATATCACCGTGATCATCTAACTTATTCCTAAAAACCCATTTAGTATCTATTATTGATTTATCTATGGGTTTAGGTACAAGGTCCCAGACTTGGTTTCTCTCAAATTGGGCTAATTCTTCCTGCATTGCAATGATCCAGTCTGGATCAGGCAGGGCTTCTTCTATAGTTTTAGGTTCAATTTTAGAAATTAGAGCAATCTGACTAAGGTTTCTATAGGACGATCTAGTTCTGACTCCTAGGTTTGGGTCACCCAAAATTTGGTCAGGTGGGTGAGAGGTGCTTATTCTAGTTGGTCTTATTTGTGAGTCAGAAACTGGTTCTTCAGACTCATTAAGATTAGTTTGGATTTCATCATCATCTACATCTCTTGGATTAGTGTTAATATTTGCATTTATATTAGGTAAGTTGTTTTCTTCATCAAATATTACATTAGTTGTTTCTTCAACTTTCAATGTATTTTGATTATATACTCTAAAGGCTCTACTGGTAGAGGAGTATCCTAAGAATATTCCTTGGTTAGATTTGGGTGTAAATTTTCCTAAGTAATATTTAGTATTTAAAATGTGAACTTTACAACCAAATACTTTTAAATAATTTAGATTGGGAATTTTATGATAGTAGAGTTCATACGGTGTTTTGTTGTGATATTTGTTTATTAAAATTCTGTTTTGAACATAATTTGCCGTATTTATTGCTTCAGCCCAAAATTGGTGACTTAACTCATATTCGTTTAACATTGTCCTAGCGGCTTCTTGTAGTGTTCTATTTTTACGTTCTACTAGTCCATTTTGTTGGGGGGTTCTAGGACATGAAAATTCATGTTGGTATCCATTTACTTTACAAAATTGGGTGAACTTATGATTTTCAAATTCCC
Organism: Zingiber officinale; assembly: GCF_018446385.1. Lineage (NCBI taxonomy): Eukaryota > Viridiplantae > Streptophyta > Magnoliopsida > Zingiberales > Zingiberaceae > Zingiber > Zingiber officinale. The sequence continues at coordinate 101,582,765 of NC_055997.1, forward strand.
CTCCGTGATCACTTCTTATCCTTTTAATTTAAGTATCTTTTTCATTTTCTGTTAAGTTGCAAAAATTACTAAATATTTCATAGGTTTCATCTTTTATTTTTAGAAATTTTACCCAAGTGTACCTGGAGTAGTCATCAATTATTACTAAGCAATATTGGTTCTTGTTTAGTGATTTGGCTCCATGTGAATCAAATAGATCGAGGTGAAGGAGCTCAAGTATGGTGTTGGATCTTTCTAGGTTAGTTGGCTTATGGGTTGACTTGGTTTGTTTTCCTTTTTGACATGCATCACAGATTGAATTTTCAATAAATTTTAATTTGGGCAAACCTCTAACTAGACCATTTTGACTCATTCTTGAAATAAGTCTTGTGTGTGTGTGACCCAGCCTTCTGTGCCACAGTTGGGTTTCCTCTTGTTGTGTCAGGAGATACTTTATAGAGGATATTGATAAATTAATTGTGTAGATGTTATTTTTCCTAAGTCCCTTAAGTTTAATTTTTGGATTTTCAATATTTTTAACTAGCCACCCAGTTTTATCGAAATTAACTAGATATCCGCTGTCACACAATTGACTTATACTTAGTAAATTAAAGTTAAAATTGTCAACCAATAAAACATTTCGAATAACGAAATCGGAACTAAGTTCAATATTACCTTTTCCGATTACTTTAAGTTTACCGTTGTTGCCGAATGCAACTGATCCTAGACTCTTGTACTTGAGTTTGGTAAACTTCAACTTGTCTCCAGTCATATGTCTGGAGCATCCACTATCCAACATCCATTGATCCAATTCCTACACATGAAGTAGTTGAATTGGTTTCTTTTTAATAGATTAAAGATAGCGTGATTGAAGCAGACACTATGTTTATTGTCTCCTTAAATTTTCTATTCTATTGTATTCAAGATAAAAATAATTTTGAAATTTAAGTTTAAAATAATTTTGAAATTTAAGTTTTGAAGTTTTAAAATAATTTTAAGTTTAAAATAAGTTTGAAATTTAAGTTTTAAATAATTTTGAAATTTAAGTCTGAAATAATTTTGAAATTTAAGTTTTGAAGTTAAGTTTAAAATAATTTTGAAGTTTAAGTTTGAAATAATTTTGAAATTTAAGTTTGAAATAATTTTGAAATTTAAGTTTGAAATAATTTTGAAATTTAATTTTGAAATTTAAGTTTAAAATAATTTTGAAATTTAAGTTTGAAATAATTTTGAAATTTAAGTTTAAAATAATTTTGAAATTTAAGTTTTAAATAATTTTGAAATTTAAGTTTTAAATAATTTTGAAATTTAAGTTTTAAATAATTTTGAAATTTAAGTTTTGAAATTTAAGTTTGAAATAACTTTGAAATTTAAGTTTAAAATAATTTTGAAATTTAATTTAAGTTTAAAATAATTTTGAAATTTAAGTTTGAAAGAATTTTGAAATTTAAGTTTAAAATAATTTTAAGTTTTGAAGTTTTTTTTTTTTAATTACTTAGTCATCTCACCCGATCTAAATTCTCAATCAGGGAGTCCTATAACTTTTTGTGAGATGAATTGAGGTTCAATTAAAGGGTTTTGTTTAGTCTTGTGTTAGATTCAGGTTTAACTTTGGATTCAACAAGTAAGCATTCTTTGGATAAACTTCTGGGCTATGGTGAGTCACAAGGAGCTCATTAAAGTAACCATGCCTTCGAGGTTTTCCAAATAGTCCTACCCATTGAACTTAATACTAAAACTTGGTCTAACTAGTTAGGATCCATTTAAGGGTAGCTTCGGTCAGTTTCACTTGGCCAAATGCACCAGGTCGAAGTCATATCTTCCTAGACATGCGATGCCCAAGTTTCCCTAACGTACTATCATCCAAAAACTTCACCAGTACTGTGATTCAAGTTAAACTTATCCCGTTTTAATCTAACCTTAACTACCTGCCGGGTAATCTATTCTTGTTTTACCCATTCCGGGTAAATTAGGTTCAGTTACCCTGTCGGGTAGTTCAGTTGGAGGTGCCAGCTAGTTTGGACCCTCCATCTATTTATAATTTTGATTTGTTTAATTTTGAATTTGTAATTTTGAATTAATTTCGAATTGATTTTTAATTTTAAAATTTTTAATTTAATTTCAAATTTTAAATTTTGAATTTGATTTTTAAGTTTTAAATTTTTAATTTAATTTCGAATTTTAAATTACGATCGTTTTCATTTTAGCTTTCCCTGGATCACTGCCTCGATATGGTCTGTCGAGGTAGTATATTTGATCCTTCGGAACCCAGTATTGGCCAAGTCCAATTTGATTTATCAATTTGGACTTGGGGACCCATGCTTGGACTGATTTACTACTTTGTTTGTTTATTAAGGATAAATAAGATTTATATTTCTTTTTTACTTTTATATCCTAGCCCAGTTCTATTGTAGACGGCTCTTTGTGTCCCAAGAATTAGATCCAAATTCTTGGAGCCCAGAGAGAACTTTTCTAAAGTAATTTTTAAATCATTTAACTGATTTTTCAGATTTGAATTTTCTTTCTCAAGTTGTTGTACTTGAGTTGAATCTTCAGTTAAAGATTTTGAGTTAGTTACTCCTTTAAGAATGGTTACTTCTTTTAAAAGTGACTTAATTTTCAAATTTGACTTGGCTAATTTGTGAAGTAAATAATTGACTAAATTATTAAGCCTAGGAATACTTACAGCGGAGTCTGGCCCTTCGGAAACGGATGCGGATCCGTGGCTTTGCTCGGAGTCGGCTTCTGACTCGCTCTCGGATTCGCTGATCTGGTCCATGGCCATCAATGCGAGTGTAAAATACCGGAAAATAGGCGAATATTAATAAGGGAATTTTCCGAAATTTTTTGAAATTTTTCGGGAATTTTTCGGAGCTCGTATGGACGAGTTAACGGGGATGAAAACGGGATCCGGGGAAAAGCCTGTTTAGGCGACCCATTTAAGTGAGGAAATGTTTATTTTATATTTCCTTTTTCTTTTTCCTTTATTTTCCCTTTTCCTCTCCATTTCTTTTCCTCTCCCCGCGCGTGTCGTGCCCTAAGCCCTTCGACGCCGTCTCCTCCTCCTAACCGGCGCCGACGGCTTGCCCTAACCGCCGGCCACTCGGAAGTTCCCTCCTCTTCTCTCCCCGTCGCGACTGTGCCCTAGATCCGCCGCCGGCCGAGTTTTCTTTCCGCACGAAGCCAGCCGATTTCCGATTTCTTCGGCGACATCCGAGCACAACCGACCGCTGATACTCCAGGAGCTCTGCCCTAGCGCCGACCTTTCTCTTCTTCCGAGCACCGGCAGCCGATCAAGTTTCTTTGCCTAGTCGACATCATCACTGCCATCGCGAGTGCCCTAGCCGGCTCCGACGCCACTGCTGGCCACTGCCTTGTTTCGTGCTTGAGCAGCCGGCGATTACAGGGATCTTCCTCACCAGTCCCGTGCCCTGGGTTTGATTTTTTTTCAGCCGGCCTTGCCTCATTTTTCTTGGAGACAAATCGATTAAGGTAAGGTTAGGTTGTTAATTAGGTTGGTGTTTAGATCTATGATTCCCATGGCTTGATATTTGTTCTTGTTCTGATCAAGGATATTATTGCTTGATACCATATTGATCTGTTCCGTGGGAAGAATTCCAGCAAGGTGCTGTTCTGTGGTTTGTTTTGGGTCTGGCAGTTTTCTAACAGCGGCTACTTTTCTTCGGCAACAACATTTCTGCTGGGAATCTAGGTAAGGTGTAGGATAACAGATTCTTGTAGTAGATTCTGTGTTGGTTGGACTATTATGATGGTAGATGTGAGTTAAGTTTATATGTTGAATTAGGTATGTTGATTTATGATTTAGGGTTTTGCCCTAGATAGTTTTAAGGATTCTATTTAGAAATTCACTGGAATTTTAGCTAAATAAATAAATCTCTGTTGGTATTACATGATTTTTGACACGAGACGATTATCTCGGAATCGGATTGGACCTTTCTATTATTGGAGGCGGGTACTTTGACTTATGTCTTTTGATATGCATGATAAAGTGTTTAACATATAGCAATAATTGTGTTTCCATTTGATTCGGTTGGTCACTACATGATCTGTTACATGTTGTTTGTTTATTTATTAGCATGTTATTATTTATCTGACCATACATGCTTTCGGTAGTGACCCAACCATGTGATACATCATGTTCAGGACCTAGGGTTTATATGATACCCTATCTGTTTGTGTACCTTCCATCCGATGCATTGACTTGTGGTACACCTTTTATTTATGTATGGATCTTGCTATGCTATTCATGAGATTTCCATGCTTAGTATCATGCATCATGTTTGCATGCTGTGCGATTGTCGGCTCCACTATGGTTGAGCGCATCGCCAGTTACATGTACTGCACACACCACCACCCATGGATTAGTGGTATATCAAACAGGTGTGTGGCGGTTCTGCTGTTTGGCTCCGTTGGTCTGAGGACTCAGCGTGGTAGCCGGCAGCCAGTTCCGCTCTGGCATTTAGTGTAGCAGCGTAGTAGCCGGCAGATGGTGGACTCTGTTTGGCTCCGTTGGTCAGGAGACTCAGCGTGGTAGCCGACAGAGATTTTTCCTCCCCGTCATTGTGTACCGGGAGATGAGAGCATTGAGCTCCCCCATTTATGATTTGGGGCCAGAGGACAGGAGTACTCCTACAGCATTCCGTCCACTCAGTCACTGTTAGGAGCAGTGATGTCCGAGTGCACGGTCACCATATGCATTTATTGCATTTTATTGTTTGTGATTGCTGCACTTATATGCTGCATTTGTATGGATGCATTTGATTGACATGCATACAGGATTATGATTTCTTCGGTCTGACGACCTGTTACCTTTGTACCTTGATCCCGGTTAGTACAGTTATCTCCTGATTTCGTTCCAGTTGCATTTATTCCTTCTCGTATTCAGGAGACTGTACGCATGATTAGTGTTGTCTGTTATTTGTTTTATTATGCATATCAGTTGTACCTGCTGAGTGTTGGACTCACCCCGCCTCCATTGTTGATATTTTCAGGTTGAAGCTGTCCGGAGCAGTTCCAGTCGCTGGCCCCCCATCTGCACGTAGAGCCAGTTCTCTACTAGTTCGTTATTTGTTTTATTTTGGCCTTTTTCTATATCAGACTTTGTTTTAGTATTGTCTTTGGATTTTTCCTATGGATATTGTATGGAGTGATATCTTTTGATGGGTTTTTGATATGATATTGGATTTCATTCTACTACGTGCTTGCCTGGACGGCAGAAGAGGTGAGTTCGTTGGATTTGAGCTTTACGAGTGTAGTGGAGTAGGGTGGATTTCGAGTCAGAGTCCTATTGTTATTGATTACTATTATTAACTGCGTGGTTGTGACAGCCAGAGGCTGAATATCTTTATAAACTGCGTGGTGTTTGTTTTTATTTTTTATTTTTGTTATCATTCCAGCCGCCTGTGGCTGATGTATATGTGTTATGTAGAAAGTTTCATATTGTCCGCCGAACAGGGGAGATGCTGCCGAAATTTCTTCGGACAGAGACTCCTCTGGGGCGTGACAATTTAGTGGTATCAGAGCAGGTATACGATACTTGCTGTGTGTTCTGGATTTATACGATCTTTGTTTTCGTATTAAGGATACTTTGAATAATCTGATATCAGTTTATTGGGTATCAGCGCGCTAAAGTTTGGCGATATTTATTTGATTTCCGTGTATTGGATTTTCGGGATTTATCTGATACCAATTCATTGGTATCAGAGCAGGGTGTGATACCTGCGTTTGGTATTTTGGACATTTTTATACTAGCCCTAGTTGCGAGACAGATTAGTCTGGGCAGTTATTTTGGGTTACACGGATTTTCCGTTTCGATTTTGTTATGGACTTCTGTTATTGATTTATATGGATTTCCAGTGTTATTTTTCTCGTACGGAATTTCGAGGTCAATTTGGGGACTGAACAGCGATGGAACATCTCCAGACGGCATATAGGTATGATGTTTAATTTTATAGTTTATGATAGGTATTAGCATTTTTTATGTAGTACCTGTTTGGTTGTAGTAGCACATTTTACATGTGATGGATTAGCCATTGAGCATGGTTGACCTTAATAGAGATAAAGGATTATAATCTCTGGTGATTTTTCTTATCATACCATCAGTAGTGTTAGCTTCTGTTACTACTCGTAGGAGATGGAGACACATACCAGCCTCTGCTATTGTTAGTTGGGTAGTGGATGATACCTACATATTCCTATTGACTTAGCCAGGAGAGTTTTATACTCATATCTTTTGGATATTAGGGTACCAGGTACGATGGAAATTGGTCATTGGGGGTTACCATGTTTGATCATTGTTGAGAATGGTTTGAGGTTGAGGGATATTGTGATATAAGATATTATGATATGTTGATTTCTAATGATTTATGAGAGTAAATATTATGTGGTTGTCTGATGATCAATTGCTAGATATTTGTTTTGATGATCTATTAGTGGATAACTATTTTGATGATTTATATTTGGGTTGTCATTGATGGTGACATAGTGAGTGTCATTTATGATATTCACAGGTTTGATGATTATGGTTGGTGATCAGATTATAAATTGGGTGCTGGAGAGTTTTACGGTTGAATGTGCCTATGAGATTTTAATAAACCTGGTTGGTTATGGATAGTTAACAGGATGATATAAAAAAAAATGATATATGCTTCCTCTGATATGGGACTAAGTGGATAAATAATGATTGATGTTTTGAATGCTAACTTGCCCTCATGGGGAGTAGAGATTTATTCATCTGATATAGTGTGGGCTGATGTTTTTGAGGATGAAGATGAGAGTGTCTTGATGTTCTTAAATTCTGACTTTTTCTTTTGGGTCGTACACATTTATACATATGATATTATGTGGTTGGATATACCTTAGTTGCTTGTGGAGGATTAAGGTATTCTTGATTAGTTAGTAGATGAATGATTTAGTTTTGTTGGTTGATCAGTAGAGGATTGCCATACTCTATTTTTAGAGGTTCGAACCTTTAGGTTATTTGTGCTTAGTTATGTATCTAGAGCACATTTGAGTATATGTTTTGTACTGACGTGAAAATGACTGATTTAGCCATATATCATTATCAGCTTGGATAGGTTATAAAGGATCGATGTATCTTATTCCATGAAGATTTTGACCGTGGATTGTATATACCTGGTGGGATAACTTAGAGGGTGCTTTGGGATATGTGACCCCGCTGATGTAAGGAAGTGTAGAGCTAATTGCTTAACACTTATGGGATACAATCGTTACTAGTGTATACTGGAAGAGTACGTTTGGATTTATGATGATAAAATTTTCCCCATTAGATATAGTCTTGGTAGTGTATGACATTGACTTGCAATGTTATACCATGGTGTGTATATCTTTCTTGTCCGATACTAGTTCCTTTGAACCTATAGCAGGGTGGTTACTGGATGATTAGACTGCTTTATTTTGGGTTGCTTTTGATTGATGTATTCATGCTTGATACATATGCATGAATTTTGTTTTGATATACCTGTAACCCATGAGTATTGGTAGCATAAGGTTGGTCTTTTTGGTTGAGCTGGTATGCTGATTTTGCATGTCTATGTTGCATGTATATTATGATTTGTTATGTGTTATGGGAGTCCTATGGTAGACTGTCCATTTGCAAGTAGTATATGTATCCATGTTCTGATATGGTTTGAAGGTTCCTTGTGGATCATAGATATGTAGTTCGGTGTATGTATTTGGATGTGTTATTGAAGATATCTTGTCAATTAAATCAGAGTTGTAGTATAAGTACATCGGTGGTGTTTTGATGGAGGCATTTTGTCGGTTTAATCTGAGTTGTGATATGTACGTATGTGTTTGGTGTGATATCTGAGGTATCTTTTTGATTATGTTTGATTTGTGAGTGCACCTGGGTTTAGTATGGTTATTTGGAAGTGTATGTTGGATATACTTTTGGCATAGGTGAAGATATGTCATGTGAGTGTGGTTTGAGGTGTATTGTTGATTTTACCTATGTTGATTTTGCACACGGGTTCGGTATGCATTGTTGGAGATATCATACTGAATATACTTGAGTTGTGAGTATGTTTGGTGTATAATAATTGGAGGATTTTGTTGATCATACATATGTTGTGTGAGCATGTGTGCTAGGTGTATACATTGGTAGCAGTATGATGATTCTACTTATACTGAATGCAGAATGTGGAGTGACTGCATTATGTCATTTGTTGAATTAACCCATCAACTAATTTTCCTATCAGTGGATGACCCACTAGGATGCTGATAGAGTTGATGATGGATTGGAGTAGTTACTAGATTGTTATATCCTAGGCTAACCACATCGAACTGTGGTAGAGAGATTTTGTACAGTCTCTAGCTGGATAGTTAGGTGCCTTGGGGGTACTTAGATATTGTTTTGTGGTGGAGCATTGCTCCCACATATCACGGATTGCTGGTAGCGGAGCATTGCTCCTATATTTATTGCAGATACACGTTTCAGATTATTTGTGGTGGAGTATTGCTCCCACATATTGAGGATTTCTTGTGGTAGAGCGTTGCTCCCACATATGTGGTGTTTCCTGTGATGGAGCGTTGCTCTCACCTTGGAGGATTTATTCTTTGGTGATTTATGTTATTGATGATCAGATTTTTCGATTTATTATTGGAGATTTTATGGATAGGAATGTCTGTGATACGGACATTATGTGTGTTGGTTTTTGCCATATAGGCTTTCAGTGCCTTAGATGTTTTCAGGGACTCGATGATCCTGGTATGTCGAGGATGTTTGGATAGGTGTCCATTATCTTTGTGGACGATGTTGTGATCTATTACGGATCCGAGGTGAGTCACGTACACTACCTTTGCATAGATCTAGAGATGATTCGACGAGAATATCTATATGTGATTATCAGTAGTGCTGGTTTGGATTGTCTTATGTGAGATGTTTGAGCCACACAGTCACCAATAGAAGTATACCGTGGTTCCACATGAGATCGAGATTGTTACCGTCGGGAGTAGACGGAGTCAATAGAAGAGGCTTGCAACCTCCTTTGTTTGGCCGATATTTCCGGAGATACGTTGAGGGTTTCTCACGGATTGTTATGTCACTTACACGCCAGACCATGAAAGGCGTGAAGTTTATTTAGACTGAGGATTTCAAGATCAACTTCTAGGAGCTGAAGCGGAGACTAGTGTCGGCTTCGATTTTTGGTTTTTACTTTCTGGAGAGGACGAATTTGTCCTCTACACCGACGCGTCTCTACAGGGTATGGGTGATGTTCTGGTGCAGCACGGTAGAGTATTCTTATATGCTTCTCGATAGTTGAGGGAGCCCGAGAAGAAAATACGCAGTTCATGATCTGGAGTTGGCCGCTGTTATTTTTTGCCCTGAAGATTTGGCGGCAATACCTGTATGATATTACATTGAGATTCTCACTGATCATCGGAGACTCAAATATCTGTTCACTCAGAAGAAACTTAATCTTCGACCGAGGAGATAGATGGAGTTCCTGAAGTATTATGATTGTACCATTAGCTATCACCTGGGAAAAGCTAATGTGGTTACCGATACACTTAGCTAGAGGTCCAGAGGGACTTTAGCTTGCTACCGAGTTGTGGTCACAGATTTGATTCAGGATTTCTCTGAGTTAGACATTGAGGAGCAGGGACAGACAGAGCAGGGTATTCTTGTTACCATAGTTGCTCAGTCGTCGATCAGGACGAGAATCCGAGAGACCCAGTTGTTGAGACCTCATAGAGCTCAACATGAAGCAAAGTGGTCCATATTATCAGACAGAGGATGTTAGAGGCATAAGACTGCCAGAAGTGTTATGCTGACCGGAGTCGGAGACCCTTAGAGTTCTCCATTTGCGACCAGGTATTTCTACGAGTTTCACCCACGAAAAGGGTGAAGAGATTGGCCTCAAATGTAAGCTAGCTCCGCGATATATTGGACTTTTCCAGATCTCGGAAAGGATTAGAGCGGTAGCTTATCGGTTGGCACTATCGCCGTCTTTGGCAGGCGTCCACGATGTATTCCACGTATCTATGCTGAGGAGATACGTACCTGACCCGACACATGTGCTGACAGATATCTCAGTTCCCGTTCAGCCTGACGTCACTTATGAGGTGATTCCGGTATGGATTATAGACCGGAAAGAGCGTCAATTGCGGAACAAGACTATCCGACTGGTTAAAGTCGGATGACAGCATCATTCGGATGAGGAGGCTACTTGGGAGCTCGAGGATACGATCCGAGCTCGATATCCCTATCTTTTCACTTGAGGTATGTGATTTATTTACCGTTCAGCATATATACTTTATATCTGTTGTTAGTACTTGCTGATGGTAGATAACGAAATTTGGGGACCAAATTTTTATTAGTGGGGGAGAATGTAAAATACCGGAAAATAGGCGAATATTAATAAGGGAATTTTCCGGAATTTTTGGAAATTTTTCGGGAATTTTTCAGAGCTCGTATGGACGAGTTAACGGGGATGAAAACGGGATCCGGGGAAAAGCTTGTTTAGGCGACCCATTTAAGCGAGGAAATGTTTATTTTATATTTCCTTTTTCTTTTTCCTTTATTTTCCCTTTTCCTCTCCGTTTCTTTTCCTCTCCCCGCGCGTGTCGTGCCCTAAGCCCTTCGACGCCGTCTCCTCCTCCTAACCGGCGCCGACGACTTGCCCTAACCGCCGGCCACTCGGCAGTTCCCTCCTCTTCTCTCCCCGTCGCGACTGTGCCCTAGATCCGCCGCCGGCCGAGTTTTCTTTCCGCACGAAGCCAGCCGATTTCCGATTTCTTCTTCTGTGCTCAGCCGTGACACCCATCTCTTCGGCGACATCCGAGCACAACCGACCGCTGATACTCCAGGAGCTCTGCCCTAGCGCCGACCTTTCTCTTCTTGAGCCGATCAAGTTTCTTTGCCTAGTCGACATCATCACTGCCATCGCGAGTGCCCTAGCCGGCTCCGACGCCACTGCTGGCCACTGCCTTGTTTCGTGCTTGAGCAGCCGGCGATCACAGGGATCTTCCTCACCAGTCCCGTGCCCTGGGTTTGATTTTTTTTCAGCCGGCCTTGCCTCATTTTTCTTGGAGACAAATCGATTAAGGTAAGGTTAGGTTGTTAATTAGGTTGGTGTTTAGATCTATGATTCCCATGGCTTGATATTTGTTCTTGTTCTGATCAAGGATATTATTGCTTGATACCATATTGATCTGTTCCGTGGGAAGAATTCCAGCAAGGTGTTGTTCTGTGGTTTGTTTTGGGTCTGGCAGTTTTCTAACAGTGGCTACTTTTCTTCGGCAACAACATTTCTGCTGGGAATCTAGGTAAGGTGTAGGATAACAGATTCTTGTAGTAGATTCTGTGTTGGTTGGACTATTATGATGGTAGATGTGAGTTAAGTTTATATGTTGAATTAGGTATGTTGATTTATGATTTAGGATTTTGCCCTAGATAGTTTTAAGGATTCTATTTAGAAATTCACTGGAATTTTAGCTAAATAAATAAATCTCTGTTGGTATTACAGGATTTTTGACACGAGACGATTATCTCGGAATCGGATTGGACCTTTCTATTATTGGAGGCGGGTACTTTGACTTATGTCTTTTGATATGCATGATAAAGTGTTTAACATATATCAAGAATTGTGTTTCCATTTGATTCGGTTGGTCACTACATGATCTGTTACATGTTGTTTGTTTATTTATTAGCATGTTATTATTTATCTGACCATACATGCTTTCGGTAGTGACCCAACCATGTGATACATCATGTTCAGGACCTAGGGTTTATATGATACCCTATCTGTTTGTGTACCTTCCATCCTATGCATTGACTTGTGGTACACCTTTTATTTATGTATGGATCTTGCTATGCTATTCATGAGATTTCCATGCTTAGTATCATGCATCATGTTTGCATGCTGTGCGATTGTCGGCTCCACTATGGTTGAGCGCATCGCCTGTTACATGTACTGCACACACCACCACCCATGGATTAGTGGTATATCAGACAGGTGTGTGGCGGTTCTGCTGTTTGGCTCCGTTGGTCTGAGGACTCAGCGTGGTAGCCGGCAGTCAGTTCCGCTCTGTTTGGCTCCGCTGGCATTTAGTGTAGCAGCGTAGTAGCCGGCAGATGGTGGACTCTGTTTGGCTCCGTTGGTCAGGAGACTCAGCGTGGTAGCCGACAGAGATTTCCTCCTCGGAGATGAGAGCATTGAGCTCCCCCATTTATGATTTGGGGCCAGAGGACAGGAGTACTCCGACAGCATTCCGTCCACTCAGTCACTGTCAGGAGCAGTGATGTCCGAGTGCACGGTCACCATATGCATTTTATTGTTTGTGATTGCTGCACTTATATGCTGCATTTGTATGGATGCATTTGATTGACATGCATACAGGATTATGATTTCTTCGGTCTGACGACCTGTTACCTTTGTACCTTGATTCCGGTTAGTATAGTTATCTCCTGATTTCGTTCCAGTTGCATTTATTCCTTCTCGTATTCAGGAGACTGTACGCATGATTAGTGTTGTCTGTTATTTGTTTTATTATGCATATCAGTTGTACCTGCTGAGTGTTGGACTCACCCCGCCTCCATTGTTGATATTTTCAGGTTGAGGTTGTTCGCTGGCCCCCCATCTGCACGTAGAGCCAGTTCTCTACTAGTTCGTTATTTGTTTTATTTTGGCCTTTTTCTATATCAGACTTTGTTTTAGTATTGTCTTTGGATTTTTCCTATGGATATTGTATGGAGTGATATCTTTTGATGGATTTTTGATATGATATTGGATTTCATTCTACTACGTGCCTGCCTGGACGGCAGAAGAGGTGAGTTCGTTGGATTTGAGCTTTACAAGTGTAGTGGAGTAGGGTGGATTTCGAGTCAGAGTCCTATTGTTATTGATTACTATTATTAACTGCGTGGTTGTGACAGCCAGAGGCTGAATATCTTTATAAACTGCGTGGTGTTTGTTTTTATTTTTTTTTATTTTTTGTTATCATTCCAGCCGCCTGTGGCTGATGTATATGTGATATGTAGAAAGTTTCATATTGTCCGCCGTACAGGAGAGATGCTGCCGAAATTTCTTCGGACAGAGACTCCTCTGGGGCGTGACAGCGAGTAAACTTGTTTGGTCGAGTTCGTCGTCTTCGTCCTCCGAAGAAGATTCGTCCCAGGTTGCCTTTAGTGCCTTCTTTCTTCTTTGCTTTTTGGCCTCCTTTTGGTTGGGACAGTTGACCTTGATATGCCCTTTCTGGTTGCACCCGTAACATGTGACTTCGAACTTTACCTTTGAGTTTTGTTGGGCCTCCCTGGATTGGACTGCCTTCTTTAGATCTTTCTTGTTGAAGCCCTTCTTCTTCTTGTAGAGCTTCTTTACAAGATTCACAAGTTCGCTAGTTAGTTCATCTTCTGAATCTTCTGAGTCAGGTTCATCTTCTGATTCCGATTCAATTTTTCGCCGTCCTCTTGATTCCCGTGTTCGATTCGTTCCTGCAACCAAAGCAATCCCTTTCTCGGATGGCTGTGCATTAGTTTGTTCATGGAGTTCGAATTCACTAAATAATTCGTCTAATTTCAAGGAGGACAAATCCTTAGAGACTTTATAGGCATCTACCATTGATGCCCATAGTGTACTCCTAGGGAATGAGTTAAGGGCATACCTTATTATATCTCTGTTTTCTACCTTCTGCCCAATTCCATGTAGAGAATTCAGGATATCTTGAATTCGGGCGTGCAAAGAGCTTGCCGTCTCACCTTCCTGCATTTTCAAATTGTATAGTTTATTTAGTAACAAATCACGCTTACTTACCTTGGTTTCCGAGGTGCCCTCGTGTAGTTCGATCAGTTTCTCCCATAGTTCCTTTGCGGAGGAGAATGGACCGACTCTGTTGAGCTCTTCTTTGGTAAGACCGCACTGGATTGTGCAGGTGGCTTTGGCGTCGGCTTCCACCTTTTTGATAAATGCTGGCTCCCAGTTCTCACAGGATGTAGGCTTACCGTCTGTACCTGTTAGTAGTTGCAGTCCTGTTTTGACGATCATCCAAGTGTCGAACTGGATCTTTAGATAAATTTCCATTCGCCCCTTCTAATATCCGAAGTCTTCTCCGAAAAATAATGAGGGATGAACGGTGCTAAATCCTTCTTGTTGGGCCATTTAGATCTAAAAAACAGAAACAACAAGATCTATTCCAAGACTAAGTCTTGGATTAGTAGTGCGGGAGGAAGGAAAAAATTACAGGCTCAAGTGGTATTGACCGGCTTTGAGCAGAAAATCGATTCGTAAAAAATATTAGAATATAGCTATGAGGCTAAATTCTAATCGACTCCGAACAAAACCACGAAAAAAATTGTCTCGAATAGTGGTTGCACTGATTCAAGACGACCCCGCTCTGATACCAATTGTTGGATCGAGAAGCGCTAGAGGGGGGTGAATAGCGCTCGTGGCTATTTCGTTCGATTATCGGAAAACTATCGGAGTTAAAACGTGCAGCGGAATAAGCGGAAATAAAATAAAGAGACAACACAAAGAGACAGGTCGATTTTACTTCGTTCGGAGCCTAAGTCGACTCCTACTCGAAGGCCCGCGATCCTTGATCGCTTCCGGTGGGCAACAACTATAAGCTCGTTAAAAGATTACAATTATGAGTACAAATAAAAGCTATCAAAAATTATACCGACAACAAGAAATGCTAATTCTGAAGCTTCGGGTCGTCGGGCACTTGTAGTAGCACTTCGGAGCGTCTTTTGGAGCAGCGTGTAGATGAAAGATCACTTAGAATTCGTTGTTACTTGAAGCTGCACCTCAACCCTCCTTTTATATGCAGTTCCGGGCGCCTGGATCCCTTCCGGGCGCCTGGAGTGTGACGTGGCCAACCAACCAGGAAGCTCCACGTGGCGAAGTCGCGCAGGGGATAGAATTTGGTCCCGGGCGCCCGGACCTCCGGGCGCCCGGATCCATCCCGGGCGCCCGGACAACCTTTTTCCAGCAGGTTCCTCACCTGCAAACAAAGGTTAGTCCGAGCAAAATACCCTGCAAGACAATGTTAGAATCTGATAAAACACAGTAAGTAATAATTGACAGTCTTCGGACTGTCCGAGTCTAACTTTGGATTTCCAGCCGGAAGCCCTAGGTCGACCCGATGCCTACTGTTCCCTCTTCGGGGAACGCGTCCTCACCTACTCCACTCAGGAGATTTACCTGTTGCCAGTCGATCCTCCAGATCGACTGGACTTTTGCTCAGCACTCGATGCTTCCGGACTTTCTGCTCGACATCCGCTTCCCCGGTTAGTCCAGTCTTTCACCTGGTTCGCGACACCAGGACTTTTCACCTAGGGTTACCACCCCCTAGGACTTTTGCCTGAAGCCATCAACCTGCCAAGACTTTACGCATAGGTTACCACCCCCTATGACCTAGGGTTACAGCTCCCTAGGGTTTTCCCTTTGCCTAACCGCAGCTAGGACTTTCCTGAAATCCTCAAGTAGACTTGTTAGACTAAAAAACATCTTAACTTTGAATTCTTTGCCGTTATCAAAACACGAGTTCGATCGTCGGATGCTTCCCGCACCAACAAAGTCCAAGTATGGAAGCTTGGCATGGGAGGTCAGAGAGGGCTCGGTAGCTCGTTCTCTGGACTGGATGGAGTCGGAGATGGCTCGGTAGCTCGTTCTCCGGATTAGGTCAGAGAGGGCTCGGTAGCTCGTTCTCTGGACTGGATGGAGTCGGAGAGGGCTCGGTAGCTCGTTCTCCGGACTAGGTCAGAGAGGGCTCGGTAGCTCGTTCTCTGGACCAGACGAAGTTGGAGAGGGCTCGGTAGCTCGTTCTCCGGACTAGGTCAGAGAGGGCTCGGTAGCTCGTTCTCTGGACCGGACGTGGAAGTCGGAGAGGGCTCGGTAGCTCGTTCTCCGGACTAGGTCAGAGAGGGCTCAGTAGCTCGTTCTCTGGACCGGACGTGGAAGTCGGAGAGGGCTCGGTAGCTCGTTCTTTGGACTAGGTCAGAGAGGGCTCGGTAGCTCGTTCTCTAGATCAGGAAGGCTTTAGGTTTAAGGCTGGAAAATTGGATCGGTCTGCTGACCGATCCAGTGATACACTGGGTCATCTGATCGATCTGGTAACCGATCAGTAACCAAACAGATTGGGAGAAGGAATGGCTTGATCGGTCCACAGACCGATCAGGGCTCTGGCAACCAACTCTCTGTGAGAGTTGGGATCGGTCTGGGGACCGATCAGCCTAGGGCCTGATCGGTCCACAGACCGATCAGGGATCGCAACCAACTCTCTGTGAGAGTTGGGATCGGTCTGGGGACCGATCAGCCTAGGGCCTGATCGGTCCCCTGACCGATCAGATCCATCCTGGACCAATCAGGGTGGAGCCTGATCGGTCCAGGTCTAGCCGTTGAGACACAACGACTAGATTTCTTCTTTCTTCTTCTTCGCAGGTTCATATAAATCAAGGGCCTCTACAGTAGAGAACAGTTCTTGCTCTTGCTCCTTCTTGTTCCTTGCGATCAGAGCTTTGCTGAGCTCTCCATTACTGAAGCTTCGTGTGAGCTTCCCTCGGCTGGACTCCAACTGATCAGTTGCTGCTGTTGTTGGCATGAAGTGGTTGCTTCATCACCAGTCGACGAGAAGGCAAGCAAACTAGTGTTTTTACATTCATATTGTTCTTGGCTTCTTGCTGTATTTCTTGTACACTGATCTTGCTGTTGCAAGAGAGATTGTGGCGAGGTTTCTCCACCCAGAAGGAGTTTTTATTAGCCGATTCTCCGGGGTCTCATCCACGACGGATTGATAGGATTCGTCCACCTTATGGACATGCCGAGGAGTAGGAGTATCATCTCCGAACCTCGTTATATCGTCGCGTTTGAGGTTTGATCTTCTCCATTTTCGTTTCTATCTTTTATTTCCGCTGCGCTAACTAAAATTGTAGGAAGAAACGTGAATTTGGGGTCGGCTATTCACACCCCCCTCTCTAGCCGCGTCCGAAGGTCCTAACAGAAAGCTCTAAAGGTGACTTGGGTGATGCTAGCTATCTAGAAGTATAGGTACATGCAGTCTATCGTAGGGCCTAGGCAAGTTCATTTTGCAAATAAGAAATAAAGTAAAATAAAAGTATATATATAATATTTCATGGAAAGTAATTTTAAAATTATGTTTGATTGAAAACGAGAAGATATAATCATGATTTTAATAAGTCCTAGTCTAAAAAGAGTTAGCTCCCCCTAAGTTGGAGCTCTAAGTGATTTCAGTTTAGCAATTAAGTATACTGTAAGTACCCCTTGATAGTTTTGATGTGATCAACGAAGTTAAGTTAGGTCATGTTGTCTTTTGATGACTTGTGTCTAAGTATGCAGGAACTCAGGAGCACATGAAGTCTAGCGAAAAACTCAGCTAACGAGGACGGCACGGGAGAGAGTAGATGGGCTAGGTGTGTCCGAGGGATGAGGTGCTGCGGAAGAGTACACTAGCGGACTAGAAGGAGATGCACGACATTTTCGAGGGACGAGAAACCAGAGTGGAAAGTTGCTTGAGAAGGCCAGAAAATGGGTTATGATTATATAGTTATAGAGATAGACGGTTGTGAAACTGGCAGGGGTGGAGCTCTATTTAGTAAAAAGTCAAAATAGGATCCAAAGACTTCAGAAACTCTCTGTCGTTATGCCTTAGGCAAATACAAATAAACAGGACGTCTTACTTCTTTGGATTATGAAATCCTTGCAGTCATTTACTGTCTAGAAGTCTTTATGTTATTCATCTGTAGTAAGCATGAAATTACACTTAATTAGAACTGATTGCAAGGCTATAGTTAAATACATCCAACAAACAAAGGAAGTTAGGAAAGGACTTGGGTCTAAACGATGGATAAAATTCACATACACGATCCTGAATAAGGTTTAAGAATCCATTGGGAAAATATTAAAGGAAGTAATAACTCTCTTGCAGATACTTTATCTCACTTATTAACTTAAAGCTACCCTTGCTGAAATGGATAAACAAAAAAGAGTTTGTACTTATGGTCACCAAAAGACTATGAAATTTGGAGTTCAAGAACTCCCTCAGGACTCCAGAAAAGAAGATACATTTCAGTGCCCTTTAAGAATACAACTTGATATCATACAGCAGTGTTTAATTGACAATGTTTGGAACATTCCAACTTCTCCAAGAATAGCTAGTCAAAAGATAGCTATTATTAATGCTCTCACCAATTACTTTCTCACTATTATATAGAAATCACTTGGCAAGAAATTCTCCTGTTATGCTATTTTCTCAGGAGCTTATGCAGGTTTATATGCTACTTGGGATGAGGTAAAAAACCTACTACCCGAAGAAGATAAACCGACTTATAAAGGTTTTTATTCAATTAATAAAGCATATGACCTACTTCGGACCAAACTAGGTCCTAACTTCATCATCAGTCTTCTACTTCACTTGGACAAAAAAAATTCAAGAAGACATAACTTACTTAATGGCAGCAATTTCGTCAGTAAATACTAGTCCTGATAGATTAGATACAGACATACTCTTTGTTCCACTTAGACCAATAAATTATCAGTCATTAGAAATCTTACAAGCTACTAATAAAACAGAAGATAATTTATTGTCTATCAAAGCACTTCCTGAAGATATACGTACTTATATTAGAAGCTTGGGAGATACCTCTTCCTATAAACACTTTATAGAACTTGAAGAATCTTTGAATTAGTTTCATCAAAACCCCACACCTGGGATTACTATTACTTACTGAGAGGAATGCACTTATAAAATTATTTGTACAAAGAGTTTTCCTCAATGTTCCATTCCAGAAACTCCAGACTTAGGTTGTCGATGCCAACTACTCTAATCCTTCAGAAAAGCTAATATTCATGTAGAAAAATTCAAACACAAAAAATATAGAGGAAGGCTAATTAATCCTATTACTCTTATGAACTTTGGACTTCTACAACAACTATGGGTACAGGATATAGATTCTGTACAAACTTTGTCTCATCTTCCGGGAAAAAGAATACAACATATACTTGAAAAAAAAGAGACTTTAGTATTGACTACTTTTGATAGCTCTCCTCCTGAATGGTTAGCTACACAAATAGAACCAGCCAGACATCTAATTAAACTAGATGTCTAAGGACTTAATATTCAACTACTTTCTTTTGAAGAATATCTGTCTCATATGGATAAAGAATGGACTTCGCCAAAACCATTGACAAAACAATTTAAACATTGGAGATATTCTATTCAAGGAAGTTCTAGGCTTTGGGATCCCTACTAGGATATATTAAAATACACTTTAGCTGGAAAAACATTTACCAACAAAATTTATTGGCCAAAAACTTTTGGAACAATGTTCTTCCCATTCATTTACTTCACGTAGCATCCAAACTTATGTCAGTTTTATCAAAAGAAAAATATTGTATGGTTTGACAAACGAAGAACTACTACACCATTAGTAGCTTCAACTTCTACCCTACCCCTATCCATGGGGTCTGCAGAAGAAGCTAATCTAATTAATATGATAGAAATATAATACAAATCCTGATGTCAACCATGATATCAGAAAGCACTTCCGAAAACTAAACGTAAGTCCTGATGTCATAACCCACTACTTACGTCAGCAATGATGCTCATTAGTACTTAGAAGCATCCTTATCCTTCACGTTTCTCCTTCAAAAACCTTCTCTCCTCCTCTATAAAGTAAGACTCCTTCTGCTTACCTAGAGGCATCAAAGAACAACACTACAAGAGAAGCAAACACACCTCCTCAAATGTTCTTCTCTTCTCTCTCCTCCTCCTCTTTTCCTCTTCATTCCTCTCTTAAGTTCTCAGTTTATAATGCCCTACTAAGAGCTATAAGTAAGCATGTACTTTTTTTTTTATTTTGTAAAAATATGTTCATGTACTTCTTCATTATAGCTAAGTAAATAAAGTGCTTCTAAGCCTTAGGGCTATGTTTCTTCATCCTTAACTCAATAGTCCTCAGTCCTTATTGAAGTATACTTTGTAGAAACATAACTAGTTAAGGGAGAAGACGGAATTTAGACCTCTAGTTCTGTAAATCTTGTGCAAACTAAGTAAGGCAATCATCTCATATGCTATAGTAAGACCTGAAGAAAAGTCGAGGTAAGAAACCAAAGGGCTAATCAATACTTCTAGAGGCTCCCTACTATGTGAGGCTCACTTGTAAGAGTTAAGGAAAAAAACCAGACCCAAAGGTTTAGAGCTAACCCCAAACAATATAAACCAAATGCAACCAAATCCAAATGAACTTTTAAAACCCAAACTTGGTATCTTTTACAAGTGAACTTTTAAACCCCAACTCAATTAAACCCAAACGAATCCAAAAACTGAACTCAAATTACTTTCTCACTACTGTGCAAAAACCACCTGGCAAGAAATTCTCCTGTTATACTCTTTTCTCAGGAGCTTATATAGGTTTATATATTGTTGGTTTAATATCCCTAGGTCAAGATTGATCTGGTTAACTAAGCTTGAGTTGGCTCAAGCTTGAGTCTTGATATTTGGGTTTCGATATTTAGCAATATATGTAGATTACAGATGCAATCGTTCAATTGGGGAGATTGTTGATATAATTCCCCTCTGGTCAAGGGATGACCAGTTAGATATGAAGAAAAGTCAAGTAGGTCAAAGGGTAGACCGGATACTTGACTGGGAAAGTCCTAACTGGAGGTTAGACAGTTGGAAGTCCTAGTGAGTGAAGCCAGACAGTTGGAAGTCCTAGTGAGTGAAGTCAGGTAGTTGTAAGTCCTGGTGAGTGAAGTCAGATAGTTAAAAATCTTAGTGAGTGAAGCCAGATGAAAGACCTAGTGAGTAAAGTCAGGCAGGTAAAAGTCTCGGCGAGTGAAGCCGGGTAGTGGGAAAATCCTGGTGAGTGAAGCCGGGCAGTGGGAAAATCCTGGTGAGTGAAGCTAAGTGAAAACCCTAGTGAGTGAAGTTAGGTGAAAGTCCTGGTGAGTGAAGTCAGGCAGATGGAAAATCCTGTTGAGTAAAGACAAGCAGATGGAAAGTCCTAGTGAGTGAAGCTAGGCAGATGGAAAGACCCGGTGAGTGAAGCCAGCCCCGTGGAAATCCAAGTGGGTCAAGGAGGGAGCATACTCCTTATTTCATGTAAATGAGGATGATGATGATGAAGACTTCACCTCTAGGATTGAGGGGGAGTGTAGATCATTGACTCCGGAGCGAGAAGGAGCTTCTACTTCTGGGTCAAGTGAAGAAGAAGAAGATGGGGTATCCTCCAAAAATCAAGAAACATTAAATGGAGGATCAAGTGTCATCTCTACACGTGAAGGTAAAAGCAGTTCAATTAATAATAAAAATTATATTATATATTTTGAGTGTAGGGAACATGGGTACTACAAGAGTAAGTGCCCTAAATTGGCTAAGAAGAAAGACCAAGTGACATTAAAGGGCAAAGAAAAGCCCAAGAAGACCACCCCCACAATAAAGAAGAGCAAGGAGCACATTGTGTGCTTTTCTTGCAACCAAAAAGGACATTATCGGAGCCAATGTCCTAAGGGGAAGAAACCGATCAAAGTCAAGGGGGAGCTTCCAAGGTAAAATCCAAGGTATCATTTATTAAGCCTATCCCTTTAAATCATACTAAAAAGTATGCTAGTTCTAATTTATATTATTTTAATTTGATTTACCATAAAAATAGGAGGCATGATAGTTGATGTGGATATAACCTTGGGGGGGCTTGGGAGGAATTAAGAAGAAATTGGGGGCTATTTTTGTCATTTGGAAGGATGAGGGCTTTAGGGTTAACAGTACTTATAAGCACTGTTCACCAACCGATCAAGGAGGGGGAGGTCAGAGGGAGGTGGTGGCCACGAAACAGGAGGAAGGGAGTTCGAGATTTTTGCGCCGCCAGCCCTCTCGCGTAGGGAGTTGAGGCCGACGCCGACCAACTTCTCTCCCTCTCCCTCGTCACCGACGCTCCTATTCTCTTCTCCTCCTCGCGGCGACGCCGCCGGATAGATCGGCCACAAGCTCCTACTCCCCTTTGTGGAGTGGCCTTGCATGGAAGATATGAGATTGATGAGGGTGGTGGATCGAGATCGACTGAGGACACTACGTCGCAAACCCTAGGCCAAGTTGATTCATAGTCTTTGTGTTTTATTCTTTACTGCTTTGGTTGTCTACCTCCTTAGGAAAGTCGCGCTCTCTCATTGCTGACCACTGACGCCCATCTTCGTATTCAAGAGAAGTTCCAGTTTCACAGCAATCCAGCATTTTGGGAGTCAATTCATGCATCAAATTTTAATGATTTCAAGGAGACGAACCAATAGGATTTCAAGGTATACCCTAGAGGGTTAGAGAGTGTCAACTCAAATTGGAAGGGTGGTTAACCCAACTTTGATGTAGTTGGCATTTGGAGAGTATTTTCAAGATTTTGTAAACCTTTGAAAATGAAATGAATCATATGTTTACTCTTTGGAAGAGTAAAATGTGCCATGATATGAGGAAATAGATTTGATTTTCATTGGCATAATTAATCAAGGGAAAAAGAAATGCCAAGTTGAGTTTTAGAATTTTCTTGAAGAAGATTGGGCAATTTAGGATCAATTTTAGGTTTGGCTAAGGATTTAGGATGCTTAGATAGAATATCTAGGTATATTTTATTTATGCTAAAACTTGCCATGATTGATTGCTCATCGTATGCCATGACATCATATTGTGCATTCATGCTTACTATGAAAAATACAAAAATACCATGTCATGTTATACATACATTATGTACCTGTGGTATATTTTCTTTTAAAAATTATTCTTTTTGATGTATGCCATAAAATCATCATGCATTATTTTAATTCCCTTGAAATTAAGGACAATGACATTTACTAACAAGTGACATTTTAGGTGGATGTTCATAATTCAAAATGCCTAGATAGATATGCATGATCCCTAGCTTAGGGCACAATCAAAATCTACATCTCACAAAGACTATAAGGTGATTTGTATATGTTTTAGTATACATTAAATACAAGTGAGATATTAGGGGTGATGAACAAGACTTAAGATGTTGATTTAGTGCATCTAGTTGAGTTTTGATTTCATCAAAACACATAGTTATGTGTACTCCAATCATTGGGAAAGCTAATGTACAAGTCATGTGCATTGAGCCCAAAGAACATGGTTGGAAATTAGTTTTGAAAAAAAATTAAATATACTTTGGAAAACCTTGGTGAAGGCTATATTTTGATAGTAATCATCATTGAAAAGTTAAACACAAACTTGAAAGAAACATTGAAGTTTTTGCAAGTTTCCAAATTTGTGTCAATCTTTGAAAATAAGATGTATTTTCTTAGAAAACTATTTTTTCATGATAGTATATACCCTAAATATTATCTATAATAATTTTCATTATTTTTAGAATTTTATAGAATTTTTGGAGAGTTTCTGAATTTCGTTGAAATTGAAATTCAGGAAATCAGAGCCTCAATCGATCAACCGATCGATTGGGATGTGTTTCCCATGAGTAGTAGCTCATAGAATCGATCAGCCGATCGATCCATTCACGCCTGGATCGATCGGGCAATCGATTCAAAGACAGTTTCTGCGAACAGAACATCTCTGAATCGATCAGTGGATCAATTGAGCAAATGTCAATCGATTGAGCCCCAACCCAATCGATTGAAAAGGTTGACTTTGGCTGGAAAAGTCTTATTTCAACACTTTAAGCCATTTTTAGCCCCTTTAACCATTCCTAACCTCTTGGAATACATTTGTATACATTTAGGGGGAGTTTTTATGATGAAAACAAGGATGGATTGGTTAAGGAACACTAAATTGAAGTTTAGGATGAGGTTAGTTTCAATATTGAATCTTTTAAACCTCAAACTTCAAATTTTTGGGTTTCCTAAAGATTTAGGGATTCCAAGTTATTGTTGGTGCAATTACAGAAGTTTGAAACATGTTTTTAGGAGGAGCTACTCTTTAAAAATATGGAAATATTTTTCCGAAACCACAGAAGGTGGTAAAACCTTTATTTTGTAAAATGTTCAAGGTTGAGCATGGGGAAACAATGGAAGATTGGATATCTTCATTGTAGAAAAAGAATATGCTCAAAAATAAGTATTAGATACAATGAAGGGTATGAGACCTTCATTGTTGGGATGATGAATGCTCTAGGATGAGTTCTGTGAAGTGGTAAATGCTCAAGGGTGAGCATTGAATACAATGAAGGGTATGAGACATTCATTGTGGTGCTGTGAATAACATGTGAGGTTGTGAACAACGTTGAATAACTCTTCAGGAGGAGAGTTTTTGATGTATGCCAACAGGGGGAGAATGCAGGGTTTAAGTTAGACCTTCATTGTTCTCTAGGAAAGGGAGAGAATGAAGGAAATCCTCATTCATGCATTGACATGAAGGAAAGTTGAGTCTATGGGATTAGCCTAACTTAAAGGTATTGTCAAATATCAAAAAGGAGGAGATTGTTGGTACAATATCTCTAGGTCAAGGTTGACCTGGTTGACTAAGCTTGAGTTGACTCAAGCTTGAGTCTTGATGTTTGGGTTTCGATATTTGATAATACATGAAGATTGCAGATGCAATCGTCTGATTGACGAGATTGTTAATACAATTCCCCTCTGGTCAAGGGATGACCAGTTAGATATGAAGAAAAGTCAAGTAGGTTAAAGGGTTGACTGGATACTTGACTAGAAAAGTCCTAACTAGAAGTTAGGCAGTTGGAAGTCTTGGTGAGTGAAGCTAGGCAGTTGGAAGTCCTAGTGAGTGAAATCAAGTAATTGAAATCCTGGTGAGTGAAGCCAGGTGAAAGACCTAATGAGTGAAGCTAGGCAAGTGAAAGTCCCGGTGAATGAAGCCGAGCAGTGGGAAAATCCTGGTGAATGAAGCTAAGTGAAAACCCTAGTGAGTGAAGTCAAGTGAAAATCCTAGTAAGTGAAGCTTGGTAAAAGTCCTGGTGAGTGAAGCCAGGTAGATGAAAAGTCCTGGTGAGTGAAGTCAGGCAGATGAAAAGTCCTGGTGAGTGAAACTAGGTAGATGGAAATACCTGGTGAGTGAAGCTAGGCAGGTGAAGATCCAGGTGGATCAAGGTTGACCGGACACCTGGTGTTGGGAAGCCCAAGTAGGTCAAAGTATTGACCGGATACTTAGCACGAGGAAATCTAGATGGGTTAAAGGTGACCGGACATATGGTGGAAGTCCAAGTGGGTCATGGAGGACCGGACACTTGGCACGAGACGGTAAGTCCAAGTGGGTCAAGGTTGACCAGACACTTGGCACGAGGAGAAAAGTCCAAGTGGGTCAAAGAGTTGACCGAACACTTGGCGAAGAAGTCCCGCCAGGTCAAGCTTGACCGGATGCTAGGCACAAGGAGTCCCAATAGGTCACGGTTGACCGGATGTTGGGTTTGAGGCACCTTAGACTTGACTCGGGCAAGCTAGGGTTGGTCAATTTGATCAAGTGATCAAATTGGACCGAGCCCAATCGATCAGCTGATCAATTGAGCACAGTGTTGCGACAAACAACATCCCAATCGATCAGCTGATCGATTGGGAAGAAATGTCGTAAGCATATAACGGTCTCGAATTGATCAGCCGATCGATTGAGCACTGCCAATCGATCAGTCGATCGATTGGGGGCTAGAAATAACATGTGACACGAGAGAGCTGAATCGATCGGTCGATCAATTCATGTCATTTTTCAGAGAGCACAGAAGAAGGCTGAATCGATTAGCCGATCGATTCATTCTCCTCGATCAATTGACCGATCGATTGGGAGATGACTGTTGCGCAGAATAAAGCTGTTGGCGAGTGTCTTCCTCCGTATCTCTTTCTCTACACTTCTTGCGACGATTTCTCATAGGCTCACGCTAGATCTTGAAGCTTCTTGGAGTAAAGTGTTGCTGCACTTCCAAGGTCAAGAGGTGTTCCACACAAGGAGAAGCAAGCTAGGGTTTTGTAAATCTTGTAAGATTTGTAGTGTATAAGATTATTTTTTCTTTCTTCTTGTATTGAGCGGTTGTACAAGGCTTCTCCACCTTCGGTAGTTACCGAGAAGGAGTTTTTTATTAGTGGATGAGTGAGTAAGGGTCGGATCCTTGGATTAGTCATCTCTTCTTGAAGTGGACACCAAGTAAATTTAGCGTTAGCGTTGTGAGTGTGCTTTGTGTGAATTTCCACTCCACATTGTATCATCAAAGCAAGACAACGAAGCGCGACAAGCTATTCCCCCCCTCCAGCTACAAATCGACCCTAACATATATATGCTACTTGGGATGAGGTAAAAAACCTGCTCCTCGAAGAAGATAAACTAACTTATAAAGGCTTTTATTTGATTAATGAAGCATATGACCTACTACGGACCAAACTAGGTCCTAACTTCATCATCAGTCCTCTACTTCACTTGGACAAAAAAAAAAATTCAAGAAGACACAACTTACTTAATGACAGCAACTTTGTCAGTCAATACTAGTCCTGACAGACTAGATAGACAGACTAGATACAAACGTACTTTCTGTTCCACTTAAACCAATGAATTATCAGTCATTAGAAATCTTACAAGCTACCAATAAAACAAAAGACAATTTACTATCTATCAAAGCACTTCTTGAAGATATACGTACTTATATTAGAGGCTTGGGAGATACCTCTTCCTATAAATACTTTATAGAACTTGAAGAAGCTTTGAATTGGTTTCATCAAAACCCACGCTTGGGATTACTATTTCTTATGGAGAGGAATACACTTATAAAATTACTTGTACAAAGAGTTTTCCTCAATGTTCCACTCTAGAAACTCCAGACTTAGGCTGTAGATGCCAATTGCTCTACTCCAAGAAAAGCTAATATTCATGCAGAAAAATTCAAACAAAAAGAATTATAGAGGAAGGCTAATTACTCCTATTACTCTTATGAACTTTGGACTTCTACAACAACCATGGGTACAGGATATAGATTCTGTACAAACTTTGTCTCCTCTTCTGGGAAAAAGAATACAGCATATACTTGAAGAAAAAAGATATGTTAGTATTAACTACTTTTGATAGCTCTCTTCCGAAATGGTTAGCTACACAAATAGAATTAGTCAGACATCTAATTAAACTAGATGTCTAAGGACTTAATATTCAGCTACTTTCTTTTGAAGAATATTTGTCACACACGGATAAAGAATGAACTTCACTAAAACCATTGACAGAACAACTTAAACACTGGAGATCTTCTATTCAAGGTAGTTCTTGGCTTTAGGATCCCTACCAGGATCCATTAGAATACACTTTGACTAAAGAAATATTTACCGACAAAATTTATTGGCCAAAAGCTTTTGAGACAATGTTCTTCCCATTCACTTACTTCACGCAGCATCCAAACTCATGTCAATTTTATCAAAAGGAAAATACTGCATGGTTTGGCAAACAAAAAACTATTACACCATTAGCAACTTCAACCTCTACCCTACCCCCATCCATGGGGTATGTAGAAGAAGCTAATCTAATTAATATGATAAAAATATAATACAAACCCTGATGCCAACCATGATATCAGAAAGCACTTCAAACAACTAAACGTAAGCCCTGACATTAGAACCCACTACTTACGTTAGCAATGACGCTCATTAGCACTCAGAAGCATCCTTATCCTCCACACCTCTCCTTCCAGAGCCTTATCTCCTCCTCTATAGAGCAAGATTCCTTCTGCTCTCCTAGAGGCATCAAAGAACAACACCACAAGAGAAGCAGATACACCTCCTCAGACGTTCTTCTCTTCTCTCTCCTCCTATTTTCTCTCTCAAGTTCTCAGTTTATAAGGCCCTACTAAGAGCTATAAGTAAGTGTGTACTTTTTTTTTTAATTTTGTACAAATATGCTCATGTACTTCTTCATTATGGTTGAGTAAATAAAGTACTTCTAAGCCTTAGGGCTGTGTTTTCTTCATCATTAACTCAATTATCCTCAATCCTTATTGGAGTATACTTTGTAGAAACATAACTAGCTAAGAGAGAAGACAGAATTTAAACTTCTGGTTCTGTAAATCCTGTTCAGGCTAAGTAAGACAATCAACTCGTATGCTTTAGTAAGACCTGAAGAAAAGCCGGGGCAAGAAATCAAAGGGCTAGTCAACACTTTTAGAGGCTCCCTACTAGGTGAGATTCACTAGTGAGAGTTAAGGAAAGAAACTAGACCCAAAGGTTTAGAGATAACCCCAAACAATTTAAACCAAACGCAATCAAATCCAAATGAACTTTTAAAACCCAAACTTGGTATCTTTTACAAACAAACTTTTAAACCCCAACTCAATTAAACCCAAATGAATACAAAAACTGAACTCAAACTTGGTATCAGAGCCAGTTCTTTTCTGGTTCTCTACTTTGTATGAATACACCTTCAACTTCTACAAAACTTGATTATTTTGATCTTGCTGTCCATCCTAGAACTATCATAACTTTGGATCATATGAAACATACTTCTTATATTAGAAGCAAATTATTAGCTCAAACTTTATATTCTGTAATCTAACCTTAGGAGAAAGACATTTTAGTAAACTACCAGGAGAATTAGGAAAAGAAATACATAAAACTTGGACCGACTTACTTCTACAATCCTGCATTTTAAATTGACAACCATGATTTTTTTTAAATGTCGACTGCACCCCCTTGTCCCCAACTAGTTATGCCCCTGCTGACAACTCAACAGTTAGCTAGTTGATGGATGGTGACTCGGCGGGGGAATGAATGAGATCAATTGAGTTTCTAGAGACCAACTTTTTCTGAATAAAAATCAACACGAAGTTAAACGGGGGCCTAAAGCGATCCTTGGCATTGCCCCTTCGACTTTCAAATCAGAGATGGAGAGCAGAGAAATGAACGGAGAAATATAGTATTACATGCCTTTTATAGAGGAGAAAAGACCCGACTCTTCAATATTTGATCTCCGTTAGTTCGGCGACTATAACTTTTCGGAGATAAGTTAACTCTTGCCTTTGTGACTTAGGTGAATTTAACTCCAGTAGTTGTGACTCTTTGGAGGTGAGTTTAACTCCAATGGTTGTGACTCTAAAGAGGTAAAGCGATTATGACTTTTTAGAAATAAGGCAGCTATGCTTTTGTAACCGTTAACTTTTATTGCCAAGTTCATTTATAAGTAAACTGAGAAACCTCTAATATTACAAAGTTCTTTCAAGAAAATTCCGACTTCATTTGGACATTTCTTTAGATTCGACCGACTCTAATCACTTATATCTTAGTTCAGATAATGACACATGCAATTTATTTTGACCAAGTCAAAGACCGTCCATGTGGACCTTAGGTTGATCGAGATCATATTATTAACCTCCATATTATTTCTGTAAAAAGTGAAATTCGTTATCCTAACGGTCCCTTTAAGTCTGTCCCATATTATTGAAAGGGAGGAAATTAAGAAATCAAAATTAAAATTAATCATCACATGAAAGAGTAATTCCTTGATCTTTTCTGAGATTCAATTCTTACTCAATTTTATAAATTGATTTTATGATAACTAACTAGATTATGCTCTGAATGCCCCGTATAAATCATTCAATATGAAGAGCTGAATTGGGAAAGTCATTACTAATCCTTTAAATTAATTAATCACTTTATCAAATAAAGTGAAGAAAAATAGTGAATGAACAAATTTCTCCAACTGTAATTTCTTCACCTTAAAAAATCCCAAACTTAAATATTATTTAAAAAAATCTCAAATATGGAAATCAAAAGGGAAGAAAAGTGAGATTTGTGGTTGATTATCAAAGTTGGCCAATATAGTAAACATGAAAAAGATAAATTATGAATAATTATTAATATTTTTAATAATGGCTAACTTTATATAGAAGGCCAAACATCAAGTTAGACAGTATCTCATGTGACTTGGCCGTTAGACCGTCCGACAAAACTCGCGGTTGATTATCAAGGAGGCAAATTGTCGGTAGAAAGCGGCTGTATTACGTGGCAGCTCCCATGTCCAAATATAGATTCATTCGGTGGCCATGCCGACAAAAATAGCCCGCAACTTTAGGGTTGGTGCTGCTGCCTTGTCGTCCAATTAGGGGCGATGGCCTATGGATTCTTGTGGAGCCATGGCGTCCTTTCCGTTGAGGAACGGGAAGACCAACCTCGTCCCTCAAAGTTTTTAACTTTTTTCGTGTTCCAGAGGCGGGAGACAAGATTTTGATTCGAAGAGGGAGCTTGGTTCAGATAAGTTTCCGACTCTCTTTCCCCAATGGTTTCATGATGATTCTAGTGAAATGATTGGGTCTTCGCTACGAGTTTGGGATTTTAGTTGCTTCAGGTTTCAAGGCATTGTGTGAGCGCCTATTGGATGCTTGCCAATTGTTCTTGTCGCTGCTGCGTTCATTTTGGTTAAATTTTGAACATTTGAATCTCTGCTTGCTGGATAATAATTTGTTTCTGAATTGGGAAAAAAAGATTGTTACGTTGAAGATACCATCGGAAGTATGGAGATGAATAGGTCATCTCTTAGGAATAGGAGTGCCTCGGCTAGGCTGAGATTGCCGAGCTCGAAAAGCATCCGTACTTTCGACCGCTGCGCCACGTTCGTCAATGAAGACACAACGGTCTTCATGGAGATGGCTCAGCACAAGAAAGAAGAAGGCAACAGGTTGTTCCAGAGGCGGGAGTATGAGGACGCACTCATGAAATATGACAAAGCCATTAAGCTGCTTCCAAAGAACCATATTGATGTTGCAAACCTTCGCTGCAACATGGCATCTTGCTATATGCAGATGAACCCTGAGGATTACCGCCAAGCAATCAATGAGTGCAACCTTGCCCTCGAGGTCTGTCCCAATTACAGTAAAGCTCTAGTGAAGAGGGCCAAGTGTTTCGAAGCTCTGAACAGGTTGGATTTAGCCAGCAAGGATGTGGATTTAGTTTTGAGTTTGGAACCGAACAATATTGCGGCATTGGAGATTTCCGAGCGAGTCAAAATGGAGATTGAGGAACATGGCATAAGGTTGGATTATAGGGAAGTTTCTCCACTTCCAGAAACACCTATAGAGAAACAGAAGCTAAAGAAGAAGAAGAGCCACAAGTCGGTGGAGAAGATAGTGGTTGTGGAGGAGAAGCATGTTGAGACTAAAGAAGAGCCCATGAAAACTGTGAAGTTATTCTTTGGGGAAGACATCAGATATGCACATGTACCAGCAAATTGCACCATATTGCAGTTGAGGGAGGTCGTTGCTAACAAATTCCCAAGATTGAAGGCTTTCCTTATCAAATTCAAAGATCAAGATGGTGACTTGGTCACAATCACTACATCCCAAGAGTTGAGGTGCATAGAAGAATCTGCAGACCCACAAGGATATATTAAGTTGTTCATCATAAAAGTAAAACCCGAGGATGATCCTTTGTTTGAAGAGGCTATAAAAAGGGGATCACCTAAGAAGAATAGCTTTTCTGATGACAAGTCCTCCTCAGTTTGCATTGATGACTGGATTGTGCAATTTGCTCTTCTATTCAAGAACCATGTTGGTTGTGATTCTGATGAGTATCTGAACCTTCATGAGTTAGGAATTAAGGTTTACTCAGAAGCAATGGAAGACACCACTACAAGTGAAGAGGCACAGGAAGTTTTTACACTTGCTGAGAAGAAATTCCAGGAGATGTCAGCTCTAGCTTTATTCAATTGGGGCAACGTGCATATGTTTCGGGCAAAGAAGAGGTTATGCTTATCAGAAGAAGCTTCAAAGGAGTCAACGCTAGTCATGGTGAAAACTTCTTATGAGTGGGCTCAGGCTGAGTATGTTAAAGCAGGAAAGAAATATGAAGAAGCTTTGAAACTTAAGCCTGACTTCTATGAGGCTCTTCTCGCTCTTGGATTGCAACAGTTTGAGCTAGCAAAGCTTTCTTGGTGTTTCGCAAAAGGAAACATGGCAGATGTAGAGAATGAGCCTTCCACAGACGTTCTAACACTATTCAACCTCGCCGAAGAGAACATTGAGAGGGGGACACAAATTTGGGAAGAAATCGAAGAAGAAAGATTAAAGGAAGGGTCTAAACCCAGTGTGGAAAAGCTAATGTTGCAAAAGATGGGTTTACAAGATTATTTCAAACATCTGTCAAGTGATGAAACAACAGAACAAGGTTTTAATATGAAGACTCAAATGAATATATTTTGGGGAACTGTGCTTTATGAGCGATCTGTTGTGGAATTTAAATTGGGCATACCACTTTGGAAAGAGTGTCTCATGGCAGCAATGGAAAAATTTACTGCGGCAGGGGCTTCTCCAGCAGATATTGCTGTTATGGTTAAAAACCATTCTGCCAATGAAACTACTCAAGAAGGTAAAAGGTCTAGACCCTGTTTGAATGTATTTCTTTTTTTTTTTTTTTTGAAAAAAAAATTCTGTTCAGTGAAAAGAAAAGTTTAAGAAATGAAAGTGGGTTTCAAATTTTGTCTTAAAAATCTAAAATACTTGTTTGGTAGATCTTAGTATTAAGAATTACTATTTTTGTTAGATATAACAGTATTGAATATTTTTAGAGAAAAAATGGTATGATTTTATTTTATTTTATTTTTTTGTATTTAGGAAAAAAAATGAAAGAATTGTTTTCATGAGTGGCAAGGCTTGCTTGTCATCGTTGTAATAGTATCTCTTTCCTATTACATATGCTAGTTTTGTGTGCCCATCACTGATGTTAACCTATAATTAATTCTTTGTATTTAGTAATTTGTTGTAAATAAAGAATAAAAAGTAGGAGAGATAACTTTACATTGCCAAAATTTTTTGGATTTTTTTATTTATTTATTTTGGTTTTGAGGGTTATGCTTCTAATATGTTTTGAGGCTTCTTTTGACTTTACCAAAACAAAAATTAAAACTTAAAATTTTTTAGTTCTCAAATCACTTTTAGTATCTCATCTAGATCTTTTGGTTTCCCTCTATTCCGTGAATCTTCATCTTTACTTGATTTAAATTGAACATGTCAATATTTTCTTAACCTATTTATCCATTTTTTATCTCTCGGACAGCACTTAATTGCTCTCAGATAGTAACTTCATATGTTTATCTTTGCATTTGTATCTTCATTACATTAAGGTTTTTATGTGTTTTTTTTTAAACTATCAACAATTTGATCCTTAAAGTTTGGCATGTCATCCTTCGTACTCATAGATATCTTTTTAGTCCAAGGGTTGAGCACTACTCTATCATGTAAAACTCCAAAAACTCTTTATTTTAACCATCCTCTCTTTATCATATCAATGATATATCTTCATCAACATTTGTTGAATAATATGTCCAAATATATAAATTTTAGAGAAATTTTCAATCGCCATTATTCATA
This sequence comes from Zingiber officinale, assembly GCF_018446385.1. Classification (NCBI taxonomy): domain Eukaryota; kingdom Viridiplantae; phylum Streptophyta; class Magnoliopsida; order Zingiberales; family Zingiberaceae; genus Zingiber; species Zingiber officinale. The sequence continues at coordinate 101,616,027 of NC_055997.1, forward strand.
ACTATTTTCTAGATTCTTTTCATATATTGAAATTATATTTATTTACTCATTTTTGGTTTTTCTTAAAATTTTTAGTTCCTAAGTTGCTCTCCACAATTATTGCACTAGTTTAATAAGTTCATACTTACATGAATATGTCTAATATCATATGCAAACAATATATAATAGGAGATTTTTTTGAAACTCATCTTCTATTCATGTAAAAAATATAAGGACTGACATTTGAATACTGAAAATTTCTAGTTATTGTAATATTAATATTTACAGTATAATATCTTTCTTCTTTCAATCAACCACAATAAATTTCTAAGCACTATATTAAATTTTTAGTCAATAGATAATATGCACATTCTTACTCTTTTCTATGTTTGTCTACCAGCTATGTTATCAAAATAGAAGTTGCGAAAAGTTTTAAGATTTGTGTGATTTGGTTAGTATTGATATTCATCTAAGAATACTGAAGCTTTGTGAGATCAAATGGTTTATAAAAGAACATTGTAGGAAACGTCAGATAACAACCAGCAATGGCGATGCAATTATTGTCAGCACAATAATTGAGAATATTAGTATTCATATTATTTAGTTATGCATTTACATGTACAAGTTTTGTTAATTGGCTTCTCATTAACCAACATTTCCTTAGACATGAACTCTTATTTGGCTTGTGTGATTTAACATTTTTATTCAACTAATGTTAGCTTGATGCAAATTTTACAACTGAAGCCTATAAAATCTTGAGTATCTTAGATGGTAGTTGTTACTGAAGTGTGATTATCCATGATGCAGATTTATGTTTCAAGATTGATGAAATAGTTCAAGCATGGAATGAGATGCATGATGCAAAAAGGTGGCTAAGTGGTGTTTCATCTTTCAGACTTGAGCCTTTACTTCGCCGGCGGGTTTCCAAGTTGCACAATACATTGGAGAACATATGATGTTTATATTTCTGAGAATGTTTTGCTACTGATTGTGTGTTATCATAGGTAATCTTCTCTACTAAAGTTCTTGAGTACATCTACTTTTCATATATAAACTACTATATTGGAGCTTAAAGAAGTAGCTTTTATTGTTGGTTCAAAAGAAGTAACTTTTAAACACAAAATGTTATTTCAAAACAAATCAATGATACATTAGGATAAAACTTATAACAGTTTGAGGCAACTCCTTTACTTCCTTTTTTTCTACCAGACATCGTTGCTTCAAGTAGATATTGTAGATTAAGGAGTTTTCGAAATATCTCTGAAAAAAAAAATCAAAGAACTAAATCATTGATGATAGTTTATTAAACAATTGTCAAGAACTCTCATTCCTAGAAGCATGTTGAGTGCACACTTTTTGTTGCTTTTTAAAAGTTATCTTTTCTAATACAATCGTTATTCTTGCAGGTGTTTTTGCTTCATACAATTGTATATCTAGTTTCCTCACAGTGACAACTTAATTGTTTCCTCCATGCATCGAGTTGGAGACTTACTCTATTTTTCTGCGGATTGAAGTCTGATAGAGTTTGCCATCTAGTGATCTTCATATTTGTATCAAACAAACACTTTTTTTCTTTTATACTAAAATATATATCTAACACTGGTACAATGAGATCATTATTTCTGAAGCATAATCTTTATTTAAAATATGGCATTTCATTGTCTTATTGTTAGTTCTGTTTCAAGATAATGCCGTAGAAAGTAAGAATATCTTCTATCACAGGGTTCCTCCGATTATACAATCCAAAGCACCTCTTTTACACGGTGAGCAAAACTCTACATTTAAATGTATTGATCTCACGCACATTTCGTCAAAGATATACAAGGCACAACACACTAGAATAAGTCATAAAAACATATCATAACACAAAAAATGTTAAAATATATAGTTTATACATCACATCATAAATATTCCTTACTTCTAGAATCCGGAGGTTTACTCCATTGCGAAATATTTAGAAACCAAAAATAAAATAAAATATTCTTACAATCAAAACATGATATAAAGAAGAAGAAATGCTTATTAAGGAAATTGTCGTCGTCTTCAAAGTGTTTCTTTACTCCAGAGGAGGACGGATCGGGTGGATCGATAAAGACGAAGCCTCTAGGATTTCCCCTGGAGGGAAGAACCCTTCCTCAAGAAGAGGAACTAAGTCCCAAACCCCCTCAGATCCCAATCCAAATCAAGAGATCCCCTTAAATAATGTTGGGAATTGACACTCGACACGGCCTGTGCCGCTAGGCACGGGCGTGCACGAGCACCCATGTTGGGTGCGGGAGCTTCAAATCTGGTGGGCCATGACCCATGCCACTGGGCACGAGTGCTAGTGGTGAGGCGACCGAGCAGGGCACGACCTGTGCCGCTGGGCACGGGTGGATTGTGGCAAGAGCGGCACAGCCGCCCATGGCATTCTTCCCGAATGCGACACAACTCATGCCGTGAGGCACAGGCACCTGTGGTAGAGCAGGGCTTCTCTCCTTAATCACCTTTGCTCCTTGTTTCACTCCAATCCTTCGCTCCTGTCAACCAAAATACACAAGAGTAGTATCTAGGAGTAATAAAATATGAAAATGAAGTATAGAAAAGATATCATGAATTATGCATGCAAAAGTAGGTTGAATGTAGCATAAAACACATGAAAACCCAATATACTTCACACTTATCAAGTTCCCCCAAACCAAACATTTACTTGTCCTCAAGAAAATAAAATCTAAAAAGCATATGAATAACACTCTCCTAACTTCAATGAAATCATCTAATCAGATCCAATAGTATTGTCTGAAAGCGAGGGTACTCAATTTGTTTCACCAAGCCAACAAACTAGTTAAGTGCACAGTGCATGACTTGTACCTAGGGTCTCGAATTCCTACTTAACTCGTCATTCAATTGTATTCCCAAAGTTTCCGGTGTTAGGCACTTACTTATCTACCATACGTGTGGGTCTTCCCCTCTTCCCAAGACAAAGTCTCAAAGGTATGCTCGGTATTGAGAGAAATAGATAATTTTCCCCAGTAACCTAACTCGATCTCAAAGGGGTATATCATTCTTTCCACCCATGACAACTATTTTTTTTATCTCATTATTACTACTTTTCATTTTTTTTTCACTCTAGTATTTTATTGCATCTCAAATATGTTTTTTTTTATCTCACTTGAGATTTTGATTTTTCCAAATGGGCTATCAAAACCAAACATGATCCAACAACTAAAATATTGGGAAAGAGTTACCTATGGTCACTATGGTGCTAGTCTAATAAAAATGAATCATAACTATGCTGTATTAAATCAACCTTTCATAAATCAATCAAAAGTGAAGTATAATGGTCAAACTATCAAGTAGACATGGCGAAATAAAAATCAACTTAACATCACTTCTATAAAATTTACTATTTGATAGGAAATATAAATCACTAAAAATGAGAGAATGCATCCACATGATAGCACTGATACTTAACATACAAAATATTGCTTAACGGACAAAGCATGCATGGGTGCTTTTGTTCGAATCCAAAATATCAACCGGAGATAAACATGATATGATGCAAGCTAGAATAAAATTTTATTATGCAAAGAGAAATATGACAAAACTAACTAATAACCCAAAGTATATACAAAACCACCATACTTAAAATTTTCAATGTCTTCAATAATTACAGAATATATTATGGAGGGAAGTTTAGAGAGATTACCAAGTGATGTGTGTCAAACGCTTATGTCATTAACTCCTCCATCTAGTGGTCGCACTTCTCTCAATCTTTGAATCCTCTGTAATAGACAAGAAAAACTAAATAGAGAGTTTGAATTATGAAAAAGAGAAATGTAAACAAGAAAGAACTTGGGGTGCCTCGCAAGAAGCACTTGTTTTAAGTCATTAGCTCGATCCTTTATTTGATCCCTTTAAATCAGGCTCTGGCCGGAATAAGATACTTCCAGACCCTTTTTTTTTTTTTTTACAATAGCCTATTTTAATATGAAGAGAGCTATCATTATAAGATCAATGCAGTGTAGTACCGCTCTCTTCATCTTCATCTCCTTAAAAAAATTTTTAGGCGGTCGAAGACGGTTCAGATTGAGCTTCCAATTTTCAATTCAAGTGAAATATGTACACCCAAAAAGACATACCTCCTACAAGCATATAATATAAGAAAGAACTAGAATCATATTAAATTTGATAAAGCGTGAATGAAAAAAGGAATTACATCCAACAAAATCAATTATAGCTACCTCTATGAAGATTTCTAAAAGATCACAAGAAAAACTGACTTTGCATTGCTGAAAGATACCTAAAAGTTCTAAGCAAGTGGATGTGACTACTTCCGGATCGAGTAATAGTTCTGGCATTAGCTCAAGTGATGATGCAACAAAAGATGGTGATTCTTGGGGCTCTGCCATCTCTGCATAAGTCCCTACACATTGATTCACAATATATTCAATGCTTGCAACTCTTATAATATCAGTTGGTTGTGGAAACTGAGGAAGTGGTTCTTAAGATACGACTTCCACAACATAGCTCCCTACACTTTCTTCCAAGACATTAACATCATCACATACAGTGTCGAATAATGCACCAAGATTAATATCATTAGTAGGAGAATCAATAACCCCATAAGGAACTTCAAATTGATCATCCTCATCAGAAATATATTCATCAATAAGTAGTCCAACAAAGTTGTAACTGGCTAATTCATCATCTTGAATTAAACCAACAAACTTGCGTACAATTGAATTAACATTACAGAGTTTGCTAAAGTATTCTTCGCTCTTAGTTCTCACTTGCCTTTGTGGAAAAGGGATCCTTAGTGGAGACCTTGGGAAGATTCGGTCTTTCTCCTTCGTAGTGTTCTGAAAGGCGTCGTCTAAGCGGTGCCTAAGCGATGGGAGGTTGCCCATGACACCGTCTTTTGCAAAGGCAATGTCGGTAGGCGTCGTTGCATTAGTCAACCGCTTAGGCACATACATCCAATTTTTTTAAAAAATAAAAGCTTGCTGAATTGATTGGCCAATCAACTAAACACCGAATGGCGTGATCAGTCGACCGAATGTCATGATCAGTCGACCGAATGGTGTGATCAGTCGACTGAATGAAGACTCATCTGAAGCTGAATCTGGATGAGAAGACAGACCGATTTAGGCAAGATCGGTCAATCGAACGATGGGATCGATCGATCGAACGGTGGGATCGGTCGATCGATCATCGATGAGTCAAACCTGATCCCAAGATCAGTGGATCTAGATCAAGTCTGGGTTAGCTATTTAAGGAGGGCTCAACCAGTTGCTTCAAAAATAATTTCAAGATCAAGAACAAACAACTGCTGATCTCTCCTATGCTACTCTGACAATCGATGAATGACTTTTATTTCTAATATTGTCAGTAACTTTATTATATTGCAATTGTACTTAATATCTGTACTTATTTCCAAATATATAGTGATTATCCAACAAAAGCGATCAACAATCACGTGCCTTGGAGTAGGAGTCATCACAGGCTTCGAACCTATTGGTGCAAGTTGCACCAGAATCAAACCTAAGTTTTGATGTTGTCAAAGGTTCAAGTTAAATCTTGTTGTGATCTAACAAGTTGGCTAAGTGTTCAGGCTATTTACTCAATCAGGAAAGACCTAGTTGGAGGCTTGGCAGGAGAAGTCTTAGCAGATCATGGAATCCAGGTGGAAAGACCAAGTGGGTCAAGAAGACTCGACACTTGGCAGTGAGATTGAGAGGTCTGGAGGACCGAAGATCAAGAGAAAGTTCTGGCGAGCCGATCAAGGCTAAGTGAAAAATCTAAATAGATCTGGAGGATCAAAGTTTAGCAGGTAGGTTGAGGTAAACAACTGGAGGAGCGACAGTGAGGTCGTGTTCCTGAAGGGAACAACCTAAGGTCACTGATCCAACTGAAGAAATCGGGAAGGTTTCCAAATTGAGATCAAAACAGTTGAACTGTCTATTATTATTACTCATGTATTTTATATTACTGTGTTAATCTCTGTTTTATGGGAATATACTGTTTAACTCTGTTTTGTAAGTTCGGCCAGATCGGTCGATCGAACAGGAGGATCGGTCGACCGAACCAGACTAACTCAGAACATACACAAGTTCAGACAAACCAGAGTAAAATCTGATCAGAGCTTGATCGATCTACCGAACTAAAGGATCGGTTGATCGAACGGTCAAATATGGAAATAAATAATAATTAAATAATAAGATTTAATAGATGAAAAACCTTAATGAAAATTTTAGAAATTTTCTGGGATTTAATTGGAGCTCGTATGACGTATTTAGAGGGGATGCACTAATAGGCCGATAAAAGCCTATTTAGAATACCCGGAGGTGGGAGTTGATTGAGGAATTGATCTAGGGTTGGATTAAAATCCCTAAGTTATAAATTAAAGTTTGCCCGTGCCCTAGCTCCCCACACGGCGCCGAGCCTCCCTCTTCCCCTAGCCCTCACGCGATGCCACCCTCGCCTCTGCCCTCGCCGAACCTCTTCTCCCTCACGCGAGCAACTGTCGACAATCTTCTCCCTCACACGAGCACCAGACAGAAATCTCTTCCTCACGTGAGTTCCCCTCTTGTGATTTTTCCTCACCAAAATCGTCAGCCCTTTCCCGCGTGTGAGCACCACAATGTCGTCATTCTTGTGCCCTATCGCCGACCTGCTTCTCCTTGTCCTAGCGCCGACAGCCGGATCTCTTCCACCTCCGGCCGCAATAAGAGCTATCCAGCAAGTAGATTCCCTTTGTAAGTATGAAATGAATGTTACTTTCCATAGGTTACAATACAATCCGAGATGATGTCTACGGTGTCTTGTGAGTTGATTTGGTTGTGCGATGTTTTCTTACGACGCTCTTGCTTTGTTATATGATTTCTATCAATTTTCTACAACGGGTTTGGATGCTCGTAATCGAAATGGGTGGTTTTTAGGTTGCCGATTCTCTACAATGGATTAGGGTGTGTGAGCTAGAATCGAGTGTTGACCGGGTTCCTTTCAAATTGTTGAGTTCTGGACTCGATTCTTGCAGTTTTGTTTGGATTTGTAGTAGGATGTATAAACGTTAAGGTTTTGTTCTTTAAATGCCTCTGAAGTGGATGAAGTTCTTTTAGCTTGAATCTGAAGTTGGTCATGTTTCTCTTTACTTCTCCCATTGGTGTGATTAACTTGGATAGATTTAGGAAGATTAGGGTTTTGGGTTAATGATTTCCTTATCGTGATCTGATACTTGTTTCTTCTTGTTGTAATGGAGGATGGGGTAACAGATTTGAGTGGATTGGGGATTTGTCTCCGTGGTTGCTTTATTTTCATGATGGTTCTGGGCTTCTAGTAGCGGATTCGATTGTTGACAAATTAATTTCGAGGTTGTAATGGTTCCGCATAGGGGAATTTGGTTTGATCTGTGATTCTATTTTTTTTAGTAAATTAGGGTTTTTCCTAATCAGATTCGGTTATGGGTTAGCCACCTAATTCATGATGGGTTTAGTTAACTGGTCCATGTTTGATATAGCTATAATATGCATCATGTGTTTACAGGATTTTGATTCGATACAGGTGATTTGACGTTGGGTTGGTTTGACACGATCTTCGCAATAAAGGCGGGTACTTCTTATTTTGTCTCTTTAGTTCTTTGAACTTGGTGCATGAGCTATTTTTTGTTAAGGACTGTTTTACCTTGACTCCACTCTTATTTTTTCCGTGCTTGATACTTCCACTCGATCTTTGAGAAACTTGTTTCCATATCTATACAGTCTCTTGTTGTTGTCCATGATAAGTAGCAGATACTAGATATCATGTTTGTATGTTTTGATTGTTGTTTATTTATGTACTATATTGAGCATGTTGGCTTCATGTAGCATACCTAATTTTTACTTATATTGGTATGATGACTGTTGTTTGTTTATATATCGTATTGAGCATGCTGACTTCATGTAACATACCTAATTTCTGCTTAGATTTGTATGATGACTGTTGTATTTGGTGCATCATATCATGGCATGCATGTCAACGACCAATTCTCCCTTACAGTCGAGAGAGTTGTTGACCAGGGTCGCATCCTCGGCCACTCGAGAGAGTGGTAGCTAGAGTTGATGCCGCTTATCCTGTCGTGCTCCCACTCGGTCACTCATAGGTAGTGATAGTTGGAGTTGAGAGCAGCAGGGACCCCCGTCGCAGATGTAGCTAGTTAGCTACTATGCAACTGTCCCCTCGGCTACTTGAGAGAGTGGTAGCTGGAGTGGTGTACAGTCTATCACTGACCCGACCTCTCGACCATACAGGGGTCATGGTGCAGAGAGGTGTGCGAGAGTGACCATCCGTGTATACGCTGTTATTATACTTGCTTTGACTGCTGCTGTTTATATATGCTGTTATTGTTTACTTACTGCTGTTGCTCACTTATGCTGTTATGTTTGCTTATGTTGAGATATGCTCTCATTGTAGGTGTTTAGACATTAGTTTATTTATTGAAAATGTTTATCTATCTTACATGTTATCTCTGTAGCTATGAATAGTACTGTAGCAGATTAGTACTACTTCTGACCTTCTATTACTAGCCTAGGATATGGTTCCAGGTATGAGCATTTATTATGGTTTTGTTTTAGTATCTGCTATTCTTCTTATGAGACTGTATACTCTTGGATCAATTACTATTTGTTTATTATGTTCATACACTATCTTACCTTTACCCGCTGAGTTCCAATACTCATCACCCCACAAAATGGTTTTTCTTTCGCCAGGTAGCAGGTAGATGAGTCATGGATGCTTGGAGAGTCCCGACTGTCAGTCCCACATCACACTCGAGGATAGTTTTCTTTTTGGTTTTGTTATCGTTTGGGTGGTATGTTGATTTTGTGTATTTTTCTTTTCAATAAGTCGATGTGAATTTTGGAGTCAAGTCTGGTGATTGTAGGTATTTTTGTTAGTGTCGTTGTTGGTCTTACGTTCGTATTATTTTGTGTTTTCCGCTGCGTTTACTTACAGCCGTGTGGGCTGTTATTATACTGCGTGGTTGTTTATTTACTTTTAACCGTGTGTGTTTATTTCATTGTTGTCCAGCCGGGTAAGCTGAGTATATTAAATTGCGTGATTATGTTGTTTCTATTTTATATATGTTCCAGCCGTGTGGGTTGATGAATATGTTATATATTTGTGTATGTATATTGTTTCATATTGTCACCGGTACAGGGGAGATGCTGTCGAAATTTTGTCGGTAGGGACTCCTCTGGGGGTGTGAGAACACTGACGATGTGTCACAAATCAGTTCGGTAAGAAGCAGAGAAGGAAGCTAAGTTGATCGGTCGACCGAACCAATAGATCGGTCGATGGAATGATACCTCATCAATGCAGCATTAAGTGCGAATCTCGACGAATAGGGAAATTCTCTGTTCGATCGATCGAAAAAGGTGATCGGTCGACTGAATACTTTAATGACAGTAAATGCCAAAGATCGAATCAGTATTAGATCTCAACGAAAATGGAAGGGAGCTGATTCAGTCGACCGAACCTAAGGATCGGTCGACCGAACATCGACGATTCTTATAAAAGAGAGCTCTAGGTTTGAGGCTGAGCAATGCAATCTGTCGGGTTTGAAGTGTTGGTGCGGTTAGCACTAACGGTCTAACCCAGGTTTTGATGAATGACAAAATAGGTTAAGTTAGTTTTGTTGTTGATCTAACACTCTGATCGAGTGTGCAGAAGTCCAGACAGGTCGACGGGCTGACCGGATGTCTGGCACGAAGCCCAGCTAGGTCGACGGACCGATTGGACAGCTGGCACGAAGTCCAAACGGGTCGACGGGTTGACCGGACGTTTGGCATGAAGTCCAGCTAGGTTGACGGGCTGACTGGATAGCTGGCACGAAGTCTAGACGGGTCGAAGGGCTGACCGGACGTCTGGCAGGTAAGTGGAGGTAAGTTACTGGAGGGGAGTGACTGTCAGGACGCGTTCCCGGGAAGGGAACTTAGGTGCCGATCCGACTTAGAACCATCTCGGAACTCTAAGTCGAGATCTTGACTAGATTCTGGTTTCCGAGAGACGAAATCTAATTGCTATTTTTCTTATCTGTAAAACTGTGCTAACAATCTGTGTTGCAGGGTACAATTGCCTCGAACTAAAGTTTTTCTTGCAGGAAGGAGTCTACTGGAAAACTTGGGTCCGAGCGCCCGGAGGCAAATTCTATCATCTTCTCGTCGTTGTCACATGGAGCCTTCTGTTTGGGTCGGCTACATCATGGTCGAGGCGCCCTGAAGGTGCTAGGCGCCCCGAGCCTCCTATATAAGGAGAATCAAAGGCGGAGCTCCTACAACAACAAAAGATTCGATCTCTGGTGCTCCTGCGACGCTGCTGACAATGCTCTACTTTTTTAGTCTTACTTTTCTTGTCAGTATTGTTTATTTTCATTAGCTTTCTTGTACTTTAAATTGTAAACAAATACTTCGAATTGCTAGTGAATTGCCCATCGAAAGCACCCTTGTGTGCGGGCCTTGAAGTAGGAGTCGACACAAGTTTCGAACCAAGTTAAAATCACTTGTGTTAGCATTGTTTTGATTTCGTCTTTTCTGCTGCATACTCTCGAATTTTTAAATTGATATTCACCCCCCCCCTCTATCGAACGATCACGATCCAACATGAAGTTCATCTCTGTGCAAGCTGCGATTCATGCTACGACTACTCATCTACTGCTCCAAGAAGTGCAGACCGAGCCTCAACTTTTATATACTATCGGTATAACTTTCTTTTGCATGCATTGTACTTAATTCAAGTAAGATAGTAGATTGTTACTATCTTACTCTTCTTCTTGTACCCGCTGCTTCTTTCCGAGATTTTCGGAAAAAAGAGATTTAGTGGATCGCCCATCGATGGGATCAAGAATCGTAGGCCTTGGAGTAGGAGTCGACTTAGGCTCCGAACCAAGTAACCAAACTTGTTCTCTAATTTTTCACTGCACGACTTTGTTTTAAACGAGTAAAAGAAAAGTTTTTAAAAGCGTGATATTCACCCCCCCCTCTATCGTACTCTTTCGATCCTACAATTGGTATCACAGCCCTGTAGCTCTGAAAGTACTTAATCGTTTTTCGAGCACTTTTAAAAATTTTATTTTCTCTTATTCTTTCTTAATTCTTTTTCCAGCACTACTAATCCCAAGACGAGAGTCTTGGAAATTTGCTTGTTTTATTGTTTGATACAAGGATGTCGAACTCCTACCAAGAAGGGTAAAGCATCATCCGACCTCCACTATTCAAAGGGGAGAACTTCAGATATTGGAAGAACAGGATGGAGTGTTATCTTAAATCTGACATTGAGTTATGGTTTACAATACTAAAAGGCTACACACCTCGAACAAAAGATGCAATACCACTAGAACCAGAAGACTGGACTCTCCCAATGATCAAGAAGACACAACTAAACTACAAAGCGATCAACACCATTCAGTGCGGGCTGACAATGGAGGAGTTGAACCGAGTCGGCCCATATGACAACGTTAAAGAATTGTGGGACTGCTTGGTAAAGCTACACGAAGGGACCGATGAGTCTAAGGTAAATAAAAGAGTCCTACTTCTAAATAATTTATTTAATATTAAAATGCTCCTTGGAGAGACGGCTTCGCAACTACACACTCGATTAAAGGATATCCTCAATGGTCTTCATCTGATCGGACATAGTCTAGAGAACCGCGATACAATAAGGTATGCACTAAATATCTTTCCGTGGAATATTTTGTGGGCATCAATAGTAGAAGCTTACAAAGTTTCTAAGGATCTTTCAATTCTTAAACTAGATGAGTTATTCTGCGAATTAGAATTACACGAACTGTTGGAAGCTACTCGAAATTCTATTCTGCTTCCCCTTTATAAAAATTTGTACAAGTACAGAACTTTCCTAACAACCTATGTGTTCCTCATGAGTTAAACTTAAATTGGAAACGGAACTTAACATTTTTACTTCAAATTCAACTCATGTGTTCTTCAGTAGTTAAAACTTGGATTGCAAACGTTACTTAACATTATTAATCCAAGTTCATCCCATGTTACAAAAGTTGATTAAATATCTATTTCAAGGATTGACTTCCAGGTTAAACATGGCGAGGCACTTGGCCTTCTTGGGTATGAGATTATCCACCACTTCCTAGACAAAGCCTTTCAAAGAAATTGGATATTTAAACTTCTTACAGTAACCCTAGGTTTAACTACAAAGACTTCAATAGAAGCACAAGATCAAAACACTAAATTGAAACACAAAACCGAAACACGAAATCGCTAGTCTCTTGTGTTGGTATTTCAGGATCTATACAAAGAAAAACTAGTTTCGCTGCGGAATTAAGAACTAGCTATACATTTCTTTATAAACAAAGACCTCTTAATCTTCTGCTGTATTCCTCTCCTCCTCTTGGATGTCGTGTGGGCGACGATCTACTAAGATAAAATCCACCCAAACAACTTCTTCTCCTCTAAGAAATTCGGCCACCAAGGGAAACCAAAATAGGAAACTTCCTTCTCTTCTTCTTCCTCTTCAAGCAACCGGCCACAAGAAGATGCCACTTGATGTGCCGCTAGCCCTAAGGAAGAAAACAAGGTGAAGAGGCCTCCTTCTTCTTCTCCACCAAACAACCGGCCACCAAAGATGAAGGAAAGTGCCGCCGGCCTCAAGGGAGAAAGAGAGAAAAGGGGCAGGCCACTAAGGAATAGAAGAGGAGACTTAGGTTGTATGTTACCTCATAAGGCACCATCTACCTCTCTTTTATAATCCTTGGTCATGGCAAAAAAGAAAATTTTAATAATAATTAAAATCTCTCTCTTTTAAATTTCCTATTGTAATAGTTACGAAAGAAAAGTTTTAAAATTAATCTCTCTCTTTTAAACATTGTAGATGACTAAAAAAAAAGAGATTAAAATTAAAACTTTTCTTTTAAATCATAGTTACAAAAAAGGAAAGTTTTATCAAAATTAAAATCTCTCTTTTAAACACTACAAATAAGGATAGATTTTAACAAAATTAAAATCTCTTTTTTAATCCTTTGTAGATAGCTATAAAAGGAAAGATTTAAAAATTTAAAACTCTCTTTTAAAACCATGTGGATGGCTATAAAAGGAAAGATTTTAATAAAAATAAAATCCCCTTTTAATCCTAGTAGCCGACCCCTAGCTTGGGCACCAAGCCATGCTTTGGCTGACCACTTCTTGGGCTCCAAGTTAATGCTTGGCTGGCCCCCTTGCACCAAGCAAGGATGTGTCCGACCCATTACTTGGGTAAGAAGTAGACTTGGTGGATATAAGACTTTATAGAGGTTACAACAGGGACCGAGAAGAGGAATTGGTTTTGGTCTCTCGATGAGCTTGAACTTCTTGTGTTCGCCCCGAACACCCAACTCAAATTCATCAATAATAACTCATACCACTAAAGAATTATTATTGAACTACCGCACTAATCCCATATTATATTTATGGGCTCCTTCTTATTATGAGTGCATTAATCTCCCTGTGTTTAAGATATCGAATATCCATTAATTAAATGAGTTACTTACACTCACTTAATTAACATCTAGCTCCAAGAGTAGTACCACTCAACTTAATTATCATGTCGGAACTAAGTTCACCTACAGGATTTACATGACAATCCTTATGAGCTCCTCAAGGGGACATCATCAACCTAGATAACTAGGGCACAGTTTCCTTCTATAATCAACAACACACCATATAAATAATATTATTTTCTAACTTATCGGGCCTATTGATTTAACGAATAAATCTCGCCCATTGATAAATTAAAGAAATAAATACTAAGTACATGTGCTTGTTATTATATCGGGATTAAGAGTACGCACATCCATAATAATAGAGGTTATGTTTCTTTTATGTAGTCAGTATAAAAAGAACAACCTCAAATGGTCCTACTCAATACACACATAGTGTACTAGTGTAATTGTATAGTCAAGATAAACTAATACCAAATTACACTACAACCATTCCAATGGTTTATCCCAATCCATCTTGGTTGTGAGCTACTATTTATAATTTATAAGGAACTGATAATATGATCTTCTGTGTGACACCACACACCATGTTATCTACAATATAAATTAAATGGACAACTACATTTAACATAAATGCAGACATTTGACCAATGTGATTCTTATTACAAAACAAATGTTCATTCAATAAATGTTCATACAAAAAGCTAGGCTTTTAGTATACATCATAACGCGAACAATCTAATGTGAGCTAAGTCAAGAAAGGAGTCGCTTTGTATGCAGGTCCAAGCAAGAAAATCAAATCAAGAACAAAGATCAAATCAGATAGTGAGTCAGATTCTGATTCAACAAATGAAGAAGAACTGGTCAACATGGTCCAGAGATTGCTAACAAAGAAGAAATTCAAAAGAAGCTCCAAAAGCACACCAATCAACCAAATGCAAAACAAACAAGAAATGATTTGTTCCAGATGCAACAAGAAGGGGCATTTCAAAAATGAATACCCAAACCGGAAGGAAGAAAGACCCAAGTCAACATGAAAAAGAAAGCCCTCCAAGCGACATGGGACGAGGCATCTTCCGACGAATTTGATACGGAAAAATCGAAGTACTCAAGCTATCTTGCATTTATGGCAAGAAACAAAGACTCTGAACCCGAGGAAGAATACGGCTCCGAAACCGACACCGAGTCCGAGATTGACATCGAGTCCGAGAGAAGCCGCAGTTACGCATCTGTCTCCGAAGGTCCATATACGGTAACAATTTATTCAAAGTCAAATTTGCTTAAAGTAGTTAAATGTTTATTTAAAAGTTATCAAAATTTGAAAAACAAAATAACTTGCTACTTAAGGAAATAGACCACCTTAAGAAGCAAGTTAACTCGAGTGACTCGACTAACCAAGTTCAAGTTAGAACTTCAACTCATGTTGCAAAACTTGAGGAAGAAAACTCCAACTTGAAAGGTCAAGTCAAGCGACTCAAGAAAATGTTGGAAAAGTTCGAACTAGGATCCAAGTGTCTAAACATGGTACTTGGATCACAACGAGCTGTGTACAACAAATCAGGACTTGGCTATAAACCAAATAAAACAAACAAACGATATTTGTCCTTAATTAGTCAAAATGTTAAAAGTCAAGTCCAAGCATGGGTTCCAATAAAACATTTAACCAAATCAACTAAACCAAATCTGTATTTGATCCCTAAGAATCAGATTCACTACTTAGATATACCATATCTAAGCTATGACTCAGGGGGAGCAATTAGAAAAATGGTTCAACCAACTTGATCAATTTACTATGCATGATTAGGACTAGGTTTAGTTTTTCTACCTAGTTTAGAACGGTTAGTTAAAAAGGTTTACCAAACCCTATAACATAGCACCGGAATGGATTGGGATGATAATACATCAAGGAAGCTTTGTCAAAGACATGTCTAGGCTGAATCTTGTGTATGTACCTGGTGCACTAGACTTAGTAGATCTGACTGAAGCTACCCCAGTCAAAAATGGACTAGTTATACCAAAACCTAGAAAAAGTTTTTTTGGACAGGACTATTTTAGAAAGTATTCAGCAAGTGGTCCACCATTGATACACAAGAAAGTCATATGTCTCGCCATTAAATTGAAAATTTATCCTTAGAAAGCCTGCTTGATTAACCCAAAACTAAGTTTGAATCTAATATGGGTTGAATAACCTTTTTCAAAATTTTAATTGAAATTCAATTAAAAACTTAAATTAAATTCAAATTTAACTTTAATTAAAATAATAATAATAATTTTTTTAAAAAATTTATTAAAAAATTAAATAAATTATTTTTAAAAACTTAATTAAAATTATTTCAACACTTAAATAAATTATTTTTAAAACTTAATTAAATTATTATTAAAATTATTTTTAATTATTAAATAAATCATTTTAAACTTAATTAAATTTAAAAACTCAATTAATTTTTTTAAAACTTAATTAAAATTATTTTAACACTTAAATTAATTATTTAAAAATTAATTAAAATTATTTTAAAAAAACTTAATTAAAATTATTTTAACACTTAATTAGATTATTTTTAATTAAAATTATTTTAAAATTATTAAAATTATTTTAACACTTAAATAAATTATTTTTTAAAACTTAATCAAATTATTAAATTATTTTAAAACTAAATTAAAATTATTAAAAAAACTTAATTAAAATTATTTTAACACTTAAATTATTTTCAAAACTTAGTTAATTTTTTTTAAAAAAAACTTAATTAAAACTATTTAATTTTTTTTCAAAACTATTTTATAACTTAGTTAAAACTATTTTAAAACTTAATTAGTTAAACTATTTTAAAACTTAATTATTTAAACTATTTTAAAAAAACTTAATTAAAATTATTAAAACTATTTTATCAATTGACCGAACGATATTTTCAGTTGATCTATTGAACAAATACCCTTGTTCAATTTATCGGTCAACGAAAACATTTTATCAGCCGACCGAAAACGTAATCATGAACTCTTCAATTGTTCAGTTGACCGAACAATGATTTAGTGGCCCAAATCTTGAATTCACACCCATCTGATTCCTCTATGATCAATGTATCGATTGACCGAAACCCCGGTCCAGTCGACCGAAAACCAACACCCTCTTTTGATTGGTCGAAAACACGGCGATTTTAAGGGATCGGTCGACCGAACCCCTTATCGGTCAACCGATCGAAGGCTGTAAAACTGCCCCTCGGGCAGAAGCCAAATCACATTCCACTTCATCCTCTTCTTCTTCTTCTCTGCCTTCGTCGCCAGTTTCACCTCCTATAACCTTCCTCGAAACGAGAATACCTCGGTAATCACCTTCCGCCTCTTCTCTTCTACATTTATTTACAATTTATTTATTTTATTTCCTTGATATTAGTGAAAAGAGTCATACATCTGCACAAAGGGAGGCTAGCTCCTTAAATCCCAGCCAAGATCCTACGCCAATCTTTTCCTAATAAAAAGTTTTAATGTGATAGGGACTCATTGTCTTGATCTTCAATTCTATCAAATATACTGTCCAAAGGTCATAGACATTACACAACATTTTCAACTTGATAGCATTGTCTTTTGCTGGCATGCATACAATCCAATTCTATGTTTTGAATTTTATCACAACTTGTGTGAACTTGACCCCCATCACTATAAGACTAGAGTTGCAACCCGGGATATGTTATTTGATCTTGATATGTTTCTTAGGTTTTTATGAATCCGAACTTCTGTTAACTGTATCTTTTTTAGTGCCTCAATTCCTGACATCCTGCCTGCTCCTTTCGCTCATCTGACCCTTGACCTTATATATGCTTATTTCTTTGAGGGACCTCATCCCAAAAAGATGTCCACTGTACCACTCAGTCCAAATGACAACGCCTTTTATAAGATGATCGTGTCTTGCATTCATCCCTTGTCATCTAGAGATCAGGGTGTTTTACGTCTGGTCTATCTTTTTCTGATGTATGCACTGAGACACAGACTAGACTTTGACTTAGGGTACTGGGTGTTCAGATCTTTCATCTACTATTTGGGGTACAATACCTCGAATAAAGTTCACATGATTTAGTGTCATATTCTCACTGCATACATTGCTTCTTTAGGTGTAGGAGTTCACCATGGTGAGTTGATTAAGTTGTCTGATTTTGATCTTGTCGGGATTAGGCAGTTGTCTTTTGCTAGGATTATGACTAGCACTGAGGGACTTGTGTATAAAAGGACCCATCCACAGTACATTCCACCGGTAGCCAAGGAAGACATTGCTAAGGATGATCCGATTCCAGCCGAAGTACCTCTTCCACCGATTGTTGATCCAGGATATACCTTAATGCCTTATTTTGATAATGGTCAAAGTAGTTCCTATGCGCTTCCTCCTAGTGATTTCTTTTGTTGACTTCGAGATGACATTTTTAGTCGGTTTGACTCATTAGAGACTAAGATGCATGATCGGTATAATTCTCTCCAAGGGCAAATTACAGACTTTTGTCAGGAGATGACATACCGTACTGATGTATTAGAAAGGGAGCAATGGGGAATGTTTGATTATCTTTGAGCTGATGGTATGGATGAGGATGAGTGACCTCTAGGAACTATTACTTTTGACTTATTGTACTTATGGGATACTTTACATTATGACTGTATATGCTTTTGGGTACTTTTCAGTTATGACCTTCCTTCAGTATTTTTTGGTTATTCTTTACATGTTGTTTATAGAATAGTTTTCTTAACATGTTTTTGAAAATATTACTTAGTAGTTTTTTCAAAATTATTTTTGTAAAATTTTCCCTTTCAAAATTTTGTTTTCAAAACTTTTTCAAAATATTTTATTAGAGTAGTTTAGGTCTTCCCCATAGAATTGCATGATCCTATAGTTTTAACAGCCAACATCTCACAAGCACAATAGGATCCGTTGCTTGTACAACTTAGAATGGGTGAGATGCTTAGGACTTAGCCTAAGATTTCAAATGTTTATATCAGTGCATCGCTATAAATCTGAGTTTTAAACAACATACATTGATCAATTTGAGTTTTCTAACTAGTAACAACCCAATTAGTCCCAAATGCTCAAATTGACCAATCCGATTCAATAGCTACTATCTTGTGGTAGTTAGCTTTGTACAAAGGTTGGACATTTCATCATAAGCACATTTTTTTATTTTTTTAAAGCATGCTTGGACTTTTAGGAAATTATAGATTTTAGGGGGAGCTTCACACTAAACTTTCAAAACCCTTTCCTTTTCTTTTTACAAAATATTTTGAAAATTATTTACTTCTAAAATTTTTCAAAATTTTATCTATAGTTTTCAAATTATTTTCTTTATAGTTTTTTCAAAATTATTCCTTAATAGTTTTTCAAAATTTTACCTATACTAACATTTTTCAAAATTTCTCCCTAATAATTTTTTTTATACAATAATCTTTTTCAAAATTTCCTTGCTAAAATTTTTCAAAATATACACTTTCCTAAACCTTTCATATTTTTTTTTAACCATTTCTTTAGAATTTTACTTTACGAAAATTTTTCAAGTCTTACCTTTACTTAATCTTTTCAAATACTCACAATTGTTTTCTTCTTTTGAAAATTTTACTTTGTGAAAATTTTAAATGTATTTTTTCTCTTATATTTTGCCTTTATAAATTTTCAAAATCAAACTTTACTTATGTGTGATTGTTTCCCCTATATTTGATGTGTGTTAAAGGGGGAAAGATAGTAAATTCAGGGGGAGATGTTTAACTCAGGGGGAGAGTTAAAGTGCTTGCTTATTTATTTTTGTATATTTTAACTTAACTTTGAATTTTAATTGCCAAACATCAAAAACGAAGAGATTGTTAGTACAAGTTACACCAAAATCAAACTTAAGTTTTGATATTGTCAAAGGTTCAAGTTAAGTCTTATTGTGATCTAACAAGTTGACTAAGTGTGCAGACTATTTACTCAACCGGGAAAGACCTAGTTGGAGGCTAGGCAGGAGAAGTCTTAGCAGATCGTGGAACCCAGGTGGAAAGACCAAGTGGGTCGAGAAGACCAGACACTTGGCAGTGAGATCGAGAGGTCTGGAGGACCGAAGATCGAAAGAAAGTCTTGGTAAGCCGATCAAGGCTAAGTGAAAAGTACAAATAGATCTGGAGGATCAAAGTTTGGCAGGTAGGTTGAGGTAAACAACTGGAGGAATGATAGTGAGGTTGTGTTCCTGAAGGGAACAACCTAAGGTTACTGATCCAACAGAAGAAACCAAGAAGGTTTCCAAATTGAGATCAAAACAGTTGAACTGTCTATTATTATTACTCATGATTTTATATTACTGTGTTAATCTCTGTTTTGCAGGAATATACTATTTAACTCTATTTTGCAGGTTCGACCGGATCGGTCGACCAAACCAGATTAACTCAGAACAGACACAAGTTCAGACAAACTAGAGTGAAATCTGATCAGAGCTTGATCGGTCGACCAAACCAAAGGATCGGTCGATCGAACACTGACGATGTGGCACAGATCAATTCAGTCAGAAGCAGAGAAGGAAGCTAAGCTGATCGGTTGATCGTAATAGCAGATCAGTCGACTGAACGAAACCTCATCAATACAGCATTAAGTGCGAATCTCGGTGAAAATGGAAAATCTCTGTTCGATCGACTGAAAAAGATGATCAGTCGACTGAAAACTTTAATGACAGTAAATGTCAAAGATCGAATCAACATCAGATCTCAACGAAGATAGAAGGGAGTTGGTTCGGTCGATCGAACCTAGGGTTCGGTTGATCGAACATTGACGATTCTTATAAAAGAGAGCTCGAGGTCCGAGGCTGAGTAATGCAATCTGTCGGGTTTGAAGTTCATCTTTGTGCAAGCTATGATTCGTGCTACTATTGCTCATCTACTTCTCCAAGAAGTGTCGACCGAGCCTCAACTTTTATATACTGTCGGTATAACTTTCTTTTGCTTGCATTGTACTTAATTCAAGTAAAATAGTAGATTGTTACTATCTTACTCTTGTTCTTGTACACACTGCTTCTTTCCGAGGTTTTCAGAAAGAAGAGATTTAGTGGATTGCCCATCGGTGCGATCAAGGATCGCAAGCCTTGGAGTAGGAGTCGACCTAGGCTCCGAACCAAGTAACCGAACTTGTTCTCTACTTTTTCGCTGCACGACTTTATTTTAAACAAGTAAAAGAAAAGTTTTTAAAAAGCGCGATATCCCCCCCCCCCCCCCCCCCTCTATCTCACCCTTTCGATCCTACAGAACCAAGTAAAACCAAAAGTGTTAGTTTTGTTTTCACTCTTTATTCCGCTGCATTATTCAATGTTTTCCGAAACAAGTGAAAAAAATATGAGTGTTATTCACCCCCTCTAGCACGCATCGATCCTACAATTGGTATCAGAACTAGGCCACTCTGAACTAGTGAAACCACCAATCGAACAGGGGGTCTCCTTTTGAAAAAGTAAATATTATATCATGTTTATTTAAAAAATATTCTTACGCCTTTCATTTTCTCTCCAATTTTTTTTTCGAAAAATTCACTTTCATTTTTTCATCATCAGTCAAAAGTTATGAAATAATACATTTTACAAAATTTTGTCATAATATTTATTATTATTATTTTAGTATTTTTCTTGAAATTCATGCAATATTACTCAAGTAATTTCTTTATCTCCCGCATTACTAATCTAAGACTAAGTCTTGGAACAACTTTCATTATTTTTTTGTGTGCAAGATTTATTTTTTAAATGACCCACCAAGAAGATTACAACATAGCATGCCCTCCCCTATTCTCCAATGAAGATCTCGGCTACTGGAAGGGTCGAATGGTGTATCACCTCAAGACACAAGTCGAGATATGGATGATCATCCAAATCGACCTCATACTTCCACTTGATGACACTGGAAAACTAGTATCATACTAGAACTGGGACATAAATTTGATGAAGAAGATCGAAGCCAACACCAAGGCAACATGTACTCTACAATGAGGCCTGACAAAAGAAGAACTGAATAGAATCAGTCTGTTTTCAAGCACAAAGGAGTTGTGGGAAAAATTGATCGAGCTACACGAAGGAACTTCTGACACCAAGGTAAGTAAGCATGATTTGATATTAAATAAACTATATAATATAAAAATACAAGAAGTGAATCGGCAAGCCAACTCCATGCCCGAATCCAAGATATGCTAAATGGCCTCCACACAATCGGATAAAGAATGGAGAATCATGACGTAATCAGGTATGCGATGAATGCTTTTCCGAGGAATACCTTATGGGTATCGATGGTAGATACTTACAAAGTATCCAAGAATATTTCAATTATTAGATTCGAAGAATTATTTTCTATTTTTGAGTTACACGAATAGACTAATGCATACCCGATCGAGAAAGGTATTACTTTGATTGCAGGAACAAGCAGAACATGGGAACCAAAAATTAAACGCCGAACTGAACCTGAGCACGAAGATGAATCAGACTTAGAAGAAAACAAAATCACCACTAAACTAGTCAAACTAGTTCAGAAAGAACTTAAGAAAAAGAAGATGACTCAATCAAACATGAAGGCCAAGTCTGGAGTTACCTACTTCGGTTGCAACCAGAAGGGACACTACAAGTCAAAGTGTCCAAACCAAAAGCAAAGAAGAAGGAAGGCCTTGAAAGCAACGTGGTCCAAATCCTAGGAAGATTTCGACGAAGAAGACAAGCAAACAAGCTTCCTTGCCCTACCGATACAAGCTTACATTGCCGAAACTGAGTCTGAGTCCGGAACTGGAGCCAAATCAGAAATAGAATCCAAAAGAAGCCACGGATCTGTATCCATTTTTGAAGGGTCTAACAACATTGTAAGTTCTCTATTCGCTGGTACTCAAGTAGAAGAATTACATAACTTAGTAAATTATCTAATGCGTAAACTAGCCAAATCCAATGCCCGGGTCAAATCACTTCAAAAGGAGGTAATATCCCTTAAAGAGGTGACTAATTCAAGCGGTTCAGATTGGAACTTCAACTCAAGTCCAACAACTTGAGGAAAAAAATTCCAACTTGAAAAGTCAAGTCAAGGAACTTAAGGACACGTTGGAACGGTTAACCTTGGGTTATAATAATCTTGATTTGATTCTTAGAAAATAAAGGGTCGTATACAATCGAACTGGACTTGGATTTAAGGCTAAACACAAATTTAAATCTTATCTATCTCTGGTTAACTGAACAAATAGAAAAATAGTCCAAGCATGGGTCCCCAAGTCTAACTTGATTAATCAAGTTGGACTTGGTCAATATTGGATCCCTAAGGGTCAAATCCATTACCTTGATAGACCCTATCAAGGCTATGATCCAGGGGGAGCCAATAGGAAAACCATATCATTAGGTAAATTTGTGTGATGTTTGCATTATTGCTTTTTATTATACATGCTTAGACTAGGGTAGATAAGGACTTGGGCTTGATTCACACTTGACTAGTTAGACCTAGAATTTTCAGAAAGGAAATTAAATATTTAATTTTTTTAAAAGGCTTTGTCTAGAAGTGGTTGATGATCCAATATCCAAGAACGCTTAGTGTCTCGCCACAGCCTGGAAATCAATTATTGAAATGAATATTTAATTGACTAACTGTTAAATCTTAGCCTAACTCAAATGTAAATCAATCCTTTGATTTGAATTTAAACTAAAGATAAAATTAACCATCTCACAAAAACCTTATAAGGCTCCCTGATTGACAATCAAGAAAATGATGAGATGAACTTAGGTAAAAAATTAGTTAAACTCAATTTAATAACTCAAACTTAAAATCAAATTAAAATTATAATCAATTAATCAACCTAATTCAGATTTAATCACTTAATCAAATGTAAACTAAACTTAATCAATTAACTTAATCACTTAATCAATTAACTTAAACTCAATTCAATTAAGTTAAATAAAATTAATTCAATTTAATAAATCTAAAAAGTATAATTAATTTAAAAGATATAACTAATTTTAAAAATTTAACTAATTTTAAAATATTAATTCATTTTAAAATATAATTCATTTCTAAAATATAATTAATTTTAAAATATAATTAATTTCAAAATATATTTAATTAATTTCAAAAGTCTAATTAATAATTAATTTCAAAAGTATAATTAAATTCAAATTTAAAACTTAATTATCTTCAAATGTTAATATTTACATTTAAATTTCAAACTTAATTATTTCAAATGTTAATTAACTTTCAAAATTTTAATTATCTTCAAATGTTCAAATCTAATTAATGTACAAATTCTAATTAATTTTGAAATTCAAATTATTTTAAAATTTAAAATTTAATATTTTTGAAATTTAAATTTAACCTAACTTATTACAAACTTAAATATTGTTCAATATCATAAATATCTTTCAAAGTCATAGATAAAATCAACTTAAAAATTAACTTAACTCCATCTCACACAAACTCATAAGTTGAATATTCTTGATAACATAGAATGAGTGAGATGAAAAATTAGTAAAATAAATAATTGCTTTTACTTTAAACATGTGTTTTAACTTTGAACTCTCATGCATGGACTCTAGGACCCTAATGTTGGTGCGGGAAGCATCAGACGATCGAACCCAAATTTTGATAATGGCAAATGGTTCAAAGTTAAGTCGTCTTGTGATCTAACAAGTTCATGGAGCTTGCAGGAAAGTCCTAAGTGGTATTTAGGTAAAAGTCATAGCTGCGGTTAGGTAGGTAGAAAACCCTAGGGGGTGGTAATCCTAGGTCATAGGGGGTGGTAACCCTATGCGGAAAGTCTTAGCGGGTCGAGAGCTTCAGGCAAAAGTCCTAGGGGGTGGTAATCCTAGGTGAAAAGTTCTGGTGTCGCGAACCAGGTGGAAGACTGGACGGGTCGGGAAGCGGAAGTCCAGCAGAAAGTCCGGAAGCTTCGAACACCGAGCAAAAGTCCAGTCGATCTGGAGGATTACCTGAGTGGAGTAGGTGAGGACGCTGTAACGCCCCACCTTCTACTGGCTAGGCTGTAAGGCCGGGGGTTACATTGTGCTAAACTGAACTATAAAGTGCGGAAAACTGAACTAATTGAAACTCTCTGCTATTCGCTGTAAAATTTGGAATCTAAACTTTCCATGTTATATCATACCATAGAACACTATTCTAAGCTATTTCATACTCGTTTCTATGAAATTCAACATGATTTGGAAGTTTCTCAGTACCCCCAATGTTCCATATGGTCAAGAAGCTGAAATCAGATGTTCCCAGCCGAAATCAGAGTTCCCCAATCGATTGAGGTCGGGACTCAATCGATTAGAACATATCAATCGATCCATTGATCGATTCAACGTGCTTCTGTGCACGGAAATCTCGTCTGGATCGATCGGCTGATCGATCCAGTTTGGCCAATCGATCAGTTGATCGATCCAGCAGCTCTCTGTTCGCGCAAGTTGCGATTCAATCGATCGGCTGATTGATCGAGGACTCCTCAATCAATCAGCTGATCGATTCAGCAACCTTCTGTTCGCGGGATGTTTCTCCCGATCGATCGGCTGATCGATTGAGGGCTCCTCAATCGATCAGCTGATCGATTCAATAGCGTTCTGTACGTGGGGAGTTTCTCCCAATCGATCGACTGATCGATTGAGTTTCTGATTTCAACAGAAAACCCACCCGAACTCATTCACAACTCACATGAATTAACTACAAGCTTAAAAATACTACTAGACATGACACTACTCATATTTTGCTATCTAATATCAAGACAATTAGTAGTCTAAGCATAACATAGTGCCTACTTTCACAATTCATGATACTTAACATCCTAAAAGTGCAGAGTAGTAACAAAATCAGAAATACTAAGTTTTTAGATGGGCTACTCCTCAAGAGTCTTTATTCCAAGTTCCTTCTCACATACATCTTGTCGCATTGCCCTCCAGCCTCCGCTAATCCATCTTCCCTTTACCTTTATCTGCAGTATAAGGAAAAGGAAACTATAAGCTTGGGAGCTTAGTAAGAACCATCTACCTCACAAAAACATACATTCGAAGAAATCATGCTTTCAAAGGATGCTATTTGAAATACATGCTGATGATCATGCTGGAAATGCTAAAACATGGCATATTAACATACAAGTCATGGCAATCAATTACTGAACATAAAACTATTTATTGTATCAATAAGAAAACTAAACTAATACATAAGCTAAGCTAAAATTGATGTTAGGTTAATGCTGAAGCTGAGCTATATTCACATAACTGATTTCTAAAGTTTTGAAAACTATTTTCATAAATAGATAAAAATAATACTCATGCTGCTGATGGGCCCGGCAACTGTACTTGCTATGCGCGCATCCCTAACTAGACCCGAGATAGCTAGTCCCGAATCTAGTAGGGTTTACTTGGTTATCTAAACCTAGGGACGACTATGGGAGCCCAACCCAAGGACAACTAAGAGTCCAGTACAGTGCCACTGATAAAAGTAAAATACTGATTCATAAGCTGATTCATCTTATCTTGTTCTTACTAGGTTATCTGAACCTAGAGCTAAGTTATCTGAACCTAGAGGTGACTATGGGAGCCCACCCATTGGACCGTAGTCCCATATAAACTGAAACAAGATTAAGCATGCTATTTAAAATGCTTCTATGACATTTAACTGAGCTATAAAAATGCCTACTGTATCATTTAGCTGTACGAGCCATTTTATCGAGCACTTGGTGTGCTCTAACTCTCCTCTCTATTAGGGGACCACCTCTAGGCACCCGACAATATCCAAAATCCCAAAACTGAAGGGGGAAACAGGTCCGACCCATCTAGAGGTGCTCACATAGACCCTAAACTTGCGAGGAGGGTCAAATACACCCTACGTGTCGAAAAATCTGCATATAGCTGAACTAAAGGCGTAAAATCATGCAATTGACTACTTATACTACAGGTGAGGGGTTACTTACATCCTGCGCTAAGTTTTCTTACAATCCGATCGCTAGGTTTTAGGAGAAGAAGATCTCTTCGGCGATCCTCTTATGTCTACGCGTTCTTCTCACGGAGGAGAGCGTCCTCGTGCCGGAGTTGTCGCCGGAAGGTGCTCCTATGACCTTAGGGATGGAACCCTAGGTCTCTTGAGGTTGGCGTGCCGAGAGGGTGAGGGAGAGAGAGGGCGGTGTCAGGTGAGGGTTTGAGGGAGAGTTGCCGATCCGAAATAATTAACTCCCACTTAAATTCCCTATTTATATTAAGTGATTAATACAACTCAACTCGATCATAAATATAATTTCTCTTCTCTTCTTTCAGCACACCCCTGCTGAGACCCCTTGGTTACTAAAGTCACCCTATAAGTCATAGGGTCCATAGGTCGCGGGTTCAATTTCCGCTTAGGCTATTTTACGTTTTTATTTAATTTTGCTACTTCTGCTACTCCAAAAATTCTATAAAAATATTCTAAAATTCCAGAAATTAATAGAATATTTATAAAATTTATTTGAGAATTTTCGGGCGTTACAGACGTGTTCCTCGTAGAGGGAACAGTAGGCGTCGGGTCGACCTAGGGTCTCTAGTCGGAAATTCGAAGTCAGACCCGGACAGTCCGATGACTGTCGATTATATCATTTATCATATTTCTGTGCTAACTTTGTTTTGCAGGGTTTGTGTTTGGGACTAACACATTTTGTAGGAACAAAGAAGCACATTTGACCTCAGATGAACAGTGTCCGAGGTGCCTCCATGGGACTTAGAGGCTCCTCGGGTGCTAGCCAGAAAAAGCCAGCGCAGCAGAGCTGAGGCGCCTCAGACCAGGCTGAAGGCACCTTGGACCAGGCGTTGGAGGTGCCTTGGACCAGCCTTGGAGGCACCTTCAATGGGATAAGGCACGACCAGATCAAAGTTGATCCACGCATGCGACTCGGCGGCCTGGAGGCACCTCAGACAGGCTTGGAGGCGCCTCCAGTACAGTATAAAAAGGGGGTCGAGGCAGCAGCTCAAAACAACACCTACCGAGCAATCCTTACGCTACAAGCTGCTAACGAGACAATCCCGAAGTGCTGCAACATCATCCCGACGACCCGGAGCTTCAGTTTTTCATCTCTTTGTTGTCGGTATTAATTTAATTACTATTTTTTCTGTACTTAGATTGTAATAATTCTCGTGATTATAGTTGTTGCCCAACATTAACGCTCAACGAATGTGGGCCTTGGAGTAAGAGTCGTCACAGGCTCCGAACCAAGTAAACGACCTGTGTTCTTCTGTGTTTGCCTTTATTTATTTTCGCTACATTTTCACTCGACACGTTTTAAATCGAACAAAATAGCCACGAGTGCTATTCACCCCCCTCTAGTGCTTTCGATTCAACAATTGGTATCAGAGCGGGGTCGCATTGATCTGGTGCAACCACCAATCACGCAAACTTTTTTCGTGGTGTTTTCGATTTTACGGAGCCAATTAGAATCTAGCTTAATAGCTACATTCTAATTATTTTTTTTGAATCGGTTTTAGCTCGAAGTTGGTGCAACACCACTCGAGCTCGTAATCTTAACTTTTATTTCCCGCACTGTTATTCCAAGACCTAGTCTTGGGATATTTCTATTTTTCTTTTATTTTTGCATACTATCAATGGCCCAATAAGAGGGATTCAGCACCGTTCGTCTCCCGTTCTTCACCGGAGAAGATTTCGGGTCCTGGAAGGGACAAATGGAGACCTTCCTCGAAATCCAATTCGAGACATGGATGATCGTCAAGACTGGATTGCAACTACCAACCGACGAAGATGACAAGCCTACACCCTGCGAAAAATGGGAACCATCCCTAATCAAGAAAGTGGAAGCCGATGCTAGAGCGACCTGCACCCTCCAGTGCGGACTGACCAAGGAAGAGCTCAACAGAGTTGGACCGTTCTCCAGTGCAAAAGAGCTATGGGAGAAGCTAATTGAACTCCACGAGGGCACCTCCGACACCAAGGTTAGTAAGAGGGATTTGCTATTTAATAAACTATATAATCTAAAAATGCAGAAAGGAGAGACAACAAGTCAACTCCATGCTCGCATATAAGACATCCTCAACTCCCTCCATGCGATCGGGCAGAAAGTCAAAAATTGGGATATTATATGGTCCGCTCTAAATGCTTTTCCAAGGAGTACATTGTGGGTATCAATGGGAGATGCCTATAAAGTCTCCAAGGACTTATCTTCCATTAGACTAGATGAATTATTTTCTGAATTCGAATTGCATGAACAGACTAATACACAGCCAACCGAGAAGGGTATTGCTTTGGTTGCAGTTACCAGTCGAACACACGAACCAAGATCACGGCGAAGAACTGAACCGGAGTCGGAAGATGAACCCGACTCAGATAATGAAGACGACGAACTAACCTCCGAACTCGTGAATCTTGTGAAGAAGCTCTACAAGAAGAAGAAGGACTTCAACAAGAGAGACCTAAAGAAAGCAGTCCGATCCAAGGAAAGTCAACCAAGCTCTAAAGTCAAGTTTGAGGTAACCTGCTACGGGTGCAACCAAAAAGGGCACATCAAGGCCAACTTCCCAAATCAGAAGGATGCAAAGAAGCAGAAGAAAAAGAAGGTGTTGAATGTGACATGGGACGAATCCTCAAAAGAAGATACCGACGACGAACTCGATCAGACGAGTCTCCTCGCACTGATGGCCCAGGACCAGATCGTTGTGTCTGAGAATGAGAACGAATTGGAAGCCGAGTCCGAGCGAAGCCACGGATCCGTATCCATTTCCGAAAGGCCTGACACCGCTGTAAGTATTCCTCGGTTAAACAATTTAGTTAATTACTTATTACACAAATTAGCTAAATCAAACCTTAAGGTCAAGTCACTTCTAAAGGAAGTAGCAGTCCTTAAAGAAGTGACTAACTCCAAAACCTTGTCTAACCCAGTTCAAACTAGAAATTCAACTCAAGTTCAAAAACTTGAGGAAGAAAATTTCAGTCTGAAAACTCAGGTCAAGGATTTGAAAAATACATTAGAACGGTTCTCCTTGGGCTCCAAGAAACTTGACCTAATTCTTGGGACACAGAGAGCCGTTTACAACAAAACTGGGCTAGGCTATAAAACTAAAAGAAAATATAGATCTTATCTATCCTTAGTAAACAGGCCTAATAGAAAATTAGTCCAAGCATGGGTACCCAAGCCCAACCTAATTAATCAAGTTGGACTTGGTCAATATTGGATCCCCAAGGATCAAATACATTACCTCGATAGACCATATCGAGACTATGATCCAGGGGAGCTAGTAGAAAAACTGTATCAATAAAAAGAACATAATTAAATTTATAATTCAATTTAAAATTTAAATTAAAATTCAACTTAATCAAATTCAAATTCAAATTTATAATTCAATTAAATAAAATTTAAATTGAAAATTCAGATTAATTCAAAATTAAAAATTAAACTCTTGCAAAATCTTAAAAATCCAAGGGAAGGCTCCAGAATAACTAGCACATCCAAACTTAATCCACCCGACTAGGGTAACCAAGAGTAGACTACCCGGCAGGGTAATTAAGGTTAAAATAAAAAGGTTAGGGTTAACTTGATTCACGATACTGGTGAAGTATTGGATGATAGTACGTTGGGGAAGCTTAGTCATCGTATGTCTAGGAAGATATGATTTCGACCTGGTGCGTTTGGCTAAGTGGAACTAACCGAAGCTACCATTTATGGATCCTAACTTGTTAGACCAGGGTTTCGTAGTAAGTTCAATGGGTAGGACTATTTGGAAAGCTTCGAAGGCATGATTACTTTAATGATGTCCTTGTGACTCACCATAGCCCAGAAGTTTATTCAAAGAATGTCTATTTGTTGAACCCAAAGCTAAACCTGAATCTAACACAAAGTTAAACCAAACCCTAAAATTGAACCATAATTCATCTCACAAAAATTATAGGATTCCCTGATTGAAAATTTAGATCGGGTGAGATGACTAAGGAATAGAAATTAAAAGAAAATCAAATTTGAAATTCAAATTAAAATTCAAAATTCAAATTCAAATTTGAAATTCGAATTAAAATTCAAAATTAAAATTCGTAATTCAAATTAATTAAAATTCAAAATTCAAATTCAAATTCGTAATTAAAACTAAATTAATACAAATTTAAAATTTGAAATTCAAAATTAGTAATTAAAATTCAAAATTCGAAATTCAAATTTAAATATTTTTCAAAATTAATTAACTTAAATATTTTTCAAAATTAAATTAACTTAATTATTTCTCAAATTAAATTAACTTAAATATTTTTCAAAAATAATTAACTTAAATATTTTTCAAAAATAATTAACTTAAATATTTTTCAAAAATAATTAACTTAAATATTTTTTCAAAATTAGTTAACTTAAATATTTTTTCAAAATTAGTTAACTTAAATATTTTTCAAAATTAATTAACTTAAATATTTTTCAAAATTAATTAACTTAAATATTTTTCAAAACTAATTAACTTAAATATTTTTCAAAATTAATTTAAATATTTTCAAAATTAATTTAAATATTTTTCAAAATTAATTAACTTAAATATTTTTCAAAATTAAATTAACTTAATTATTTTTCAAATTAAATTAACTTAATTATTTTTAAAATTAAATTAACTTAATTATTTTTCAAAATTAATTAATTTAAATATTTTTAAAAATTAATTTAAATATTTTTCAAAATTAATTAACTTAAATATTTTTCAAAACTAATTAACTTAAATATTTTTCAAAATTAATTTAAATATTTTTCAAAATTAATATAAATATTTTTCAAAATTAATTAACTTAAATATTTTCCAAAATTAAATTAACTTAATTATTTTTCAAATTAAATTAACTTAATTATTTTTCAAAATTAATTAACTTAAATATTTTTCAAAACTAATTAACTTAAATATTTTTTAAAAAAAATTAATTAACCTTTAATATTTTCTTCAATCCTAATACTTACTCAAATTTAATCACTTCACTTTCTTTTCATCAAATAGAATCCAATTCAAACACTTTATGTGTAGGAACATAAAGAATTGGATCAATGGATGTTGGATAGTGGATGCTCCAGACATATGACTGGAGATAAACTAAAGTTCACAAAGCTCAAATTAAAGAATTTAGGGTCTGTTGCATTCGGCAACGATGACAAACTTAAGGTAATCGGAAGAGGTAACATCGAACTCAAATCCGATTTCATTATTCAAAAAGTGTTGCTAGTTGAAAACTTTAACTTTAATTTACTCAGTATAAGTCAATTGTGTGATAGTGGTTATTCAGTTCACTTTACAAAATCTGAATGTATAGTTAAAAATATTGATAATCCTGAAATCATACTTAAGGGCACTAGGAGAGATAATGTCTACACCATTAACCTGCCAACATCCTCAATAAAGTGTTTTCTAATACAACAAGAGGAAACTGAGTTGTGGCACAGAAAACTGGGACATACTCACACTAGACTCATTGCAAAAATGAGTCAAAATGGCCTAGTTAGAGGTTTGCCCAAATTAAAATTTATTGAAAATTCAACCTGTAATGCTTGTCAACAAGGTAAACAAACTAAGGCAAACCATAAATTAACCAACCTTAATAGAACAACCTCAATACTTGAGCTCCTTCACCTGGACTTGTTTGATTCACATGGAGCCAAGTCACTAAGTAAAAATCAATATTGCTTGGTGATAATCGACGATTACTCAAAATTTACTTGGGTAAAATTTATAAAAAATAAAAATGAAACCTTTGAAGTATTTAAAATCTTCTATAAACTAATAAAAAATGGAAAAGACACTCAAATAAAAAGAATTAGAAGTGACCAGGAGGGAGGGATTTGAAAATCACAACTTTACTGAATTTTATGAAATTAATGGGTATCAACATGAATACTCTTGACCTAGGACTCCCCAAGAAAATGGCCTAGCAGAACGTAAAAATCGAACCCTACAAGAAGCCGCTAGGACTATATTAAATGAATACAAACTATGCAACCAATTCTGGGATGAAGCGATAAATACAACATGTTATATCCAAAATAGAATCTTAATTAACAAATCTCATAATAAAACACCCTATGAAATATATTATAATAAAATTCCTAATCTAAATTATTTAAAAGTTTTTGGATGTAAAGTACACATTTTAAACACTAAAGACGGAAATTTTCATCAAAAACATCTCTAGGAATATTTTTAGGGTATTCAATAACCAGTAGGGCATATAGGGTGTATAACAAACATACTCTAAAAGTTGAAGAAACAATAAATGTAATATTTGATGAAGATAATAAAATCACAAATGAAAATAATACAGAAAATCTTAACCCAATAATTATTAAAGATGATGAAATTCAATCTAACTCTAATAAATCAGAGGAACAAACCTCTGACCCAAATATAAGACTAAAAAGAGTAAGTACTTCTTACCTACCTGATTAAATTTTGGATGATCCAAATCTAGGAGTCAGAACTAGATTTTCCTATAGAAACCAAAGTCAGATTATCTTTATTTCTAAGATTGAACTTAAGACCATTGAAGAAGTCCTACTTGACTCAGAATTTTATATATATATATATATATATATATATATATATATAATCTTGAGTACAGGAGTAATAAAAATTGAGTTGTTGAGATCACTAATTTTAACGGTCGGAATATTCTAATAACGGTGACATGATGATTTTAAAGTCGTGAGGACCAGTTTGAAAGAGACAACAAATTATTGAGAGTTGGCACGCCCCGCACGGTTTCGTGCGTTGAGGGCCAACCGCCGGATCCGGGGGCGAGGCGAAGGAAATTTCATCCCAGTTTTATCCGAAGACACTCAGACGTAGCAGAAGACGAAGTCACGAGGTTGGGCTTGTGGGAAGCAATGGAGGAAATTTACGCAGGTTCGTGGGAAACAATGGGGGAAATTTGCCCCTTGCGCCCTTGCGTTGGATTCCCAGTAGGTTCCACGAACATTCTCCGAAGGATAGGTAGATTATCGTCTCTCGAGATCTATAAGTTTCTGTTGGAAATTAGTCCTTGTCTTGGCTATGGGCTTTTCTTCGAACTAACAGATCCGAGGGTTTCGATCGCGGAAAGCAGTGGCTGGAGATGGAAGGGAGGCAGAGCGAGAAACGGAGGTCGGACGCTGATGAGAGGGATGACTTACAGCTCCAGCCCAAGAGGGCAAAGATTCCAACTCTGGAGAGGTAGAAACTTCACAATTTGAGCAAAAAATGATTCTCAGCTTGAAATATTAGAAGTTATCGTTGAATTATAAGGTTAACGTTCTTTTCTGCAGTGCCGTTTTTGGAATCTCAAAAATGGATTATCTGCAGCGTCTCATCGGTCCGTCATTAGAGCCTATGCTTCGTAGAGTGGTAAGGAATTGAAAACCTCTTACTTATTTCATATCTTCGAATCAACTGCTCAACCTGTCATTCTTTAGCCCAACTGCCGAGTACTCCAACTCGGCACTCCGACTCACCCGAATGTCCCGAGTTCTCCTACTTGGCATCTCCTGTGTTGCCCGACTCAACTCTGTCTCCCAAGTCACCGTTCGGTCATCCAAGTCGTCTAGTAGCTTAACCTCCTTATTCATTCTTCAGCTCGGCCATCGAGTACCACAACCCAGCCAAGTATCTCAAGCAATCCTGACTCGGATTGGTGTTCCCGAGTTCTTCAACTCGGTTGTCTCTCAAGCACCTTGACTCATCTCGGTGCAACTCAACTTTCCGAGCATGATAATCCCAAACACGTATTCTCAAGATATGTGATCTCTGTGCTGACTATATAAGTCGGTTATTTGATTTCAATATTTCATTAGTAATTTTGTATTACAAAAACTACATTTCAATTATTAATCAAGTCCTTTTCATTTTTATTTTTGATAAAATTCTCTTGAGATGAATCAAATTGTGGTTATAATATTGTATGTACCCTTGACCCTTCGTTTTGTCTTGAGAAAGTTATTTACTCACTACCAAACTTACTAAACTGAGCGGTTTATCTTGTTTCTAGCAGTAACATGAATTAATTTTTTAGCTCGATTAAAGATATTTTAATCTTTTGCCACTTGGCCTTCTTGTCAGTTAATTTGATTCTGTTTTGTTGTTAAATAGGTGTATGAAGAAGTTGAGCGAGCCCTCAAAAATGGAGGTCTTGCTGGGATTGGCGAAAGGTATAAATATATAATTGTTGCATCAGTTACTCGATAGAAAATAAAGATGCATTGCAAATATTTCTCATTCCATAGTGGCCTCGAAGTAGAAAATAACCATAGTTTACAAGAATGCATAGTTCTGCAAGACTGTAGAGATGTATGCAGTTATTACATTTCCACTACAGATCATTTGTCAACTGCATTTAGTTCACTAAGTATTGTTCTAATCCATACTACTCGGCTTCAAGTGTTGTTTTTCTCTTAACTGGATGAGGTCTTCCTCGATAGATTTGTGCTTTATCTGGATGAGCTAGTACTTTTGTTAGTGGGATGCTACTGTTTAATGACAGCCTGCAACTTATAATCTGTAGGTGGAAAGTCATGTTGGTTTCCTTTTAATGAAACATCTAACATCACTCGTGGAAAAATCAGGTATGTGCCAAGACAAATTGAAGGGCCGAATGGAAGAAATCTACAGCTTCACTTCAAGACAAAATTATCTCAGCCTATATTCACAGGTGGAAATGTTGGTGGGGAAAATGGAGATGCAATTCAGGTTTTATTACGCGATGCAAACACCGGCCTTGTTGTAACCTCAGGACCAGAGGCATGTTCAAAACTAGACGTTTTAGTACTAGATGGTGATTTTAACTATGAAGATGGTGATAGTTGGATTGAAGAAGCTTTTAATACTCATAAAGTTAAACAGCGCGAAGGAAAGAGACCACTTCTAATAGGGGACTTGCAAGTTACATTGAAAGATGGAATTGGTACCCTTGGAGAGCTTTCTTTTACTGATAATTCTAGTTGGGTCAGGAGCAAAATGTTCAGGCTTGGTGTGAGGATAGCCTCCGGCTACAATAATGGTATTCGTATACGTGAAGCAACAACAGATGCATTCAGAGTTAAGGATCATAGAGGAGAAGGTAGGTCCAAAATCAATTGTCTATTTGCGCAGCTTCCTCATGAATTCTTAATAACATTTTTATCCAATGTTATCCTAGAATACAAGAAACGCCATCCGCCTAGCTTAAAGGATAAAGTATGGAGACTGGAAAAAATTGGCAAGAATGGCCAATTTCACAAAAGGTTATCTGAAAATGATATTTACACAGTTGAA
This sequence comes from Zingiber officinale, assembly GCF_018446385.1. Taxonomy (NCBI): domain Eukaryota; kingdom Viridiplantae; phylum Streptophyta; class Magnoliopsida; order Zingiberales; family Zingiberaceae; genus Zingiber; species Zingiber officinale. The sequence goes on from NC_055997.1 coordinate 101,651,655, forward strand.
CATTTCCTTGAGAATTATAATCAGAGCCCCCAACAACTGCGCAAAGTAAGCTTGTGTTTGCACACGCTTGCATTCTACTAGGCTGATTATGTTTCACCCTTTGTCTCATAAATTTCGTGTTTTCAGATCCTTGGGAGTGGTATGTCAGATAGAATGTGGGAGAGTCTTGTGGCGCATGCCAAGACTTGTGTCTTAGGTGATATGCGTTATGCATACTATCCAGATGGAACTAGCAATCAAGTCCCCCATATGCACTTACAATCTTCACTTTTCTCAAATCAGTATTCAGTTGAAATGGGAAAGGCAGTGGGAGGTGAGGAACTTACTATTTTCATAATAATAGTTGTGCTTATTGTGCAGAAGATGGAACTTATGTCATATAGCAGGGATATTTTTTTTTAATTTCATATTTATGTCATAGTTTCTATTGCATTAATTTTCTAATCACACCTTTCTGTTATCTATTTGTTTGGCCACTAATCCTATATGTTATCAGTATCGATCCCTAGAACTTTGTCATAAATTCCTAAAACTAAAGCTTCTTCTAAAATGCTTTCCTTTAAAGTGTTATTCAAAATGCCTTTGAACTTGAAAACTTGAAATTTTGCTTCCTTAGGAGTCCTGACATTCTTTTTTTTCTTCAGCAGGGCCCATGCCTGCTCCATATGATGGAATTCAAGCTATTAGATATGCACACCTTCCTCATGATGAAGGTTCCCATGCTCCTATGCTGATTTCAAGGGCATCAATTGAGCCTCAAGAGAAGCCGGCTGACTCCACATTCCAGACCCAATTCATGGCAAGTGATTCTGCATATTTAGGATTCCACATTCCAGACCCAATTGGTCAATCCGTGGCACATCCAGGTCTACAAATGCTTAACAGCTTCAACATGGATGCTCCTTTCGAAGATGAGATCCACTTACGGAACCTTGGGAATGAGGACTTATTCTCTATATATAACATGGGTGTTGCTTCCACGAGTAGTCAGCACGACGACTTATACGGCTTCTCTTACATGTCTCCACTCTTCCATTTCTCCGAATTCGACAATGGTGGGAGTCGTGCATCCAATAAGGCTACTGTTGGTTGGCTCAAGATGAAAGCAGCCATGAGATGGGGGATCTTCATTCGAAAGAGAGCAGCTGAGAAAAGAAGAGTAGCACAACTTGTTGAGGTGTAAGACCTTCACTGATCTCTCAAAAGCTACATAGTGTATATATAATTGTTGTAGAATAAATTTGGTTTGGAGATTGCAATTGCAAATGGCACTGTAGCATATCATGTACCCTCTGATAATCTAAACTACTGTAGTTTTTCTTGCCCATAAGATAGTCAGCTGTATGTTCATTAACGTACATTTTTGTTGGAAATATCCCAAAGTTGAGGTGAACATAAAGTACCCAGCTAATATCTGCAACTACGGCAAGACTCAAGACACAATGTGTGGCTATGTTCAGTGTCTTTTATTTAAGTAAATTAAATAAAAGAAGATTATGAGTTATATAAATTTATTGGCACGTTGAACTATAGATGAGATTATTATAATTTTTTTAAAATTTTTAATTTAAGTAACTTTTAATTTTTAAGATTTATATTGAAAAGTAAATAAGTCAATTAGATAGGAATTATACAACAACAGCAACCAAGCCTTTTTCCACTAGATGGGGTCGGCTGTATGAATTCTTTTACGCCATTGAGCTCTATCTCCTATTATATCATCATCTATATTTAAATAAATTTTATCTTGTTTTATTGTTGCTAACCAAGTCTTTTTTGGTCTTCCTCTTCCTCGTTTGATATGCATGTTTATCACAGTTTCACATTGCCTAACTGAAGTATTTATTAGTCGTCTAAGTACATGTTCGTACCATCTTAAACGTGTCTCTCGAAGTTTTCCCTCAATTGATGCAACTCCGACTTTCTCTCTAATGCTCTCATTTCTTATTTTGTCCATCTTCGTATGTCCACACATCCACCTTAACATCCTCATCTCTGCAACTCTCATTTTCTGCTCGTGTGCTCGAGTCATAGCTCAACATTCAGCTCCATATAACATAGCAGGTCTAACTGCGGTTTTATAGAACTTACCTTTAAGTTTAAGAGGTATTTTACGGTCACATAAAATACTCGACGCTCCCCTCCATTTCACCCATCCTGCTTGTATTCTATGTAAGACATCTCTCTCAATCCCTCCATCATTTTGTAAAAATGATCCTAAATATTTAAATCTTTCGGTTGCAGGCAATTCGTCCTCTCCTATCTTAACAATTGTCTCATTACTTCTAATATTGCTAAACTTAAATTCCATATATTCTGTTTTTAATCTACAAAGCTTAAAATCTTTCTCTTCTAGTGTTTCCCTCCAAGATTCTAGTTTTGCATTTACTCCTTCACGTGTCTCATCTACCAAAATAATATCATCTGCAAACAACATGCATCACGGTACTGTGTTTTGAATGTGCGCAGTGAGTTCATCCATAATTAGTGTAAAAAGATACGGACTTAGAGTTAATCCTTGATGTAACCCTATCTTTATTGGAAATACTTTAGTTACTCCGCCTGAAGTCTTTACTCTGGTCGTTACATCCTCATACATATCCTTAATTAGTTCAATATATGTTACGCTAACACCTCTCTTTTCTAAAATTCTCCATATAATTTCTCTTGGAACTCTATCATAAGCTTTTTCTAAGTCAATGAATACCATGTGTAGATCTTATTTTTGCTCCCGATATTTTTCAATTAATTGTCTAAGAAGATGTATAGCTTCTATTGTCGACCTTCCAGTTATGAACCTAAATTGATTTTCTGTCACTATGGTCTCCTTCCTTAATCTTTTTTCTATCACTTTTTCCCAAAGCTTCATAGTATGACTCATTAGTTTAATACCCCTATAGTTTGCACAATTTTGTACGTCTCTCTTATTCTTATATAAGAGAACTAGAGTACTTATCCTCCATTGATCAGACATTTTTTTCGTTTTCAATATCATGTTAAATAATTTTGTAAGTCATTCAATACCTTGTTTCCCTAAGCACTTCTATACCTCTATCGAAATATCATCTGGTCCAATGACTTTTCCATTGTGCATCTCATTTAAAGTTTGTTTTACTTCTGAAGTTTGAATTCTGCGATAAAAATTAAAGTTTCTATGCTCATTTGACCCAATTAAATTACCTAAGTTAAGTTGGTCACCTAAACCTTCATTAAAAAGTTGATGAAAATACCTCTTCCACCGCTCTTTTATTTTCCCATCGTTTACTAATACACTATTACATTCATCTTTAATACATTTTATTTGGCTAAGATATCTTGTTTTTCTTTCTCTCATTTTAGCTATTCTATAAATGTCTCTTTCCCCTTATTTTGTATCCAATTTTTGATATAACCGTTCAAAAGTTTCATTGTTTGCTTCACTCACTACTTTCTTAGCTTCTTTCTTGGTTATTGTATATTTTTTTAAGTTTTCCTCGTTCTTACAAATATATAATTCCTTATAAGCTATTCATTTTTCCTTCACTTTCTCTTGTACTTTCTTATTCCACCACCAAGATTCTTTACATAGTGGTCATGTCCCTTTGACTCACCGAGTACACTCTTAGCTACTATTTTCAACTTTGATACCATCTTATCCCATGTTATATTAGAGTCATCGTATATTTCCCCTAATGCTTATACTTCTACCTTCTCCTTAAATATATGTTACTTCCCATCCTTTAACTTCCACCACTTAATTTTAGGAATTGTATATATTTTCTTTCTATTGATATTATATTTGAGGCGCATATCCAACACTACTACCCTATGTTAGGTAGTTAAGCTTTCTCTAGGGATGACTTTGCAATCTTTACAAATCTTTCTATCCTTCTTCGTAACCATAAGTGTAAAATACCGGAAAATGGTAGAAAATAATAAGGGAAATTTCCGAAATTTTTGGAAATTTTTCGGAGCTCGTATGGACGAGTTAACGGGGATAAAAAAAATAGAGTCCGGAAAAGTTTGTTTAGGCTACCCATATAAGCGAGAAAATGTTTATTTTTATAAATTCCTTTTTCTTTATTTTCTTCTTCCTCGCCGTTTCTTCCTCCTCACCGCGCCCAACACCCATCTACCCTAACCGCTGCTCGCGGCAGTTCCTTCTCCTCTCGCGTGAGCCGGGACCAAAGAGAGGCCGGCGCTTCTCTTCTCCTTATTTCTTCCCCCCACGCCGCCGACTCCTTCCTGCCGACGCCGCCCTTCTCTTCTCCTCCGTCCCTGCCCAAGCGCCGGCGAGCACGAGCCACTGCCGGTCGAGTCGTTGCCTGTGCCCTAGTACCCTCTGCTGACCACCGTCCCGGCACCACTTCCTCTTCCTCTGCCCTAGTCTTACCGGCCGGTCTCACCAGGAGTCGGCAGACGCTCGGCTGCCCACAGACCTCGCTGAGTAGAACCCTACCCGACGGTTCACCATCGGCGACCTGCCCTTGCCGAGCCTAGTTGATCTGGCCGCAGTCACCATCGGCTGCCAATTGATCCTCTTCCATCTACTTCCCATGCCTTAGTTTCCTGGTGCTGGGCCTTTCTTCCTGCATCACAGCAACATCCGGAAGGCATCAAAGAGGAAGCTCGAGTTTGAATTTAGGTAAGATGTGTTTGGTTCTAGATTGGTAGGATTTGGTGGTATTTTCTATTTTTTGGAGTGTTAAGCATAGTGGTGTGACTTATTGATGTAGCTCTGACGAGGAGGTTAGCCATTCGTGGATAGCCGCTGCCACCAGATCCTTTGCTTCGGCTGTGGATCATCGGTTGAGGTTTCAGAGTTGGATTTAATTTAGGTAGGAATTGGTACATACATAATTGCTTATGTGTTTGAATTAGGTGATTGATTATGTAGATGATTAATCATGTGTAAATGGAATTAAGTTTGGATTCTATGTGTTGATAGATTCACTAGTCACTGCAACTTTCTCTATTTGTTTTTCAGCGGTAACTCTTGATTCGACAGCAACCTTTTTGTTTGTGGATCAACAGCAGTGACTTGGAGTTGAGGTAAGATATAGAGTTTTTGATCATGTTGTCGGTGATTGATGGATAGGTTAATAACTAATGTTAACCTAGGTATATGTATTGAATTGGAGATAAATTGAATTACTAGCTGGTTAGATTGATTAGGGTTTTACCCTAATTTAGCCTTAAGGATTTTATTTGGCTATGCATTTGAGTTGTAGCTAATTAAAAATGTATGTATATTGGTGACACAGGACCTTGACGCGAGACGGGCGTCTCGACATCGGATTGGTTCGATTCGATCTATATTGGAGGCGGGTACCTCTTGACTTATCTTTTATGATATTGTCAATTGGATATGCATAGTATTTTATAGCTACAAGCAATGATCATTTTTGTCTTTGGTATGTCACGGTTTGATACTCATAGCATATTCTGTTTTGTCGCTTGTTATGCATCCAGGTTTATACCTCGTGATTATTGCCATGAGTACCTTAATTCCTAGAGTAAGTGACATACCATGCTTTACTGAGTTTAGGACTAGATTCTGGATTTTTATTATCTGGCATGCGTACCTATATTTTTATATCATATCTGATTTGTGTACCTAGACCCTTTTGCTTTGATTCATGTATATTGTTGGTACATATTTTATGGAGGTGGATATGTTTAGGACCTAGGTTGTTATACCATAGATGACCTGTATACCTTAGATCTGTGGATTTGATTTACTGGTACTAGGGTACATATTTATATATATATGGATTTGGTTCAGGATATTGTCATGCTTAGTGTCATGCACCATTCACATGATTGCATGCTGCGTGATAAGCTGCTCCATTATTGTAGAGCATATCGCCAGTTTCATCACTGTTCGGTGCTCCGTTGGTCCGCTCATGGGTAGCGTGACGCAGCGTGGTAGCACGTCAGTTTTGCTCTGTTCGGTGCTCCGTTGGTCCACTCATGGGTAGTGTGACGCAGCGTGGTAGCATGTCAGGGATCCCTCCCCGTCATGGTGTACCGGGAGATAAGAGCATTATGCTCCCCCATTTATGATTTGGGGTAGGAGTATGTGTGTACTCCGACAGCATTCCGTCCACTCGGTCACTCATCAGGAGTAGTGACGTCAGAGTGCACGGTTGTCACAGCTCTACCCACTCAGTCTCACCATTGTGTGTGAGATGACTGACTGGCGTCAGGGGTGACCATGTCATTGGCATCATATGCATTTATTGCATTTATTTGCTTGTGTTTGCTGCACTTATATGCTGCATTTTGGTGGATGCTTTTGTTTGACATGCATACAAGAGGCATATTGTGTATCTGGTTTGACGACCCTTTTGTTCTGGATAGGAGTTCCTGATGAGTACAGCTTCCTCAGTTACCTTTCAGTTTTGCATATTTCCTATATATGATTAGGAAGCTGTATTTCATGTTTATTGCTGTTAGATATATCTTACTAGGCATGTCTATTGGTCTTCGCTGAGTTGTTGAACTCACCCCCGTGGACACTATCTTTTTCAGGTATCAGGTTGTTTATGATGTCGCTTGGAGTATCCTGTCTGCTGGTCCCCACGTCACCTCAGAAGATCTATCGGTTTCATTTATGTTTTGTTTGTTTTATGTGTCAGTGTGTTTAGTTTGTGCTCCGGTTTTGTTTCTAGAGTTTTGAAGTTGTTATGTGGTATTTTGTATTATTGTTGGTTGTGTAAGCCTAGCCGGCTAGCAGTTTTGTGTTTGGTTTGTATTTGGTTTCTGTCATTTTCCGTTGTGTTTTGGTTTTGGTACAGCCGAGTGGGCTGCTTTACATATAACTACGTGGTTGCGTTTTTATTGTATCAGTCGAGTAGGCTGTATCATATAATTGCGTGGTTGTGGGTATATTCCAGTCGCCTGTGGCTGATGTATATTGTGCATGTAGAAATGATTCAGATTGTCAGTCGTACAGGGGAGGTGCTGCCGAAATTTCTTCGGACAGGGATTCCCTCGGGGCGTGACAATAAGAAAGTCAATTTGTGATTTATTATTCCCACTTTTAAATGTGTCTAAGTGTTCTTCTCTTTTCTTAAAAAACGTATTAGCTAATATAAGGTCATATGCTATCGCAAAATCTAATATAGTTTTCTCTTCCTCATTCCTCGTTCCAAACCCATAACTCCCATGTACTCTCTCATATTCCTCATTTTTCACTCCGACATGCCCATTTAGATCACCTCATATTAAAATCATTTCATTTGGTGGAATATTTTGTAATATTTCATCTAAGTACTCCCAAAATCTTGATTTGGTAGCTTCATTTAATCCTACTTGTGGTGCATATACGCTAATTATGTTCATAGTTTCTTTCGCCACTATTATCTTAAGGGTTATAATTCTATCCCCTTTTCTAACTACTCCTACAACTTCATCCTTTAACAAATTATCTACAATAATACCCACTCCATTTCTTGTTTTACTCTTTCTAGTGTACCATAACTTAAAACCCGAGTTCTGTATCATCTTTGTCTTCTCACCTATCCATTTTATCTCTTGTATACATAAAATACTAATTTTTCTCTTAATCATCATATCTACTACCTCCATTGATTTACCAGTGAGAGTTCCTATGTTCCATGTTCCAAATCTTAGATTATTAGTTTTCCTATCATATTTGTTCTTATCTAACCTATGGTGTGAAAACTCTTGCCTATTTAACACTACACCCAAGTTCTCATGGAGATGTAGCGGTCCTTGCTGAGAAGTTACAGTCGGACCCTGTAACGCGAACTCTTGCATATTTATCACTACACCCGAGTTCTGGAGATGTAGCGGTCCTTGCCGAGACGTTACAGTCAGACCTTGCAACGCGTTCCTTCCGGAGAACAACCTAGCATTAGTACAATAGTTTAATAGATTCATTCATTGAATATTTGTCATAGTTTGACGCTGGCTGACAACCTAACACAACTCACCTCCTTTATTCGGGCTTAGGATCGACCATGACCGGTCATCATGGGCGGAGTTAATTAGATAGGAATTATAAAAAATAAAATTTATTTAAATTTTTTTTGACATGTTTGGAAGTTTATTGACGAGTGTTGGCATGGTATAATTGGCACCAATGCCTATCATGTTGTACGTAGGGGTGTTCATTTGGTTCGGCTCGGATTATTTGGATTATTCGGTTCGAGTTATTCGGATTTTATAATTTTCTAAATCCAACTAAGAACCAAACCGAATTAACTATAAATCAAACTGAATTACCCGAAACTAATTCGGGTTATTTAGTTCGGGGTACCAATTAACTCAATTTTCTTTTCATTTTAAAATTTTAATCTTCTTCAAATAAATAAACTCTAAATAATTTACATTTACAATTAAATAAGCTCCAAATTTCATAAAATAGTTTCATTCAATATAACAAAAAAACTTGCACATTCAAAAGATTCCAAAGATTATACTAAAAAAATTATAAAATATATATTAATTTCTTATTGGGGTTTCGGGCTGGTTATTCTAACAGAGAGCTAAATTCAAAACCAAACCATTAACCCAATTAATATTTTATGTCAATTCATTCAACCGACCCGAATTTCATTTAACCAAACCAAATAACCCAAATATTATTTGGATCGGGTGGATTAATGAATTGACCCGAATAATGAACACCCCTACCCGTAGCAAAGCATTCGATCAAGGAGATTGCCTATCTTCTTCTGGAAGAGTGGAGACTTGACGTAGGAAAGCTGACAGGCTCTGAGGCGATCGTTTTCGCCTGACCTATACTCCACAAGCTCTACCTTTACTTTGTCTGCAGCTGCAAGAGCCAGCGCATTCTCTTGCTTAAAGGTAGAAGCCTCCTCCTGGACTTTGAGAAGATCCACCTGGAGGGACTTGATGGTGGCCTGGTCAATGCCCCACTTAGCCTTCAAAGCCTTTTCCCGATCAACGCTGGCAGCCAGGTCTGCTCGGATGACTTCCAGGTCTTTTTGCAAGCCTTTGTTGGTCTCCCGAAGCGCTTGTAGATCTGCCGAGATAGTGGCCAGCTTTGCTTCTCTCCCCTCTAGCTCGATCGCCAACTGGCGACGACGCTGACCCTCTAAGTTCAATTTTGAATCACTGGTCTTCAGGGCCGCTTGTAGTTCCTTTATCTTTTCGGACGGCACCTGAGCCAGATTTCTAGCTGACCGAGCAGATTCCCCTACAGTGTGAAGATAATAATCCAGAGGATCATCCGCAGTCAGAGGGTCGAGCGGAGCGTGGGGAGTGAGGGGCAACTCCAATTCTTAAACCCGGGCCCTCAGTGACTCGTTCTCCTTTAGCAGCTCGGTGGTGAACTGGGTCAGGCTAAGGCTCGCAGAGCAGGCATGCCCCGCAAGAAAAGGGAAGTCATAAATAATGTCAGATAGTCAGGTCAGGAAAAGGAAGACTCACTGATATAATGTGTTGCGAAGCCAGATCCAACCCTCCCCACTAGGAGCCTCCCCAGAACTGTTCATTAGCTGACCTCCAGGAGGTGGTTAAGGCCCCATGAAGTTGAACTTTGCCGCAAAAAGGAGAAGGGCCACCTACAGGTGCTAAACCCCCTTGCCGAATCCTGCCTAAACACAAAGGGCAGGCTTCAAGAGGCCGTGAAATCATATTTTCTCTTGCTGGGCCATGCCCTAGTACTAGAAGATGAGGGGGAGGAGGCAACAAGAGTTGTGGAGGGGGTCGCAGAACTCCCGGGCTGGTCTCCGACAGAGAGGCCGACCTGCTCAGGAGCTAAGACCCAGACAGGCATGGGTGCAGGGACTTCTGCAATAGGAGAAAGCTCAGGGACAGGAGTTCTAGTAGTTTTGACCCGGACCTTTGGGACTTGGGAGGAAGACTTCCCTAGAGGAGGAAGCGAAGGGGAAGATTGGACTGCCGGAATGACTCTTTTACGTTTTCGCTGGAGGCGTAGGCGTTTATCTGGAGGTGGAGAAAGAAGCCGCTCCTCCGCGATGGGCTTCAGGGCTGCAGAGCTAGCTTCCGGGAGGACAGCTTCCAGAAGAAGTTGGTTGGAGGATTCTGTTGGCTCCGTCGCTGTGTCCTGTGAGGAAATAGTTGAGGGAACAGCGAGGCCTCTTGCAATTTCCTCGCCCATGGCCTTCAAAACATTGCTGGGCAGTCTGCTTGATTCACGCGAATAAACCCGGAACATAGCAGCCTCTGCAAAGCAAGAAGAAAATACCTCAGTTAACGACGACTAGCGGGAGGAAAAGCAACATCTTACCAAATGTCGCTCCTATAGATGCAGGAACTGGGCTGAGTCCAAAAAAGTGCAAAAAGTCTTCTCGTAATATTATAGACAAGAGAAGGCGGACACCCTTTATTTTCTCTGAAGATATATGGCAGACAGGTTGATGTTGGTGCTCTGGTAAGTCAAAAGGGGAGGGAAGGCTAGAACATCAGTTGGTCGGCCAGGATACCAACTCAGGCAGTCTAATGAAGAAGAAGCGGGACTTCCAACCCTTATTAGAAGAGGGCATATCAGGGAAGAACTTACATCTGACCCTGGATTGCACCATGAACACACCAGGCTCGGATCGTTTTAGAGAATAGAAGTGGTGGAAGAGTTGCGCAGTTGAAGTGTTAGTTAGAGCCCTAGAGCCAATCATATGATGATTGTTGTATGGACTCGTTGTATCATAATCCTATATATTTATAAAGGAATTTCTTTATGGTTATTATACTTACTTGTATTAGTGCCAAATAACTAAGTATAATAACGTCCTTGAGTAGAACGTTCTTATCTATATCAATCAATTGGTTGAATTAATAGTGAGATGATATAGAGAACACTATTCTTAATCATTCCTAGTTAAGTATTAACATTCAGAGACAATGTTAATGCGATGAGACTAGCATGTAGGTCAACTCGATGACTTGATCTCACAAGTCATGGATATAGAGATATCAAGTTGACACATGGGTATGCATTGGAGAATGTATACTAAATAATCCGCCATTAGAAAGTATCATGGATCGTTATATGAGTGTCATATACTTTCTTATGTGACTATTAGTATGACTATCAGTCCTTGGACCTGAAGTCACCATGGTTCCCTGCATAAGGAGTTGCATACTTTGGCTTCGTCAAACGTCACCCGTAACTGGGTGGACTATAAAGGCGATTACTGGGTATGTAATAAATTATGCGGAGGGATGTGAGTGATGTAGATGGGATCTATCCCTCCTATATGACGGGAGTGACATCATGATTCTTAATAGAGTGAGACCACTAAGTGCATTGTCATGCCCAAATGAGTCAATATGAGATATTGAGCTCATTTGATTAGAGTGAGTCTACTTGGGGTTCAAGACATAGATTAATTAGAGGATGACACGGTCTATGCCTCAATTGATCAATCTAGATGTCAAAGATAGAAGGACATTGTCACATATTGTGAGAGTCACAATTAGTAGTCACAATGATGATGTTGGATCTCAACATTCTTGTAACTTGGTAGTAATGATGTGTTGCTAGATACCGCTCATTACTTATGTTTCTAAATGGGTTTAGGAGCATTGCCAACGTTACAAGAACCTATAGGGTCACACACAAAGGACAATTAGATGGAAATTAGGTTCATATGATGAACTAAGAGGATTAGGTTCATATGATGAACCAAATTGGATTAAGTGTAATCCAAATTAGATTAATTGAGTAAGACTCGATTAAGTTAGACTTGAGTTAGACTCAAGTGAGGCTAGACTTGAGTTAGACTCAAGTGAGGCTTAATGATGATATTCATTGAATTTTGAATTCAATGATAAATAGTGACATTCATTGAATTATGAATTCAATTTGAATATTAGATTAAAATTTTGATTCAAATTATAAAGAGAAGAGGAGTTTCAAAATTGTCATTTAATGATCAATGAATATTCATTAAATACTCATTAAGACTCATTGATGAGACTCATTAATGGAGTTAATGAGTATTAAGTATTTTCATTAGATGAAAATACTTAAGCCATTTTACTCTTATTTTTCATGATGAACGGATCATCATTATTCTTCCTCTCTTCTAGCTCTCTCTCCCTCTCCTCCATTGCCGAGTCACCCAAGAGTGCTAGCACATTCTAAGTGGTTCTTCTTCACCTATTGTTCGTGTGGATACGTATAGAGAAGTGTATGTTTGACACTCTCGAGATCCGACAATCTTTTGGACGAGCGGGATATATAAGCGAAGGGCTTCGCAACAAGGGTAACACTTTTTATTCATGTAGATCTAAGGTAGATCTAGGTTAGAAACTTGTACATGATATATTTTTATATATCTTCGCACGGATCTGTGGCAAGACTTTGAGGTTTCCACAACACAAAAAATGATTTTTGTGACTCGAAAGTCCTAACACTTCTGATTGTCTGATCTTATCAGATCCCACCTTTATATACCGTATCATAACCAGCAATAACTCTCATTATGACATCCCTTCTGCAACAGTCGTCAACCTCTATTGGTACACATCTTCTCATAACAGCCCCAACATTCGTCCCTCCATAACAACTAACGTTCATCATTATTAGTCGCCTTCGTTACCTATCCTCCTTAAAATGTCTCATCTTTAGATTAAGCCCTCGCCCACAAATATTCTTGAACTCTCCCTCAAGCCTGAAACCCAAATGTTGAACACCAAACGATCCAAGTTCTTGCACACTCAGCTTAATCCCGAGAGCTAAGCACCATACGACGCTAAGCTCTCATGTATCCGAGACCGAGTGTCGAACACCATATATACTCCTCTCTTTCTGGGTCCGACTTGTCCGAACCCATCCTTCGGCTCGAGTGACGTATTCTAACCTCTCAGACTTGCCCACTCCTCAATTGTGGATTAGTAATGACAGTGCCCGGAGAAATAGGTGATTGTATCCATGACAACGTAACAACAATATAAGGAAGGCAACTAACTTCTGCTTCCTTAAAGTTGAAATCCTGGTGAGCTTTTCTTCTACTTCCCATTCAAAGTTTTGGACAATAATGCTCCACCAATTCGATAAAAAAATTGAAAGATAGATATACATAGAACAATTCTGCCTTCTAAACAGTCATCGTTCTTTGTTTTTTTTTTGTTTTGTTTTTCAAAATTCAGATTAAGCAAAATCTCAAGGGAACAAAAAATACAAAGCTATGCCACCATTTACATTTTAAAAAGAAAAAAAAAAAGATGCAACTTATAATGCATATAAAGTAGCACACCTCAATCCCAATCCAATGCCATCGCCACATTAATTAATTATGCCTCACTCGATCTCGGTTAATTCTTCTCCCTCAACTCTTGCCATGCATATCTATATATATATATCACTGCACAGAGCGGCCATCGTCGTACTCCTTCAGCTCCTCGATCTTAGCGAGCGCCTCCCCGAGCTCGCACCTCCTCTCCGCGTCCGCTTCGGAGCAGGCCAAACCGACGCGCAGCAGCTTAAGCATCTCCTCCTCGCCGCCCTCCGTCCCTTTCATGTTCGCGTCGAACACGCAAGTCGTCTTCTCCTCCTTCACCACCGAGTTGACCCAGCTAGCCAAGTCGGTGCCCACGCGGCCTTGCTTCAGGTAGTTGGCCGGGAACTTGCCGGTGAGGATCTCAAGGATGAGGATGCCGAAGCTCCAGACGTCAGACTTCTTGGAGGGCTTGCCGCCGCCGGTGCACTCGGGGGACTTGAAAGCCACCATGATCTGGGAGGCGTGCGACTTGTTCATGACCGGGACGAGGGCGTAGTCGGAGAGGATGGGATCGAAGGAGTAGGTGAGGAGCACGTTGGAGGACTTGAGATGGCCGTGGGGGACGATCAGCACGGGCAGCTCCTCGTGGAGGTAGGCCAGCGCGCGGCCCACGCCCTTGACGATCTTCAACCTGCTCGGCCAATCCAGTGGAGGAACAGTCGATCCTTGGCTCCCTGAACGAGATTTTCGTAAAAAATTTTAACAAAAGAAAAAACAGAGAAAACGTTGTGATTTGTATATGAACATCTACCATGGAGAAGGTGAGCTAAGCTGCCATTGAAGACGTAATCTGTGACCAACAGCTTCTCCTCTCTTCTGTAGTAATAAGCCACAAGGGGAAGGAGATTGGGGTGGGAGAGCCTCCCGAGTCTCCTCATGTGCTCGTAGAAGTCCTCCCTTCCGGCTCCGTTCATCTCTTTGAATCTCTTCACCACGACTGCAGGGCCATCGGAGAGGATGGCCTTGTAGGAGGATCCAAAGCTGCCACTGCCGAGTACCTCGGCGGATGCTTTCAGTAGGTCTTGGATGTTGAACTTGACTCTGTCTTCCTTGACGAATGTCAGCCTTCCCTGTTCTTCCTTTGGGACTTTCTTCCCGCTACCACCGCCTGCGTGAACCGGACGCTGGTCGGCTCTGTTGACCTGCCGATGAATCAGTTTGAATCGAATCGAATCGAATCAGACAGTAATTATCTAAATAACTAAACATTTAGAAACGTTGAATGAAAATAAATCGACTTGATAGAATTATAGAAACTGAGGAAAGTATCTTTTGCTATTGATTACTGATAAACCTCGATTGATTTGAGATTATTATCCATTATTGTTATTACGACTAATAATAACATCGGTATGGAAATTGTTACCTGAACAGGCTCGGTCTTGACGGGTTGGGTGGTCGGCAGCGTTGCCGATTCCTTGGGCTGCTTCCGGCGCCGGCAAAAGATGAAGAACAATCCAATTGCGACCAATAAGATTGCGATGCAAATGAGAATGATTCCCACGATAAAAACGGGCGACAACCTCCTCGGAGACCCGCATTCATAACTCAGAGGCGCACCGCACAGATCGTCATTCCCTGCCAACGCCCAAAAAGAAACAAACACAGATGCCAAAATTTTCAGATCATGATCCACGATTTATATTTGTATTTTTCTCATTTATTTAAATCAAAATTTTTGATTCGATTATGTTTGATTAATTCTCGATGTAATTTAGTTTAATGTCGAGCGAATAGCCCTGATTAATTAGTCAGTCTCACCGGCAAACCAGCCAGGGTTCATTTTCTTAAAGCGCCTCGGGATTGGTCCCTCGAGATTGTTATTCGATAGGTTAACCAGCCACAGCCCGGACTGCCGGAAGTTGGGGATCCGGCCGTCGAACTGGTTGTTGTCGAGCCGTATCTCCAGGAGCCGCGGCGCGTGCTCCAGTGAGCTCGGGATCGGCCCGGAGAATTGGTTCCGCGAGAGGTGCACCTTCTTGAGCCACTGCATGCCTACGAATAAGCCGCCCGGCACCTCGCCGGAAAATCTGTTCATTGAGAGGTAGATGGAGCGCAGGCCGGGGAACTTGGAAAGGTCCGGGATGGCGCCCTCGAAGCTGTTGTTCTTGAAGCTGATGGTGCGGAGCACGGGGAGGCCCGTGAGGGCGTCGGTGTTGAGCGTTCCGGCGAGGCTCATGTTTTCGAGCTGGACGCCGCGGACGTTGCCGTCGAGGTTGCAGAGGACGCCGGACCAGAGGGTGACGTTAGCGCGGCATGGGGAGGAGCCCGGGATCCAGTTTTTGAGGGCTGCGTCGACGCCGGAGGCGGAGGAGGAGAGAGCCTCCTTGAATTGGAGGAGGACGTCACCTGCGTCGGCGGCCGCGGAGGCAAGGGAGTTCTGCCGTGGGGCGGCGAAGGTGAGGAGGAGGAGGGGAAGGAGGAGCGTCCATGGCGTGGCCATGGCGCCGGCGGTGGAGCTAGCGTAGGTGCGGCGGGGGCGAGCAATGCGAGACGTCGACGGTGGCGAAGTGGGGGGTGGCGGGGGAGGGGTTGGATTTAGATGGCATGGCGAAGAGCAAGGTCGAGGAATGCCTAATAATAGTTTATTTATTTATTTGTTATTAATTTAATTTAATTTTGGAAAAGAATAACGATGAGTGAGAGTTTGATGGTCGATGAGAGGAAATAATGTTTAGGGTAGGTACGAAGTTAAGTCCACTTGGCACATTCTAACAACAAGAGGAATAAAAAAATCATTAATCGAAAAAAAATAGATACAAAATAGTGTTTCATTTTTCCTAAACACGATGAAATGATCATCGTTTTAAAATATAAAATTTTCGATCCGATAAAATATTTGCTACTATTTCTTGAAATTTCATTTGATTGATCGTGTATGCAACACGTTAGATGCGCGTGTTATTTTAATAGAAATGACAAGTTCTCTTTTAAATGGTGGTCTTCACGTAGTGGACAGGAGAGCATAACGTAGTCTGTCTATAATTTATGCGAATTGATATCCAAACAACTGTTATTTTCAACAAATTAAATCATCAATCAGTTTCTCTCATATATATATATATACAAAAGTTTTATAGGATAAGCGTGTGCAGAGTTGATAGCTCTAAAGTATGAAAAATACATAAATATAAAAATTGTAAAATTTACAATGATCTTCTAGATCTTGGTCTTCGCTTTTCGTACAAAACGAAAAAACTCCTAGTGATGCTCGGAGAAGATATCGAAGAATAATTTGTTGTCGAAAGAACGATCATGAACAAATCGAAAAGTTCTTCAAGATTCCATGAGCCAAATCCCAAACCTCAGATGTTCTTCTCTGCAAGACACAATCTCGACAGAATTTTGACAGCACTTCTGTTGTGCTTCGATCTCAACTGTGTATACAACACAGCAACCTTTTCCTGATGCATGCGCCTCTGTTTCTCCTCTTGCACCAATTGCCTTGGACGCTCTTTTATAGAGGAAGATGACTCTTCCTCTACCTCCATTAATGGAGGAAGGTGAAAGGGTTGGAAGATGAAGGGGAAGAGGTACCCTTTCACCTTCTTAACACCAACATGCAGAATATCAAACTTATATATATACACGCATACGTGGCGTTGCCAGCTTGATTTCGTTACAAAAAATTATTCTTTTTATTCTTTCACCCCTTCCGCCTTCTATTCAAAACAGCGGCGTAGGAATTTGGCCAAATCAATATTTCCCTCGCTCTATCTCTCTCTCTCTCATTTTTCTGCCACTGTCGTCTGTCGGACCTCGCGCTCCTGCCGAGAAAGCAAAGCAAAGGCGTTGCAAGCTAAATCCACATTTCCACTCCACTCCTCTCCTCTCTATTCTCCATCATAAAATTTTCCACTCCACTGTCTCTTGTTCAGCTTTGTAGAATAAATTTTAGCCCTAGCTGTTTTCTTACCAGTTTTTTCTTATGTAATTTGTAGGTAGCTTGTCAAACATCAATTCCCACATTTCATAACTAATGGTAATTTGTTTCATTTTAAGTTGTATAATAGAAAGAAGGAAGGATTTATGCTACAACAACAATCAAGAAGACTAACGCCTACTACAAACGCCTTTGCTTTGCTGCTACACATTGTAGCAGCTACTCCGACAGTTAACTGCTACACCTTGTAGTAGCTAACTATCCTAGTAGTTGCTACAATGTTGTAGCAGCTAACTGTCTAAATCATTTCATTTTAAGTTATAATTCCCTCTATTCCTATTATGTACGGTTTATACGTGATTCTCTTTATTAGACATCCCGGGTGTTAAACTCATAAACTGGTAATTAATTTCACAGCTTGCGTTGTCGCAGCTACTTGAAATCTTAGCTGCTACAATGTTGTAGCAGCTAATTAGACGGTTGGTTGCTACAACGTTGTAGCAGCTACTTGGAATGTTACTCAGTTAGCTGCTACAATATTGTAGCAACTACTTAGAATGACAGCTTGGCTGCTACAACGTTGTAGCAGATAATTCGACAGTTAGTTGCTATAATATTATAGCAAATACTTGGAATGATAGGTTAGCTGTTACAACGTTGTAGTAGCTATTTAGAATGATGGCTGCTATAATGGAAAGTTGTAACTACTTCGTCACCCTAAACTGCTACAATGTTGTAGTAGCTAATTTGACGGTTAACTGCTACAACATTGTAGTAGCTACTTCCATAATGTGGGTGTTACAAAGTTGTATCAGCTACCTCGACACTCGAAACCACCTTTTCTTAATATTTATTTGTTATAAAATTTATAGAAAACTTGCCAAATATCATTTTCCACAAATCATTTGATGGTAATTTCAAGGTATCTACTTAGATGACACTATATTAAGTAGGTAGTAGACATGTATAGGGTTTAGGGTTTTAATTTTTTATGATTTAAGTTGTAACTGCTACAACATGTATCAACTTTCAATCGGGTAGCTGCAAGCAACACCTTGTCCTAGCTATCTTACAATAGCTGCTACACAATGTAGCAGCTACCCTATAATAGTTGTTCTATGTTATAGCAGCTACCCTACAATAGTTGTTACACGTTGTAGCAGCTACTTTGACACTCCAAACAATTTTTCTTACCAATTTTTTTTATATAGTTTGCTGGAAACTTGGCCAACATCATTTCCCATAGACCATTCGATGGTAAGTTTTTTCAATATAAGTTGTAAATCCCTCTAATCTTAATAGCTATTATCATGCATGGGTAGACAAAGTGAAAATATATTGTGTAATTAAATTTTTACCCTCATCGACCAAAGTTTTAACCCCTAAACTGTCATGCCCCGGGGGAGTCCCTGTCCGAAGAAAATTTCGGCAGCACCTCCCCTGTACGGGTGACAATCTGAAACATTTATACAAAGCCCTCAGGGCCACATATACCTCGGCCAACACGGCCGAAACAATAACAGTAATAAAAATATAACACAAAGTCATCCACGCAGTTTATATCATCAGTCCACTCGGCTGGAACAAAATCCAAAACACAGCAGAAAAACGATAGAAAACCAAAATATATGACATGCTAGCCGGCTAGGCTTACACCACACCACAAAACACCACTCCGGAAACAAAATCGAAACACAAGCTAGATACACAAAAACCAAAGTACAAATGGACAACAGCGAAGACAGATCTTCTGAGGTGACATGGTACCAACAGGCAGGATACTCCAAGCGACACCATAAACAACCTGGTACCTGAAAAAGATAGTGTCCACGGGGTGAGTTCAACAACTCAGCGAATACCAATAGACGTAGAGATATAATATCTAGCACTAATCATGCGTACAGTCTCCTGATATAAGAAGGATAAAATGCAACTGTAGTACACAGGAGAAAACTGTACTAACCAGGACCTGGTACAAGGATAAACATTCTGAGAGGTATAGAAATCCTGTATGCATGTCAAGCATGACAATTCAGCCAAAATGCGACAAATAAATGCAGCAAACACAATCAAAAGAAATAAATGCATCAATGCGTATGATTCCAATGATGTGTCCTGGTCATCCCTACTCTCCAGTCAGCCGTCTCACACATGATGATGAGACCAAGTGGGTAGGGCTGTGACAACCGTGCACTCTGACGTCACTGCTCCTGATGAGTGACCGAGTGGACGGGATGCTGTCGGAGTACACCTATCCTCCTACCCCAAATCATAAATGGGGGAGCTCAATGCTCTCATCTCCCGATACACGATGACGGGGAGGGATCCCTGTCCTGCTACAACGCTGCGTCACACTAACCCATGAGTGGACCAACGGAGCCCTTGACAGAGCACCTGCTGCAACACACCCTGCCTGAATATACCACTAACTCATGAGTGGTCGTGTAAGCAGATATATGTAACTGGCGATGTGCTCAACAATAATGGAGCCGACAATCGCATAACATGCAATTATGCGAATGGTGCATGGCACTAAGCATGGCAATATCCTGTACCAAATCCATATATATAAAATGTGTACCCTAGAATAACTTGACCAAATCAACGGTCTAGGTACACCGATCAGATAAGGAATCAAAAACCCTAGATCCTAAACATATGCACCTCCATAAAATATGTACCATCAATATACATGGATCAAAGCAAAAGGTCTAGGTACACAGATCAGATATGATAGAAAAACATAGGTATCAGATAATCTAGATACACATGCCAGAAAATAAAATCCAGAACCTAGTCCTAACCTCAGTAAGGTATGGTATGTCACTTACTCTAGGAACTAAGGTACTCATGGCAATAATCACGAAACGTAAACATGGATACATAACAAACACCCAACAGAACATGCTATGGGTAACAAACAGTGACATACCAAAGGCAAACATGAGTATTGCTTGTAGCTATAAAATACTATGCATATCCAATTGACAATATCATAAAAGATAAGTCAAGAGGTACCCGCCTTCCGATAAGAGGAATCGTGTCCGAAATAGATCTCTCGTCGAGACACCGTCTCGAATAAATGTCCTGTAATACCAAACATATAATTTTAGCTAATTCCAATATGTATCCAGTAGCTAAATCAAATTCCTATTAAACCAAGAACCCTAATCCACATCAACATAAACCTAATTCACACTTAACTAATTTGTATCAAATTTCCCCTACACCTTACCTCAATACCTAGCCACTGTTGACACTGGAACAAGAGGATTATTGTTGTCGGAACCAAGATCAACCCCACAGCAAGTCCTACTGTCGTTCCAAACCAAATAACCCATATCAGAAGTAAGATATGTCAACAAAGCTTGTATCAAAGAACTCGTTACCCAGTTGGATTCCTTCTTCTGTGGTAATAGCACACTGTTGCAAATGGTGATCGGCTGGAGACAATAACTACGGCGTCGATCTCATGGCCAACGGCTGGATCCAGTGATGGGAGCGCGATCAGGCGGAACCGGTATGATCAAACTGTGAAGAAGATCGTGAGGAAGAGGAATCAGTATCCTCACTCCGAAGTGGGCGGCGGATCAGGGCTAGGGCACAGGAGAACAGAAATCTCCGGAGATGGTCGGCTCTACTTCATGCGGCGACGGCCATGAATCAGGAACTAGGGCTCGGGTGGAGAAGGTCGGCGCTGTCCCATTCGACGGCGGCGCTAGGGCACAGGCGACTGGTGCTGGACCTGGTGGCCGGCGCTCGGCCTCGTCTCGTCGCTGCAACAGAACTCGAGAGAAGGCGACGGTGTGCAACGGTGAAGAGGTTAGGGCAGAGGTGCCCGATTAGTGATCCAGGGCATGGCTTGGAGGTGGCTTCCGGCCGAGAGGGGTGACGGCGTGTCCCGATCTCAGTGGTGGAGACAGGGAAAAAGAAAGGAAGAGGGGGAGAGGAGATGCTCAGCCGCCGGCTCTCTGTTCCCTGGCGTCGTCGGCGTCGGCAGAGAAGAGGGAGGCAGCTGCGATTTGCGGTGCCGGTTAGGGCACGATACGGGAAAATTCGGCGGAGAAGGGAGACTCGGGCTTCTGTGTCGCGGGGAAAAATCAGGAGGAGAAAGAAAATAAAGAGAAGAAGAAAAAGGAAAAGTAATAAAACTTTTACTCGCTTAAATGGGATAGCCTAAACAGGCTTTCCCAGGGCCCAATTGTATCCCCGTAAACTCATTCATACGATTTTCGAAAAATTTCCGAAAAATATCTAAAAATTCTGGAAAATTCCCTTATTATTATTCGCCATTTTTCGGTATTTTACATTCTCCCCCACTAATAAAAAATTTGGTCCCCAAATTTTGTTATCTACCATCAGCAAATACTAACATCAGGTAAAGAGTATAAATGCTGAACGGTAAATTAAATCACATACCCCAAGTGAAAAGTTGGGGGTATCGAGCTCGGATAGTATCCTCGAGCTCCCAAGTAGCCTTCTCATCCGAATGATGCTGTCATCCGACTTTAACCAGCCAGATAGTCTTGGTCCGCAACTGACGCTCTTTCCGGTCTAGAATCCGTACCGGAATCTCCTTATAAGTGACGTCAGGCTGAACGGAAACTGAGATATCTGTCAACACATGTGCTGGGTCAGGTATGTATCTCCTCGGCATAGATACGTGGAATACGTCGTGTACGCCTGCCAGGGACGGTGGTAGTGCCAGCCGGTAAGCTACCACTCTAATCCTTTCCGAGATCTGGAAAGGTCCAATGTATCGCGGAGCTAGCTTACCTCTGAGGCCAAATCTCTTCACCCCTTTAATGGTGAGACTCGCAAAAATACATGGTCGCCAATAGAGAACTCTAGGGGTCTGCGTCTCCGACCAGCATAACACTTCTGGCGGTTCTGCGCCTCTGATATCCTCCGTCTGATAGTACGGACCAACTCTGCCTCATGCTAAGCTCTATAAGGTCCCAACCATTGGGCCTCCCCAACCTCATCCCAGAGGGTGGGTGTCTGACAAGACCTACCATACAACGCTTCAAACGATTCCATCCTGATAGCTGAAAGAAAGCTATTGTTGTAGGCGAACTCTACCAATGGCAAATAGTCATCCCAACTGCCTCCAAAATCCAATACATATCACCTCAGCATGTCCTCTAAAGTCTGAATGATCCGCTCTGACTGTCCATCTGTCTGCGGATGGAAACTGTACTAAATCAGAGCTGAGTGCCCAAGGCCTGCCGCAGACTCTGCCAGAAATGAGACGTGAACCGAGGGTCTCTATCCGAAATAATACTCAATGGGCCACCACGCTTCCGCTGCGCAACTCTGATGATTTCTTGGCAATACTGCTCTGCCAATCGATCCAGGAAACAAATCTTCCAGATCATTAAGAAATACGCGAATTTGGTTAATCAATCAACGATTACCCAAATCGCGTCATGACCTCGTCGTGTCCTAGGCAAATCCACCTTAAAGTCCATGGTAATGTGTTCCCATCTCCACTCAGGAATAGGAATCCGCTGAAATAATCTGGCAGGTATCTGGTGCTCAGCCTTCGCCTGCTGACAAACAAGACATCTAGCTACAAAATCCGCGATGTCTTCCTTCATGTCGTTCCACCAATAGAAACACCTCAAATCTTGGTGCATACGGTACCGCCTGGGTGGACAGCAAATCATGAGCGATGAGCCTCCGGAAGTAACTCCTATAAGACCGGATGAGACTGAAGTACGCATAATCTGCCTCGGAAGTGTATAACACCCTCCTCGTCTCGTGTGAACTCGGTCTGCTGCCCGGAAGCTATCTGGCTGCAAATAAACTGCAAATACTGATCAGCAGCCTAGGGCTCTCGGATCCTCGTCCTGATTGACAACTGAGCAACCATGGTAACCAGAGTACCCTGCTCTGTCTGTCCTTATCCCTCAAGGCCCAACTCGGAGAAACCTTGAATCAAGTCTGTGACCACAACTCGGTGGCAAGCTAAAGTCCCTCTGGACTTCCTACTAAGTGCATCGACAACCACATTAGCTCTCCCTGGGTGATGGCTAATGGTACAATCAAAATCCTTCAGGAACTCCATCCATCTCCTTTGTCGGAGATTAGGTTCCTTCTAAGTAAAACAGATATTTGAGACTCTTATGATCAGTGAGAATCTCAAATGTAATGTCATATTAATAATGTCGCTAAATCTTCATGGCAAAAATAATGGCGACTAGCTCCAGATCATGTACAGGGTAGTTCTTCTCATGCTCCTTCAACCGACGAGAAGCATAGGAGACTACTCTATCGTGCTGCATTAGAACAGCGCTCAAACCCTGAATAGATGCGTCGGTGTAGAGGACATATCCGTCCTCTCCAGAAGGTAAAACCAAAACTGAAGCCGACACTAATCTCCGCTTCAGCTCCTAGAAGCTGGTCTCGTAGTCATCGGACCACGTGAACTTCACGCCTTTCCTGGTCAGGCGTATCAGTGACATAGCTATCCGAGAGAAACCCTCAACGTATCTCCGGAAATATCGAGCCAAACAAAGGAAGTTGCGAGCCTCCTCTATAGACTTCGTCTACTCCCAACGGTAACAACCTCTATCTCCTGTGGAACCACGGTATACTCCTACTGGTGACCGTGTGTCTCATACATCTCACAGAAGACAACCAAAATATGCACTACTGATCTTTATATATAGATGTTCTCATCGAAACATCTCCAGAACTATGCAAAATGGTGTGCGTGACTCACCGCGGATCCGAAATAGATCACAACATCGTCAACAAAGACAATGGACACCGATCCAAACATCCTGGGAATACTAAAATCATCAAGTCTCTGAAAACATCTAAGGCTTCCCAAGCCCTAATGGTAAAATCAAGACACAAAATGTCCGTATCACAGACATTCCTAACCATAAGATCTCTGATAAT
Organism: Zingiber officinale; assembly: GCF_018446385.1. Lineage (NCBI taxonomy): Eukaryota > Viridiplantae > Streptophyta > Magnoliopsida > Zingiberales > Zingiberaceae > Zingiber > Zingiber officinale. The sequence goes on from NC_055997.1 coordinate 101,675,667, forward strand.
AAGTCGGAAATCTAATCACCAACAACATAAATCACCAAGAAATAGATCCTCTAGTGTGAGAGCAACTCTCCATCACACGAAATACCACATATGTGGGAGCAACGCTCTACCACAAGAAATCCTCAATATGTAGGAGCTACGCTCCACCACAAATAATCCGAAATATGTATCTGTAATAAATATGGGAGCAATGCTCCGCTACAAGCAATCCACAATATGTGGGAGCTACGCTCCACCACAAATAACCCAAAATATATGGGAGCAACGCTCCACCATAAACCAACAATAATATGTGGGAGCTACGCTCCACCACAAATGATCCATTAGTGCTCAGGACACCTAACTATCTAGCTAGAGACTGCATGAGGTCACTCTATCACAGATCACTGTGGGCAGCCAAGGGTATAACACCCTAATAAGCAAATCAAATCCATCGTCAACTGTATCATCATCCTAGTGGGTCGGCCACCCACTAATAGGAGAATTAATTGACAGGGTAATACAACCAATAACATAATATAGACACTCCCATTCTACATTCAACATAGGTAGAATCATCATGATTCTACCAATCATACACCTGGCACACGTGCACACACAACATATGTATAATCGACATAATCCTCCAACTAGTACACAACAAACATACTCACAACATAGGTATAAATCATCGTGATACCTCCAACAATGCATACTAACCCGTGTGCAAAAATCAATGAAGGTATAATCGACAATACACCTCCAATAATACTTACAACACATACCAAATATGTATAATCACTAAATATTTCCAATAAAGCCTAATAGGACACAAGTGTACCCATATATCATATATATTCCACAAGATACCTCGAATCTTACACCGAACACATCTGCACATATCACAACTCAGATTAAATCGACAAAATACCTCCAATAAACCAATCAGACACATACGTCTAACCACTCAGGTATAATCTACTAGAAACCCACAACCATCATCTGGACAAATATACACCCACTACATGCAATTTAACCGTCTATCATAGAACTCCTACATCACATAATAATCAAGTGTATAAACTACATAGGTATGTAAAATCAACATATTTAATCCAGTCTACCACACCAACCCTATGCTACCTACTCTCATGGTTTAGGGGTATAACTAAATAAAATCAAACATAAAGATTATACAGGAAAACACAATCATAGACAATCCAACTAGGTACATACAGTCTAAAACTAAAGTACCCATGGAATAGGATACATCGATCCTCTATAGACTGACCAAGTCGACAATGGTATACCACAAATTCAGTCTCTCCCCACTTCAGTACAAGCCATGTACTCTATGTGCTCAAGATATCCACTAAGCACGAATAATCAAAAGATTCGAACCTCTAAAAATAGAGTATGACTATCCTCTACTGATCAAACCAACAAAACTAAATCAGTCATCTACTAACTAATCAAGAATACCTTAATCCTCCACAAGCAACTAAGGTATATCAATATACGATTACCCAAATCAACAAGTGTAAATCAATATTTACTGATGAAATTAACTAAGATAACAAGGTATACTACTGGCTAGGTCAACATAAATAGGTAGATACTATCCACTACACAGCTAATAATAGCAGAGGCAGGAATGTGTCTCCATCTCCTACTAGTAGTACTAGAAGCTAAAAACTTCTGGTGTATGATATGAAAAATCACCAGAAACTGTAACCCGGGGGAGTCCCTGTCTGAAGAAATTTCGGCAGCACCTCCCCTATACGGGTGACAATCTGAAAAATTTATACAAAGCCCTCAGGGCCACATATATCTCGGCCAACACGACCGGAACAATAACAATAATAAAAATATAACACAAAGTCATCCACGCAGTTTATATCATCAGCCCACTCGGCTGGAACAAAATCCAAAACACAACAGAAAAATGATAGAAAACCAAAATATATGACATGCTAGCTGGCTAGGCTTACACTACACCACAAAACACCACTCCGGAAATAAAACTGAAACACAAGCTAGATACACAAATACCAAAGTACAAATGGACAATAGCGAAGACAGATCTTCTGAGGTGACATGGGACCAGCAGGCAGGATACTCCAAGCGACACCATAAACAACCTGGTACCTGAAAAAGATAGTGTCCACGGGGGTGAGTTCAACAACTCAGCGAATACCAATAGACATGCCTAGTAAGATATATCTAACAGCAATAAACATGGAATAAAACTTCCTAATCATATATAGGAAAAATGGAAGACTGAAAGGTAACTGAGGAAGCTGTACTCACCAGGAAATCCTATCCAGAACCAAAAGGTCATCAAACCGAAGTGTCATAAATCCTGTACTCATGTCAAACAGATGCATCCAACCAAATACAGCAAATAAATGCAGCAAGCACAAGCAATAAATGCATCAATGCTTATGATGCCAATGACATGTCCTGGTCACCCCTACTCTCCAGTCAGCCGTCTCACACATGTGATGAGACCGAGTGGGTAGGACTGTGACAACCGTGCACTCTGACGTCACTGCTCCTGATGAGTGACCGAGTGGACGGGATGCTGTCGGAGTACACCTATCCTCCTACCCCAAATCATAAATGGGGGAGCTCAATGCTCTCATCTCCCGATACACGATGACGGGGAGGGATCCCTGTCCTGCTACAACGCTGCATCACACTAACCCATGAGTGGACCAACGGAGCCCTTGACAGAGCACCTGCTGCAACACACCCTGCCTGAATATACCACTAACCTATGAGTGGTCGTGTGTGCAGATATATGTAACTGGCGATGTGCTCAACAATAATGGAGCCGACAATCGCACAGCATGCAATCATGCGAATGGTGCATGGCACTAAGCATGGCAATATCCTGTACCAAATCCATATATATAAAATGTGTACCCTAGAATAACTTGACCAAATCAACGGTCTAGGTACACCGGTCAGATAAGGAATCAAAAACCCTAGATCCTGAACATATGCACCTCCATAAAATATGTACCATCAATATACATGGATCAAAGCAAAAGGTCTAGGTACACAGATCAGATATGATAGAAAAACATAGGTATCAGATAATCTTGATACACATGCCAGAAAATAAAATCCAGAACCTAGTCCTAACCTCAGTAAGGTATGGTATGTCACTTACTATAGGAACTAAGGTACTCATGGCAATAATCACGAAACGTAAACATGGATACATAACAAACACCCAACAGAACATGCTATGGGTAATAAACAGTGACATACCAAAGGCAAACATGATTATTGCTTGTAGCTATAAAATACTATTTATATCCAATTGGCAATATCATAAAAGATAAGTCAAGAGGTACCCACCTTCCGATAAGAGGAATCGTGTCCAAAATAGATCTCTCGTCGAGACACCGTCTCGAATAAATGTCCTGTAATACCAAATATATAATTTTAGCTAATTCCAATATGTATCCAGTAGCTAAATCAAATTCCTATTAAACCAAGAACCCTAATCCACATCAACATAAACCTAATTCACACTTAACTAATTTGTATCAAATTTCCCCTACACCTTACCTCAATACCTAGCCACTGTTGACACTGGAACAAGAGGATTATTGTTGTCGGAACCAAGATCAACCCCACAGCAAGTCCTACTGTCGTTCCAAACCAAATAACCCATATCAGAAGTAAGATATGTCAACAAAGCTTGTATCAAAGAACTCGTTACCCAGTTGGCTTCCTTCTTCTGTGGTAATAGCACACTGTTGCAAATGGTGATCGGCTGGAGACAACAACTACGACGTCGATCTCATGGCCAACGGCTGGATCCAGTGATGGGAGCGCGATCAGGCGGCACCGGTGTGATCAAACTGTGAAGAAGATCGTGAGGAAGAGGAATCAGTATCCTCACTCCGAAGTGGGCGGCGGATCAGGGCTAGGGCACAAGAGAACAGAAATCTCCGGAGATGGTCGGCTCTACGTCGTGCGGCGATGACCATGAATCAGGAACTAGGGCTCGAGTGGAGAAGGTCGGCGCTGTCCCATGCGGCGGCAGCGCTAGGGCACAGGCGACTGGTGCCGGACCTGGTGGTCGGCGCTCGGCCTCGTCTCGTCGCTGCAACAGAACTCGAGAGAAGGCGGCGGTGTGCAACGGTGAAGAGGCTAGGGCAGAGGTGGCCGATTAGTGATCCAGGGCACGGCTTGGAGGTGGCTTCCGGCCGAGAGGGGCGACGGCGTGTCCCGATCTCAGTGGTGGAGACAGGGAAAAAGAAAAGAAGAGGGGGAGAGGAGATGCTCAGCCGCTGGCTCTCTGTTCCTTGGCGTTGTCGGCGTCGGCAGAGAAGAGGGAGGCAGCGGCGGTTTACGGCGCCGGTTAGGGCACGGCACGGGAAAATTCGGCGGAGAAGGGAGACTTGGGCTTCTGTGTCGCGGGGAAAAATCGGGAGGTGAAAGAAAATAAAGAGAAAAAGAAAAAAGAAAAAGTAATAAAACTTTTCCTCGCTTAAATGGGGTAGCCTAAACAGGCTTTCCCGGGCCTAGTTGTATCCCCGTAAACTCATCCATACGATCTCCGAAAAATTCCCGAAAAATATCTAAAAATTTCGGAAAATTCCCTTATTATTATTCGCCATTTTCCAGTATTTTACATAAACTCACCCTGTGACAAATATTTCGAAAGAATTTCATTGATAGTAGATTGGTGCCCCATGGTGTATTCGCCAATCAACCTCACTGCAACGACTTGTTTCTCATCCAAAGCTTCGCCTCCATCATAAGTATTGTGTTCGGCTTTAAAGCTATGATTATTCTCGTTTTGTTTAGAGGTTTGAATTTTTAGGGTTTTAATTCATCTCCTAGCTACTACAATTGTGTTTAATGATTTTAGGTATTTGAATTGAAGATTTACTTTGAGCGAATAGAGGATTTTTAAAAAAAATATCTTTGTTGTAGTAGCTACGCAATAGCAGGTTCTACAATGTAGTTAAACTCTAATAATTGATACAATATGGTTAAACTCTACCGTCCCTATTGACTTCTCATTATTATAGCAGCTACTTGACCCTAACTGCTACAACGTGATCAGTAGCCATATTGTAGCAGCTACTAATCACATTATAGTACCTAGGATAGGAGAAATTATAAACATTATAATGTATCAAATTATGGTTAAAAAATAACAGTGTAATGTATCATATTATGGGTGAAAACTAACTACATTGTAATAAAGTCAAATGATTATCACTAAGATCTTATATATTTGTTTGACAGAATTAAATGACGAGTCAGAGATCTTCTGCTTCCCATGCATATCATAAGAAAGTGCATTGGAAAAGTAATTACCCTCACTTCAAGAGTTTTTTTTTATCATTACTACACATAAACGACCGACAGATGGAGTTGATAAATGGAAGCTCATTTGCTTGGGTCGTAGTAATGCCTGAAATTATAAATATCCGAAGCCTTATACAAAATATGTTTGACAATTGGGACGTTGAAGTCAGATGTTTCATCTTTCATGATAAGGAAATTAGATTAACAAAGAAAGATATTTCACTAATTCTAGGACTCCTAGATCAAGGCGAGGAAGTAAATTTGTAATAGCATGCAGTCGTCATCCCACTATTTCTTCAACACTTCAGTAATGTAGAGTGTACACAAAAGAAACTAGAGAACAAGATGATCAACCTCAGCAAACAACCTTCATCTTCTGAATCAGATACTCTCTTTTGTCAATTTTTAATATTGTATTTCTTTGTTTGTGTTTTATTTACTACTACTAGTAGTATATCTAGATTATCAATACAATCACTAATAAATTGTGTAGATGATTTTGATAATTTAGATAGGTATAATTGGTGTAAGGTTGTATATGACTATATGAGCCTACGGTTGGGGGGGCATTGGTGTGATACTTTCATAGAGGCCGAAGCCAGAGGACCTTGGGGGAAATCAAGCTCCCATGCTCAAAGGTTTCATACATCTCCTCGCTATAAGTTCTTAAATTTAATGATAGACTTATATAATTAATGCATAGATTTTCATATTTAACCTTTTTTATTGTATTGTAGGTGTGAATGTGTGAACATATTAGAATAATGAATCCTTACAAAGAACATGCCCTTCTAAGAATATACAGATGGAAGTGGTTATACTCCCGTGTGGAGACAATAAAGTCTAGGATTACAGAAATATCTGCTGCCAAAATAATTATTAATTTAAGTCCAACGGATCTAGAGACACATCTACTCTTAAACGATTCCCTAGAAGATGTTGTAGAGCATATAGATCAATAAATTATTAAGGGGTTTATATAATCAGTTTCTGAGAAAAATCCTAAACAGGTTCTTGAGCAATTGCCTGAATAGACAGCTGAAGCTCTGGTATATACTACAGAATGTATTCAGGAGAAAGAGGCTTGTACAAATTCTCAAGAAAGGGAGGTCAAAATTGTTCATTTAGAGTCTGTGGTTGAGGTAAAGGACCAGCTCATTGCAAAGAAGGAGGCTAGAATTAGTGAGTTAATTGATGAGATTAAAATCTATGTCAGTGATGTAGGAACTACAATAGCTACCAAGGATAACACAATTAATGAAATGGACAGAATTATATAATGGATGAGATTAAAATCTATGCCGGTGATTCAGGAACTACAATAGCTACCAAGGATAACACAATTAATGAAATGGACAGAATTGTATTTATAAAAGATAAAATTATAGCAATACAAGAGAGAAAAATCAAAGATCTTCAGAGTCAGTTGATTGCCAAGGATATAGAGGCATTACCTGCTAATCGACCATTAACAAGGGAAAGGAGGACTGCTATAAAGAGAATCACACCTCCACCTGCAAAAGATATTAAGGGAGTGCCCTTGGCCAAGAGAATTAAAAAAGTCAGTTTCTAAGATGAGTATGAGATAGAGATGCGCAAGGGAAAAGGAGATGAAAATATTGAGCATCTTGTTAAAGTTCAAGTAGCCCCTGTCTCATCTGTGGATGTTGCGATCACATCTTCATCATCTAAACTTTTGTATACGCTTGTCAAATAAAAATCTAAAATCATGAAGGTACAATGTAGGTTGGTTAAATGTTTTGTCTTTTATTCCTATATCACATATAATTACTCACGGAGAAAAATGTTCTCTATGTATTTGTTCAGCAAGTGAAGTCATATTTAAAAAAAAATAAAGATGATTTGGTGGCAGAGGCATTGTTGAAACTAAGTTGCTACCTTCCGACGTGGGTCTACCTTCCGACATGGGTCTACCTTCCGACGTGGTGAAGACATGGATATATTGGAATGTTGCATAGATGAGTACAAGAAAATAATGCCCAAAAAGTATTACATCCACACTTCCAAACTAACTTTCAACAACCAATAAAAATGTGAGCAACCTCTACTATAGCTTTCCAATACAAATCTATACATGATATACAATAAAATCTCAATGTAGCTACAATAAAGATTATTACTCACAAAAAATTCTACCATAAAGGCATATGAAACGACACAATATGTCAAAGCACCAAGCTACAACTCCAATAAACATGTGGGCAATCTCTACTATAGCCTTTCAATAAAAATTGCTCATGATATACAATGGAATCTAAATGTTGCTACAATAAAGATTGTCATTTCCAAAAATTCTAGTACAAATGAATACAAAATAGCACAACATGTTTTTTTTTCTTTTCATTTTTTTTCTTTTTCTATTTTTTGTTTCTTTCTTGCATGTCGTGTCTCTTTCCTATGCATCATCAATAGCTCAAATGAAAAGATAAATAGCATGGTTTACCTATGGTGATAAAGCATGGTTCACCAATGCTTCCCCTAAATTCCACTAAGCTATTTCTCTCCCCCACACTTAAATTTTTGTCCGCCTCGAGCAAAACACTCATCATGTAACATCCAAAAATATCCACATCCCAAGAGACTAAGAGAGTGTCATAAATGGAAATAAATGGAAAAGAGAAAAGAATGATATGATGGATAATATCATTTTTATTCGAGAAACATGTGATAACAAAAGAAATGGATACAAGCAAATGGGATAGCCTTCATAAAAATCATGCAAACCTATGATAATATGATCTCGAAAGAATTAAGTAAGTTCTAGAGTAGCATTAACCACAAGTGCATCACACATCAATCGGAATAATAGGCTTAAATATATCCTCACTAGGTATGTCAAAAATTATCATCTGAATCAATCAACATGAAATCCATCACCAAGTTGTAATCATGTGTAATCCAAGAATTCAATCATGACAATAAATCATCAAATTCGACAATCAAATTTAACTAACTTTCACAAATTCTAAAATGATAAAAACATTGCATAGGGAATTTATTAAGAAAACCGACAAGACAACTAAAAATGAACTACCAAGCAAAAGAAAATAAAACAAAGAAAGCCAAGAAAGTAAAGAAATATATATACAAGCAGAAAGACAAAGAAAAAGTGAGATGGAACAAACTCCCCTGAAATTTTGGTGGTCGGAGTCGATTCAGTTCTAGAAGTCATTCTGGAAGTGGAATGAATGTAGGTGAAGTGAAGACCGCTCCCTCCACCTTTGACTCCTCAAAAATTTTCTCCGATGGCCGAAGACGGTTCAGTTAGAGTGTCTACTCCAGGAGCTTCATTATTTCATAAAAGGTTAGGGCTTTCTTCAAATGATAGAATGCATCCTTGCATGATTGACTGCCAATGAAACATCTGTAGAAATCCTGCACACTAAAAAGAGAATGATGCAATTCCTGCACGCATGTTGTGTGAGATGGACTAGAAATAATATCAAAATCAATAGAGCATGAATCAAGAGATATATTGCATCCACTACAATCAAAATGAATTACCTCTATGGAATTTCCTAAAGATTTAGAAGAAATATCAACCTTACTATCCTGAAAGGTACCTGGAGGGTCTAAAATAGTGAATGTGGCATCATCTTGATCAAGTAAAATATCTGGCTCTGAATCAGGTACAATCAACGAAAGTGATTCTTGAGTTTCCCCTACACTTCCATCGTCAATAAGTACAACTATAGGCTCAACTGGCTCAGTTGGTGGTAGAATAGTCAAAGGAAGTGATTCTTGGGCTTCCCCTACACTTCCATCATCATCTCCTATACCTAGAACATCAAGACTATCTGGAACAACAATATCATCAACAACAATAATATCAGAATCAACTGCAACATCGCAATATAAAAAACTAGAAGAGTCATGTAAAGAAGCAGAATTAAGATCAGGAATATCACAAACTCTACAATCGATCTCCGTGGGAATTGACGTAGTAGGTTGATCTGATTGCAACTGTCACTGTATCAATGAATGTGTTCTTGGCTTGACTTGTGTTTCTTGATGCTGCAAATATTGTTGTAACTGCTCCCTGAAATTCTGCTCGGGCTGATGGTGCGAAAGTAAGGCTAGTAAGACTGGGGCCACTCAGAAGTCCCTAGTTATGTGTTCCCATACCTGAATCCTGCAAATGAATTATACATGTCTTGCTGATGAGTCTGATAATTCTGAGGATCAGGCTGATAATACTGGATTCTGGTAGGGAATACATTAGCAAAGGAATGAACATCTTCGGTAATCATCGGTCTAGTCCCATACTACTGATAATTTGAAGTCATAATCTCGATAAGTTCTTTGGCCTGAGTAGATGTCTTGTTAACTAGAGCCCCTCCACTATTGTCCACTTTGGGCCTGGGCCCTCATGGCTTTACTCTTGGGCTCTCCCCAAAAGGCCTCATGCCAGTAGAGATATCTTTTCTCTTATAAACCCATGATCTTTTCCATGTATTTCCAATATGGGACTATGTTTGCAACCTTGCAACCCCAACAATCCCCCCCTCAAACAAAGGACCATAGGCTTTCCACGTCCGATCCTCGACCCACCAGGTCTTCCTGTCCCTCGGTCCACCCAACCTACTAGGACTTCCTTGCCTAGTCGCAACTAGGACTTCCTGTCTGGTGTCTGGTCCTCTTGATCCGAACATAGGAGCCCCCACCTTTTTTATTTGAGGTCAATATTGTACCCACATGGCTCAATCAGACCATAGCTCTTGTGCACAGTCGGCGGTTAAACCTTCTAGTAGTCTGGGCTCTGATACCAATTGTATAATCGAAAAGAATTTAGATATCTCCACAATGGTATGATATTGTCCACTTTGGGCCTGGGCCCTCATGGCTTTGCTCTTGGGCTCTCCCCAAAAGGCCTCATGCCAATGGAGATATCTTTTCTCTTATAAACCCATGATCTTTCTCATGTGTTTCCAATATGGGACTATGTGTTGGACCCCGTGGTGTTTTGATGTGATCAACCAAGTATGTTAGGTCCTGCGTTGTGTTTTAGCCCTGTGTCTGAGTGTGCAGGAGCTTAGGAGCATAAGAAGTCGAGCGGAAGACGCAGCTAGCGAGAAGGACGGCACGGGAAGGGAGCTGACGGGCTCGGTCCGTCCGAAGGACGAGAGAGCTGTGGAAGAGTACTCTGGTGGACGTGAAGAGCGTGCGCGGCGTTCGAGGGACGTTAAGCCGGGACGGAAGGTTGCTCGAGGAGAAGGCCGAGAATTGGGTTCGGGTGAGCCCTATTCTGGTTGGCTGCAATCACCTAAAAGATCGGAGCATCGGAAGCCAATGCAAAAGAGCTGGAAAAAGGAGCTGTGCTGGAAAATCCAGCTCAAGGCGCCTTCAACAGTCTTGAAGGAGCCTTCAACCTGAAGGCGCCTTCAAGGCTTGTTCAAGGCGCCTTCAACAGTCAAAGTTGACCGTTTGTGCAGCGGATAAAGTTTTATCCGCTGATCGAGCTGGAGGCGCCTTGAACCCAGTTGGAGGCGCCTTGGACTCTCGGGATAAGATTTCCAGGACCTATATAAAGGCCCCTGGAGCTAGGAAACTATCTACAACTCAAGCAATCATTGTGTAGTCATTCCTAGCAATAGTTCTAAGCTTCCAAAGGGTAAAAGGCTTCTCCGCCTTCAGCAAAGGAGATTTTTCTACTGAGCTTTTTCTACTGCCTTGGATTAACAACCTCCTTGGTTATAACCAGGTTAAATCCTGTCTACTACTAAATTTCTATTTCCTTGCTTGTTTTAATTTTACTATTGCTTTTCTGAGTTGAAATCCGAGGAGGGTATAGTTAATTTTTGTTTTCAGCAATTCACCCCCCTCTTGCCGGCCTCCGTTGCACCTACAATTGGTATTAGAGCCTGATCACCTCAGAAGAACCAACCGCCAACTGAAGCACTACGATCAAGACGATGGCCGGAGCGAACATCCATCCCCCGAAGTTCGACGAAGATTTCGCTACATGGAAGCGAGAAATAGAGGTATTCTTTAAAACAGACTTTGATATTTTAATTACTATGAAATATGGTTTTGCAACTCCTAAAGACAAAGAAAAAAACACATGGAGAAAAAAGGAGCAAGCCGATTTCGTCGCCAACGGAAAAGCTGAATTCCACCTCCTCAGCGTTTTGCCACCTCAGGAGGTAAGTCGGATAGGAAGCTACAACTCAGCGAAAGATCTCTGGGAGAAATTCCTGGAGCTTCACGAAGGTACTTCTGAAGTGAAGCTGGTGCGACGCGACATCCTCCGGACACAACTAACAAACCTCCGGATGAACAACGGCGAGAAGGTAGCGCAACTCCAAGCGAGAATCAAGGAGCTGATAACGCAACTAACGAACCTTGGAGAAGAAGTAACCAACCGGGATTCCATCTGATACGTGCTCAATGCCTTCCCGAGAACTCCAGAGTGGACCTCCTTAGTAGATGCGTACTACATCTCTAAGGACCTCGAGGTAAGTAGTTTAGAACAATTATTTTCCACTTTTAAACTTCACGAATCTCGAGTTTCAGAGCCCAATGGAGTAGAGAAAATCAGTCAGAACATTGCCCTAAAGGCAAAAGTAAACGGTTCTGACTCTGAAGCCTCAGTCAACGAATCCAAAGCGGCACTACTGGTAAGACGCTTCAATAAGTTTTCCAGTACTAATAAATTTAAATCGCAGAGGCATCATCGAAAGAAGAGGACGGTTCATTGCTACAACTACAACGAAAAGGGCACTACAACAAAAACCCATATAGACATCGGTGGAACAACAACGGTTTTAAGCAAAAACCGATGTCTTTGAGTATTTTACACTGGTTTTTCCAAAAACCGGTGTCTATGAGCACAGATTTTCGCTCATAGACATCGGTTTTTTAGGCGATGTCTATGAGCGCTTTTTTTCGTTAATAGACACCGATTTTAACAGTGGTTTTTAAAATCCGATGTCTATGATAAAATAAAATAATTTAATTTTATGAGCTCACATTGATGGTTCTAATTGGAGTGGATCATAGTTCCTGTAATTTGATTCAATATATGCTAGTTCTGTAAGGACCCACGAGTGAAATTGAGTTTATTTACGAAAGTGCCTAAGGTCACATGAGCGCTAATTAAAGGATTTATTTATAGAATATTCTATAATTTTAGGAATTTTTTTGATTTTTTTTTTGAATTTATGTGACACATTTCAAGGGATAGAACTATTAAGTTGATGAAACATATAAAGGGAATTAATTGGCCTTAAATATCCGAAGTTAGACAAGATAACTTACTTATAAAAACTAAACTTTACCGACCCGTTCACTGTAGCCCTAAACACGTCGAACAACATCGAACCACACCATCTCCACTCGGATCGCTGTTCCTCTCGGCGCTGTCGCTCCACCAAATTGGCGAAGCACCTCACCGACGACCGAGCTCTCCGCCTGGCACCACCTCACGCAGGCGGTTCTCATGGGGCAGTGCGCCTAAACATGGATTCTTGCCACCACCTCACGACGGTGCTACCATCGCGTGAGGACTCGTAGAGGCAACACTGGAAAGGGGAAACGCAAGGAAAGGCAAGTTCATTCCCTTTATGATTGTGCGAGATCTATGAGGTAAGGTGGTAGGAACTTAGGAGGTGTGGATCGTTTCTCTTAGGTGTAGAGATTGGTGAAATGATTTGTAAAAGGTTTACGTTCTTTAGAGCCTTGTTCGGTTGAGGTTTCATTGGGGATTTCTTGGTTTGAATCGCGTGGTTTCTGAGTTTTTTCCCTGCGTTCTGTTATCGATGGAAATGGATTTCCGGTGGTCTACTCTGTGGTGAATCTTGTGGATTTCGCCTGTTTGTGAATGAGATTGTACTCGGTTTCCCCTGAGATTTATCGATTTGAATCGAAGGTTCATCGAAGTGCGGTTGAAATTGCCTGATTTCTGGATTTCAATATCTGGTCGGTGTATTCGGTTATTGTTGAAGCTTGATAACCACTGGAATGTTCTTAATACAAATCTTGCAATGTTTGATTGACTGTGTACAAGTTTTTAATCTAGTTCCACCATATTGTTGCTGCTGTAAGTGTTTTGCACGTCTTGCACGTCTTGCACGTCTTGCACGTTACCTGTTCGTTGATATGCTTGGCTTAATGGCTGGTTGGTGGAATGTGTCATGAATTGGGATTTCTGTGGAGCTCTGGTGTGTTGATTCTTGCGACATCTTCGAGATGAATTTGAGATTTGTTTTTCTTTCCAGTTCGGACTTAATTGTGGTGTACTGGACTCTGAAATTTTGTTTGGAAGTGGGGGTGACCTTTGAAGCTGGAAGGTCCGTCTATGGTGGCTGGGATTTCAAACACGATTTGAAATTGTAGTTAAGCTTCTCTCTTCGGAATTGTTACGGTGTTGATGGGTTTGATTTTGATGGGTTCTAATTTTCTCCGAGCAGAGGTGTTTTGATTGTGGTTTTTGGTAGAAGTTCAAAAATCTAATCCTTGGTTGTTACTAGTTCTGTGATCTAATACCCTGTATGATTGCATGCTTTTCTTAAAAATCATGATTACTTTCTACCATGATAATATGAATATTCTGTGATAGTTTCCTGGGTTTTGATACGCATGCTTATATTGTGTATAGTTATGTTGTATGAAATACGGATAAGGAATGGGCACTGTGAATGGATATGTTGACTGTAAGAATGAAATAGCTAGGCATGATAAATTGTCACATGATAAGGTAGTTGTTTATGGTTTTCTACATAGCTAATAGAATGACAGAGAAATTGACATTGGTGTTCCTGATGAGGTTGGCCGATTGGAGGTTCTTCGCATCCATACTAAGAACATGAAGCTATCTAATGATGTATGTGAACATTACCAATTGCTGTTACCTTATTAATAGATATCTTGCAGTGAATGTCCAAGTTATGAAATTTGATTTATTCAATGCAGGTTGATTTGGAAAGGATTGCTAAGGATACTCATGGCTATGTTGGGGCTGACCTTGCTGCTTTATGCACTGAAGCTGCTCTCCAGTGTATCAGTGAAAAGATGGACATAATTGATCTAGAAGATGAATCAATTGATGCTGAGATTCTCAATTCTATGTCTATTACAAATAAACACTTTAAGACTGCTTTGGGATCTAGTAACCCATCTGCCCTCCGTGAAACTGTAAGTCTTTGATTTGGTAATTGTAATCATTTTCAGTTAATTTTTTTCCTTCTAAATATGATTATCTACATGAATTTTTAAAATAAATTGTTGCTGCAAGAATTGAAAATGAGAAATTTAACATTGGTGTTCTTTCTAAATTAAACTTACCTTTTTCAACTCAAGAAATTCTATAGCCTCATGTGTCTGGTTGGTAACTTGTGTTTACTGTCATATGTTGATGAATGGCCTAAAAACCACTTCTATTTCTACCTTGAGATATGTTGATAGTTCGTTGGGTTTTGATCAGGTTGTTGAAGTACCAAATGTCAGTTGGGATGATATTGGTGGGCTGGAAAATGTCAAGAGGGAACTGCAAGAGGTAGTTTGCTGGATATGTTTGAGGTTTTATGTCCACCAAGTGTGATTTTTTCTTTCTGATGGTGATATTCTAGGACTTCTACAGCATGTATATTTCTTCTATTTTTGTTCTTTGTTGTAGTTAAGTAGACCAAATGATATTTTTATTTGACATATTAGAACAGTGGATGTTTTAACTCAGAAAACTAGGCATTCGAAGGTGAAAAGTGGTGAGATTAGGGAAATGAAAGGCGTAAGAAGAATGGAGCAGTATAGCAAGTTGAATAGATTCTGATTCTCATAATTTAATGTAGCCTCAGCTTGATTTTTGACTCACGATGTTCTATCTTGATGTGTACAATATCTATTAGCTTTTGATGTAAAAAGAATATTTGTGTATTTTATGGATACTGTTGTAAGAAGAATATTTATGTAATTTGTGAATATTTGTGTATTTTATGGATACTGTTGGAAGAAGAATATTTGTGTAATTTGTGAATATTTGTGTATTTTCTTGGATACTGTCGATTTTTCACTATTTCGAAAATCGAATTTGTGTCGTTAAACAATACTAATATTACATCGGTTTTCCACCGTTGTAAAACTGGTGTCATTAACTAATATTACATCGGTCGTAAACCGCTGCCAAAACTGGTGTTATTAACATATAATATTACATCGGTTTTACATCGTTGATGAAACAGTGTCATTAAGTGATACTACACCGGTTAATAACCGATTCGAAAACTGGTGTCGTTAAGTGATACTACACCGGTTTTAACCCGATGTCTAAAATGACAGACCTTTTACATCGCCTTCATAGACATCGGTCGAAAATGTAATAGACAGCGGTGGAAAACCGATGTCTATGAGGGTTTTTGTTGTAGTGGGGGCACATCAAAGATGACTACCCAAAGCTAAAGAGAAAGGAAAAATAAAGAGAAAAGTCAAAATATAAGAAACCAGAACCCTCCAAGCACAAGAATCTGAAGGCTACCTGGTCAGATTCATCATCCTCTGAGTCAGACATCGAAGAATTCTCGGGTTAGCGCTAATGGCGAACCATCAGCCGGAAGAAGACTCAAGCACCGAGATGAGCATCGATGAAGGGGGAGGAACATCAGAAGAAGAGAGCAGCAGTGAAGGGGGAGCGTCACCAGATCAGGTAAGTAAGGTACGCAATCTAACCCCGACTCAATCTTTTAAATTTATTAAAGCTCTTTCTAAAGAGTTAGATCAATTAGAAAAAAAAAATGAGCATTTAAAATTAGAAAATGAAAAGCTGAAAAATCAAATTGAAAATTTGAAATCTAATGCAAGCTTAAAGATAAATGTTTTTCCAAAATCAAAACTTAAAATTTATGAAAAATTAAACTGGTATATAAGGAAGCATCAGGGTCAACTCAGGAAAATTCCTAAGAATTATATACCCTTTAAGTTTTTGACTAATTCTGTAGGAAGGAACCTTTATTGGGTTCCAAAATCTTTGCTAGTTTAGATTTCTCTTTTAGTTAAAAGCTTACAGTGAGAAAATTAAACATTGAAATTCTTTATGGAAGCTTTGTCTAAGGAAGTGGTTGTTGCTCCAATAACCAAGAAGGTCTAGTGTCTCGCCACGACCTGGAAGCTAAAATATTGAAAGAAAATGTTTAATTAACTTTTTGAAAAAGCATTAAAAACAATAATTAAATAATGCTTTGAAAGTTTATCAAACATTTTTTTAAAAAGAAACAAAAATTCCTTTTATTTAGAATGTTTTTTAAAACTCTAACTTAAAATTTTTTTTTGTTAGAATTTTTTTGGAGAAATTCTAGAAACTTCATTTGACTTAGAATTCTTTTGGAACATTCAAAAATTAAGATTAACTTAGATATTTTTTTAAAATTCAAAAAATTCACTTTTTTCTTAGAATTTTTTTTTTTGCTTAGTATTCTCTTATTGGTATCCCATTTTTACTGTGATCAAAGAGGGAGAGAGAGGTACAAGTTTATGGGGAGTTAGGAAAATTATAATTTTACCTATTTTTTTAAAAAAAATGTGTTGTAATTTTATTTATTGCAAAAGTTATGCTTAACTGTTTAGTTTAGTATTTTTTCTTTAAAATTACTTTTTGTGTCTAATTTTTTCCCTAACTTGAACTTGGATTGATGCACATCAAAAAGGGGGAGATTGTTGGACCCCGTGGTGTTTTGATGTGATTAACCAAGTTAGTTAGGTCTTGCATTGTGTTTGATCCCTGTGTCTGAGTGTGCAGGAGCTTAGGAGCACAGGAAGTCGAGCGGAAGACGCAGCTAGCGAGAAGGACGGCACGGGAAGGGAGCCGACGGGCTCGGTGCGTCCGAAGGACGAGAGAGCTACGGAAGAGTACTCCGGTGGGCTTGAAGAGCGTGCGCGGCGTTTGAGGGGCGTTAAGCCGGGACAAAAGGCTGCTCGAGGAGAGCCCTATTCCGGTTGGCCGCAATCACCCAAAAGATCGGAGCATCGGAAGCCAACGTAAAAGAGCTGGAAAAAGGAGCTGTGCTGGAAAATCCAGCTCAAGGCGCCTTCAACAGTCTTGAAGGTGCCTTCAACAACCTGAAGGCGCCTTCAAGGCTTGTTCAAGGCGCCTTCAACAGTCAAAGTTGACCATTTGCGCAGCGGATAAAGTTTTATCCGCTGACTAAGCTGGAGGCGCCTTGAACCCAGTTGGAGGCGCCTTGGACTCTCGGGATAAGATTTTCAGGACCTATATAAAGGTCCCTGGAGCTAGGAAACTATCTACAACTCAAGCAATCATTGTGTAGTCATTCCTAGCAATAGTTCTAAGCTTCCAAAGTGTAAAAGGCTTCTCCACCTTCAGCAAAGGAGATTTTTCTACTGAGCTTTTTCTACTGCCCTGGATTAACAACCTCCTTGGTTGTAACTAGGTTAAATCCTGTCTACTACTTAATTTCTATTTCCTTGCTTGTTTTAATTTTACTATTGCTTTTCTGAGTTGAAATCCGAGGAGGGTATAGTTAATTTTTGTTTTCAGCAATTCACCCCCCTCTTGCCGGCCTCCGCTGCACCTACACTATGTTTGCAACCTTTCAACCCCAACAAATCCCTCATAGAAGTATATAATCAATAGTTGATCGCTTATCTGGTGCTGAGGGCAACTAGCAACAAGCCCTTTAAATCTATCCCAATAATCTTGAAATGGTTCTCCTGTGAATTGTTGGATTTCACAAATACTTCTTCGAATAGTTGCAGTCCTAAAAGTAGGAAAGAACCTCGCTATAAATAATTTCTTCATCTCGATCCAACTGGAAATTGAATTGGGTGGGAGGTAATATAACCAATCTTTTGCTGAATTTGCTACTGAAAATAGAAATGCTCTAATTCTAACATCTTCTTCTGATATGCCAAGTGGGTTCTATGAAGAACAAACCATCTCCAAATCATGTAGATGTCTTTTAGGATCTTCACCAGAAAGTCCATGAAACTTTGGTAATAAATGGGCAATATTTAATAACTCGAAGTTTGCCTCTAAATCAGAATATTGAATGCAGAAAGAATCGACTGACAAATCTGGTGCCCAAAGCTCTCTGAGAGTCTTTTCAGTGTTCTCCATAATGCTTATCAAGTCTGAGATCCTGAACACACTGAAACTCTGATACTGCTAATGATATAGAAGAAATTTCCTGGTCTTACTTGAAACACTCATGCAAATATCATCAAAAGACACAGGAAAATATACAAGATAGCACGCATACATACAAGCAATGAATAATGAAGCTCTAACAACATTTTTTTTTTGAATTTTACAACCACCAAAGAAATAGAAATAAGAGAGAATAAAATCGAAAAAAATGAAATGCAAAATATAGAAAAACTGAAATGGTGGTCTAAATGATGAAATTGACCAAAATAGGTTTTTATTCACAACATACTGTAGTATTACTCCTCTCACTCCTTTCCTTTAACCTGTAAAGTTCCAGAGCAAAAGGAGATACTAACAGCTAAGTCTAAAGAAAAATAAAATAACAAAGTAGAAAAACAAGAACAAGATAAAGATAAAACTATATACAGTCTAAAAACAAATGAACATCACTATTTCCTCGACAACTGTTGGAATGTATACTAAAAGCCTAGCTTTTTGTATAAACATTTGTTTAGAAATAAGAATCACATTGGTCAAATGCCTACATTTATGCTAAGTGTAGTTGTTCATTTAATTTATATTGTAGATAATATGGTGTGAGAAGACATATAGAAGATCATTTAATTTATATTTTTGTGCATTATTTTGGCTCTTATACTTAACATATTTACCTTCTCACATGCTTAATTATATGGTTATATTATGTTTAGTGAGGAGAATCTATTTTGGACCTAATTATAAATTTTCTAAAAATTATGAAATTTAATTTCTATTTTTATGTGGTTTGTAGGAAATTCAAAGAGTCATGGATTATGATCGAGCCGGATCGAATTTGGTCTGATTTAGAAGTCAAACGGAGGAGATCGAGCTGAATCAGTGTGAACCGTTGATCCAGATCAGGAGAAATCTTGCTCCTTTAGTCAGATCAAGTGATCCAGCCTTCCATCCTGATTTAAAGAGATCTAGACCGTCCATAGAAATCATCCTCATCCAAGTCCAATTCATCTCCAATTTGGATCAAGAGAAGAGCCCAATTTGAACCAACAATTCAACTCTTAAAGCCCACTCTTAAGCCCAATTTCAAAAACCCAATTTCAGTTTTTTATTGGATTCGGATCTAAGCTCTAATGGATACCTCTACTCCACAACCCGAACCCAATCCACTAAGAAATCCAGCCCTTCATCACTCACGCGATTTCTCTGCTCGCAACTTGGCTAGGGTTCGCAACTTGACGGCGGCTTCAGCGGAGTTGCATCAATGGCGATCCTCGGGCGACACCGGAGTGGTCTCTCCGGCGAGCTCTTCATTCCTCTTGCAAACAGCAGCGGGTCTACCTCCGACGTGGTTCACGCAGGCGGTGGCACTCCAGTGGCGGTGAGGTTTTGGTTCTTCTTCAGCATCCTTCCATTTCCTCATACCAGCGTTGGAGTTCTGAGTTACTCTGCCGGGCACATTGAAGAAGGAAGCAACAACTCAGAGGTTTCCAGCAGCCCTGTTTCCACTTTGCCGGAGAATTCCAGTGGATTTCTTCCAAGTTCCAGCATCACACAACCTACTTTGCTTGACACGTTGAAGAGGGCAAATCTAGGTTGACGGTTCTTGGCAAATTTCCTTCGCACCAGCAGATTTCTCAAGGAGTGTTCACTTTGAGGGATATCGCGCTTCCACCGTTGTGAATTGTAGTTCCGACCAGTAACGACAGCCATCCACCGGATTCAGGGGATTTTCGAATGACAACGATCTTCTTCCTCGGTGGTTCTGTTAGTGACAGACAACACTTTGTGTGTTTGATTGTGGAGGATTGGATTAGTTAATTAGGATTTACTTATTTGGTTATTTATGTTGAATTTACTTAATTACTGTCTTGTAGCTTTGTTAATGCATGTTTGTGTTCTTTGGTATGTTTTTATGTTAATTATGTTGATGATTATGCTTGTGTCGTAGTGTGACAATGCAATGTAAGTATGTTCTTCAATGGTTAGATAGAATTGTAGGTTAGTTTCAGTTATGCTTAGTTTACTATCTGTTATACTTGTTTGTTATGCCTGTAGAAGGTGTAGCTTGTAGCGTAGAGTGACACTGCGCTATAGGTTCATCTTTGTTGGTTAGTTAGGATTTCAATTATTGCATTAGGTTTAGAGAACAAAACCCCCAAACAAACCCCTTGGTTCAATCTTGTCTAAAAACAAACGTCTTATCACTGGTTCCTCTAGAGAGACGATCCAGTCCTCTACTATACTACTTAGTGTAGGTTAAGAGGTATTGGTTGAAATGAAATTAATAAATTTGATGTGAGCGAGTGACAGTCACGACCATATCAATTAGCTAAAGTGAGTCAAGTGTTCGTTGATTCATACACTTATTGTAATGTAAATATTTGATGATTTATATTAATACTTCCATTGTGAACACAAGGAAAAATTACATTGGAATTGTCTTCTTATTATATAGTGAAACAAACATTTCATATTGTTGAATAAAATCAACCATTTCTAATTCAGAAGTTGCTATAACACATATAATTTCCGCAACTGGTCCAATTGTAGTAGCAATAAGCACTTGTGTTGTAAAACATAATTTATGGGCATGTTTTATTTTTGATTTATGTAGGGTTACGACAAAGGTAATATGGTCTAACGAAATGATTTCATTGAATATGTCATCTTTCCTGGGAGTTTTTGATTGGACCGTAGCCACAGATGGCGATTGCATAAATGCATATTTTACAATCATTACAGAGGAAGTCAAAACCTCGGGCATACTATATTAGCCATCTATATTTTGTGTTGCTGGTTTTGTTGTAAGTATAACACCAACTGCTATTACCGAGTTTTTTCTCTATATATTCCTCTCACAATGTGTGTATGCATACACAGGATTTGTTTGAAATGTTGTCTTATGAGACATTTAATCTATCAACAAACACTGACAATGACAAGCCAATCAGATATATATTCTATCCATTAAATAACACAGACGATTATTGTCACCTACTGATCATAGATCTCCAAAAAGCTCACTATATACATTATAACTCGCTTGGAGTCTCACAACTGTACACATCTAAGTTTCAAAGTTCTGTAAGTACTTGTCATATTGAAAAAATCAATATGTATTGAAGCTCACTAACTGAAGTTATCCTTTACTAATCCTAATTAGTTAGACCAAAGTTTTGTATTAAGTTAAGTGGATAGGACTATTTGAAAATTTTTGAAGGGATGGTTAGTCTAATAATAATACCAGGTGACTCACCACAACTTAGAAGTTTATCCAAAAATATATATTTGTTGAACTCAAAGCTAAACTTGAATCTAACATAAGTTAAACCAAATCCTGAAATTCAGCATAACTCATCTCACAAAACTATAGGATTCCCTGATTGAAAATATAAATCGGGTGAGATGAATAAGCATTTAAATTCAAATTAAAATTAAAATAAAAATAAAAATAAAAATAAATTAACATTAACATTAACATTAAAATTAAAACTAAAATTAAATTAAGATTAACTTTTTAAAAACTTAAATTAAAAATTTAAATTTAAATTAATAAATTTAAAATTCTCTTAAAATTCAAATTAACTTAAAATTAATTTAACATTCATATTAACTTAAAATTCAAATTAACTTAACATTAAAATTAAAATTAAATTAAATCAACTTAAAATTCAAATTAACATAAAATTTAACTTTTAAATTAAATTAAATTAACTTAAATTAAATTAAAATTAAAATTAAAAAAAAGGTCAAAAGTCAGAAACTAAGGGTGGGCGCCCCTGGTATTCGACTCCGAGTACTTGAAACATACTCCAAACGCCCAGAACATGCTCCGGGCGCCCCGCCCAGCCACCCTACTCCAGGCACCCGGACCACCTTATAAAAGGGACGGCAGGGGCACCCCCAAAGACTTGCATCTCCACCTTTTTTTTTTGCAAAGGTCTTTACCGGCCTTTAATGCAAAAGGAATAAAACTTTAAATTTTTTTTCTTCCTCCTCCAGTTATTACGCCGCTGCGGAACAACCAAGGTCATCATTTCTATTATTTTCATTAATGATGCCTCAACAAATTTTCTTTCCCTTCCTAAATTTTTACTTTGTTTTATTTTAGTATTATATGCTTAGTTCAATTTTCTTTTGATAAATTAGGAAACGTTCTAATCCGGGTGCTGGGCCTTCTACTGCTAGTACTGACCTTAGATTTCCTATTGAGGAACTTAGGATTAGGTTTGCTACTACTATCTACATGTCTATATGTTCTATGTTTTTAGATAGGTAATTTTTTATGCATTCATACATTCCTGCTATAGAGGTCATTGACTACTACAACTTGCAGTATCTGGTTTATTGTACCAGTTCAGTTAACATAGGTTTATGTACTGAACTGTACAACAACCTAGTTAGAGTATATGACCTTACATACACCACTTGGGTAGCTGGTACTGATATCACGCTATCCCCTACTATTATTCGAACCTTTTTAGGTTTACGCTCATTTGCATGCACTTTTCAGTGCTATCCCCCTAAGGATCCACCATTTGGTGATCCTTACTCGCGCATTACTCTTGACACGATCTACTCATATTTTTTTGGGTGAGCGAGTACCCACAGTTATCCTATTTAGGTTGGTCTCTCTTATAGTCCAGGACTATGCCCTTTATAGGGTTTTAGTCTCTTGCATTTTGTCGTTGACCACTCGCGACGTCGCAATGATGCATCCCTTTCACTCATTTCTACTATATACCTTCTGTCATAGACTAGATATAAATATTAGTTTACATATTTTTCATGTCATTCTTTACTTAGCTAGACTCATCACCAGCAGATGGGTTCACATGCCCTACTGCCACATCTTGACTGCATACATTGCCTCTTTAGATATTGATGTCACCAGAGATGATGTCAGAGCCCTGACTAATTAAAAAAAGAATGACGTGGTAGGATCTAGGAACTTTTCTTTAGGTGGTATTCATACAGATAATGAGGGTGTCTTGTCCTGGCGGAGGGGGGCCCAGCACCAGCCTGACCTGGACGTTGAGCCACAGCCAGATGCTGAGGGGGAGGAGGTAGGGGTGGATAAATTCATGGATGTGCTTTTTGGTGATCCCCCTGCTCCAACACCACTTCCAGCTCGAGCACCACGCCCTGCCCTTCACACTCTAGCCAACCGAGTTACCGGCCTTGAGACAGCTGTGACTAGTCTTCGGTAGGAAGTCTCTGATTTTCGATGGGATATGCAGCAAGAGATTTTCGATCTTGGACGAGACATGTAGCAGGATGCCTCCGATCTTCAACGAGACATATCCAGCTCTCGAGACGATGATCGGAGTCGTCACACTAAGTTAATAGAGATGTTACGCTCTTTAGGTTCCGGACCACCCTCCTCATCATCACAGTAGATTAGGTTGATGTTATCTACGTGTATTTGGCCTTGACCGTTGTCCTTATATATTGACTTATCTATGTTTCACTTCAGATATTGACTTGTCATATTATGATTAATAGACTAGGACTATTACTTTCAAAATTATTTTCAAAAATATTTTTTAAAATTCTAAGGTAAAATTCTTTATTTATTTTTCTCAAAACTTTCCTTATTTTTAGAATTTTTAAAATTACTTTTAGCCTTAGTCTAGATCAAACCCTTAGAAAGCATGCTCCTATAGATCTAAGACTTGAGCATCTTACCAATACACTAGGGTTACCTTATTTGTGTATTGCTAAACTTAGAAAGAGGTGAGATGTATAGGAAGATTGTCTGGACTTAAGATGCTGATATTAGTGCATCAATACAAGTCTGAGCGTTAAAAACCAAACTAATAGTAATCAGGTTAAATTTTTCAACTTAGTCAAACACTAACTAGATAAATTATCTTAACCTGACTAATCAAGTGAAAACTGTTATCTTCTGATAGTTAGTAAGTAATAAGTGGTTAGACAGTTAATGACACTTTTTAGTTATTTATTTTTGAAATAATGTCAGGTTCAGAGGGAGGATTAATAATTTTAAATATTTTTTTAGAAAAAAAATTCTTTGAAAACTGCTTCATTTTTTAACTACTAGCATTTTCAACGTTGTAAAGTTTATTTTACCTTACAAATTTCAAAAGTGTTTTAAAATATAAATTTTAAAAATCAATTTGACAATTGTTTAAGTGTTTGAAATGTTACTTTAAAAGACAGTTTTGAAAACATCTTACTTCAGTTTTACTATTTTATTCATTTTTAAAAACATCCCTTATATCTTTTTCAAAATTCTAATTTTGAAAAAGTTTTTCAAATGTTATCTTAAAAAAAACCTAGCTATTTTCAAAATATTTTTTGTTTTTATTTTAAAATTTTTTGAATTTTCTAACCTTAAAATTATTTTTGCAAAAACTTTTCTTTTGAAAACCTTATGAAAAAGTAGTAGATTTTGAAAACAATTTCAAATTTCTAATATTTAAAGTTATTTTTACAAATATTTAGAATTATTAAATTTCTATACCATTTGGAAATCTTATATTTTGAAAACTTTATAGATTTAGAAAACAATTTCACAATCACCTTATTTCTGGAAATCCTAATATAAAGTTTTTACTTTTGAAAATCACTTTATAAGATATCTTTAAAAATTTTCCTCAAGTTAATTAACTTATTTTATAAGTTAGCTCCCCAAGTAATCCTGAACATTTTCTATTGTCAAGATTTTTTTATTAATTTACTTAGCAAATTTTTCCATGAATTATCTATTTCTATTTTTTAATGAATGTCAAAGGAGGAGGGTTACATGGATTAAGTTAGCAAAATACCAAATCACAACATTAAAACAAGACCAACTTAAAAATCATGTTATTTTTGCATATTATTTTTTCCCTAACTTAACCCAAGTTGTCATTACATCAAAAAGGGGAAGATTGTTGGCGCAGGTTGCACTAACGGTCTAACTAAAGTTTTGATGAATGACAAAGTTAAGTTAGGTTTATTGTGATCTAACGAGTTAACTAAGAATGTAGGAGAAGTCCAGATAGGTCAACGGGATGACCGGATATCTGGCATGAAGTCCAGCTAGGTCAACGGGCCGATTGGATAGCTGTCACGAAGTTCAGATAGGTCGACGGGTTGACCGGATATCTGGCACAAGTCCAACTAGGTCAACGGACCGACTGGATAGCTGGCACAAAGCCCAGACAGGTCGATGGACTGATCGAATGGTAAAGTAGTAAGTTAAGGTAAGTCACTAGAGGAGAGTGACTTGGTGAGGACGCGTTCCCCATTTGAGGGAATAGTAGACGTCGATCCAACTTAGATCCATTTTGAAAATCTAAGTTGAGATCTTGACTATATTCTGATATCGAGGAGACAGAATCTAATTACTACTCTACTTGTTATATATTGTGCTAATTTTGTTTTGCAGGGTAGTATAATTCTTATTTGCCTCGGACTAACTTTTTCTTGCAGGAAAACGATTTGCTGGAAAAGATGGTCCGAGCGCCTGGAAGGGATCCGAGCGCCTGGAATGCCCAAGGCTTATCTACTCGCTAGCTTGGAGTACGCTGATTGGTTGGCTGACGTCACAGTCCAGGCGCCCAGAAGGGATCCAGGCGCCCGGAACTGCCTATATAAGCAGCTTCCACCAGGAGCACAGAAAACAACATTCTTTTGTGATCGCTTTCTTGCGCACTGCTCTAAAGGCATTCCTGCGACTCCACAACGCGACTCCGACGACCGAGTGACGCTGCTCCGACGACCGAGCAACACAACTCCGATGACAGAGTGACGCGACTCCGACAACTGAAAGCACAGCCTTCCAGATCTCTAAGAAATTGTTGGTATACTTGTTTATTTCTGCACTTAAATTATACATTCATTGTATTTCTCTTGTAAAAGATTTGCGAATTATTAGTGAATTACCCACCGAAAGCACTCTCACGTGCGGGTCTTGGAGTAGGAGTTGACGAATGCTCCGAACCAAGTATAACTTGGTTTGTTAACGTTGTTGTCATTGTTATCTTTCTGCTGCGTACTCGATTGAATTCTCGATTTTCGACGATTACTATTCAACCCTCCCCCCTTCTAGTGTTCTTCACGATCCAACATGCAGGAGGCTCAATCAATATTGGTGAACATAGACAAAGATTGATAATTTTTTTCAAATACTAATTTTTTAAAGTAATTCAGTCTATTTCATTATTTCTAATAGTATTTTTTAAGCCAATGAAATGAGGATCGAGCCAGTATTCATAAACACTTTCACGCACACATTTGTGATGCGGAGAGAAAGCTAGAGTAATTAAAGTTTTGCAATTTTAAAACTTTCAATTATTTAATGGATATTATCAATATTGATTTGAATATATTATATTGAATATTCCATACCAATATAATAAGATGAATTTATTATGTTAGGTTTCGCTCAAATTTATTTTCATTGCTTACTATATTATTTGATTTCTAGTGAATTACTTGATAAAGATTCTTTTATTTTTCCCATACATTTTAATTTATTAAGTGTTAATATAAATGTTCATAATTTAAATTATATATAGTCTCATGACCTTATATATCTAATCAAGAATATATGCATTTCTTTTATATTATTAATGTAAATTTATTTTAATTTTTCTCATGATAATACAAGATAGATATGATGAGCTAGAATAGATAACTTTGGGTACTAGTGATGATAATAACGGATCTAAGTCATTTGTTGATAATAATATGAGTTTATGACTCGAGACGAGTGATGGACCGAAAGCGGAAAGAATATTTGGACTGGGCTCTTTGAATATAAATTGTAGAATTGCTTGTACATCTTCCATCCCACCAGTAGTAAAGGTATAAATAAATCAATTGACTGAAGAGGTTAGCAATTTGAAAGAGTTACTGCAAAGGGACAATGAACGTCAAGGGATCCGTTCAGTATAGAGGCAAAGGGATCAGGAAATTATCGATTTGCGCTAATAACAAAACTTCATCATACAACATCTTTAGTTAGTTTTTCCTCCATGTCAGATTGATGATGATGATGATGATGATGATGATTGTTGTGCTTAAAATTGTTATGTATGAATACTATTTAATAGATTTAGTGATTTTGAATATTTGTTATTTGATTAAGTTTATGTTTTTTTCCTTCAAATTTATATTTTTGATAGGTGTTAACTTGTTTCAAAAAGGGTCACCAAGGAAGATGGTGAAAAATAAAAATTCATTCGAAAGAGGTGCACATTTACATTAATTTTGTATTACTCTATGTATTTTCATCTTAGCTATCTTACTTTTTGTTTATTTATTTTCTGATGCAGAAAAAAAAGGAGAAGAAGAAGAGGAGGAAGTATGTGGATAAGACCGTTTGTTACATTGTCTAGTTTGACTTGAACAATGTTATGGTATCTTTTGTTGTTGATTTCTTAAATTAACTTTGTTTTGAAATTTGTCTATGTATGATATATCAGATTTTGTTATGAATTTTTGATTTGTCATTTTGTAATGGGATGTTTGATTTTGTTATGGGATCTTTGTTGCCATTTTCATCTAGACCTGACCACGGTTCGGAACCGACGGTTCGGAACCGACGGTTCGACGGTTCAACGGTTCGGAACCGCTAGTTCGACGGTTCCAGGCAGGTCGACCCTTAACCTTAACCGCCCAAGACGGTTACGGTTCACGGTTCAGAACCGCCGGTTCACGGTTCAGTTCACGGTTCGTCACGGTTCGCCACGGTTCAAGATTAATATGTTAAAAAAAATTAAAAATTAAAAATTAAAAATTAAACATTAAACATTAAAAATTAGAAATTAAAATTTATTGAAAAAATGGCTTGCACTTATTTAAGTTGTCTACGTATCCCTTTAGGGGAATCAAAGCCCACGTAGTTCTTTTACATTTTTATCCTTTTACATTTTCATTCACTTCCATTTCCTGTTCCTGTCGTATTTGTTCCTTCAGTATCAAAATCTTCAACTTCGTCATCTGAAAGTTGCATTCCTTGGATTCTTTTCTCCGCTCTGGTCCAATCATCTAGTAATGATTGGGCTTCCAATGAGTCGGGAGACAAAATTTGTTGGGACCGAAAAGTAGCTAGAGGGGGGGTGAATAGCTCGTCGCGTGCTCTTTGCTCGGCGTTGCTTGTTTCTTCAAAGATGCGCAGCAGAAAATACAGAAACAAACCACACAACGCTAACACGGTTGGTTTACTTGGTATCCACCTCACAAGAGGTGACTAGTCCAAGGATCCACACCTACACACACACCCTCCACTTATAAAACTCTCCTTTATGGTAACTACCAAGGGCGGAGAAGCCCTACAAGACTCAATACAAGAAGAAAAGGAAAGGTAATGAAATACAAGCTTACAAGCTTACAATTAGAGCTGTAAACAAGCCGAGCCGAGCCGAGCTTTGGGGTGTTCAAGCTTGTTTGATAAGATAACCGAGCCAAGCCGAGCCGAGCTTAAAATGAACCAAGCTTTTGAAATGAGTGTTCAAGCTTGACTTGGTTTATTTTTTATGAGCTTGAGCTTGTTTGAAGCTTGGCTTGAGCTTGGTTCGTTTAGATGTTATCAAGCTCTCAATTCAAGCTTGGCTTGAGCTTGGCTTGAGCTTGGTTTGAACTTGGTTTGAGCTTGGTTCATTTAGATGTTATCAAGCTCTCAATTCAAGCTTGGCTTGAGCTTGGTTCGAGCTTGGCTTGAGCTTGGTTTGAGCTTGGTTCGTTTAGATGTTATCAAGCTCTCAATCCAAACTTGTTTGATTGTTTGAAACTTTTAATTATTTGATTGGTTATTAAAATTGATAATTTAAATTTATTTATTTATTTTATTTTATTGTTTATTTAGCATATTGAAAAGAATTTTATTAATAAATATTGTTCGTGAACATTGTTCACGAACGTTGTTCACGAACATTGTTCACGAACGTTAACGAGCTGAACACATATGTGTTCAAGCTTGTTTGTTTAGCTTAACGAGCTGTTCAAGCTTGTTTGTTTAATTAATCTAATGTATATTGAACGAACATAAACAAGCTCTTACCAAGCCAAACACCAAGCTTGTTCACGAACGCTTGGTTCATTTACAGCCCTACTTACAATGAGAGCAAAAACCCTAACCCTAGTTTCTTCTTCTTGCTTTGATCCGCCTCTTGACTTGGAAGAACCTCCAATAGCCTTCAAGAACTGGCGATCTCGAGCTTGGGAAGAGCTGTGGAGAAGCTGGTGAAGATCTGAAATGAATCAGTGAAGTTCTTACCGCAGCCATCGCACGCCTGCAGCTCAAATACGACGCAACGGTCGGATCCCGATCGATTCGAAAACTCCCAATCGATCGGGGAGGCTTTGGATCGATCCACGGATCGATCCAGAGCGCCTCTGTGCTCTGGGAAAACGCCTGGATCGATCGGCTGATCGATTGGGACCTCTGGATCGAACCACTGATCGATCCAGAGGCTCTCTGTTCGCTGGGAAAGCCTGGATCGATCCACTGATCGATCCAGCTCTTGGTTTTTGCCCAAAACTAAGTCCCAAGCCTCTCAAACCAACATTCGGTCAACCTTGACCTGTTGGTACATCATGCCTAGCATCTGGTCACTCCCTTGACCTGCTAGGACTCCCTCACCAAGTGTCCGGTCAATCCCTTTGACACACTTGGACTTTTCTCCTCTTGCCAAGTATCCTGTCAAATCCTTTGACCTACTTGGACTTTCCTTCATCATGCCAAGTGTCCGGTCACTCCCTTGACCTACTTGGACTTTCACCAGATGTCTGGTCAATTTTGACCCATCTGGATTTCCCCATGCCTGGCTTCACTCACCAGGACTTCCAATCTGCCTAGCTTCACTCACTAGGACTTCTCTTTTGTCTGGCTTCACTCACCAGGTCTTCCAATCTGCCTAGCTTCACTCACTAGGACTTCTCTTCTGTCTGGCTTCACTCACCAGGTCTTTCACCTAGCTTCACTCACTAGGATTTTCACCTGGCTTCACTCACCAGGATTTTCTTCTGCCTGGCTTCACTCACGAGGTCTTTCCTTCTGCCTAACATCCCAGTTAGGACTTCCCAGTCAAGTATTCGGTCATCCTTGACCTACCTGACTTTTCTTCAATCAGCCTTGCATTGTCAAACATCGAAACCCAAACCAAGGCTCAAGCTTGGTCAACCAGGTCAACCTTGACCTGAAGGATGTTGCACCAACAAAATTGATCGTCGTTCATCTGATATGTTGCCGCCAGCACTGAACGTCTGCTCCACAGCAACAGTTGACACTGAACAAGCTAAAATTTCTTTTGCGATCACGGAGAGAACGGGAAAGCTTTGAGCCTTCTGTGACCACCACTTTAAGATATCGAAGTTTTCGCTATCTGCTTCATTAAAATCAAAAGAAGTCGTAAAATAATTCTCAAGTTCCTGTGTGGAACTTGAGGATCCTCGTGGACGTTTTGTCCATTCTTTTAATAAGAGTTGTACTTTTGTAAATTTTAAATTACTACTAGTAGTTTGTTGAATTTCAGAAATATTAATTTGTGTTTCATATTTTGCATAATATTGATTATAAATATCATATAAATAAATTCTAACATTATATATAATATTAACTGGATCAGGGGAAGAAGAATCTTTAATTGGAATTAAAGCGTCATAATATAAAGTTAACATTTCTTGTAAAACTTCTAATTTAAATCTAGGATCTAAAGCAAATGCAATTAAATAAATTTCAGGAATTAAATAAAAATATTTTTCTCATTTAGTTTTCATAGCTAAGATGCAAGGAGATAAAGATTCATTATTAATATGTTCATTTAAAACTAATACTATATTAGAAAAATTTTCTAAAACTAATTGAGCAGTGGGATAATAAACACCGGAAAGTTGTTCGGTTGCATCATTAAATACTTTTAAAATTTCACAAATACTACTACAAATATTCCATTGTTGTGAAAATAAATATATATTAGTATTAGTGTTTTGTGCAAAACATGAACATAATAATTCTTTATATTGAAATGAATCTTGTAATAATTGGTATGTTGAATTCCAACGTGTTGATACATCACGTGGAAATTTTTTAGGTCTCATTCCATTAATTTTACAAAATCTACCCCATTGTTTCATTATAGATGGATGAGACCATAAATAAGAAATTACAATTCTAATTGGTTTAATATAACTTTCTAAAATTTTTAAACCATTTTGAACACATAAATTTAAAACATGGCATACACAACGAATATGAAAAAATAAACCTCCAATAATAGGTTGACAAACAAATTTTAGATCATCTATACAAGCGGTATTAGAACTAGCATTATCTAATGATATTAAAAATATTTTATGAGTTAAACCATATTCTTCTAAAATTAAACATAATAATTGTGCGATATTATGAACATTATGTGATTCATCAAAAACTCTATAAGCTAATAATCTTTTTTGGAGGTTCCAAGAGTTATCGATCCAATGGCAAGTCACACCCATATACGAATGTGTTTGCCAATGATTACTCCAAATATCGAAACATAAAGAAACTTTATTATCTAATTTACTAAATTCATCAATTAAATTCTTTTTTCCTTGTTTTACTAATTTTTTAATTGTACGAGTAAGTGTAGTCCTAGGAACACGTTTAACACATGGATTAAGAGATTCTTTACAAAAATCTTCAAATGTGCATTTAGATCCAAAACTAAAAGAAAGATGTTCTACGGAAACAAATTTAGCTAATGATTCTCTTAATTTATTATCCGAATATAAAAATAAATCGGAATCGGTACTACCGCTAGTTGAAGAAAATCTTGATAATTGTGTTTGAGAACGGTCGAGTCCATATTCCTAGAGCTGTAAACAAGCCGAGCCGAGCCGAGCTTTGGGGTGTTCAAGCTTGTTTGATAAGATAACCGAGCCAAGCCGAGCCGAGCTTAAAATGAACCAAGCTTTTGAAATGAGTGTTCAAGCTTGGCTTGGTTTATTTTTTATGAGCTTGAGCTTGTTTGAAGCTTGGCTTGAGCTTGGTTCGTTTAGATGTTATCAAGCTCTCAATTCAAGCTTGGCTTGAACTTGGTTCGTTTAGATGTTATCAAGCTCTCAATTCAAGCTTGGCTTGAGCTTGGTTCGAGCTTGGCTTGAGCTTGGTTTGAACTTGGTTTGAGCTTGGTTCATTTAGATGTTATCAAGCTCTCAATTCAAGCTTGGCTTGAGCTTGGTTCGAGCTTGGCTTGAGCTTGGTTTGAGCTTGGTTCGTTTAGATGTTATCAAGCTCTCAATCCAAGCTTGTTTGATTGTTTGAAACTTTTAATTATTTGATTGGTTATTAAGATTGATAATTTAAATTTATTTATTTATTTTATTTTATTTTATTGTTTATTTAGCATATTGAAAAGAATTTTATTAATAAATATTGTTCGTGAACATTGTTCACGAACGTTGTTCACGAACGTTGTTCACGAACGTTGTTCACGAACATTGTTCACGAACGTTAACGAGCTGAACACATATGTGTTCAAGCTTGTTTGTTTAGCTTAACGAGCTGTTCAAGCTTGTTTGTTTAATTAATCTAATGTATATTGAACGAACATAAACAAGCTCTTACCAAGCCAAACACCAAGCTTGTTCACGAACGCTTGGTTCATTTACAGCCCTACATATTCCGTCGGGTGCTTCATTTCTACATGTCGTTTCAACGACCCATAGCCGCCGCCGGCTTGGAATTTGTAGGAAGCATTGCAGTGCTTACATTTTGCACGCATTTCTCCCGACGGAAGAGTGACCTTCTCAAAATGTTTAGTAAAAATAGAAGACTTTAGAGGTAATTGCATCTGTACTTCCTTGTGTTTCGGGTGTCGGATTCGGAAGATGCTCGATCTCATCATCGGTGGATTGAATGTTGGGGTCCTCCTCCCGCGGATTCATTATTTACTTTCCCTTCCGAGCTCGAGATGATGCACCTCCGCGGCCTACTTCCATTGTAATTGAAAATTGAAAACGAAAGCGTGTAGAGATTAGAGAATACAAAAATGAGATTAAGAGTAGAGAAGATGTGTGTGAAAAATGATGAAATGAGCTCTCTATTTATAGAGTTTTGATAGTAACGGATACTAAATCATAGCCATTGATCAAAAAACGGTCAAATGATCCTAACCGTTGAAAAAAAATACCCAAAAAACCCTCCCAACGACTACGAACCGCCGGTTAACCGGCGGTTCCAACGGCTATGAACCGCTGGTTAGTTCAAGCCGTTTAAAAAAAAAAAAAATTTGTTTGCGACTGAACCGCCGGTTCAACCCACCGGTTAACCAGCGGTTCGCCGGGTTTACAGCCCATGAACCGGAACCGGCCCGGCAACTTGCCGGGCCGGTTCCGGTTCGACCCGGCGAACCGGGTCAACGGGCAACCGGCCCGTTGACCAGGTTACGGGCCCGAGCCGGTCCGGGCCAGACCCGGCCCGGGGTCGGGTCTATTTTCACCACAAACTAGCGACGAAATTCGTTCATCGTTGTTTTACAATGAAAATACTTTTCGTTGCTAATTTACAATAAATTTTATAGAAAACTTTTATTTATTGTAAATTTTGCCACGAATTTCTATTTTATTTTGTCGTTAAATTTTGCGACAAATGGAAAAAAATACATAGCAAATCGGAGATTTTTTTTTTTTTTTTTTTTTGTAGGGTAAGACTAACAAAAAAAAATATACTTCCATAGTGCATGCAATTATTCCATAGTTGTCATTTATCTTGAAGAAACTTGTGTTGCAATAAGCTGAGATGACAAGTTGAAAATCATCTGAACAGGAGCAGGCGCTCTAATCTTACGTTAAGGCAATCCATTTCTTGAAAGCCAAAGTTGATTCTCTTCTTTTCAGCTGAGCTTGTGTCTGTACCTTCGGGGCTTTTCCCTTGTACAAAGTCCTATGATACTTCAACCAAAGAGACCTATATTTATACTTGTCTACGAACATCTGATCTCGCTCCATCACCTCGACGACTTCCATGGCTCGAACGAAAAAGCCACCCCTAACAAAGCAATACAGTAATGAATCTAATAGCTCTTGGTCAAATTTCATCAACTTTGAATTTGCAAGAATTTTCATTTCACCCCATAAATCAGTTACTTCACTATATTTCCCACCTATTGCAGCATAAGCAGTAACCAGAGAATGGTAAGTCTGAGCATTTGGCATATGGCCTAAAGCTTTCATCTTGTTTAGAGCTTTTTGGGCATCACCAATCAACCTTTTCTTGCAGAAAAAATGAATCACACTGTTCCAATCATGAATACCACTGTCTACATTCTGAATGTCCTTTATTTCCTCTAAAAGCTTAACCATCTGGCCTGCTTCACCACCTCTGGTACAACCTTCAACCAAAGTTTCAAAACTCCCATGGGTGGATCTTGAAATGTTGGACTTTTTCATCTCCTTAAATATGTGCAAAGCATCACCCGAGTTATCCTGATGTGTCCATGATTGGATTAGAGCATCAAAGCAGCTTGAATCAAGTTGAATTCCTGCTTGACGGGCATCATTTAGAAGTGTCAGTGCTTCAGCATGTCGATTGATCTTACAGTAAGCTTTTAGGAGAGAAGAATACATAGAAGAGCCTACTCTAATTCCAGAAAATCTCATCTCATCCAGTAGCTCATGTGCCTGTTTTAGTAAACCATTAGAAATGCAAGAATTTATTACTTGAACAGCAGTAGATTTTTCAAGAAAAACAGGGGCACCTTCCTTGCTTGCTTTGATTAGAAAAGATGCCAATCCACTAATTTTGTCAGCTTCAAGCAAAGAATTTACAAGTTTAGCATACATTTTCTCTGTAGGCTGAAGAATGCCCTGTTCAGATTTAACAAGTTCAACCTTAGCCTGTAACTTTTCTGAAAGCAAATTAAGTGATTCTTTGGCCTCAGCTTCAAGCCTGGAAAAACTTTGATCCTTGGTGAAATCAAAATAAAGTGGAGCCAGGTTCTCGATCAAATTGAATTTGTCCAAACTCAATTTCTCATGTCCTGGGTTTTCATAACGAAATGAACTTCCAGCTTCAACAATTTGCAACAATGACTTTGGAGAAGCCAAGGACCCTCTCACTTCCTTAGCTTTTCCGAGCATGTCCAGAACCATGCCCACAGCTGAATCGAAATCCTTAAACTTCAAATGACAGGAAAGTAAGCAATTATAGAACTGCAGAAATTCCACATCGCGAAGACCAATGGCCTCATCAACATGCCTCTTTAGTTTTATTAGTTCATCTCTACGCCCATTCTTCTCGTATATCTGAGCCATCACAATAAGCAAGTTTAAATTAGGCTTCATCCCAATCATTGGCATTAGTTCAAGAAGCTGCTCGGCCTTTCTAGTAGTTCCGAAAAGGATGCATCCAGTCAAAATTATGTTAAAGGCAACAGCATTACGAGGATCAACCCCATTATCTTTGAACAGA
Organism: Zingiber officinale; assembly: GCF_018446385.1. Taxonomy (NCBI): domain Eukaryota; kingdom Viridiplantae; phylum Streptophyta; class Magnoliopsida; order Zingiberales; family Zingiberaceae; genus Zingiber; species Zingiber officinale. The sequence continues at coordinate 101,711,504 of NC_055997.1, forward strand.
TATCCAATCTCCATAATTAACTCAGCAGCAAGCAAAGTACCAGTTGATGTTTGGCACATATGGCCAATGATACCCAACCAAGCTGTTATTGGAGGGAAAGCTTCCATCTTTACCAACTTTCTTACAATGTTTGTTGCAAGAATAGACAGCTGTGACCTTGAAAGGATGAAAGCAAGGTAAATAAGCACATCTTTCTCCAATAAATCAGGCCTACTTTCTGCAAAAGCCAGTTCAACTACACGGTGTGCTTTGTTTAGCCAATGGATATTAAAGCTCTCAGTAAAACAAACTATAAGCTTACTCAAGACTGATTTCCTAGGGAGACCAACCATCCACACATGCTTCTCATATGCAATCCATGCATCCTCAAATCTTTGCTCATCGACTGCCTGTTCTAGCTCCAAGGCTAATCGAGATGGTTCATGAGTTTGAACTAATGAGGAGGGATCAGCCATTGTACAGAATCGTTTATAACAAGGGTCGTCCCAAGTCGTGAATCTGATTGCCTCCATCTTGCTTTCAGTGCAATAAACTAACAGCTTATTGGTCTCGCCAATTAATGGAGCCAGTGACCCATACACAGAAGTGTCTGTCACTTTGCAGTGAAATCCAGAAAGCAATGAAAGGACAGCTTGGGTTGAACATGGTGAAGAAAGAAAGTTAAATCTCTTTAAAGAAAGCATTTTCTAAGCGAAGATGAATCGTCCATAAACTGGGAAAGTCTGCATCTGACGAATTCCAACTAGCAAGTAATTCCAATGAAGCAATTACGAGAGACAAAATAACGTTCTTCAAAGTTTAAACCTGAAAGTAAACAAAAATGCCAAAGCCAGTTTACCTTTACATCCCTTACTCTTCTACTTAATCCATAAACCCTTATCTTTAAATGCCCCATCGATGCCTATCTAAACCATTCGTAGAGAAATAAAATGCAAAGATGAGATTAACTACCGGACACCCTAACACAAGGCACAGCCAAAGCTCTATCAACATCCATACAAGGCGCAATCAAAAAGAAGGGAAAGGTAAGGGCTTTTCACCTCACGTCGGAGAGGATCGAGGCTCGTGTGAGAAAGGAGGAGAGAGCTCTGGCGGTAACGGAGCAGATACCGAGGGCGTCGACTTCAAAGGTTCCTCAATTGGGCAGGCGGGGTGGGCACGTCGGGGCGATGTCAGAGGCGGGCGGACGACTTGGAGACCTCGGGGGGAAGGAGAGAGGAAGAGACGGCTGTGCGGTGTGGGAGGAGATCGAGTAGGGGAAACGGTACGGCCCGGCCCATTCCCTTTGAACCTGCTTTGACGGCGTGGTAAATTATCCCAACATTTGAGATTTTTTATATATTCAAATCACATGTCAAATTTAAAATTATAATTTTTTACAGATGAATTTTTAAAATTATCAAACATAGATAAATTTTAAAATTATCAAAATCACGTACTTAGTTTTGAATTTATCGTTATCAGTGGACTACTATTTTAAAATAGTCGATTTGTCTCCGAATTAAAATGTTAGATTTTTAATTAAATCAGTCGAAAACAGTCGAATCCATTTCTCAGAATTGGAATGCCAGATTTCTAATTAAATCAGTCGACTATTTTTAAAATCAATCGAATAATTTATTTTTTATTTTTATCAAATTTAATTTAGATAAAATTAATTAATAGATTAAATGATCATGTTGATATAAAATTAATCTTTATATATTCGTTTATCTTTTCTGATTATATTCATACTCTTAATATTAATTTGACGTTTGATACATCAATCGATTTTATCTAAAATTGATTGGTTGATAAAATAACCTCTAATTCTTATGTGTTCCTCTGCTTCTTCTGATTATATTCATGTCATCAAACGTCAATTTACCTTAATATGTTGAGAGTAATGACATACATGTTTGAAAATTTTAATTCATGCTCAAAAATTCTGGTTGATGGACTAAACGACTTCAGATTGACATGAAACTAGATCCTATGTGTTTGCCTAGTTCTCCTGATTATATTCATACCCTCAAACTTCAATTTGACACAATATATTGAGAGAAATGATTTTTCAAATATGAATATATTCGAACATGAATATATTTTTTAAAAATTTAATTCGTGTTTGAAAAATCATTACTATCAATATATTGGGTCAAATTAAAATTTGAGAACATGGATATAATCAGGAGAACTATCCAAACACATAGGATTTAGTTTCACGACAATCCGAGGTTGTTTGGTCCATCAGTCGAATTTGAACAAAATCGGCTGATGGATCAAACGACCTCGGATTGACATAAAACTAGTTCATGTGTATGTTTTTACCTCTCTTGATTATATTTATACCCTCAAATGTTAATTTGACTCAATATATTAAGAGCAATAATTTTTTAACATAAAAATATTTTAAAATTTTAATTTATGTTTAAAAAATCTGACTGATGGACCAAATAAAATCGAATTAATATGAAACTAGATCATATGAGTTTAGCTAGTTCTCCTTATTATATATATTCATATTCTTAAATATCAATTTAACTTAATATATTAAGAGTAATGATTTTTTAATATGAATTAAATTTTTTCAAAAAATCATTACTCTCACTATATTGAGTCAAATTGATATTTGAGGACATAGATATAATTAGGAGAACTAGCTGAACATATAGAATCTAGTTTTATATCAATCCGAGGTCATTTGGTCCATCAGTCGATTTTACCCAGAATCGACTGATAGACCAAATAACCTTGGATTGACATGAAATTAATTCCATCTACCTCTATTGATTATATACATGCCCTTAAATATCAATTTGACCCAATATATAACACGGATTAAAATTTTCAAACACATTCATATTTAAAAAATTATTGTTCTCAATATATTGGATTAAATTGATATTTGAGGGAATGGATATAATCAACAGAGATAGACGAACACATATAAACTAGTTTTATGTCAGCCCGAGATTGTTTGATCCATTAGCTGATTTTGCGCAAAATCGACTGATGGATCAAACGACTTTGGATTGACATAAAACTAGTTCCTCTGTATTCATTTACCTCTTCTTATTATATTTATACCCTCAAAATTCAATTTGACCTAATGTATTGAGAGCAATAATTTTTTAAACATAAATATATTTGAACAGATTGATTTATATTTAGAAAATTATTGCTCTTAATATATTAAATCAAATTAATATTTGAGGGCGTTAATATAATCAGGAGAACTAGTCGAACACATAGGATCTAGTTTTATGTCAATCCAAGATTGTTTGGTTCATCAGCTAGAATTTTTTAACACAAATTAAAATTTTCAAATATATTTATGTTTAAAAAATCATTGTTCTCAATATATTAAGTCAAATTGATGTTTGAGATTACGGAAATAATCAAAAGACAAAGGCATACATAAGAACTAATTTCATATCAACTCGAGGTCATTTGATCAATCAGTTGATTTTAGATAAACTGGCTGATGTACCAATTGGCGTTTGAGTACATGGATATAATTAAGAGAGATATACAAAAACATAGGAAGTAGTTTCATGTCAATTCGAGGTCGTTTGATCTATCAATCGATTTTATCTAAAATTAATTTTTGATAAAAAAAAAAGTAAAACAAAAAAATTAATCAATCGACTGATTTAATGAAAAAGAATTGACATTTTGATATAAAACTAAATCGATTCGACTGATATAAATTAGCAGTCAATTGATATGGGTAAAATCAAAAATAGGTACATGATTTAATAATTTTAAAATTTACCTACGTAATTTGATAATTTTGAAAATTTACTTACGTAATTCAATAAAAATTATTAAAATTATCAAATATGATATCTATTTTATTTTTTTATGGGGTTCTACTGAATAGATTACTATAATATAACAATTAATTGAGAATACTATTAATCACTATAGTGCATTCCCAAATCAATTGCTATATTGAAATAATTGAATATTTTTTTTAAAAAAATAAAAATAATCGATTTATGTTAAAAAAAAATAATCTCAAAATATTATATCAAATTGACATTTAAAGATATGAATATAATAATAAAAATGATATGAACAAATCATATTTGATTCCATATCATTTCGAGCTTTCTAAGTTCATCAACTAATTTTAACCAAAATCGGCTAATGGAACTAGAAAACTTAGAATGACATGGAACCAAATCATATATGTTTATCAAGTTCTAATTATATACATGCCATCAAATATTAATTTAACACAATATTTTTAAAGCAGTGTTTTTTAACACAAATTAGTCATTTAAAAAAAATTAATTGATTGCTGCAGTGTAACAAATTGATTCGGGATCTTATTGTATTGATAAACAATATCCCAAATTGATTGTTATACTATAGCAATAGATTAAAAAGTGTAATTCATATTCAAAAAATCACTTCTCTTAATATAATATGTCAAATTGATATTTGAGTGTATGAATATAATTAGAATAACTAAACGAACACATAGAAACCTGGTTTAATATCAATCCGAACTCTTTAGGTCTATTAGGTGATTTTGACCAAAATCGGCTAATGAACTTAGAGATCCTATGTGTTAGTCTAGTTCTTCTTATTATATTAATACCTTCAAATATTAATTTGGCATATTATATTAAGTAAATTTTTTAACATGGATATGTTTGAAAAATATAATTCGTGTTAAAAAAATCACTTCTCTATATATCTTAGATTAAATTGATGTTTGAGGATATGAATATAATCAAAAGAATTAAACAAAAATACAAAACTTGGTTTCATATCATTCTGAGCTTTTTAAGTCTATCTACCGATTTTACTCGAAACCGATCAAAATCGATTGGTGGATCCAGAGAGCTTGGAATGATATGTGATGCGGTGATGAGGGACCCCACCTTGCTACCACGGTGGGTGATGAGGAGGGGCCCCACCCTGCTGCCACGGTGGAGGTCAAAGTCAAGGGGGTCAATAGGTGGATGGTATAGATTGGTCGGGCGAGTCATATGCCGATCGGAAATGAAGCACTAATCCACCATCTTTGGCACTGGGAGTAATCAAACCGACGCTCAAATGACACGCAGAAGCCGATCCGAGCGACTTCTCCGCTCGGACTAGCAGCAGACTCAACATCAGCTGAGCACGCAGACGATCACCTACCCACCGAGTGGCTATCACACTCGACCAATCAATCGAGCATATGGACAGGGGACTTCCGGCCGAGCTGCTATCTCGCTCGGCCCAGCAACGGACGACACTTGGATACCAGACTTTCAGCCGAGCGGCTATCCCACTTGGCTCGACAGTGGACTTTCTGCTGAACGGTGATCCCGTTCAGTGTGACAGCAGACAACGCAAGAATAGAAGAATTTTGGCAGAGTGACCACTCAGAAGGATAGCATAATTTCGACCGAGCGACCACTCCACTCGGCCAAGCAAAAGACACAGTGGGATATCTTTCGACATCCTTTTGGGAGCTAGTGTCGTTGACAAGCGGCATGGTCAGACAGAAGATCATACAGCGGAAGCTTTCATTGTCACTTCAGAGATATGTTCAGTCTGTTAAGGTACTGTGTCAGGGACACTTTACTGACACGTCTTTTCAGGAAAAGCTTGGAGATGCGTGCTCGTCTTGGGAAGCATGCACGCATGCCTCCAAGGCTCTATATAAAGGGGGTCTAAGCATTGTCAGAGGTATGCTTTACACGTGATTTCTACTGTTACGCTACATTTCTCATTTCCTAGTTCTTCTTGCGTCAGCCGGAGACTAACTTGAGCATCGGATGGCCATCGTCGGAGACCCCTTCCCTGGCTCGGCACTGATGATGCTTGTGTTGCAGGCGGGAGAGAAGTTCACCAGAGGTCAACAGGAGTGCCACGTCCCCAGCATTCATCTCTTTGACTTTCGGACAGAATCATATTTGGCGCGGTCTGTGGGAACGTCACCTGAATCCGAGCCAAGAAGATGGAAGATGCTGGACAACTAATCACCATGACGCTAACTCAAGAGGAGCTGGAGATGCTCGTGTAGGCACGAGTAGCGAAAATGATCAAGCAACAACAACAGCAGGTTCTGGCCGATCGGCTAGCGCTGCAGCCTGCAACATCGACGACCGACAGCCGAGCGGGGCAAGAAGACCAAGCAGAGCAACTCTCCGTGTGGGGGCAAAACAGAAGGCCGACTGGTACTCAAGGGGAAGCACCGCCCACGCCGATCCCCTTCCATCGAGCTCTGTTGCAAACCCCCTTGGAGATAACCCAAGCGCATCAGGAGCGGGGATCATCTTTAGACGATGCGCCCATTCGGGATGCGTGGAAAGGTAAAGCACCCCGAAACACCACATCTCTCGAACGGATCAACAGACATTTCTCAGAGGAGATCCTACAAGACCCTCTGCCCCGACACTACACTCCCGTTGTCAATTGGGACGTACAATGGGTCGACCGACCTAGATGATCATTTGGACCGGTTCGGCAATGAAGCTATGCTGCACCAGTGTGCGGACGAAGTGAAGTGCAGAGTCTTTCTCACGACTCTCTCCGGATCAACGCAACGCTGATTCTGAAGACTGTCGGACGGCTCAATACGAAGCTTCAGAGACTTCTGAGTCGCCTTCCAGCACCACTTCGCCAGCAGCCGATGCTACCAAAAGACGAGCGTCAGCCTCTTCGCCCTAAAGAAAGGGCCCATGGAAGCGCTCCAAGTGTACATTCAGCGCTTCAACCAAGTGCCCATAGACTTCCCCTCGGTCTCGTCCGAGATCATGATGAATGCCTTCACCCAGGGGCTCACCGAGGGAGATTTTTTCCAATCACTTATCAAGAAGTCGCCCAGGGACTTCGATCACATGCTTAAGAAGGCCAATGAGTACATCAATGTGGAAGAAGCCTAGGAAGCCAGAAGAAAGGAGGCATTTGTTGGGGTTGCAAGGTGTTGCAAACATAGTCCCATATTGAAAACACATGGAAAAAATCATGAGTTTATAAAAGAAAGATATCTCCATTGGTATGAGGCCTTTTGGGGAGAGCCCAAGAGCAAAACCATGAGGGTTTAGGTCCAAAGTGGACAATATCATGCTATTGTGGAGATATCTAAATTCTTTTCGATCCTACAATTGGTATCAGAGCCCGGACTGCCAGAAGGTTTAACCGCCGACTGTGCACAAGAGCTATGGTCTGATTGAACCATGTGAGTACAATATTGACCTCGAACAAAGAAAGTGGGGGCTCCTATGTTCGGATCAAGAGGACCAGGCAGGAATTCCTAGTTGCGGCTAGGCAAGGAAGTCCTAGTAGGTCGGGTGGACCGAGGGGCAGGAAGTCCTAGTAGGTCGGGTAGACCGAGGGGCAGGAAGACCTGGTGGGTCAAGGATCGGACGTGGGAAGCCCATGGTCCTTTGTTTGAGGGGGGGATTGTTGGGGTTGCAAGGTGTTGCAAACATAGTCCCATATTGAAAACACATGGAAAAATCATGAGTTTATAAAAGAAAGATATCTCCATTGGTATGAGGCCTTTTGGGGAGAGCCCAAGAGCAAAACCATGAGGGTTTAGGTCCAAAGTGGACAATATCATGCTATTGTGGAGATATCTAAATTCTTTTCGATCCTACAATGGTCCTGGTGAGTGAAGTCGGGCAAGGGAAAATCCAGATGGATCAGGGATGATCGGACTTCTGGTGTTGGAAAGTCCAAGTAGGTCAAGGGAGTGATCGGATACTTGGCACGAAGAGGAAAATCCAGATGGATCAGGGATGATCGGACATCTGGTGTGGAAAAGTCTAAGTGGGTCAAAGGGATTGACCGACACTTGGCGAGTGTGCTAGCAGGTCAGGGAGGACCGGATGCTAGGCATGATGTACCAACAGTCAAGGTTGACCGGATGTTGGTGTGGAAGCCTTAGGTTTAGGGTCGGAAGTTGGATCGGGCCGCAGATCGATCCATGATACATGGTCATCCGATCGGTCCGTGACCGATCGATGACCGATCAAGATGCTATCGATGGTTATCTCGATCGGTCCGAGACCGATCGGGAGACTGGCAAACCAGCGTAGAAGAGAAGTCCGATCGGCCTACGGACCGATCGAGAGTTCCCCGATCGGTCGCGGACCGATCAGATACCGATCGGTCCATGGACCGATCAGGAACGGAACAGAAGTTCCCCGATCGGTCCGCACCGATCAGATAAAGGCTCGATCGGTCCACGCATCGATCAGGTTCTAGCTGCCAGACGCAACGCCAGTTTCTTCATTGCTTCTTCTTCGCAGTATAAGAAGACGAGGCATCTTCGTGCAAACTCTCTTTCTTTTCCCCGCTAGAACTGTTCTTCCGCCAAGCTTCGCTCAACCGAGCTTGATTGAGCTCGCCCAAGCTTCGCGTGAGCTTCCGGCTCGACCACGCTGCGTTTGGGTTGTGAAGTTGCTGCTTCACCTCCAGTCGACAAGAAAGCAAGCAATTGGTAGAGTGTTATTGTATTTCATATTGTATTGCTTTTCTTACTGTTCTTGTACTCTTTGTTTGCTGTTGCAAACGTTTGTGGCGAGGTTTCTCCACCCACAAGGAGTATATTGTATTAGCCGGTTCTCCGGGGACTCATCCACCGACGGATTGACTGGACTCGTCCACCTTACGGACACGCCGAGGAGTAGGAGCCCTAATCTCCAAACCTCGTTACATCCTTGTGTTAAGGTTTGGTTTTCTTCTCTGTCGTTTCTTTGTATTTTCCACTGCGCTAACACGTTTTGTAGAAAGAAACGACGATTTTGGGTCGGCTATTCACACCCCCCCTCTCTAGCCGAGTACGAACGATCCTAACAAGTGGTATCAGAGCGAGGCCGCTCTTCGACGGATTCACACCCGTGGGAGCACAAGCTAGAGATGGATCAATTTGGAGAAGACATCACCATTCCACCCTTCTACAACGACAACTTCGCATATTGGAAGGTAAGGATGATGTATTTTCTTAGGACTAATATGTGGAACTGGTTTTGTGTACAAGAAGGGTTTACTCCTCCAATGGATAAAGAAGGAGAGCCTCTAGAGAAGAACAAGTGGACGAAGGAACAAGTCCACCAATCCACGATCAACAATGAGGTAACTAAAACAATTGAATTTTCATTACCTACTAATGTTTTGTGTAAGATAGGTAAATACAACAATGCCAAGGAGTTGTGGGATAACTTGGCCAAGTACCATGAGGAGAGCTCCACTTCAAGCCATGAAGAGGAGCCTAGTGAGCCAAGTAGCTCACATCATGGAGGGAGCGAATTGGGAGTTGAGGGCTACTCAACATCCAAGGAAGAAGAGGAGGAGAGTTCCTCTTGTTCAAGTTCGGAGCAAGAAGAAGAAGCTTCTACCTCCGGGAGGGATGAAGAAGAGAGCATCCATCCATCCTCAACCCTAGGTAACTCAAACACTTTAAGTTCAAGTAAATTGCATATAATGTGTTTTGAGTGTAGGGAATTTGGACATTACAAGAGTAAATGTCCAAAGAAGACTAAGAAGACTCCACCGGCACCAAAGGTCAAGGAAGCCGGAGTCCCGACATGCAAGAGCAAGAAGCACGTGGTGTGCTTCCAATGCAAGCAACGGGGACACTATAGGAGTCAATGTCCAAGGGGGAGGCACCCTCATGAGGACAAGAGGCCAAACACGTGTAAAGGGGGAGCTAAGGCAAACCCTAAGGTAACCTTTAAAGCCCATTCTTGCAATTCTAGTAGAATGCATGCTAGTAGTCTTATTGCCATTGTCAATAATGATAAGCATGTTAACACTAGAAATCGATACATGTGTTTAGGAGCCAAGCATGCTAGCCTAGATAAGAACAATTCTAGAAATGCTAACCCTAGAATTAACTCATCTAAGGCTAAGGAAAATCTAGATAGAAATCCCAAATCATCTAGACACATGCCTAGGAATACCTCAAAGAAAAATGATAAATCAAAACTTGAGGTATTAGAGAAAGAAAATCAAGTCTTGAGGTCAAGACTTGACTCTCTAGAAAAGGCTCTTAAGGATTTGACTCTAGGGTCTAGGGGTCAAAAACCCAAGTCCAAGGACAAGAAAGGTTTGGGTCACAAACCTAAGTCCCAATTGGTCAAGCCCACTTATCATAATGTTTCATTCGATTATGGAACAAAACCTAGGGCTAGGAAGACCATTACCAAGGTCACAAGGGGAGTCACCCCTATAGTTGACCTTAATGAGACCCAAATGACCAAGGCTTTAAAGCCTAAGAGGGTCATTAGGAGGGTTGCTAGGGAAGTTATCCCTAGTGAATATTTAGTGAACCCAATGAGCTCTAATAGGTATTGGGTTCCTAGGAGCATCTTCTCTACCCCATAGATGGGTTAGAGAGTGTCAACTCCAATAAGAAGGGTAGTTAACCCAACTTTGAGGAAATTGACACTCAAGGAGCATTTTCAAGGTTTTGTGAACCTTTGAAAATGAAATGGAATTATCATTTACTCCTTGGAAGAGTAAAATATGCCATTATGGAAAAGAATGATTTTAATTGACACAATTTGGGAAAATCTAGAGAACTCTCGAGGAAAAATGAAACATGCCAAGTTTTGAGGATAAATTTGATCTTTAAGTGGCATGAATTAATCTAGAGTTCAAGAAGTGTCAAAATTAGGATTTTGGCATTTTAGGGCAATCAAGGGTTAAATTTTAGGTTAGCAAAGTGGTTAAGGATATTTAGATAGATAATCTAGGTATATTTATTTATGCTAAATCTTGCCATGATTGTTTGCCCTCACATGTCATGACATCATGTTTAGTTTTATTATCATTTGAAATGTCATGATAATGCTTAGGCTAGTTTATATGTCATGCTTTATTTAAGTTTCAAACTTTATGCCATGACATCATGACATTGGCACATGTTTTTATTTATGATATTATTTCATGTCATGTCATCATCTCTTGCATTAATGATCAATTTAAATTGATTTAAGGATAGAAACACAATTTGATATTGAGATCAAGTTGGTGTTTAGAAAATGCATGAGAACTTAGCCTAAGATGACCTAAACCCATATCTCACATCAAAATTGACTTGGATGTGTTTGATACACTTTAGATGTGTGTGAGATATTAGGATCATGAGTTAGGATCAAGGTGCATAGTTCTTGTACCTAGATTAGCCTAATTCAAGAAATGGGGATCATAGGGAAAGCTTATGTACAAGTCATGTACATATAGCCCTAAGATTGTGGTCCTAAATTAAAAGGTTTAAAATCTTTTTAAAATTGATTTGAAAAACCTTGATGAAGCTTTTCTAGTGATAGCATTCATCATTGAACATTGTGATACAAAGTTGAGTTAAACTTGAACTATTTCAAAGTTTTTGAACTTTGTATCAAGATTGAAAAATGGAAACTATTTTCATAGAAAACTATTTTTCCTTAATAGTGTATGATATGAGAAATGTATCCTCAAAGTTTCGTAATTTTTGAAATTTTCTGTAATTTTATGTGAGTTTCTGAATTTCTCCCGGGGAGAAAAATCAGAAATCTCTGATTTCAGAGGCTGGATCGGTCACCGGACCGATCCAGGGAAGGCTGGATCGGTCTGGGGACCGATCCAGAGGGATCGGACCGATCAGGCGTGCTGAATTTGCTGAATTTCGACTGGTTGTCTGAAATTTCAGCTCGGGAAGGTGGTGTTTTGGATTTCTAAAGGTTTGGAACTCACAAAGACATTGTTGGTGCAATGGTCAAGGGGGAGTTGACCTTTAGGGGGAGTTTTACCTAATTGTCAAGGGGGAGTTGACTTTTAGGGGAGTTTTTACTCCTTAAGACTTTTGAGGATTAGTGATATGAGATTATCACTAAGTTGATTGTTGAGTTTAGTGTCAAGGGGGAAATTAAGAGTTTCAATGAAAGGTATGGGACTTTCATTAGGAAGAAACTCTTGACCTTGATACTCTCCTTTTTCTTTTTGATGTGTGTCAAAAAGGGGAGAGTGTTCATTGGAGAATTATTGGAGAACCCAAGTTAGGTTTCATGAAGCAAGAATGTCAAGGAATGTTAGAGAACATGGAATTCTTTTGATGTGATCAGAAAGTTAGGTTAGGTCAAGTTAGGTTTGATACCTGTGTCTAAGTGTCCAGGAGCTTAGGATGTAGGAAGTTGATTGGAAGACGTAGCTAGAGAAGGATGGTACGGGAACCTAACCGATGGGTTCAGTACATCCGAAGTGTTGGTGTAACCTTAGGTCAAGGTTGACCTGGTTGACCCGACTCGAGGTGACTTGACTCGAGTTGTATTTTGATGTTTGACTTGGGAAGATTGTCGGTGTAACCTTAGGTCAAGGTTGACCTAGTTGAGTTGCATGTCGATGTTTGACGAGAAGAGAGTTGTATTCTTGATGTTTGACAAGAATAGGTGTTTGGGAGATTGTAGGTGCAACCTTAGGTCAAGGTTGACCTGGTTGACCTGATTCGCGAAAAGTCCAAGTATGGAGACTTGGCACTGGAAAAGTCCAAGTACGGAGACTTGGCACGGGAAAAGTCCAAGCAGGTAGCTTGGCACGGGAAAGTCCCGTGAGTGAAGCCGGTGTGGGAAAGTCCTAACGGGATGTTAGGCAGTTGGAAAGTCCTAGTGTGAAGAGGAGGAGAAAGTCCTAACGGGATGTTAGCCAGTGGAAGTCGTGAGTGAAGCCGGCAAGGAAAATCCAGATGGATCGGGGATGATCTACTCGTGTTGGAAAGTCCAAGTAGGTCAAGGGAGTGATCGGATACTTGGCACGAAGAGGAAAATCCAGATGGATCGGGGATTGGACACGGTGTGGAAAGTCTAAGTGGGTCAAAGGGATTGACCGACACTTAGCGAGGAGTGCTAGCAGTCAAGGGAGTGACCGGATGCTAGGCATGATGTACCAACAGTCAAGGTTGACTGGATGTTGGTGTGGAAGCCTTAGGTTTAGGTCGAGAAGTTGGATCGGGCCGCAGATCGATCCACGATACATGGTCATCCGATCGGTCCGTGACCGATCATGATCGATCAAGATGCTATCGATGAGTTATCCGATCGGTCCGGAGACCGATCGGCAAGAGATCGCCTAGCAGAAGGAAGTCCGATCGGCCTACGGACCGATCGAGTTCTCGATCGGTCTGCGGACCGATCAGATATTCCGATCGGTCCATGGACCGATCGTGACGGAATGTAAGCGAGCTTCTTCGATCGGTCCGCACCGATCAGATGTTGCTCGATCGGTCCACGCATCGATCAGGTTCTAGCTGCCAGACGCAACGGCCAGTTTCTTCGCTTCTTCTTCGCAGTATAAGAAGACGAGGCATCTTCTGCAAACTCTCTTTCTTTTCCCCGCTAGAACTTCGTTTTTCCGTCAAGCTTCCGCTCAACCGAGCTTTGATTGAGCTCGCCCAAGCTTCGCGTGAGCTTCCATCGTCGACCAGCTCTGCGTTTGGGTTGTGAAGTTGTCGCTTCAGTCGACAAGAAAGCAAGCAATTGGTAGAGTGTTATTATATTTCATATTGTATTGCTTTTCTTACTGTTCTTGTACTCTTTGTTTGCTGTTGCAAACGTTTGTGGCGAGGTTTCTCCACCCACAAGGAGTATATTGTATTAGCCGATTCTCCGGGGACTCATCCACCGACGGATTGACTGGACTCGTCCACCTTACGGACACGCCGAGGAGTAAGAGCCCTAATCTCCGAACCTCGTTACATCCTTGTGTTAAGGTTTGGTTTTCTTCTCTGTCGTTTCTTTGTATTTTCCGCTGCGCTAACACGTTTTGTAGAAAGAAACGACGATTTTGGGTCGGCTATTCACACCCCCCCTCTCTAGCCGAGTACGAACGATCCTAACAGCATTGACTGAGCATACGACACCGACCGAGCGCCAATCGTCAAGCAACCATCAGCCACCCAAGGGGACAAGGGCTGAAGGAGCACGACCGCACCAAGAGACCAGGGTGCACGCCGTCCAGCATGTGGCATCCGGTCGGCCTAAGGCATCAAAGGGAAAGGTATAAACGCCTATGTTTTGCTCATTCCACCAGTCGACAACACACAACATTCGGGACTATCGAGGACTGACACCGATCGTCAGTCGACCGACCCCCAGAGGATATCGGCGCCGCTCCCCCTCCCCTGATCGACGAGATCGTCACCGCTCGACTGGGCGGCTAGAGGAAGAAAAAAGGGAGTCCGAGCACCATCACCATCAGCGAAGGGAGGAAACTGATCCCTCCAGGATCCCGGCCGAGCAAAATAGGCCATCCGCTCAGGAAGAGGAAAACAGGAGCAACGCTTCTTGGGGAGAGATAGGCATGATCTCCAGAGAGCCGACCGACGGCGACTCTAACCAAGCCCGGAAGTCATATGCTCGACGACTAGGAGATCCACGTCATTGGATGCAGGAAAGAGAAGGTCGAAGGGCCTCAAATCAGCTTCGGACCTAGCGATCTAGAAGGGGTCGAGGTCCCTCATGATGATGTTTTAATCATCCGAGCAGTGATCGCCAACTACACCATTCACCGAACCTTCATCGACACGGGGAATTCGGTGAACATCATTTTCAAGAAGGCATTTGATTAGCTACAGATCGATCGAAGTGAGTTGCTGCCCATGGCGACCCCGCTTTACGGATTCATAGGCAACGAAGTTTTGCCGATCGGCCAAGCAAGGTTGGCCATCTCGCTGGGAGAAGAGCCACTGAGGAGGACCCGAACTACTAACTTCATAGTAGTGGACGCGCCATCAGCTTACAATGTCATCTTGGGTCAACCGGCCCTCAACGAATTCCGGACAGTAGTATCAACCTACTGCCAAAAGGTGCAGTTCTCAATGGACGACCAGGTGGGCGAGGTCAAAGGCAACCAACTGGCTGCTCGGCGCTGCTATGTAGAGATGGTCAAAACTGAGGCCAAAGCCGCTTGGAAGACTCCACGGCTAGAGGTAAATGTTATCACTAAAAAGCCTCCCACTTTAGTATATAAAGAAAATGAGGAGGTTCAGATCCACTCGAGCCGGTCGGAAGCCAGGACCTTCGTTGTCGCCGACCTGGAGGAAGAGAATAAGGCAGAGTTGATCGTTTGCCTCAGACAGAATTATAATGTCGATGACAGATCGGCCGTAATAAGGTGTTCCGACGACAGATCGACCGTAATATGGAGGTATATGTCGACGACATATTGATTAAATCCCTCCGAGCTGCTGACCTATGCGCAAATATCGACGAAACCTATCAGACGCTAAGGGCATACGGAATAAAGATAAACCCGAGCAAGTGTCTGTTCAATGCAAAGAGTGGTCGCTTCCTAGGCTACATCATCACCGAGCGGGGCATCGAAGCCAATTCGAGCAAGGTCCAAGCTTTGCAGAACATGCCTCCACCTTGAAATTTGAAGGAAGCCTAGAGGTTGACCGGTCAGATCACGACGCTGTTCAGGTTCATATCCAAGTCGACCGATCGAAGGCTGCCATTCTTCAAGATACTACGCTATAAAATTTCAATGGGACGCCGAGTGACACCGGGCGCTGGAGGAGCTGAAGGAGTATCTAAACTCACTGCCTGTGTTAGTCAAGCCGGTCGTGAGTGAGCCACTCTGGGCCTACTTGTCATCTAATGAGCATGCAGTCGGGTCAGCTTTTGTTAGGCAGAATGACCCAGAACAACATCTTGTGTATTTTTTTAGCCACATATTAAACGATGCTGAGTCTCGCTACACTAGTCTCAAAAAGTTGGCTTATGCATTAATACTCGCCGCGCATAGGCTTCGCCTATACTTCCTAGCGCACTCAATAATAGTGATGACTAATAATGCTTTGGGAAGAGTCCTCAATCCAGAGGCATCCGGGCGGCTA
This sequence comes from Zingiber officinale, assembly GCF_018446385.1. Classification (NCBI taxonomy): domain Eukaryota; kingdom Viridiplantae; phylum Streptophyta; class Magnoliopsida; order Zingiberales; family Zingiberaceae; genus Zingiber; species Zingiber officinale. The sequence goes on from NC_055997.1 coordinate 101,727,312, forward strand.
ATTAAGTGGACAACGGAGCTTAGTGAATTCGACATTCAGTATCAACCCCGATTGGCGATCAAAGCTCAAGCCTTGGCAGATTTCATCACGGAAGTCTAGAGTGACGAGCCGACGACAACGTGGAAGATATATGTGGGCGGCTCGTCCACTCAGCAAGGCAGTGGAATTGGCATATTGCTTATCTCACCTCGGGAAGATTGGATGCAGTTGTCCGTCCGGCTTGACTACCGAGCTACTAATAACGAAGTAGGGTATGAGGCATTGATAGCTGGCCTACAAATAGCTCGGCACGTGGGAGCAGATAAAGTCTTCATTCACTCGGATTCCCAACTCACCGCCTAGCAACTATTTGGGGCCTTTGAGATAAGCAACACATGGCTAAGGCTCTATGTAGAGGCTTTTGAAAAACTAAAAGTCAATTTCCAAGAGGTTGTTATACAGAAGATTCCCCGATCGGAGAACCAAGAGGCAGATGAGCTAGCGAAGCTAGCCAGCTCGTTAACGCTGATCGTTATAGGTCAGTCGATTGAGTAAGTCTCACTTGTGGCTCACATCGACTGGATGGAGGGAATCACCTTCCCGAACGACTAGAGTATGACCCTGACGGAGTTCTTGCGTTCGGAAACTACACTTGTCGATCCAGAAGAGGCTCGCTTGATAAAGAAGAGGGTCGGACGATTCACGTTGATCGACGACCAGCTCTATAAGAAAGCCTTCTCCCGACCCCTCCTCAAGTGTGTAAGATCGGAGGGCGTCAAGTACATCCTAAAGGAGGTGCCCAAGGCTCTTGCAGAGGTCATTCGGGCAGCCGGGCATTAGCTCAAAAGATACTCCTGGCTGGATATTTCTGGCCAATTCTCCAGGAGGACGCCGCTCGGACGGTGGCCACATGCTTATCCTGCCAGAAGTATCATAACATGTCACACCGACCGACCGAGGAAATGAAAGCGTCCACGGTATCGTGCCCATTTGACCAATGGGGCAAGGACATCATCGGACCTATCCCTATGGCAACCGGTCAATGAAAGTTTCTACTAGTGGCGGTGGACTATTTCTCAAAATGGGTAGAGGCCGAGTTGCTTGCAAGAATCACCGAACAAATGGTCACCAAGTTTATTTGGCAGTATATTATCTGCCGGTTTGGAATCCCGCGCCGGCTCGTGCCCGACAACAGAAGACAGTTCATTGGGTCGGGAGCTCAGAAACTGGTGTGAAGGCTATGACATCCAACAATCCTTCACCTCAGTGGCCTACCCTCACGGCAACGGGCAAGCAGAAGTCACCAATCGGGAGATCCTCAGAGTCTCGCACACTTGGCTTGACCACATGGGAGGTAGCTGGGTCGACGAGCTCCCTAGTGTGCTTTGGGCTCTACGCACGACTCCGAAGGAGGTGACTGGCGTAACCCCATTCTAGTTGGTGTATGGCAGCGAAGCGGTTGTCCCTGTGGAAATCAGAGTAGAATCTGATCAGGTGCAGCACTACGACGATGGGAACGCTAAACGGAGGCTGATGGAGCTCGACTTGGTGGACGAAGCAAGGGCAAAAGCCGCCATTTGGCTAACGACATACCGGCAGCGCATGAAGCAGAATTACAATCAGTGAGTGATCCCGAGGTCCTTCCAGGTCGACAACCTCGTCTGTAAGAAATTGAAGCCGGTCGACGACGTTGCCAAGCTCGAGGCACCATGGGCTGGACCGTTCAAGGTCATGCAGAAGCTCCGTTCGGGCGCCTACTATTTGGAGGACGAAGAGGGGAGGCAGGTCGAGAGGCCATGGAGCGCAAACCATCTTCAACCCTACAGGGCTAGATGAGAGATGCGCAAGTGAATCCTGTACTTTGTAGCTGCTGTATGTTTGCCGAATGTAGGGCAAAGTTTAAATAAAAAAGCAAAAGCCTCTCTAAGTTCATCTCCCTCAACGGTCGAGTGTCAACCTTAAACCTGAGTGCGAGTTTATACCTACAATCGAGCAGTGACCTTAAAACCTTGTCTCCATTGACCATCGAGCGGCGATGGTAAACGCATGTCTACAACAAACCGTCGAGCGATGACGTTAAAACCTTGTCTCCACCGACCGTCGAGCAACGACGTTAAAACCTTATCTCCATCGACCGTCGAGTGGTGACGTTAAACACGTGTCTACAACAAATCGTCGAGTGGTGACGTTAAAACCTTGTCTCCATCGACCGTCGAGCGGCAACGTTAAACGCATGTCTATAACAAACCGTCAAGTGGCGATGTTAAAACCTTGTCTCCACCGACCGTCGAGCACCGATGTTAAAACCTTGTCTCCACTGACCATCGAGCGACGACGTTAAAACCTTACCTCCATTAAATCATTGAGTGGCGACGTTAAATGCGGGTCTACAACAACGGTCGAGCGACGACCTTAAACCCGATCCTCTAGCAATAGTCGAGCGGCGACTATAAATCCTTGAGTCAAAGACTCCTGTGTCGCTCGGTCGGGTTTGAATTGTATTTCCTGTTGGCTGCTACTCAGAAAACCTAATGGTTCCTCTGTACAAAAATTTTGTACAAGATCTGAACCTTTCCTAGCTACCATGTGTTCTTTTAAATTAAACTTGGATCGTCTGCGGAACTTAACACGTTTGATCCCAAGTTTAACTTATATATTCTTTTAGGTTTAGATTTGGATCTCCTACGGAACTTAACACGTTCAATCCAAATCACCTAGGTCACAAAGTTGATTAAATATTAATTTCCAAATTTGGCTTCCAGGACTGCATGGCGAGGCACATGGCCTTCTTGGATATGGGGGCAACCATCACCGCCTAGACAAAGCCTTTTAAGGAAAGTTAATATTTAATTTCCTTAAATGATTCTGGGTTAACCAAAAAGAATAATCGAAGCACAAGTTCGAAAAGAAAACAAAAGAACACAACATCGAAAATTAATTCGAAATCTAGAATCACATGCCTCTTGTATTTGGTATGTTTACAAAGAAATAAAACTAGTATGATGCGAAAAATAATTACTAGTTATACCTTTCTTTGTGAACTTTCAATGACCTCTTGATCTTCTACCGTATTCCTCTTCTAACCTCGGACATTGTGTGGACAATGATCTTCCGAGATGAGAACCACCAAGGCACCTTCTTCTTCCTTCCTTCAAGTTTCAGCCAAGCAAAAACTTCCAAAGGATGAAGAATTTTTTCCACCAACCAAGTTCCAAGGGATGCAAGAAACAAGCCTCCTTTCTCTCCTTTTCTCCAAGCTAGATCCGTCCACTTCTATGTCTCCAAGAGGTGATGAAGTCTCGGCAACAAGAAGGAGAAGAGAGAAGGGGAAGGGGAAACTCTAGGGGCCGACCACACCTAGGAAGAAAAGAGAGGAAGAAAAAGAATAGAGTCGTTAGCCATGAAGGCACCTCTACCCCCTCTTTTATAATCCTTGGTCTTGGCAAATAAGGAAATTTTAATAAAAACTTCCTTAATTCCTTTGCCATGAAAAAGAAAAAATTATTTAATTAAAAATAATTTTCTTTTCTTAATATCAATGGCCGACCACCTACAATCCCCAAATCAAGGAAAGTTTTAATTAAAACAAGAATTAAAACTTCCTAATTTGTTTCCGGAAATTTATAAAAATTTCTCCAATAATTTTTATCCCTTCATGATTGGTTAATAAAAAGGAGATTTTATAAATTAAAATCTTTCTTTTAAAAATGTGGATAATTTTCAAAAAGGAAAGTTATCTCTAAAAATTAAAATCTCCTTTCAATTTACAAATAAGGAAAGGTATTAAATATTTTCTTAATTTTTGTAGAAACTAATAAAAGAGAATTTTAAATTTTTTAAACTTTCTTTTAAATCATGAACATGATTAAAAGGAAAGTTTTTACCAAAATTAAAATCAACCTTTTAATCTACAAATAAGGAAAGAGATTTAGCTCTTCTCTTAATCTTTTGTAGAATCTTATAAAAGGAAATATTTAAATTTTTAAACTCTCTTTTAAATCATGTTATCCACATAAGAAAAATTTTAAAATTAAAATTTCTTTTTATTTTAATAGGGCCGACCACCTAAGCTTGAGTTCAAGCTAGGGCCGGCCACATGAATTCACCCATGAACCAAGCCATGGTCGGCCCTAGCTTGGTCTCCAAGCTAGCTTGGCCGACCCCTATAGGATGGGTAAGAAGGTGGGTATAGGTGGGTATAGTACTCTATAATTAAGAGGCTACGATAGGGACCGAGAGGAGGAATTGGTTTTGGTCTCCCGATAAAATTAAGCATCCCGTGTTCGCCCCGAACACACAACTTAATTTTATCAATAATAATTCATTCCACTAGAGAACTATTATTGAACTACCGCACCAATCCCAAATTACATTTTTTGGGCTCCTTATTATGAGTGTATTAGTCTCCCTGTGTTTAAGATAATGAATGTCCACTAATTAAATGAATTATTGACAACTCACTTAATTAATATCTTAGTCCAAGAGTAGTACCACTCAACCTTATTATCATGTCGGACTAAGTCCACCTGTAGGGTTTAACATGACAATCCTTATGAGATCCTCTTGGGGACATTCTCAACCTAGATCACTAGGACACAGTTTCCTTCTATAATCAACAACACACACTATAAGTGATATCATTTCCCAACTTATCGGGCTTATTGATTTATCGAACTAAATCTCACCCATTGATAAATTAAAGAAATAAATATCAAATATATGTGCTTGTTATTATATTAGGATTAAGAGCACACACTTCCATAATAACTGAGGTCCTTGTTCCTTTATAAAGTCAGTATAAAAAGAAACAACCGCTAATGGTCCTACTCAATACACTCTAAGTGTACTAGTTTAATTATATAGTTAAGATAAACTAACACCTAATTACACTATGACCTTCCAATGGTTTGTTCCTTTCCATCTTGGTCGTGAGCTACTGTTTATAATTTATAAGGTACTGATAACATGATCCTCTGTGTGTGACACCACACACCATGTTATCTACAATATAAATTAATTGAACAACTACATTTATCATAAATGTAGATATTTGACCAATGTGATTCTTATTTCTAGATAAATGTTTATACCAAAAGCTAGACTTTTAGTATACATCCTAACATTTCCATCATGGTCTTAGATCGGCTCATCGAATCTCATATCTTCCCCGTTCGGGTCAAGTAGTCTTCGAAATCTTACTGAGCGGACATGCATCGGGGGATAGATGGCCAAAAATCCGAAATCTTCAGAACATGACAACCATCCGGCCGACCGAGAAATAGAAAAATGATAAATGAAGCTAAGAGCTTTGGCAAATAAGCAGGATGTGAAAAAACATACGAGGAGGTAAAGCTCATTTAAGCGGACAAGCATGCATTTCAACTTCAGAAATTTTACAAAACTTGAGGACTACACATTACAGGGCTCTGCCTCACTCGAGATAACCGAGTATGTCGTCGGGCAGCGCGACTGTAAGCTTGCCCCATCTTATGACCTTGTTGGTCAGAGTAGTTGGCAGGTGGCCCCCCTCGCGAAGCTGATCGATCGTCCCCTCCATCGCCAAGTCGAATAGTAGAAGGGCCTGGTCGGTGACTTTATTGCAGAATGAGTCCGAACGAATGTAGGCTTACTTCATGCCCTCAAACCTACTCCCTTTGGCATCCTGATAAATTCTCCATGCCGATCGGGAGCCCTCCAGTTCATCCTTGGCGGTGGCAATTTGGCCGCGAAGGGTCACCTCTTCGGCCGAGCGGCTATCCCGCTCGGTGACCAAGAAGTCTTCAACTTCCTTCAACTTCTGGGAGAGGGCTCGGACCTTCTTATTCTTCTCGTCCAGGTCGGCAATGGCCCGGTTCTTCCTCGCATTCGCCGACTCAATTTTGTTATCAAAGGTGGCAACCTGCTCATTCAGCCGCTTGAGCATGGTGGCCTGCCCAACGCTCTTTGCCCGCTCGGCCTCGAGCAACTTCTCGCTCTTCTCTAGAGCGGCTTGGAGTTAGGCCACCTAGGCATCGATCTTTTCCCGAGCGATGGATGATTGGCCGCTCAATGCTTTTAGCTACTTAACTTCCTCCTCCAGAAAGGTGAGCCTTTGGCACATGGTCATTCTCTCCACCCAGTACTGCGAACAAGTAAAAAAGAGTTCGTGAGTGTCGATCGGAGGTAAATTATGAATTTATATTAAAGTACTTACTCTAGTGGACATTTGGGTGTGACTGTTCACATGGGCGCCCAGAGGCATCATCGTCGCACGGGCTCGGGCGTCCTCCCAGATTTTGGCAAGCGACCCCTGTATGATAATCTGGTGCTCGTGGCCCTGAGATCCAGCGCTCGGCTCATTGTATTCCTTGGTAGGCAGGTGAAGGATAGCCATGATGTGGCGCAGACCGCTTGAGGCCGATTGCGCTGAAGTTGCCTGGCCGGACGATCGGGAGGTGGATGCAAGATGGATGCTGGACTTCTTTACCTTCAATGGCTTCGAAGTCGACGGCATGAAGACCACCAACGGAGCAACTAGAGTCCCTTACGGCAGCTCAGCAAGGGATGGTGTCCGATCAAACGATGCGGAGGCCACCATCTACTGAACTAGGGCGGGGTCGAAGTTTTGACCCGCTCGGCTGACTGTGCCGCCGAAGTAGAAGAAGGTTCGGCCCGTCGCCTCTTGCGCCGGTTCAGCAGCACTTCAGAGGAGGCCGAGCCCGATGGTTCCTCAACAGAAATAATGAGGTGTTGCTCGACTGGAGGCTATGAGCCCGGGGTGGCTTCTCCGTTCGGCGCATGGCTAGCCTCGCCTTCGCCCACCACCACAGGCATCTCCTCGCTCAGGCCAAGCGAATCTTCGTGGGAGCCGACTGGCTATAGGCCTCAGCTCACCAGTTCTTCAGTAGCCATCGCCTCGATCATGGTATCCTTAAGCTTCGCCTTGCCAGCCATACGTGCTTGTATCATGACTTCAGCTGCAAAAGAAAAATAAAAATCAGTTAGCATCAAAGGAAGAGGTAAAGAGGCTTCATACCTAGGTTGGTCGGCAGTCGGGTGCAAATCGGACTCAGGCTGAAGATGTACAAGACGCCTTCAAGCAGTAGCTTATGAATGTTGTATTTCTGATCGGCTAGCATGGAGGCTACGTTAAAGTAGTCCGATCGGCTCTTGTAACTTTTCAGAGGGGGTTGAGGTGCCACTTCGAGCTGTCAGCTGGTCGGGAAGTCTGACCGCTCGGGAAGGCGCATGAAGAAAAAAAAAACTCTTTCCAGTGCTTATTGGAGGTCGACATCTTGTTGAAGAATACCAACCCGACCCACGACTGGAAGAGGAAGGTCCCCCGGATCAGACAGTTTAGGGTAATAAAAGTAATGAAAGACCTGGGGGATAAGAGGAATGTCGTGCAGACGGAACAGAAAAATGACTCCGCATAGCAGCCGAAAGGAGTTCGGCACAAGTTGAGGAAGTGAAATGCAAAAGTATTTGCAAACCGTTGGAATGCAAGGATAAAGAGGAAAATGTAGACCAACAATAAATTGGTATCGGAAGAAGCAAAGGCAGCCAGTTGGCGGGGAATTGGGCCGATCAGACGAAGAAGGCAGAATGATATGATAATCGGGAGGAATTTCAAAAGCCTCGCGCAGGCTCTCAGCGTCACCCCCATAAAACCTAGACTCCATGGATGAATACCAGAGTCCACGGACGGGAGCAAGCTGCTGAGAGGAGCTACCCATCGCAAGAACAGAGGAAGAAGGCGAAGAAATGTGATTGAAATTAAAGGATAGAAAGAGGTCGCTGGAACAAGGAGAAAAGCCAAAAAAGAACTAGAGACAGGCGCAGCGGGGAGAAAAGCTTACCGGAGAAGGGTCACCAGGAAAACTGGGATTGCCAGAGAAGAAGCACCAAAGATTGCCGGAAGAGAGGCCCAGAGGATTTCTAGAGATAGGATCACACAGGAGCACGAAGAGACGGTCACCGGAGAACTCGCACGCGAAGTGTGCAAAGGAAGTGGCGCAGCGGGCTTATAAGGCCTGGGTTCGGCCGACCGGAGCCGTCCGATCTAGGTCGCGGAAACCCAGACCAAGATCTCACTGTTGAATTCAAACCACCAAGCGTTACATCACACCTGTCGCATTAGTCGTGTGGCGGTTGTGGGTGTGACACGTGGCACGCTACCACGGGTCAACAATTAATGCAGGCATGGGAACATGTTTAGCCTTAATGAGAAGGGATTTGTACGATTCCTAAGACATCGGGGGTGACGTCAGCATGACCCGCGCTCGACCGAGGTAGTCCACGGAAAATTTTTACAAGTGTAAACTTCTGTCAGGCCGATCAGATAGAAGGAGCGTACTTATGCCCTTTCGACAACATTCAGCAGGTTGATCAGCAAGGATCGAGCCTACCCTGATCCGAGGTCACGCAGTAATGAAGTACGATCGAAAGGGAATATGCTCACAAAATTGTCCAGTCAGTCGGACTATAGACTCCTTCGACTAGATTTGAAGGGGAGGCTTGTGATGCGGTGATGAGGGCCCCCACCCTATTGCCATGGTGGGTGATGAGGAGGGGCCCCACCCTGCTACCACGGTGGAGGTCAAAGTCAAGAGGAGCAATGGGTGGATGGTGTAGGCCGGTCGGGCGAGTCATACGCCGATCAGAGATGAAGCACCGATCCACCATCTTCGGCACAGGGAGTAATCAAACCGACGCTCAAAGGACGCGCAGAAGCCGATCCGAGTGGCTTCTCCGCTTGGACTAGCAGCAGACTCAACATCACCTGAGCATGCAGACGGTGACCTACCTACCGAGCGACTATCCCGCTCGGCCCATCAATCGAGCATATGGACAGGGGGCTTCCGACCGAGCGGCTATCCTGCTTGGTCCGGCAACGGACGACACTTGGATACCAGACTTTCAACCGAGCGGCTATCCTGCTCGACATGACAGCAGACAACGCAAGGATAGCATAATTCCGGCCGAGCAACCACTCCTCTCAGCCAATCAACAGACATAGTGGGATATCTTTCGACATCCTTTTGGGAGCTAGTGTTGCTAACAGGCGGCATGGTCAGACAAAAGATCGTACGACGAAAGCTTCCACTGTCACTTCAGAGATATGCTCGACCTGTTAAGGTACTATGTCAGGGACACATTAATGACATGTCTTTTCAGGGAAAGCTTGGAGATCGTGCTCACCTTGGAAAGCGTGTACGCATGCCTCCAAGGCTCTATATAAAGGGGGTCCAGGGATCCTCGGAGTTATGCTTTACACGTGATTTCTACTATTGTGCTACAGTTCTCATTTCCCGCTTCTTCTTGCGTCGTTGGAGACTGACTTGAGCGTTGGAGGACCATCGTTGGGGGCCCTTTCCCTAGCTCAACACTGACGCTGCTTGTGTTGCAGGCGGGAGAGAAGTTTACTGGAGGTCAACAGGAGTGTCACGTTCCCAGCATTCATCTCTTCAACTTTCGGACATGATCAATATGGAATCGAGTTATATGTGTTTGTCTAATTCTCCTAATTATATCAATATTCTTAAATATCAATTTGACCAAAAATATTGAGAGTGATGATTTTTTAACATAAATTTAAAATTTTTTTTGAGTATATTCGTGTTTAAAAAATTACTGCTCTTAATACAATGTGTCAAATTAATGTTTAAGAATATGAATATAATCAGGAGAACTAGATGAACACATAGAATAAAATTTCACGTCATTCTAAGCTCTTTAACTCTATTAGCCGATTTTGACCAAAATTGATTAATGGATCTAAAGAGTTCGGAATGATATGAAATCATATCCTATGTATTCATTTTTTTTTTTTTGATTATATTCATACCCTTAGACATAATTTAGTACATTATATTAAGAATAATATATTTTTTTATTATATTCATACCTTTAGACATAATTTAGTACATTATATTAAGAATAATATTTTTTAATACGAATTAAAATTTAAAATTTATAATATAAAATTATTTTGATTTGATAGATTTACCTATCGATTGGGAGGTAAAATAAACAGGGATATATGATTCGATAAGTTTGAACTTATTATTTGATTTGGATATTTAAAAACTTTGCTACGTTATTCGGTAATGTACCGTCGATTCTGTGACCGCCGGATCACGAGAGCAGGTTCAGTTCGACCAAAAATTAAGCGGAAGTCCAAATTACTGTTGTCTTGATAAAGTTCTAATTAATTAATGAAAAATAAAATAAGAAAGATATACGTTTTTAAATAAACAAAGAAATACTTTTTTAAAAAGCACTAAAAAGACGTCATTATCTTTATTGAATATATATATTTTTTACCCTTACTTATCTTACAGTAAATTTAAAATATTGTATTTATTATATATGATTTTTATAATACTTTTTAATAAAATAAAAATCCTAGCCTAAATAAATTCAGATTTTATTCATATATGTTTTTTTATAGAACTTTATGAATCATTTAGTTCAAAATTCGGATTTATAAAAAAAAACTATTTTGAATATTGTAAAATTCAAATTCATAAAACCTAAATTTAAGGGTGTAAATGAACCAAGCTGCTCATGAACTATTCGAAGCTCAATTCGATAAAGTCTTGTTTGAGCTCATTTAATGAAGCTCGTTAAGATAAATAAACTAAGCTCAAGTTTCACAATAATCGACTCATTAGTTCGTGAACATATTCGTTAGTAAACTCATGAATCAACTTTTAAATAAAATAAATAATAATTTTGATATTGAATTTATAGATTTTATACTCTACTTATGAAAAATATAGATAAATATATTAAATTTATTTATTAGAATAAAATTATAAATTTTAATAAGAATATTATAATTTTCTCTAAATATATAATTTAATTTTTTAAAGAATATTTAAATTTATAATTTATATTTATTAAACTCGTTTAGACTCGATAAAAACTTGAATAAACTCGTGAGCCATGAATATATTCGTTAAATAACGCTCGAGCTCGGCTCGATTATAAACGAACTAAACTCAAACATTTAAGAGTTCAGCTCGACTCGACTCGGCTCAACTCGATTACACCCCTACTTGAACTTGTATAATTTACTACCAAGGTTGCAATTTAATACAAATAAATATTAAATTCTAATTACATAAAATTAGTTATAATTATAAGTACTACAATATACATTTAAAAAAAATTGGTAAATTAGAGAAAAATCTCCAATCATAACTTTAACTTTGAATGCAGTTCACAAAATATTTTGTTTCCACTTCTTGTATGTAAAGTTTTATTTGCTTCAACTCCCTCATACAAATATTGTTGCCTAATTGCCCCTCATATTTTTTAGGTACAAAAAGTCTAAAATCGAGTATAATTCATATTAAATTCAACACTTTATACTAAAATTTAGTATATTTTATATTAAATCGAGCACAACTTTTTCCTGCTTAATATAATTCCTCCTAAATTCATTGTCATTTAAAAAAAATCTAGTATATTTTCCATCCAATTGGATATCATTTACAAAAAAATCTAGTATATTTTTTCAATTGCGGTGGAAAAAAAAATCATGCTTAATTTGATAGAAAATATATTAAAATGAGTATAATTCCTCTTAAAGTTAGCACTTTATACTAGAATTAAGTATATTTTCTATCAAAATTATCCCTCATATTTTTTAGGTACAAATAATCTAAAAATGAGTATAATTACTGTTAAATTCAGTCATTTAAACTAGAATCGGGTATATTTTATATTAAATTGAGCATGATTTTTTCCTACTTAATATATAATTCCTCCTAAATTAAGTACCATTTAAAGAAAATATAGTATATTTTCCATCCAATTGAGTATGATTTAAAGAAAATCTAGTATATTTTTCATTCAATTGAGGTGAAAAAAAATCGTACTCAATTTAATAAAAAATATACTAGATTTTAATTTAATGTACTGAATTTAAGAGGAACTATATTTATTTTTAGACTTTTTTACCTAAAAATATTAAGGACAATTAGGTAAATATTTTTTATTAGATAGTGTAAACAAATTTTTTTATCAATGGGAACCGCATGTAATTCACTACGTCAATTGTCAATTTTACTTCTCTTGGTAATGAGCACTTCCAGAATATTATCTCGAAAAACAAATCATCCCCCTTAATACCGCAATAACTCTTATGAGTCATAAAATTTTCAAGATTCTTATAAGATCTCAACAAGACTTCATTATCTGCACTTTGTAACTTCTCCAAAAAAACTAAATGTTTCTTCATAATTTTGAAAGCTTTCAAATCGAGTGTTTATAGAAGAACAAGCTTATCAATTATAAAGAGAAAATAGTCGATTTGAAAAAATTCTGTAGTTGACTGTGTCTCTTCTTCACGGTCACTTTCACCAAATTGCTTCTTTCTTCAAAAATATGTTTCTCTCGAAATACAACTTCAATGCCCATCTCACATGCCATTTATTTAGTTTCGACCATGGCCTTATCATAACCATCTTCTTTAAATTATTCGAGAAATAAAATATTCCTTGTAAAAATTTGATAAATTTGCTCACAGCGTTGATAGTATGCAACAACTTATACTAAATTGTTGTTGGGGTTTATAAGGTCGTAAAAAAAGTTTAACATTATAAATACATAGAAAAGATCATTGACATATAAAGGAAAGATATCTCCAATGGAATGAGGCATTTTAGGTAGAGACCCAAAATAAAAACCATAAGAACTTATGCTCAAACTGGACAATATCATATCATTATGGAGATATCTAAATTCTTTTGATTCTAACAATTGGTATCTCGATCAAAGGAAGTGGGGTTCCCTTATCCGGATCAAGAGGTTCAGACACTAGGCAGGAAGTCCTGGTGGACAAGCAGGTAGAGAAGTCCTAGTTGCAGCTTGACAAGGAAGACCTAGTAAGTCACTTGAACTGAGGGGTAAAGAAGTCCTAATAGGTCGATCGGGTGGATTAAGGGACAGAAAGACCTACTAGGTCAGTTGTACCGAGAGGCAAGAAGAATTGATGGGTAAAATAAATAGACTTTCCACTTGGGGGGGGGGGGGGGGGGGGGCTATGGTACTTCGTTTAAGGGGGGAATTTTTGGGATTGCAATATTGCAAATAAAGTCTCACATTAAAAATACATGAGAAAAATCATGGGCTTATAAGGGAAAGATATTTCCAATGGTATGAGGTCTTTTGGGTAAAATTCAAAAATAAAACTATAAGAGCTTAGCTCTAAAGTGGATAATATCATACCATTGTAAAAATATCGAAATTCCTTTGGTCCTAACAATTATCACGCCAAGCAAGAATTCCAAATTCTTAAGTTCATATAACTCTAAGGACTTGGCTTCACTCCTCATTTTGGGATCTTCACTATCATTTGCCAAGTCATATAAAGCATCTCTTATTTGTGGAGCCTGCTCCTTTATTGGTTTAACACTCTTTACATGACTTTTTCGGCGTGTTTGTAACAATGACTTAACTGACAAACCTTTCACATGATTTTTGAAAATCTTCCATCACTTGAAGGTGAGAACAATGTATAGATTCGTTGTATCACTACAAAAAAATGACAGAGCCTTAGGATAGCAATTCGTCATATCACACAAAACTAAATTAAGACTATGACAACCCCAAAGAATATAAAAAGTTCTGGAATTCATTTCAAGTAACATTTTTTATCCACCTTTACGTTTCACTTTTATATTAAATACATTATTATCATATCCTTGACCTTTAATATCATCGATACCAAGTTCAATATTAACTAAAATAGTTTTTAAATGCATAAAAAGTCCAAGTTTTGAAGTATCATCAACCTCTAAAAATTACACCCAATATTCTTCTACTTTTGTGAAACTTTTTGAGTCATGCAAATATTATGAGATTGAACTTGACGCTAGAGGAGATGAATAGGATTATTAATTTTACAAGCTAATATTTTCAAAAATAATTAAAACAATTGGATAAGAAAAGTACCACAGCGGAATTTCTCTATATCTTGTTTACTAAGTGGTTGACATTTTGTTTGCATTAAAAGCTGTTGTACTAATAACAATTGTTTTTAATGATAGTAAATCGACTTAGAAGTACTAGTTTCTTTGACTGCTACATGATTCAATTATATCAATGAGCCACATCATTTTAATTATATAATATAATAATTTAATGTATTGATTATGTGAGTTGTTTCATGTTAATTATAATGTAATATTTTCTTTTTATGAATATGGAAAGAAACTGAAAGTGACGTTTTTGTTTTGCTAAGAAGAGTATTCATATATTTTTGGAATATATAATATTACTAAAAAGATTCAATCCAAGAAACAATATATATTAGAATCAATATGCATGTTTAGTATTTAAGGTTTTTACTTTTATAGACTTAACATTGATCCAAAATTTATGGATTATATCGACATATTTTTTTACTTAAATTGTAAAACATATTTCTAATTCAATAGTAAGAAATTGATCAATTGTATTTTCATAATATTTTAATTAGTGTTATTTATACAGGTTTAAGCAATCAATTCTTGGTATAAATATAATAGACAACAATATCTTTTCCTAAAAATATAATATTTTTAAATGTTACAAAAACATTGTCTTTGTAAAAAGTGGCAATATTTTTTATGCCTTACTTTTAAATGGACTTTTAATAACAGTGCTTTTAATAATACTCTTTTAGTTACATAGATAATATATAAAAAGCATTGTCTTTCAATTATTTTTTCTTATAGTGAAATAAAAGTAATATCTTAGCACATATTCAATCAAGTGAATGTAAGCATACAAAAGACTAAACTAAATATTGAGTATGCAAGACATGTATAACATATTATCAATTAGAGCAGAAATTGACACACACGATAATTATTAAATATAATTTTTATTTCTAATTCTCCTTTCCAAAATGCCTCTAGAGGTGGAGAAATCTTAGAGAGGAAAAATTTAAAAATTAAGCACAATAAATAATCAAATGTACGACAACAAAAAGATACTAAAGTATTACACAAAATGTTGTTGATCGAAGTTTGAGTACAGAGTTGCAATGTGTCGTTGTCGCAGCACAAAAATCATGAGTGCACAAGAGCACTGGCACAATATTAAAAGAGATGATTGGAAAACTCTGCCTCGAGGTCCTTTATATAACCCTCCTTTTATTGTAGAAATGGCAAGCTCTAGTTGACTAGAGACTCCCAAGTCGTATGTAAGTTGCTAACATGGTTGCACATCTATCCAATAATTAATGTCGTCCACGTTATCCAGTCGACCTGAGGCCCTCCAATCACCTAAAGAAGGGTCAAATCTATTATTGACCTTACTCGCACGAATTGCTAGATAACATTATCTACCGGTCGCCTAGAAGTTGCTCCGATCATCTGTACGCTTCGGCCACCCCAACCTAGTTATGGTTGCCTAGACCCTCCAACTTTATTCGTCGAGAGTTATCACCAGTTAGTCGCTCGAACTCCTTTTGGTTGCCTAGGATCATCGAACTTTGCTTCTTCAATTGTCATGCTTAATGAGTATGATAGAAATTCAAAGTTACTCACATTTACTTGTCTAGATCTCCATCTCCTAGATGACTCATCTAGCTAGTGTGAGTTGTCAAGCCTCAACTCCCAACTACTTCTATTTGGTCTTGCTTGCCAAACCTTCAACTTCTAGTTGACTCTACTTAGACTTATTTGCTAAATCTTCAGCTCCCAATTGACTCAGCTTTGACTTGTTTGTTAAGTCTATAGCTCCCACCTGACTCCACTTGAACTTGATCCATCTAGTTCCCAAGTAGGACTTTTTTACTTGGTTCCCAATTAAGACTTAGCTCCTGCCTAATTCCCAAGAACTTCAGTTGCCTAACTCTACTAGAACTTTTTCACTGTATGGTTTCCAACTAGGATTTCAATTGCCTACCTCTATCAAGACCTAGTCACTGTCTGGTTCCTAATCAAGACTTCACTATTTATCAAATAACCTGCTCATACACACTTGACACCAACTTGTTAGATCTAACAAATTTAATTTTAACATTAGTTATACATTAAAAATTTGGGTTTAATGTTATGCTCCCAACATCAATAATCTTCCCCTTTATAATAGTATGAAAACTAAATTAAAAATAGTCAAAAATAAGTTTTGGAATTTTATATTCAATGTATGATAAAAAAAAAATGATAAGTGCAATCATACGTGACTATATTAAATTAAACCATACTCCTTAATCATGTAAGATTTTTGGAAATTTTAAATTTGGGAAGTCCCTTTTTAAAATATTTTTTTATAAAAAATGAAAATAATAATTTAAATTTAAAGTCGAACTTAAGTTTAACCCTTGTTTTTCTCTCTCTGCATTTTTCATACATAGAAAAACATTGATTAATTTGTAAAGAAGAGATAAAAAAACTTGAGTTAAGATAATCAATCAATACAAGTGGATATAATCAAGCATATAATTAAATTGAAAACTAGAAGGCAATAAGTCAAGTCATATATTAAAAAAACTATAAATTTAGGAAAGTCAACTACTAGTCAAAATAAAGTCAACTACAAGACCAAAGAGAAAAAAAAACTAAGAGAGATCAGTTTGGTCAGAAGGGGATGCTGAGCAAGTAGCATGTCCATGATGTCATGCATCTGGTTCTCCAAAAGCTAAAATGCATGAGTGACATCCTTTTTGAGTTGAGTCACTCGGTCCTCTAAAGTTAAAGGTGGTGGAGGTTCTGATAGCTGATCTACTTCAATATCGAGTTCAGTTGGAATCTCGAAAATTTCCAGAGATTGAGGGGTCTGCCTCCCATTCTTCCAGACTAAGATGTTTTCTCTGGGCCATTTTATCTAAAGTGACATTTCTCAATCCTATTATATCAGAATTTGATAAAGGTTAGATGTTACCTCGATAAGCATCAATCTCAAATGATGCCAAGATGAGAGTCAAGATATGACAGTAAGACATATAAGATATTAGTAAGCTAAAGTTGATTAGTAATGTTGCATAAGTGATAGATAAATAGTCCTGAAGATATGTAAGTTAAAGTTGATGTCCAATTTATATCTAAGTGTATATAAGAGAAAAAGATGGAAGGGTCATATTACAACTAAATCTCTAGTGTAAATTGGTAGAATGCATGAAACTAAGACTTAGTTCAAGATATAGTTTGCAACTCTGAGTTCACCAAAGTAGAAGTTGATGACAATTGAATTCCGTAAGCCACCAAAGAAATCAGTGTAAATTAGGTCCAATGAGATATGAGAGAAAGGATCAGAAAAAGGTAGGCTGGCGAGTGGAAGGCAATAGAAGGTAGAGGATGAATGATGCAACTCGAGTTGGTCTTAATCAGTTCGGGTGTAATAATAATGTCAACTCGAGTTGGTCTTAATCAGTTCGGGTGTAATAATAATGTCAACACCTACGACTCTAGTTTCATATGTAAGGTCGTCTACACTATGGTCATAATAAACAATGATTTCTAGGATCTTTGTTGGACACAAACAATTTAATGCCGGACAACTTACAGTCGAAATGATCTGAACGGATAATCTCAGTTATCAACAGAGGTTGATTTCTGCAAAGTGCAGAGCGAAAGATCAGGCGAACTCAATACATTTATTCATAACCTCAATGTATGTGAATCAATATAAATCAATAAAAGTATCTTGAAACTTCTAATGTGGAACTAAAATTCCATTCACAATAGAACCTCTTTCCTCTTCCATTTCTTCTCCATTCACTTATTCAACAATCTTATCATAGTGATCAACAAAGAATTATTTATTGAGACACTTAGGAGGTATGAGAATATAAGTATGTTATTCATGTTTAAGCCTAAGGTTCTCATAAGGAAACCTAGCTAGAGTCATTAGAAGGATGTGTCGAGGTGTTAGCCTTAGTAGTTCTATGTTTGGGTCTACAGGAAAATTGAACAACTAGTCATAAGGGAAGAAATAATTTACATAATTTTTTTTAAAAAAACGTTGATTACCTAGGCATGATGATTGTATTTGAGACACATATCAAAACTTGCTAGAAAAGGGACAAAAAATCAAGTTTTAAAGAGGAACGTCAGGTTTTAGGTGAAAATTCAGCTGCTACTCGCGTTTATCTATATAAAGGATGTTCAGGCGACCGGAGGGTTATCCGGTAAACCATGTGTCTAATTATCATCATCATAATTAGTAATTACGAATTGCTAAGTTATTTTAATGGTATGAATATGGTCGACCATAAATAGATATGGTCGACCAACGCCTAATTTTTATCGACGTTGGTTAAGTTAGTTTGACTTTTACTCAAGTTTGTACCTGGGCTCCTGTATATTATCCAGTGCTTGGATAGTCAAAATGTTGACTTTTTAAACAATATTTCTATCTAAACTTCCAATCTATCCTTAAGTCCTTACAAAAAAAATTTATGAAGATAAGTAGAAGATTGAAAAATAAGAATTTTTAAAATCATTTAGAGATAATATTTTTGAAATATCAGAATAAATTTTAAAATATATTTTTGAAAAATCTAGGTTTTATCAAAATACATTTTTGAAATGTCCAACTTTGATTTTGAGCTTGATTATCTATTGGACAGAAGCTTTCAATCAGTTGATCAAGTAAAGTAAGAGTTTTAGATTTATTTTATAAAAAATAAGCTGTTAACATGAAAATTACCTAACTTGATCAATGTAAAATTTTTTAGCCTCAATTCATACTAATGTACTGATATAAGCATCTGTAATCAAGATAATAACCTAAGTATCTCACGTCTTTCTATATTTCTCAATACACAAATAAATTATTCCTTAAGTGTTTGTGATATGTTGGCTGCCTAGATCTATAGGTTCATGTAGTCTACAGTAGGACCTAGGCTAAGTCCATTTTACATTAAAAATGAATAAAGAAAAGTATTAATAAATAATTATTATTTTTAAAAAATATTTAATTTAAAATGATATTTTTTTAAAAAAAAATGTAAACATGGTTTGAGTGAATCCTAGTCTAAAAGATCTAAGAGTCAGCTCCCCTATGTTGGAGCTCTAACAAATTTCAATCTAACAATTGAGTTAACAACACAAGCATTAGCATTAATCATATGTATATATTGTTTGAGTACCCAATAGTATTTATTTCCTACTTGATTGACTAAGTAAGACTTGGGAACCCAAGCCATCTTACTCTTAGCATTTCTATTGACTAAAGAAAAATAAACATATGATTTTTGACTCGAGCTAAACCTAAGTCTAGTCTGTTGTATGCATCTCGTTGGATCTAAGCATCATGTCTAAGTATTTAGACCCAGATGTGAACTTACTCAACGTCCACTTTAACTCACTAACTTAGTTTTTCAAGTTAGAATTATTTTCCTCAAGCTTTGATACTTTAGTTGAGGTTCCAACTTGACTAGGCTGAGTCAATGAGTCCAAGTTAGTCTTTTCCTTAATATCTTTGACTTCCTTAAGCTAGAGTCTTAGTCAAATATGAAATTGTAACATACAACTTTTCAGTGAGAGGATTTGTTACCTCATCAACTGACCCGTTTAAATCACTGATTTGACTTGAGTCTAATGTTGAATTATAGTCTGACTTGGACTCAGGATTTGATGCTTCTTGAATTACTGTCAATGCAGTAGGTTAACTTGGTCTGATTTTGATCCAGATTCTAATGATGACTCATCCCAAGTTGTTTTTAATATTTGTTTTCTTCTATTCAAGTTCTTTCTCTTTCTCCTTTAGAAGTGGACAACCAATTTTAAAATGACCCTTCTTTTTGCACTCGAAACATCAAACATTGTCTAGATCTTTTTTCAAGATCTCCTTCTTTATGAATCTTCAAGAGAACTTCTTTCATCGGATTATCCATTTAACCAAGTGTGCAACTTTCAAAGATAGGTCATCTTCGTCAATTGTTAATTTAGACTTGGATCCCAATTCGATCTCCTCTTTCAGCCTAGATTTTGACTTGGATTTTTTTTTTTTTGCAATTGAGGATATACCTTTTCATTTTGATCAGGTTAGTTTGTTCATAAAACTCAAAATCACAAAAGAATTCATCTAGTTTTATAATTGGAAGATCCTTGGATACTTTGTAAAGATCAACCATTGATGCACATAGAGTAGTCCTTAGAAATGCCTTAAGTGAATACCTGATCAAGTGGTGATTGTTGACTTGTTCGTTGATTGCGTGGATGCAATTCATAAATTTGTTGAAGCAGTCGTCAAGTTGACTGACTAATTCACCCTTTTTTATTTGGATGTTTTGGAGTTGACTTAGTAGCACATCCTTCTTTGTAGTTCATGAATCAGTTGAACCTTCGTGTAACTTAATTAGTTTTTCCTAGAGTTGCTTACCATTGCTAAATAGTCTAATTTTACTGAGTTGTTCCTTAATTAGACCACATTGTAGTGTGGTTGTAGCTCTAGCATTGGGTTGATGAGTCTTTCTTTTTGTGTCACTTGTTCAGTTGCTAAAGTCAACTGACTCACCATTGTCATTTGTAGGTAGATCAAATCATACCATAATTATCAGATAGTTTTCTATCTCATGCATGAGATAGTATTTCATTCTTGCCTTCTAATAAGTAAAATTATTGTCATTAAAAAGGGAAAGGCGGGTTATGCTGAATCTTTTTTGCAAAGACATACCATAATTATTACAACCCTTGGGTTAGTTTCACAATAATATATAACACAAATTTTTTCAAGTTGTACTTAAGGTCTAGGATAGGGTTTTGGTTTGGTTTGGATTTGGGTTTAGTTTGGTCATAAGTAGGGTTTGGGCTAGACTCGGATTGTTAATTAATTCAAATAGATTTGATCTAACTGAAAGAGCGAAATTCAACCTATGTTAGATTTAGGTTTTGATTTGGGCTAATTAAGCAGGAGTTTCCTAACTTATCTTCTAGGTAGTGGTGAGGCACAGGGACATTCTTGATCAGAACAATGACTTCCTAAGACAAATCTAACTTAAGAATCTAATGCTAAATCAACTTTAATATAATGTCTTCATATAACTGGTATAGAGTGAGATGAGTTAATTCTATTTGACTAGATTCACTAGGTCGGGTACTTCTTACCCAACCTAGACATGCACTTAATCAAACTTTCCTAGCGTATTGTCAGGTCAACCCGCTTTGTTACCAAATTATAGAATCAAACTCAACTCGGGGGGAGGGGGTGAATAGCGTTGCGAATTTTATGAGATATTTTTAGAAATAACTAAAACAATTGAATAAGCAAAGTAGCACAACGGAAATAAGAGTAATAACTTGGCATAGATTCAATCAAGTGAAGTAAGACAATGTAAGCATGCAAAAGACTAAATTAAATATTGAGCATGCAAGACTTGTATAGCAGATTATCAATCAAAGTAGAAATTGACATGTATAATAATTATAAAATATGATTCTTATTTCTAATTCTCCTTTCTATGAAGCTTCCGGAGGTGGAAAAATTTTAAAGAAAAGGAATAGAAAAATAAACCACAATAAACAATCAAATGTATGACAACAAAAAGATAATATAGTGTTACATAGATGTTGTTGATCGAACTTTGAGCACAGAGTTGCAACATGTCATTGTCGCCGCACAGAAAGCACGAAAGCACAAGAGCACGAGTAGAGTAGCACAAGATTAAAAGGAATGATTTGAAATCTCTGCCTCAAGCTCATTTATATAGCCTTCCTTCTGTTGCTAACGTGGCAAGTTTTGGTTGACTGGAGACTCCCAGGTCGCATGTAAGCTACTAACATGGCTGCAATATCTATCTTATAATTAACATCGTCTGTATTCTCCGGTTGACCTGAGACTCTTCGGTCACCTAGAGAAGGGTTAAATTTGATCTTGACCCTACTTGCTCGAAATCATTAGATAACATCTTCTACCGGTCACATAGAAGCCGCTCCGATTGCTCGTATGCTCCAGTCGCCCCAACCTAACTACGATCACTTGGAGCCTCCAACTTTGTTCGTCGAGAGTTATCACCAACCAATCACTCAGACTCCTTCCGATCGACTAGAACCATCAAAATTTACTTCCCTGCAATTGTTGCGTGTAATGAGTATGATAGTAAATTATAATTTACTCGCACTTATTTGGCTAGATGTCCAGCTCCTAACCAATCCATTCAGTGTGAATTGCCAAGCCTCATCTCCCAACTAATTCCTCTTGCTTTTGTTTTTCATGCCTTCAACTCTTAGACTCCATTTAGACTTGTTTGTCAAGCCTTCAGCTCCCAGTTAACTCCACTTGAACTTGTTTGTCAAGCCTTTAGCTCTCAATTGACTCCATTTGGACTTGATCCACCTAGTTCCCAACTAGGACTTTCTTGCTTGGTTCCCAACCAATGCTTAGCTCATGTCTGGTTTTCAATTAGAACTTTAGTTGCCTATATCCACTAGGATTTTATCACTGCCTAGTTTCCAACTAGGACTTAAGTTGCCTAGCGCTACTAGGACTTAGTCATTGCTTGATTCCCAACCAAGACTCCACTATCTGTCAAGTAACCTACTCTTGCACACTTGATGCCAACTTGTTAGATCTTAACAAACCTAACTTTACCTTAATCATATATCAAAACTTTGAGTTTAATGTTGTGGTCCCAGCACCAACAAATAACGTATGACAATGAACATTTGCTCCTTGTGACTGATATTTGGAATACAATCTCATATGATTGAAAATTATTTTTCTTGTCTAACCTTTGCAAGTATTATTTTTCCTACCTCACTTGCTAAGATATGCATCAACTCATTTTGAATTCTCTAATTGAGATGTGTAGTATAAATCTCATGACCTTTAATCCGTCGGAGGTGCTCTTTTATTACTGGATCAAACTCTGCAATCATTTCAATCATTTATAGAAACAAATCATCATTTTCAACATAAAGCTTTTCACAACTTTCTTGAAATGGTAAGTTATTGTTCACCAATCTTGAACAACTACAATTATCCTATGTAACACTTTTTCCAATATTCTCTTTCTTTATTAAGTTGTATGTGTATGCCGATATGAATCACTTTATTTATTCTCAATGATCATTCCAATTCAAGTCAATTCGTTTTATAGACTTCATATATTTCTTACTCGCTTCATGATTTGCAAGATAACGACTTAAATTATGCCAATTATTGTATCCTTCATTAACTAACTAATCATATTCAGTCTTGGTTACTTCTTGAATAACTTATAGCAAACAAAAAAACTTGTGAGAAGAAACTGAATATAATAGGCATCTTCTATCACTTTCCTCCTCATTTGACAGAATTATCTTATAATGTGACATAATGATATGCCTATTAGCACTATCTTTAGGAAACACATTACAAACATCTCTCTTCCGAACTCTTTCTACTAAAAATCTCTTTCTAATTAATATTGTCCCACTTCCTCGAATTATCATAGCAAGTCTCCTAATTCAAGTTCTCATGTTGAACATACTCATCATCTTTCTCATTATCATTCAATTCATCCGCATTGACAAATTCAAGGATTTATTTTGTATCAATCTCATTCTCATCCAATTCATTATCTTGTTCTCCACTAATTGAATTATCAATCATGTTTCCAACCTTTACAACTAGTTTTTGTTTGAAACAAAGTACTTATTGATATCTCCAACTTGTATTTGATATTTATTTAATCTCTAGCTTTCTTTTTCTATTTTGAGACCTGGAGATGTACTTAGGAGACATGGTTAACCTGAGAATTCAACAAACAATTCCAAGAAATATCACATACACTTTTTCCTATGTTGCAATTTTGTGAAGCAACATTTAATTATAGCATATGAATCTATACCTCACCTTAATGAAGATTTCTTACAACAAATTAATGTAATTCCTAGCATTATCATAAAGTAGTGAAAAATAGCAAAGACTCAACTAAAATCTTACTCTATCTTCTTCAATTGGGTTCTAGTCTATAAAATTAATGGAGTCACAAATATTCTTTTTCCATTCAATTCAAGATCTCCAAGAGTATGTACAAATCTTGTTTCATCTATCAAGGAATCTGCTCCTATTTGAAAAAAAAAATTGCTCTGAACTAATAATTGAAAAAAATAAGAGAAAGGAAAAAAACATTCAAACCTTCTAACTATAAAAAATGATTCTTCCAACAAACCTTCCATCGCTTTGTAAGAATTGAAAAGGAGAAAGAAGAGAAAAAGGATTCTTCGATCAATTTACGAGAAGGATTAGAGTTTGGAGGATTATACTGGATCAATTCATACTATTATATAATAGGATTTTTTTTTTCAAAATTATGGCCCGTGAAAATAGGTCAAGTTGGATGACTCTTTAACATCCCAATAGACACACCCTATATATATATATATATATATATATATATATATATATATGAAACTTATATTTATTGTATCAAATAATATTGGATGTGCTTTAGATTTGGTAAAAGTTTATATTAATTATGCTAAATTTAATAGAACTTACCATGTTTATACTAGATTTGATAAAATTAATAAAGTGGCAAATCTATGCTAAGTTGACAAAATATTACACAATTTATAAAGTGAACACTTGATGCTAGATCGAGATATCAATAAAATAAAAGTTATTTTTCTATATAATCTATTGAAAATATTAATGATGCCTCAATCATGTCCTTTAGAAAAACCTACGATTTAGGTTTTGATTGGTCCAAGAAGTTTTGAGGTCTAAAGGTTAATGACAATAACATAGTTTCAAAGAGATCTAGATTATAATAAAAATATCATAAAATCAAGCAATCTATATATGCTAAAATTTTATATGATGTGAAAAAGGCTAGAACAATTTGTTAGTGTTGAAAGTACCGGCTAATCAAATCGGTGTTTGATATTAGTAAATGTTCAAAGTTAATGATTGTTGTGATCTAACAAACTTACTTGTGTGTACAAGTAAATTCTAGTTGAGGCTAGACAAAGAAGTTCTGGTCAAGAGGATTGAACACTAAGTCTTAGTCAAGGGGATTGGGCACTAAGTCCTCATTAAGTAGACTGGGCAGAAGACTTAGTAAATCGAGGACATCAGATGGAAGTCCTGGGGGTCGCACACACTAGGCGGAAGTCTAGGCGGGTAGAGGATCAGACATTTAGCGGGAAGTCCTGAAAGTCAAGATCAGATGCTGAGCAAAAATCCAAACAAGTCTGGAGGACCAAATGTTTGACAAAAGGTAGGTAAACTCTCCTGAGAAGAGTGAGGATGCATTCCCCATTGAGAAAACAATAGGTGTCAGCCCGACCTAGGGTTTCATGAGAAATCTAAAAGTCAGGCCTAGATAGTCCGAGATTGTCAAATTAATATCGTTTCATATTATATTTTTTTTGTACTAACTCTATTATGCAGAATACTCTTAAGCCTAGAAATGCTGATCCATACGTCTGGAAGGATGGGCACCTCAAGCCAATATAGGCACCTGAAAGGTATTTAGGCGCCTCTATCATCTCAACACACGCAGCAGGATGAGGTGGTTTCTTTTGGTTGGTCTGCACACATCAGATCCAAGCACCTCAAAGGAATTGAGGCGCCTAAGACGGGATAGAGTCAACTAGGAGATTAGCTTCCCTTAGTGCTCGCCACATTAGTGATCGAGGCGCCTCAAAGGGATTGAGGCGTCTGGACGAGAATAAGGCACGACGAGCTCAAATCTGATTAGATTTGATTGAGGCTCCTCAAAGGCATAAAGGCACCTAGATCATCCTTTATAAAGGGATTCGACCAGCAACTTGAATCATCACTTCTACTCACTGCTAACGACTTCGAATGATCAAACGATCTCCGTTCTACTCCAAACTTCGACTATGATACCTGGACACTACTCCGATAACTACACTCTACTCCAAATCTCATAAAGTTGTTGGTATAATTTATTTAAGCAAAAGTTGTATTTTCATATCGTTGATTTTATACTTGATTGAAGTGATAGTGAATTACCCAACGAAAATGATCAACGATCACAGGTCTTGGAGTAGGAGTTGTCAATGACTTCAAATCAAGTAAAACTAATCGTGTTAGCATTGTTTCAATTGTTGTCTTATTTCCACTGCTTTAACTCTAAGTTAAAAAAAAAAGTGAAAAAGTCACGAGCGCTATTCACCCCCTCCCCTCTAGCACTTTCCTTGATCCTACAATTAGTATTAGAGCGGGGATGCTTTAAATAGGTGCAACCACCTATTTGAGCAATTTTTTTATTTTCAATTTTTGTAATTAATCATAATTGGTGCAATCACCCCTTCTGATATTGTTTCCATTCAGGATTTCTTTGGTGCTTGAAATTGGCACAACACCACTCAAGTAATTTTTTTCCCCTCCTTCCCATAGTACTACTAATCTAAAGCCAAGTCTTGTTATCATTTTCTTGTTCATTTTTTATTCATATACTTCCCTACATGGCCCATCAAGAAGGCTACAACACCATTCATCTACCTCTTTTCTCCGGTGAGGATTTCAGCTACTGGAATGGTTGAATGAAGTACCACTTGAAGACATAAGTGGAAATATGGATGGAAATCCAAACTGGATTCACATTCCCCATCGAAGATGGAGTACCCATCCCCTATGACAAGTGGGACACACCAACAAAGAAAAAGATCGAGGTTGACGCCAAGGCAATTTAGACTCTCCAGTGCAACCTAATTAAAGAAGAACTGAACTGGGTTGGTCCTTTCAATGACGCCAAGGACCTATCGGAGAAGCTGATCAAGCTACACAAAGGAACCTCTGACACGAAAGTAAGTAAGCGTGATTTATATTTAAATAAACTGTATAATATCAGTATGAAGGACGAGGAATCAACAAATCAACTTCACATCAAAATTCAAGATATTCTCAATGGACTACATGCGATCAAACAACAAGTCAAAAATCGAGACATAATCAAGAATGCTTTGAAAGTATTTCTGAGAAACACTTTGTGAGCATCTATAGTAGATGCTTAAAAAGTTTCAAGCGATCTTTCAAAGATTAAGTTAGTTGAACTTTTTCTAGAATTTGAATTGCACGAACAATCTAATGTCACTCCGTCTGAGAAAGGAATTGCTTTTCTTGTGGAAAAATCAAGTCAAAAGAACCAAAGCACAAGTGTCGATTTGAGCTCGAGTCTGAAGATGACAACGAGATCACCGCCGAGCTAGTTAATCTAGTTCAGATATTATACAAAAAGAAGAGAGGATTTACCAAACACGAGATCAAGAAGGCAATCCAAATCAAAGGGAGTCAGTCAGAACCAAGTCAGACTCTAAAAATCAAATCAGAAGTGATATGTTATAGCTGCAACAAGAGGGGACACTTCAAGTCAGCATGTCTAAACCTGAAAGAAGAAAAGAAGCAAAGGAAGAAGAAGACACTAAAAGTTGTTGGACCAGTTAGGGCAGGTAAGAGGGGGTTGAGTTTATCTATCAAAAAGTAAAATAAACACCTTTCTCATCCGTTCAACTCAGATTAGTAGTAATAGTATAATTAAAATAAACAACAAGAAAATAAAGAAAGAGGCGCAGAGTTTACTTGATCATAACCTAGATGGTTGTTAATACAAGGACAAAGAAAGCTCTAAAACTCTCCTTCGGTAAAGGTGGAGAAGCCTCTAACACTCGTTAATTGCTCAGACTATTGCTAGGAAAAGAATACAGAAGTTGATTGATTATTTCCTAGGTCCAGGGGTCTTTTTATAGCCCTTGAGAAAAATTATCTGTGGCTAGAAGTCACCTCCAACAGGTTGGAAGGCACCTCCAGCGAGGCGCTAAAGGATAAATCTTTATCCTTTGGCAACAATTAAACTCAGCTTGGTCGAAGGCGCCTTCCATAGGGCTGGAAGGCGCCTTCGATGAACAGTATGAAGGTGTTTTCCATAGTGAAGGTGCTAAGATGCATGGAGGCACCTTCAACTCCCTTTGACGATGCCTCCAACAGTATTTCCAGCCTTCTTTTTTCTCTTCTGCTGCTCCGATCGCTTGGGTGATAGTGGTCATCCGGGATAGGGCTCACCCAAACTCATTTCCTGGTCTTCTCCTTGAGTAGGCTTCTGCTCTGGATTCTCGTCCCTCATAACGTTGCGCACGTCCTTCTCGTCCACCAGTGTACTCTTCCGCAACACCTCGCCCCTCGGATGCACCGAGTCCGTCAGCTCCCTTCTCATGCTATCCTTCTCACTAGCTGCGTCTTCTGCTCAACTTCTTGTGTTCCTAAGCTTCTGCACACTTAGACACAAGGTTTAAACATAACAGGACTTAGCTTTAACTTGGTTGATCACATCAAAACTGCCACAGGATTCTAACAATCTACCCCTTTTTGATGTACATCAACCCAAGTTCAAGTTAGAGAAAAAAACAAATTGCAATAACATAAGTTTTGTAAAGAAATTACAACGTAAAACTAAATTAGACAATAAAATGTGATTTTAAAAAAAATGTCCCTTACTCCTCCTAAACTTGTACCTATTCCTCCCTCTTTGATCATATATAAAAAAAAAAGGAAAAGTAACAAAAAAAGGTTAGAAATTTTTGAAATTAATCTTTGGGGGTAGTTAAAAAAAATCAAATAGAAAAAAAATTTCCATAAAGACATACTTTGACTAATAAAAGAAACTTTAACTTGTTAAAAGATTATAATAGTTATCAGTTAGTCAACTAAATATTTATTTCAATAATTGGCTTCCAGCCCGTGGCGGGACACTAGGCCTTCTTAGTTATTGGAGCAATAATCACTTTCTAAACAAAGCCTCTTAAAGAAATTAAATATTTAATTTCTTTTTTGAATGCCAAAAAATAATCCAATTCAAATATGTTATTGGAACCCAATATAGGTTCCTTCTTACTTGGTTAACTTAAAATTTGGGAGGTACATAACTTCTGGAGATTTTTCTAAGTTGTCCTTGGTGTTTTCTAATGTACCAATTTAGTCTACCATACTTTCTAAATTTTGATTTGCTCAAACTCAAGCATGCATGGTTATTTTTCAACTGTTCAATTTCTATTTTTAATTTATCATTTCTAATTTTAAATTATCATGTATTTCTAAGGGACATGATTTAGCTAATTATTTTTTTTAATTAATGTTTTCTTTTTCTAATTTGTATAAATTTTTAGAAAGTGTTTTGATAAAATTAAAAGGCTGCTCGAGAGATAGTGCATGTATCTCACTTACCTCGTGATCTGATGCTCTCCCTTCATTGCAACTTTCCTCTGACGATCTTCCCCCTTCATCGATGCTCATTTCTGAAATGCTTTCATCTTCTTCTTGGTGGTCAGCCAGTAAGGCTAGTCCGGCGTATTCTTCGATCTCGGACTTAGAGGATGATGATTCATCCCATGCGGCCTTTAAATTCTTGTGCTTGGATCTTGTTGGTGTTTTCCCCTTGTCCTTCTCCTTTTTCTTTAGTTTAGGGCATTTATCCTTGATGTGCCCTTCTTCATTGTAGTTGTAGCATCAGACCTTCCTTTTGTTTCGATAATCCCTTTTTATTTGCGACTTAAATTTATTAGATTAAATAAACTTATTAAACTTCCTTACCAATAGTGCTGCTTCATTTTCGTCGATGGATGTCTCGGAGTCAAGATCTTCCTTCTTGGCTTTCAAGGCAAGATTGTTATTCGACTTTTCGATTTCTTTAGAATCTGCACATCGAGTTTCGTGAAGTTCAAAAGTAGAAAACAAATTCTCTAGTGTACTTACCTCAAACCCCTTAGAGATGCAGTATGCATCTACTAAGGATGACCATTCTGGAGTTTTCGGGAAGGCGTTGAGCACATACCAGATTGCATCTCGGCTCGTTACCGATTCTCCAAGATTATTGAGTTGAGTGATGAGTTCTTTGATTCGTGCTTGGAGTTGCGCTACTTTTTCTCCATTGTTCATCTGCAGGTTTGTTAGCTGGGTTCGGAGAATGTCTCTCCTTGCTAACTTCGCTTCTAAAGTGTCTTCGTGGAGTTCTAGGAACTTCTCCCAGAGCTATTTGGCGGAGTCATAGCTGCCGATTAGATTAACTTCCTGGGGTGGAAGGATGCTCAGTAGATAGAACTCTGCTCTACCATTCGTCATGAAGTCGGCTTGCTCCTTCTTTGCCCACTGATATTCTTCTTTGTCTTTTGGAACCACAAACCCATATTTCATAATTAATAGAATTTCAAAATCTATTTTAAAGAATACCTCCATCCGACGTTTCTATTGTGTGAAGTCTCCCTCAAATTTTAGTGGGTGAATGCTTGCACCAGTCATTATTTTGTTACTTCAGTCGACGGTTAGTCTTTCTGAGGCGTCTTGGCTCTGATACCATTTATTGGACCAGTTAGGGCCGACAAGAGGGGGTTGAGTTTATCGGTCAAAAAGTAAAATAAACACCTTTCTCATCCGTTCAACTCAGATTAACAGCAATAGTATAATTAAAATAAACAACAAGAAAATAAAGAAAGAGGCGCAGTGTTTACTTGGTTACAACCTAGGTGGCTATTAATCCAAGGACAAAGAAAGTTCTAAAACTCTCCTTTGGTGAAGGCGAAGAAGCCTCTTACACTCGTTAATTGCTCAAACTATTGCCAGGAAAAGAATACATAAGTTGATTGATTATTTCCTAGGTCCAGGGGTCTTTTTATAGCCCATGGAAAAAGTTATCCATGGCTGGAAGGTGGCTCCAACAGGCTGGAAGCGCCTCCAGCGAGGCACCAAAGGATAAATCTTTATCCTTTGGCAATGGCTAAACTCAGCTTGGTCGAAGGCACCTTCCATAGGGATGGAAGGTGCCTTCGTACTGTTCATCGAAGGCGTCTTCCAGCCATGGAAGGCGTCTTCAATAGTGAAGGTGCGGAGGCGCCTTCAACTCCCTTTGAAGGCGCCTCCAGCAGTATTTCTAGCCTTCTTTTTTCTCTTCTGCTGCTCCAATCGCTTGGGTGATCACGGTCATCTAGGATAGGGCTCATCCAAACCCATTTTCCGGTCTTCTCCTCGAGCAGTTTTCCACTCCAGCTTCTGGTCCCTCAGAATGTCGTGTATGTCCTTCTCATCCATCGATGTACTCTTCTGCAGCATCTCGTCCCTGGGGTGCACTGAGCCCATCGATCCCTTCCCGTGCTATATCCTTCTCGCTAGCTGCATCTTCTGCTCGACTTCTTGTGTTCCTAAGCTCCTGCACACTTAGACACAAGGTTTAAACATAACAAGACCTAACTTTAACTTAGTTGATCACATCAAAACTACTATGAGGTTTCAACAAAAGCTACTTGGGACGAATCTTCTTCAGAAGACTCAGAAGAAGAGGAACAAGATCAAGCAAGATTTCTTGTGTTTTCGACATAGGAACAAGTGGTCAAAACTAAGTCTGAGTTTGAAACTGGATCCGAATCTGAAGTCGAGTCCGAGAAAAGCCACATATCCGTATCCATTTCAGACGATCCAAGCAATGAGGTATACTCTCCTACAGTAGAATGTTTATACAATCTGATAAACTATTTGATGCACAAATTACCTAAGTCTAATATTTAGGTCTAGTCACTTCAAAAGGAAATAATAACTCTTAAGGAAGTGACAAACCTAAGTCCTTTGACCGATCAAGTTCAAAGTAAAACTTCAATTCGAGTCCAACAACTTAAGTCCAACAACTTGAGCAAAAAAATTTCACTTAAAAAAATCAAGTCAAAAAACTTAAGAGTTCATTAGAACGATTCACTATGGATTCCAAAAATCTTGGCATGATTCTTGAAATTAAATGGGTGTATATAATAGATCCTGACTAGGATATAAAGCTAATTCTCACTTCAAATCATTTCTATCAATTGTGAATAGAAATAGAAATTGGGTTAAACCAATCTAATATTAGATCTCCGAGGGTCAAATTCACTACCTAGATAAATCATATCGAGGTTGCGATCTAGGGGGGACAATAGAAAAATCATTTTTCATGATTAGATAAACTTGATTTACTGCTTTAATATGCATACTTAGTTTAATTACTACTTAATTTAGATAAGAACTTAGGCTTGATTGAGACTTACTCAATCTAGTACCAAGGTGGGACGAGATAATAGTACGTTAGGAAAACTTGGTTTAGGAAGTCAAGTAGGGTAAGACGTACCCTATTTGCTCGACTTAGTTATGTGGAACTAACCGAAATTATCTCGCCACATCTTAGACTAGTTAGACCAATCTTTTCACTTGATTAATTGAGTATCCAATTTCACAAATCAACTTTGTCAAGAAGTGATTATTACTTCGATACCTAAGAAGGCCCCTATGCCTTGCCATAGCTTGGAAGTTAAAACCTGAAATATATACTTATTTAATCAAAGGTTAAACTTGAATCTAACTCAAATGTCAATCAATTCTTAAAATCTAAACTAAATAATGAAGATAAAATTAATAACTATTTCACAAAATCTATAAGATTTCCTTGATTAAAAATCTAGAATGGATGTGATGCTAGGCTTAATAAATTTAGTTTAATTGAACCAATGAATCAGATTTTAACTTATCTAACTTAATTAATTCAAACAAAAATAATAATCAATTATAATTAATTCAATGAACCAGATTTATTTAATTAATCTATTTAATCCAACAATTCAATAAACTTAAACTAATTTAATTAATTTGATCTGATGATCTAATTATAAAGTTAGTTAAGTTTAATTCAAATAAAGCTTAATTAAACATAAATTAATTAAAACTTTATTAATTTAAACCTGAACTAATTATTTAGCTTATAAATAAGATTAAATTAAAATTTAATAATTTAAATTTAATTAATCCCACTTAATTAAGTAATTACCTAATCAAATCAACCTAAACTTACTTAATAAAAACTTAAAACATTTTTTCAAAAACTTAATTAAAATTTTAACTCAAGTTAATTTTAACTTAACTTAATCTCAATTTAAATCAACTTAATTAAGTTCAACTTAAAGTATTTCAACTCAATTTATTTAATCAACCGTAAAACCACAAAGTCTCATCTCACAAATAGATTATTAGAATAACATGTTTGATAATTTATATTGGGTGAGATGAAATAAATATTTGAATTCGATCATCCTATCTTAATTCCTAAAAGTTGGATCCAAATCAAAATATTTTATGTGTATGAATATAAAGAATTATATCAATAGATATTAGATAATAGATAATAGATACTCCAGACATATGACTGGAGACATATTGAAATTCATCAAACTAAAACTCAAAAAAAATAGGATCCATTGCATTTGGCAATAATGAAAAACTTAAGGTAATTAGAACAGATAACATTGAATTAGATTCTAATTTTATTATTCACAAAGTATTGCTTGTAGAAAATTTCGAATTCAATTTACTAAGTGTTAGTCAATTATGTGATTCAGGTTACTTAGTAACCTTTTCTAACCTAGAATGTTTAATTAAAAACATTGAAACTCTAAAAATAACACTTAAAGGAATTCTAAAGAATAATGTCTACACACGAAATTTACCTAGCTCCCCACCTAAGTGTTTACTAACTTAACATAAAGAAACTAAGTTATGGCATAAACGATTGGGTCACACTCATCTAAAAGTCATCTAAAAAATGAGTCAAAATGTATTAGTTAAAAGTCTATCTAAATTAAAGAACCTAAGAAATATAATCTTTTAAATATCAACTCCAACCCAAATAAAGGATAACACTTATCCAATAAAAGATAAGAGTTCTAGATAAGATTTGCTATTTAATTATTTATTTTTCTAATAGATAAAGATGACGACTTGGTAAAAGATAAAATTAAATGTGTGGTCAAGAGTGTTTTTCTCATTTCATGGATAAGAATTAGAATTTCAATGGTTAGGATTTAATTTAATTGAATGGTCCAGATTGTATGAAGAGTACTACTATAAATACTCTACCTTGTATTTAGTTTCATTCATCAATCAAGTATTAATTTGTGAGTCAAAGTTTTTTTTTCTTCTTTGTCTTAGAATTGTGAGTGATCCACAAAAAAATGTTGTAGTGTTGCTATTGTTAGTGTAAGACAAGTAATTTATTTACTTGTTTATTGGTCCAATTTTCAACAATTGGTATCAGAGCAAGGTTAATCAGGGATTATTCTTGGTGGAGCTATCTTAGATTGTGAGGAGTTTTATTCTTTACAAGTTTTTTTAATCAAACTTGTTTGGTATAATCAAAGCTTTTCAACATGATGGGGGACCTTCAAGTAGTAAGAGGTATCAAGAAGCTCAACAACAAAAACTACAACACGTGGGCAACATGCATGGAGTCTTACCTACAAGCTCAAGATCTTTGGGAGGTGGTTGGTGGTAGTGAAGCTACACAGCCGGCAGAAGACGCCAATGACATTTTGCGAAAATGGAAGATTAAGGTAGGTAAAGCAATGTTTGCCTTAAAGATCACAATTGAAGAAGAAATGTTGGAGCACATCCGAGATGCCAAAACACCAAAGGAAGTGTGGGATATCTTTGCTACACTTTTTTCAAAGAAGAATGATACAAGATTGCAACTTCTGGAGAATGAGCTATTGTCAATAGCGCAATGTGACAAGATGATTGCCCAATACTTCCACAAGGTGAAGTTGATATGTCACGAAATTTCAGAGCTAGATCCATCAGCTCCTATTGGGGAAGCAAGGATAAAAAGAATAATTATTCATGGTTTGAGGCCAGAATATCGAGGATTTATTGCTACTATACAAGGATGGCCAATACAGCCATCGCTTCTTGAATTTGAAAATTTACTTGCAGGTCAAGAAGCTATGGCTAAGCAAATGGGAGGACTCTCACTAAAAGATGAAGAAGAAGCGCTCTACACCAACAAAAATAAAGGCAACTTCAAACGGCACACTGGTAGATCTAAAAAGGATGGCGACAAAGGAAAAATCTATCATGGGAATGGAGGCTCTCGTCCAGGGGGAGCCTCGAAGAATTATGGTGATCGTAAAAAATTTTTTGGCGAGTGCTACAATTGTAGGAAGGTGGGCCACATGGCAAAAGATTGTTGGTCCAAGAAAAGGTTCGTTCAAAGCAACACGGCTACTTCCAATTCTAAAGAGAATAGCGAAGATGATTGGGATGCTGAAGTTTTGATGGCTACGGAGGAAAAAGACTTGGCCCTCACAACAACGCCAGAACAGATTGACTACAAAAATGATTGGATCGTGGATTCAGGCTGCTTAAATCATATAACGGGTGATAAAGAAAAATTGCAAAACTTATATCAATACAAAGGAGCTCGTATGGTGGTTACAGCCGACAACTCAAGGTTACCAATAGCACATGTTGGTAAGACGGTAATTACGCCTCGATATAATTCTAACCAAGTGCCTCTTCAAGATGTCTATCATGTCCCAGGAATGAAGAAGAATTTACTGTCTGTGGCCCAATTAACATCTTCAGGTCATTATGTTCTATTTGGTCCTGAAAATGTAAAGATATATCGAAACCTCAAAATTTTAGAAACACCAACAATGGAGGGTCAACGATTAGAGTCGCTCTACGTGATGTCAGCAGAGTCTGCATATATAGACAAGACAAGAAAAAGTGAGGCAGCAGTTATATGGCACATGCGGCTAGGTCATGTTAACTATTCCAAATTAAACATGATGATGCAGAAGTCAATGCTCAAGGGACTTCCTCAACTAGACATACGAACAGACACAATATGTGCAGGATGTCAGTATGGTAAAGCACACCAATTACCATATCAGGAGTCAAACTTCAAAGCAAAGGAACCATTGGAGTTAGTTCACTCTGATGTATTCGGGCCTGTTAAGCAGTCGTCAATTGGTGGTATGCGGTATATGGTGGCATTCATTGATGATTTATCAAGGTATGTGTGGATTTTATTTATGAAAGAAAAATCTGATACCTTCTCAATGTTCAAAGAGTTCAAGCAGTCAGTCGAATGAGAATTGGGAAAAAAGATATGTTGCTTGCGCACAGACAATGGAGGAGAATATAGCTCAAGAGAGTTCTCTCAATACTTGAGAGAAAGTCGAGTATATCATCAATACACTTGTGCCAACACACCACAGCAGAATGGAGTAGCAGAAAGAAAGAACCGACATCTTGCAGAAATTTGTCGGAGTATGCTGCATGAGAAGAATGTACCTCGACATTTTTGGGTTGAAGCAATGCGGACTGCAGCTTTTATCATCAATAAACTTCCTCAACCAAGGTTAGAATTTATTTCACCCTTTGAGAAGTTATGGAACAAAAAACCTACAGTTAGTTACTTTTGAGTATTTGGATGTGTATGTTATGTATTTGTTCCTGATCACTTACGAAGCAAGTTTGACAATAAAGCTATTAGATGCATCTTTGTGGGATACGATAGCCAGAGAAAGGGGTGGAAATGATGCGATCCAACAAGCGAAAGATGTTACACTTCACGAAATGTAGTGTTCGATGAAGCATCTTCTTGGTGGACCACAGAGAAGGAGGTCTTGCCAGAATCTAAAGACCTTGAAGATAAAGTACAACAAAAGATGAGGGAGCATATAGTTCAACTTCAATCAGGTTCAGATAAATCAGGAGGTCCAAATGATAATGATGCAGAGCAAAGAGTGGCTCAGAGTCCTTAGCAAACCGGCATATATCAACATCCAAATGAAGAAGAAAGGCCTAATGAAGTGGAAGAATTAACTCTACAATCTCAACTCCGAAGGTCAACAAGAACACGAAGGACAAATCCAAAATATGCAAATGCAGCCATAGTTGAAAAAGTAGTAGAACCTGAGACGTTTGAAAAAGCATCACAAAGTTCTGAGTGGATGACAGCCATGAAACAAGAGATTGATGCACTACAACAAAATCAAACTTGGGATCTCATACCAAAACCAAGAGATGTGAAACCCATTTCATGCAAATGGGTTTACAAAATAAAGCGTCGTCCAGATGGATCAATTGAAAGGTATAAGGCACGATTGGTAGCTCGTGGCTTCTCTCAACATTACGGACTAGACTATGATGAAACGTTTAGTCCGGTGGCGAAACTTACAACTGTACGAGTTCTACTTGCACTTGCAACCAACAAAGATTGGGATCTGTGGTAAATGGATGTGAAAAATGCTTTTCTTCATGGAGAATTGAATCGAGAAATTCATATGATCCAACTAATAGGCTTTCAGAACCAACATCATCCTGAATATGTGTGTAAACTGCGGAAAGCGCTCTATGGATTGAAACAAGCACCTAGGGCATGGTATGGTAAGATTGCTGAATTTCTAACTCAGAGTGGTTATTTAGTAACATCTGCAGATTCTAGCCTATTTGTCAAATCAACTGAAGGAAAACTAGCTATCGTGCTTGTATATGTTGATGACTTAGTCATCACCGGTGATGATGGATCAGAAATTCTTTAGACAAAAGAGAATTTATCAGTCCGATTTCAAATGAAAGAACTTGGACAACTCAAGCATTTTCTTGGTTTAGAGATTGACCGCACACAAAAAGGAATATTCCTTTGTCAACAAAAGTACTCCAAAGACTTGTTGAAAAGGTTCGGAATGCTCGACTGCAAACCAATCTCAACACCTGTGGAGTCAAATTTCAGAATGTGTGCACATGAAGGAAAGAGCTTAGAAGATACAACTATGTATCAAAAATTGGTAGGCAGTCTCATCTACTTAACCTTAACTCGACCTGATATTTCTTATGCAGTTAGTGTAATAAGTCGGTACATGTAAAATCCAATGAAGCCTCATTTGGAAGCAGTTCGACGAATACTAAGATATGTGAAGAGCACAATTGATTATGGTCTTGTGTATAAAAGAATTGGAGACTGTAAGTTAGTTGGTTACTGTGATGCTGACTATGCAGGAGATCATGACACCAGAAGATCAACAACTGGTTACTTATTTAAGCTTGGTTCTGGAGCAATTTCTTGGTGCAGCAAGAGACAACCAACTGTATCATTATCAAGCACTGAAGCTGAGTATCGAGCAGCAGCAATGGCAGCTCAAGAAACCACATGGTTGATTCAACTATTAAATAACCTACATCAACCAGTTGATTATGCAGTTCCAATATATTGTGACAATCAATCGGCAATTCATTTGGCGGAAAATCTGATCTTTCATGCAAGAACTAAACATGTTGAAGTGCACTATCATTTTATCAGAGAAAAAGTTCTCCAAGAAGAAATTGAGATGAGACAAATCAATACAGATGATCAAGTTGCAGATTTGTTCACAAAAGGCTTAAGCGCCAGCAAATTCAAAAGGTTTCGTGATCAACTCGACATAGTACAAAGGGTTGGTGTTGAGGGGGAGTGTTAAATATCAACTCCAACCCAAATAAAGGATAAAACTTATCCAATAAAAGATAAGAGTTATAGATAAGATTTGCTATTTAATTATTTATTTTTCTAATAGATAAAGATGACGACTTGGTAAAAGATAAAATTAAATGTGTGGTCAAGAGTGTTTTTCTCATTTCATGAATAAGAATTAGAATTTCAATGGCTAGGATTTAATTTAATTGAACGGTCCAGATTGTATGAAGAGTACTATAAATACTCTACCTTGTATTTAGTTTCATTCATCAATCAAGTATCAATTTGTGAGTCAAAGTTTTTTTTTTCTTCTTTGTCTTAGAATTGTGAGTGATCCACAAAAAGGTGTTGTAGTGTTGCTATTGTTAGTGTAAGACAAGTAATTTATTTACTTGTTTGTTGGTCCAATTTTCAACATAATCTGTAGTGTTTGCCAATAAGGAAAACAGACCAAATCAACTCATAAATCAACTAATTTAAATCAAACTAATTCAATACTTGAACTATTACACTTAGATATATTTGATTCACATGGGGCTATCACTAAGTGGAAATCAATACTGCTTAGTAATAATTGACGACTACTCAAGATTTACTTAGGTAAAATTCTTAAAAACTAAAGATAAAACCTTTGAAATATTTAACACTTTATGTAAATTAATATAAAATGGAAATAAATTTTGTCAAACAAATGGATACCTCTATAAATTTTTATGCCCTAGAACACCCCAGCAAAATGGAATAGTTGAAAGAAAAAATAGAACTTTATAAGAAGCAGCTAGAACCATGTTAAATACTTATAATTTAACTCATCAATTCTAGGCCGAGGAAATTATTAAAGCCTGCGATATCCAAAATAGAATTTTAATTAATAAACAATATAATAAAATTTCTTATGAAATCTACTATAATAAAATACCTAACTTGAGCTACTTAAGGGTTTTTGAGTGTAAAGTATACATATTAAATAGTAAAGACTACTTAGGGAAATTTCAATCTAAATCAACAACGAAAATCTTCTTAGGATATTCAACAACTAGTAGGGTATATAGAGTCTATAACAAAAATACTCTAAAAGTTGAAGAAACAACTAATATTATATTTGATGAAGATAATAATATTCAGGATAATTTAATCAACTTTAATAATGAACAACTTATTAGAAATTTAGAAGATCATGACCCTAGACCCGAACCTAACATAAACCATCTAGATGAACCAAGTATTGATCCTAATATAGGAACATCCAGAATAAGAACCAATCACCCAGTTGATCAAATTTTGAGTGATTCAATTCTAGGAGTCAGAACTCGATCATCATATAGAAACTAAAGTTAAATAACCCTAATATCCAAGATTGAACATAAATCTATAGAAGAAGTCTTACCTGACCAGACTGGATCATAGCTATGCAGGAAGAACTAGTTCAATTTGAAAGAAACCAAGTGTGAGACTTAGTACTTAAACTAGAAAATAAATCAATTATTAATACAAAATGGGTCTTTAGGAACAAATTACATAATAAAGAAGAAATTATTAAGAATAAGAATAAAATCCGACTAGTAGCTAAAGGATTTAGTCAAGTGGAAGGACTTAACTATGATGAAATCTATGCATTAGTGGCTAGACTTGAGTCCTTTAGGATATTACTAGCTTATGCAGCACATAAAGGGAGTTATATCAAATGGAAGACGTCTATGTAGGTCAACCACCTGAATTTGAAGACCTAGATCACCCAAACCATATTTTTAGACTAAAAAAGGCATTGCATGAATTAAAATAAACACCTAGAGCTTGGTATAAATGACTATTAACATACTTAATTTCTAAAAGATTCAACCAATGACAAATTAACTTTATCCTATTTGTTAAATCCTTATAAAAAGATATATTTATAGCTCAAATATATATAGATGACATAATTTTAAGCTCAATCAATACAAGTTTTTTTTTAAAAAAAATTATTAAATTAATAGAGGATTAATTTAAAATGAGCATAGTATGTGAACTTAACTTCTTTTTAGGCTTACAAATAAAACAAACTAAAGAAGATGATTATGTTTTTCAAAAAAAATATGCTAAGAAGTTAATTAAGAAATTTGGAATGAAAAATTCTAAGAAAATTAATACACCAATGGCAACAAATGTAAAAATTATCAATGATCCAAAAGGTAAACTAGTTAACTTGAAACATTTTAGGAACGCAATAGGTAGTCTGCTTTACTTAACTACAAGTTGACCTGATATATTATTTGTAATAGTTATGTGTGCAATGTAGCAAATATGTGCAAAAGAATCACATCTAAGTATTGTAAAAAGAATACTTAGGTATATTAAAGGTATTTTTAATATATGAATTTAGTACCGTAGAACTACCTGTTTTAACCTAATAAGTTATTTTGATTCAAATTATGCTCAGTGTAACCTGGACAGGAAAAACATAAGTGGTAGTTGAAGGACCGTTGGGCCGGCTAGAAGGGTTGGTAAATAACCTGTCAATTAAAACAGACAACCCTTCCTCGAACGATTAAGCTAACACTTGTAAAATGAATTAAGCAGATAAATAAAAGCATAAAAGAAAAGACGAGGCACTAGATATTTACTTGGTTACAACCGATGTGGTTGTTAATCCAAGGAAGATTAAGCTCAAAAACTCCTTCAAGCGGAGAAGCCTCTTACAGCGTTTAGGCACAGAAAATAGAAGCTTAACTACAATTAAAGCACACAAGTGTTTGGAAATAGAATGATCGTGATTGTTGAAAAGCTTCTGGACCAAGGCTATATTTATAGCCTTGGTCGGGGCGCCTGGAAGGGTTCCGGGTGCCCTGGGGGGGGGATAAAATTTATCCCCCAACGGTTGGATCGAGTCAAAGCTCGATCCTGGGAAAAAGTCACTTCCGTGCGCCCCGGACAGTTCCGGGCGCCCCGGACAGCTCCGGGCGCCCCGGACAGCTCCGGGCGCCCCGGACAGTTCCGGGCGCCCCGGAGTCAAAAGTCAACCCAGTTGACTTTTGGTCCGTGCTCTCTTCTCCGGTTTAGCTCGCCTCTGGTCCGGGTCTTTCTGCTCCGGCTCCCCTTGCTTGGGTGATCTCTGAAGTCATGCCCCAGAGGAGTCCCTGTCCGAGAAAATTTCGGCAGCATCACCCCTGTACGGTGGACAATCTAAAACTTTTCTACATCTCACAAATACCTCAGCCACAGGCGGCTGGAATAATAACAACAAAATAAAATATCACCACGCAGTTATATATAATCAAACAAAGTAGTAATACTCTGACTAAAAAACCACCCTACTCAACTACACTCGTAAAGCTCAAAACCGACGAACTCACCTCTTCTGCCGTCCAGGCAGGCACGTAGTAAAAAAAACACATCGAATAAAAATCCATCATCATCACAAAAATCCATACAACAACAAGTATCCAACAAACCAAGTCCACACATAATCAATAAATGCAAAACAAAACTAAACGATATATAAACCATCGAGGTCTGCAGAGATCTAGCACTACGTGCTGTGGGGACTAGCGACTGGAACTCCATCCTGACAGCATCAACCTGAAAATAACGACAATGGAGGCGGGGTGAGTCCAACACTCAGCAGGTACAATTGATATGCAAAGTAAAGAAACAATACCTAGCACTAATAATGCGTATAGTCTCCTGATAAGAAAGATAAAAATCCATCTGAAGTAAACAAGAGAATGTTGTACTAACCAGGTCCTGAGTATAAGGTCAAACAGTCCGAGGGATAAGGAAATCCTGTATGCATGTCAAACATAGGTATCCAAACAATATGCAGCATATAAATGCAGCAAACACAAACACAAGCAATAAATGCATCATGCATATGATGCCAATGATGCGTCCTGGTCACCCCTGACGCCAGTCGATCATCTCACACACATAGTGAGGCCGAGTGGGTAGGGCTGTGACAACCGTGCACTCTGTCGTCACTACTCCTGATGAGTGACCGAGTGGACGGGATGCTGTCGGAGTACACCTATCCTCCTACCCCAAATCATAGATGGGGGAGCGCAATGCTCTCAACTCCCGGTACTCAAAGACGGGGAGGAATCCCTGCCGGATAACACGTTGTGTCACACTACCCACGAGCGGACCAACGGTGCCTAACAGAGTCCCTGCTGCAACACACTCATCGAC
Organism: Zingiber officinale; assembly: GCF_018446385.1. Lineage (NCBI taxonomy): Eukaryota > Viridiplantae > Streptophyta > Magnoliopsida > Zingiberales > Zingiberaceae > Zingiber > Zingiber officinale. The sequence goes on from NC_055997.1 coordinate 101,769,631, forward strand.
CACTAACCCATGAGTGGTGGTGTGTGCAGATCCATGTAACTGGCGATGTGCTCAACAATAATGGAGCGGACTATCGCACAGCATGTAATCATGCAAATGATGCATGGCAATAACCATATAAACATCCTGACCTAATCCATATATATAGAAAAGTGCACCCTAGGTCAATGAATCATATCGAATCAAAGGTACACAGAAGGTATAAAAACCTAGGTCCTGAACATGGTGAAGCATGGTATATCACTACCCCCTATAAGCATGTATAAACAGGTAAAATATACATGAGATGCAAATCAATCAATCAATCAAGCACGTACCAAGATTTGGGTAGTGATTAACCGAAACAGATAAGAAACACAATTGATGCAATATGTTAATTTCATTACTAAGCATATCAAAGACAAAAAGTCAAAAGTACCCGCCTCCGAAAATAGAAAGGTCCAATCTGACTCCGAGATACTCGTCTCGCGTCAAGGTCCTGTAATATTTATAGTTTCCAGGTTTAGCTAATTTCATATAGATAAAATAGCTAAATCAAATCCACGAGAAGCTAACATAAATCCAACAATTAACTAGGGTTAATTTACCTTAACCCTAATCATACCATCAGACCAACTCCACACCTAATCCATTTTCACATGATTACACTTCTACATAATCAATCACCTAATTCAAATGCATAAGAAATTATATATGTACCAATTCCTACCTAAATCAACTCATACATGATCAACAACATATATCAAATTCCTATGCCTCACCTTAACCTCCACAGCGGTTCCTTGCTGCTCGATGAAAGTAGCTGCCAAATCCAAGAAAACTTACAGTAAACACTTCTCTTCAAGATTCCCCTACACTGTCCGGATCAAAGGTAATGGCAAGAGTGGAGACCACGGATCAGATTTAGGGTTCAAACATAGTATTCCAACAACAACCTAACTCAAGAAAATAATTCACTGATCTTACCTCACCCACAGCAGGGATGTTGCTACCAGAGAAAGGTAGCCGCTGGAAAATGGCTGCCGAACCCATGAACAACCAACAGCAAACCCTAATTCCTAAATCCCCCGAACAACACAACTTGGAGGCAACCTAAACTCGGAAGAGGAGAAGAAAAATCGGCGCTAGGGCTCGGATGCCGACGGTAGAGGGAGTAGGGCGTGCAGACGAGGGAGGCGACTTCTCCCTTCGACCTCAGGTGATGGCAGCGCCTGGTGCGGCTCGGGTAGGAGGAGAAGATCTCGGCACAGAGGAGGCGGTCGACTGTCGTCACTAGGGCAGAGGAAAGGATGGTCGACACTCTCTGTTCGACGGCGGCAGACGGCGGAGAAACTAGGGCGCAGAGGTCGTCGGCAGAAGAGAAGAAATGAAGAGAGGGAGAAGGAACTGTCTCGAGGTGGTTAGGGCAGAGGGATCGAGAGGAGGAAGTCGCGGCGAGGAAACGGGTGCGCGCGGAGAAGGCTCGGGCACGGGGGGTTTCGGCGAGGCAGAGAAGAAAAAAAACAACTAAAGAAAATAAAAGAAAAGGAAATGTAAATATAAACATTCCCTCACTTAAATGGGATAGCCTAAACAGGCTTTTCCGGCCCCGTTTTTATCCCCGTCAACTCGTCCGTACGAGCTCCGAAAAATTCTCGAAAAATTTCCAAAAATTTCGGAAAAATCCCTTATTAATATTCGCATATTTCCGGTATTTTACATTCTCCCCCACTAATAAAAATTTGGTCTCCAAATTTCATTATCTACCATCAGCAAGTACTAACAACAGATATAGAGTATAAATGCTGAACGGTAACTAAATCACATACCTCAAGTGAAAAGATGGGGATATCGAGCTCGGATCGTATCCTCGAGCTCCCAAGTAGCCTCCTTGTCCGAATGATGCTGCCATCCGACTTTAACCAGCCGGATGGTCTTGTTCCGCAACTGACGCTCCTTCCGGTCGAGAATCCGTACCGGAACCTCCTCATAGGTAATGTCAGGCTGAACTGGAACTGGGATATCTGCCAGCACATGCGTCGGATCGGGTACATATCTCCGCAGCATGGATACATGAAATACATCGTGCACGCCTGACAGGGACGGTGGTAGTGCCAGTCGGTAAGCTACTGCTCCGACCCTCTCCAAGATCTCGAAAGGACCAATGTACCGCGGAGCCAGCTTACCTCTAAGGCCAAATCTCTTCAGCCCTTTCGTGGGTGAAACTCGTAGAAATACATGGTCGCCAACAGAGAACTCTAGTGGTCTACGTCTCCGATCAGCGTAACTCTTCTGGCGGTCCTGCGCCTCTGACATCCTCCGTCTGATAGTACGGACCAACTCTGCATCCTGCTGAACTCTATGAGGTCCCAACAGCTGGGCCTCTCCAACCTCATCCCAGAGGACGGGTGTCCGACAAGGTCTACCGTACAACGCCTCAAACGGTGCCATCTGGATAGCCGAATGGAAGCTGTTGTTGTAGGCAAACTCTACCAACGGCAGATGGTCCTCCCAACTGCCTCCGAAATCCATAACACATGACCTCAGCAGGTCCTCTAAAGTCTGAATGGTCCGCTCTGACTGTCCATCTGTCTGTGGATGGAAAGCTGTACTGAAACGGAGCTGTGTGCCCAAAGCCTGCTGCAGACTCTGCCAGAACCGAGACGTAAACCGTGGATCTCTATCCGAAATAATACTCAACGGAACACCATGTAGCCTGATGATCTCCCGGCAATACAGATCTGCCAATCGATCCAGGGAATCAGTCCTCCGAATCGCTAAAAAGTGCGCGGATTTGGTTAATAGATCAACGATTACCCAAATCGCGTCATGGCCTCGTCGTGTCCTCGGCAAACCCACCACAAAGTCCATGGTAATGTGATCCCACTTCCACTCAGGAATAGGAATCCGCTGAAGTAATCCTACAGGTCTCTGGTGTTCAGCCTTCACCTGCTGACAGACAAGACATCTAGCTACGAAATCCGCGATGTCTTTCTTCATGCCGTTCCACCAATAGGAACGCCTCAAGTCACGATACATACGAGTCCCGCCCGGATGGATCGCAAATCGAGAATGGTGTGCCTCCTGTAGTAGCTCCTGTAAGACTGGATGAGACTGAGGTACGCATAATCTGCCTCGGAAGTATATAATACCCTCCTCGTCTCGTGTAAACTCGGTCTGCTGCCCGGAAGCTATCTGACTGCTAATAAACTACAAATGCTGATCCTCGTCCTGCTCGGATACTCCTGATCGACGATCGAGCAACCATGGTAACAAGAATACCTTGCTCGGTCGGTCCCTCTCCTCAAGATCTAACTCAGAAACTCAATCAAGTCCGTGATCAAGTCCTGGCAAGCCAAAGTCCTCTCGACTTCCGCCGAAAGTGCATCTGCAACTACATTAGCTTTCCCGGTGGTAGCTAATGGTACAATCGTAGTCCTTCAGAACTCCATCCATCTCCTCCGTCAAGATTAAGCTCCTTCGAGTGAAAATATATTTTAGACTCTTATGATCGGTGAGAATCTCAAATGTGATACCGTATAAATGATGTTGCCATAGCTTGAGCAAAGATGATGGCGCTAACTCCAAGTCATGAACTGGTAATTCTTCTCATGCTCCTTCACCGACGAGAAGCATAAGAGACTACTCGGCCGTGCTGCATCAGAACAGCGCCGTAAAGTACAAATCCATCCTCTCCAAAAGGTAAAACTAAAACGGAGCCGACACTAATCTCCGCTCCACTCGGAAGCCGGTCTCGCAATCCTCGGACCATATGAACTTCACGCCTTCCGTAAGACGTGTCGCTGGCATAGCAATACGCGAAGCCCTCGACAAAACGCGTCGGTAATATCCGCCAATCCCAAAACCGCGAATCTCGAATCGACTTGCCTCCCAACCGGTGATGCCTCGATCTTCGAGGATCAACTGAAATACCGCTAGAAACCACGCTTCCCGTAAAACCAACCGAGGATAGCCGAATGCACACTTGCGAACTTCGCAGTGATGTCGTCAAGAATCTCCAAGATCGTGCGAAGATGCTGTGCATGCTCCTCCTCGGAATACGAGTAGACCAATATGTCATCAATGAAAACGATAACAAACTGATCCAGATACTCCAGAAAAATGCGGTTCATCAAGTCCATAAACACCACTGGAGCATTGGTAAGCCCAAATGACATTACCAAAAACTCATAATGACCGTATCTGGTATGGAAAGCTGTCTTCTGAATATCTGAGTCTCTGACTCTCAGCTGATGATATCCGGATCGCAGATCAATCTTAGAATACATTGATGTACCTCTGAGCTGATCAAACAAATCCTCGATCCATGGTAATGGATATTTAATTCTGACGGTAACTGCATTCAGCTGCCTGTAGTCAATACACAACCTCATAGTACCATCCTTTTTCTTGACAAACAGGACTGGAGAACCCCATGGTGAAACACTAGGGCGAATGAATCGTCTGTCTAAAAGCTCCTGGAGTTGAACCTTCAGCTCGTTCAACTCTTTTGGTGCCTTACGATACGAAGCTTTCGATGTCGGCGCGGTTCCCGGAATCAGCTCAATAGCGAACTCCACTTGCCTTCTGGGAGGCAAACCTGGCAGCTCCTCTGGAAATACATCTGGGTACTCCCGGACTACAGGAACATCGGAGAGCTGCGAACTACTACTGTCCTCAGTACTGATCAACGATAACAGAAAACCATGACAGCCGTGAGACAACAGCTTCTGCGCCTGAATAATCGTCATCTCTGATGCCAGTGAAACTCCACGAGGGTTGGTTCGGAGGCTGGAAGGTGACCACCCTCGTCTGGCAATCAACGGTAGCATGATAAACTGACAGCCAATCCATGCCAAGTATGACATCAAACTCGACCATCTCCAATACTAGAAGATCTACCGTAAGTATCATGTTGCCAAAGTCTAACGGGCAACCTCTGATCTCCTGGGTGACGTCTAAAGTATCACCGGACGGTAGGGAGACAGTCAATCGCCGCAACCTAACAGTAGGTAATCTACCAATCTCTCGCATAAAGGTACGGGATATAAAAGAGTGCGAACTACTAGTATCAATCAAAATATCAGCAGAAAATGCATAAATGGAAATCATACTACGGAAAACGGATCCGTCGGCTCGCTGCGCATCCTCCCTGGTAATCGCATGAACTCGTCCAGTCTCTGGCGGAGGAGGAGGAGGTAACGCTGCCAGCGGCTGCTGCGACTGGGCAGAAGCCTGCCACTGAGGCGCTGCTGGACTATGTGCCAGATAAGACTGAGAGGATGGGGACTGATACTGTGTAGCTGGCTGGGACTGAGTCTGGTACTGCCCCTGAGTCGGATAATAAGGTCTTGAAACAAAACTCTGGGGTGCTACAGAAGCACTGGAGTACTCCTGTCCAAGCATGCCAAATGCTGCTGCTGCTGAGGGAGCTGCTCCCTGCTGACGCTGTGAAGATTGGGCTTTCTGCCCTCCTCGATATGCCCCTGACTGACTAGGCTGTCCCCTCTGACCTGACCCTCCGGAAGCCGTGTGGAGCCTTCACTCACAATCTCGGCTCTGGTGCCCGGCTTGCAATAAAAGCAACCGATCCCCAGAGCAAGCCGGGTGAGGTGATCTCGGATCCACATCTCAAACAATGAGTATCACCGGAAGGTGGTTGACGGTTCTGAGAAACCGGAACGCCCCAAGAAGACCGCCGATTTCGAGGCCTCACGAGACGCCCAGTACCGACCGACTGCTCGACTACTCGAGGCTGTCCTGCCGCCGAGTCTGCCGGACCGCCTCGATGTCGACCCGTATGCTTTTTTTCCGCTCGATATGCCGTCGCCGAGCTAACTCTATCATCAAAGCTCGATTCAATGCATCAGAGTAAGATGAAATCCCTAATCCGGCAAGCTGTACATGCAGATAACCATCCAATCCCTGTATAAACTGCATCATGCGAGTTCTGTCCTCCGCAACTAACTCTGGACAAAACTGAGCCAACCGGAGGAATTCAGTATTATACTCAGTCACTGAGCGATTATTCTGCCTCAGACTCATAAAATCCTGTCGGCAAGCCATCTGATAAGACAGTGGAAAGAAACGGCTCTCAAAAGCCTCTCTGAACCTGGTCCATGTGACGTTGCGCTCACTAATAATAGAACGCTGAGTAATCCACCAGGCATTAGCTTCATCCCGTAAATGATAGGCGGCCAGCTCTGCTTTCTCCCACTCGGAGCAAGCCATATAGAAGAAAGTCTGCTCCATAGTCTCTATCCATGACAGAGCCATACTCGGATCGAGATCTCCGCGGAAAAGAGTGAAACGAGTCTTCATCGACTCAGCCAGTGCTGGAATCCTAGCTCGTGCAGCGACAATATCAGTGAGCTGTGTCGGGACGGCTGTAGGAGCTGGCGGAAACACTGGAGCTGATACTACAGGTGGTATCTCGGAATAAACCGGAGGAGGAACTCCCGGTGCTGCTGTATATACCGGAGCATAAGCCGTCGGTGGTACTGCCTGGGGAACAAAAGTGGTGGCAACTGGAGGTACGGTAGGAAAAGGTATCGGATGTGGAGCAGCTGCTGCTACTGTAGGCACTGGGGGTACAGGTGTCACTGGTGTCGGGTACACTATAGGTCCAAGTGGCGGTGGTGCCGAGTACGTCGTAGGCTGCTCTGGAGCAAATGTCGGGTACGCCAATGGTACACCTGATGATACCGTAAATACGGTAGGAGTGGATACCGTCGGTGTGGCCAAAGTAGGTATCTCTACAGGAGCTATTGGGATTTGAGAGCCCGATGCTCCCGCTGCATCCTGAGTCTGTCCCTGACTGACATGCTCACTAACAGTGGGCATCTCTGGCATATCCAGAGATCCCGTGGTCCTCGCACGTGGTAGTCCAGCACCACGTCTCGCAGCAATACGTGTGGATCGTCTCATATCTGTTAAATTAAATTACAGATATTACTACAAGTATAAAAATCATAAACTAACAACATACCTATTTGCTGTCTGGAGATGTTCCGTCGCTGTCCAGTCCCCAACTTTTGACCTCAAATTCTGAACGAAAATATCGTCGGAAATCCAAATAAATCCGAAACGGAAATCCGAAACATAATCATATCGAAAATCCGAAAATGCCCAGTTTGACTCGCAAACCTGGCTAACCCAAATATCCAGAATACCAACAATAGGTATCCAACAAATCTCCAGAACACCAAAAGCAGGTATCATAACCCGCTCTGATACCAAATAAATTGGTATCAGATAAATCCCGAAATCCAAAATACAAAACAAAAGATCGTAAAACTGTGCTCTGATACCACTAAATTGGTATCAGAATAAATCTCGAAAATCCAAAACACATAGCAAGTATCATATACCTGCTCTGATACCACTAAATTGTCACGCCCCAGAGGAGTCCCTGTCCGAGAAAATTTCGGCAGCATCACCCCTGTACGGTGGACAATTTGAAACTTTTCTACATCTCACAAATACCTCAGCCACAGGCGGCTGGAATAATAACAACAAAATAAAACATCACCACGCAGTTATATATAATCAAACAAAGTAGTAATACTCTGACTCAAAAACCACCCTACTCAACTACACTCGTAAAGCTCAAAACCGACGAACTCACCTCTTCTGCCGTCCAGGCAGGCACGTAGTAAAAAAAACACATCGAATAAAAATCCATCATCATCACAAAAATCCATACAACAACAAGTATCCAACAAACCAAGTCCACACATAATCAATAAATGCAAAACAAAACTAAACGATATATAAACCATCGAGGTCTGCAGAGATCTAGCACTACGTGCTGTGGGGACTAGCGACTGGAACTCCCTCTTGACAGCATCAACCTGAAAATAACGACAATGGAGGCGGGGTGAGTCCAACACTCAGAAGGTACAATTGATATGCAAAGTAAAGAAACAACACCTAGCACTAATCATGCGTACAGTCTCCTGATAAGAAAGATAAAAATCCATCTGAAGTAAACAGGAGAATGCTGTACTAACCAGGTCCTGAGTATAAGGTCAAACAGTCCGAAGGATAAGGAAATCCTGTATGCATGTCAAACATAGGTATCCAAACAATATGCAGCATATAAATGCAGCAAACACAAACACAAGCAATAAATGCATCATGCATATGATGCCAATGATGCGTCCTGGTCACCTCTGACGCCAGTCGATCATCTCACACACATAGTGAGGCCGAGTGGGTAGGGCTGTGACAACCGTGCACTCTGTCGTCACTACTCCTGATGAGTGACCGAGTGGACGGGATGCTGTCGGAGTACACCTATCCTCCTACCCCAAATCATAGATGGGGGAGCGCAATGCTCTCAACTCCCGGTACACGATGACGGGGAGGAACCCCTGTCGGATAACACGTTGTGTCACACTACCCCTGAGCGGACCAACGGTGCCTAACAGAGTCCCTGCTGCAACACACTCTGCCTGAATCGACCACTAACCCATGAGTGGTGGTGTGTGCAGATCCATGTAACTGGCGATGTGCTCAACAATAATGGAGCGGACTATCGCACAGCATGCAATCATGCAAATGATGCATGGCAATAACCATATAAACATCCTGACCTAATCCATATATATAGAAAAGTGCACCCTAGGTCAACGAATCATATCGAATCAAAGGTACACAGAAGGTATAAAAACCTAGATCCTGAACATGGTGAAGCATGGTATATCACTACCCCCTATAAGCATGTATAAACAGGTAAAATATACATGAGATGCAAATCAATCAATCAATCAAGCACATACCAAGATTTGGGTAGTGATTAACCGAAACAGATAAGAAACACAATTGATGCAATATGTTAATTTCATTACTAAGCATATCAAAGACAAAAAGTCAAAAGTACCCGCCTCCGAAAATAGAAAGGTTCAATCTGACTCCGAGATACTCGTCTCACGTCAAGGTCCTGTAATATTTATAGTTTCCAGGTTTAGCTAATTTCATATAGATAAAATAGCTAAATCAAATCCACGAGAAGCTAACATAAATCCAACAATTAACTAGGGTTAATTTACCTTAACCCTAATCATACCATCAGACCAATTCCACACCTAATCCATTTTCACATGATTACACCTCTACATAATCAATCACCTAATTCAAATGCATAAGAAATTATATATGTACCAATTCCTACCTAAATCAACTCATACATGATCAACAGCATATATCAAATTCCTATGCCTCACCTTAACCTCCACAGCGGTTCCTTGTTGCTGGATGAAAGTAGCTGCCAAATCCAAGAAAACTTACAATAAACACTTCTCTTCAAGATTCCCCTACACTGTCCGGATCAAAGGTAATGGCAAGAGTGGAGACCACGGATCAGATTTAGGGTTCAAACATAGTAGGGATGTTGCTACCAGAGAAAGGTAGCCGCTAGAAAATGGCTGCCGAACCCAAGAACAACCAACAGCAAACCCTAATTCCTAAATCCCCCGAACAACACAACTTGGAGGCAACCTAAACTCGGAAGAGGAGAAGAAAAATTGGCGCTAGGGCTCGGATGCCGACAGCAGAGGGAGTAGGGCATGCAGACGAGGGAGGCGACTTCTCCCTTCGACCTCAGGTGATGGCAGCGCCTGGTGCGGCTCGGGTAGGAGGAGAAGATCTCGGCACAGAGGAGGCGGTCGACTGTCGTCACTAGGGCAGAGGAAAGGATGGCCGGCACTCTCTGTTCGACGGCGGCAGACGGCGGAGAAACTAGGGCGCAGAGGTCGTCGGCAGAAGAGAAGAAATGAAGAGAGGGAGAAGGAACTGTCTCGAGGTGGTTAGGGCAGAGGGATCGAGAGGAGGAAGTCGCGGCGAGGAAACGAGCGCGCGCGGAGAAGGCTCGGGCACGGGGGGTTTCGGCGAGGCAGAGAAGAAAAAAACAAATAAAGAAAATAAAAGAAAAGGAAATGTAAATATAAACATTTCCTCACTTAAATGGGATAGCCTAAACAGGATTTTCCGGCCCCATTTTTATCCCCGTCAACTCGTCCGTACGAGCTCCGAAAAATTCTCGAAAAATTTCCAAAAATTTCGGAAAAATCCCTTATTAATATTCGCCTATTCCCGGTATTTTACATCTGACATCCGGAATAGAGCTCACCCGAACCCATCTTCCGGTCTTCTCGAGCGTGCTTCCCTCTGGCTTCTCGTCCCTCGGAATTACCGTGTGTCCCTTCTCGTCCACCAGCGTACTCATCCGCAGACTTCATCCCTCGGTCGCACCCCGTGCTGACCTTCGCGCTAGCTGCGTCTCTTGCTCCCCGAGAAACTTCCGCTCTGGCTTTCGTACCTCGGAACCACCGCGCGCACTTCCTTCTCGTCCGCCGGTGTACTCTTCCGCAGCACCTCGTCCCTCAGAAACACCGCGTGTCATCCTTCTCGCTAGCTGTGTCTTCCGCTCGAGTACCCGTGCTCCTAAGCTCCTGCACACTTAGACACAAGGTTAGAAACAACGCAGGACCTAACTTAACTTGTTGATCACACCAAAACAACCTTGGGGTTCCAACAATCTCTCCCTTTTTGGTGTGATCAACCCAAGTTAAGCTAGGGTTACAAATAGACATAGAATAAAAATAATTTATTGCAATAACATGCAACATGATAGAAAAAAATTGAATTTCAAAAAATTTCAAATTTTAATTTTCAATTTTCTACCTCCCCCTAGACTTATACTTTCCCTTCTCCCCCTTTGATCACAATAAAAATGAGGTTTGAAGAAAAACAATCTAAGGTTTGACACTTAGAAAAATTAGAGAAATCTATTTCAATGTTTTTTGGAGAAAAAATATTTCCAAGTTAAAGAAAAAAATTTCTAAGTCAAAGAATGACTTTCGAAAAATTTCTAAGTTTTCACCAGAAATAAATCTTTCTAAGCCCAAAAAATTTATGCAAGAAAATTTTAAAAAAATTGATAGCATTAAAAAAAATTTTCTATGCATTTATTTATTTATTTTATATTGATACTTATATTAGCAAGTTTTAAATTTCCATTTCAATTTTTCATAACTTCTCAAATTACACTTTTTCAAATTTAAAGCCACAGATATTAAACATGCAATAATTTGTATCATGTTAATTTCTATTATTTTTTGAATTTCAACTTTACAAAAATATTCAAATAGCATAGATTCTAACTTCATAAAATTTTTTGACAATATAAAAAATTCTTTCAGCAATGTGCAAAATTCATTCGAAAGAATATTTTGTAATTTGCAAGAATTTTTTAACAACAAAAATTCTAATTTACAGGAATCTATTAACAGATTTCTTAATCCGAAACACCTTTTCGGTGACTCAATTTCTAAATCGCAAAATTCTTTCGAGAGAGAAATTTGTAATTCGAAAAATTCTTCTAATTTGCATAATTCTTTTGTCAAAATATTTTTAAATTTGCAAATTTCTTTTGATAATATTTCTAATTTGCAAGACAAATTTGACAATTGATTTTCTAATTCAAAAAACTTTTTCAGTAATTCAATTTTTAAATCACAAAAATCTTCAGACAATTTTTCTATTGAATTAACCGGTTGTTCAGAAGGTAGAGACCATACCTTACTTACCTCGTCGGTCGTTGATTCTCCCCCTGTTGAGTTACTTTCTTCCAATATCTCTCCCCCTTCATTGATGTTCACTTGGGATGAGCTTTCTGTGTCCTCGGGATGGAGATCGACTATCTCGACAATTTCCTCATTCTCGGACTGTTTTGGCGTTGAATCAGTGTTGGATTCATCCTCGACATTGGCTGGTTCTTCGTAGATCTTCAAGAACTTTTCCCAAAGTTCTTTTGCATTTTTGTACTCTCCGACTCTGTCGAGATCTTCTTTTCGTATTACGGTTAGAAGATGGAATTCAGCTCGCCCGTTTGCCACAAACTCATCGCATTGCTTCTTGTTCCAGAGGTGTAGATCGAGTTCTTCTCCATTCGTTGTCTTTGGTGCTTCATAGCCAGATTTTAATATGAAAGAAATACCAACATCAGAATTAAGATATACCTCCATTTGTTTCTTCCATGAAGAAAACTTCCCCTTGAATGCTGGTGGATATTCGCTAGCTTCGACCATCGTTTTGTTGCTTCAGACGGCGGTTAGTCCTTCTGAGGCGTACTCGGCTCTGATACCACTTGAAGGACCGTTGGACCGGCTAGAAGGGTTGGTAAATAACCTGTCAATTAAAACAGACAACCCTTCCTCGAACGATTAAGCTAACACTTGTAAAATGAATTAAGCAGATAAATAAAATCATAAAAGAAAAGACGAGGCACTAGATGTTTACTTGGTTACAACCGATGTGGTTGTTAATCCAAGGAAGATTAAGCTCGAAAACTCCTTCAGGCGGAGAAGCCTCTTACAGCGTTTAGGCACAGAAAATAGAAGCTTAACTACAATTAAAGCACACAAGTGTTTGGAAATAGAATGATCGTGATTGTTGAAAAGCTTCTGGACCAAGGCTATATTTATAGCCTTGATCGGGGCGCCTGGAAGGGTTCCGGGCGCCCTGGGGGGATAAAATTTATCCCCCAACGGTTGGATCGAGTCAAAACTCGATCCTGGGAAAAAGCCACTTCCGGGCGCCCCGGAGCCAAAAGTCAACCCAGTTGACTTTTGGTCCGTGCTCTCTTCTCCGGTTCAGCTTGCCTCTAGTCCGGGTCTTTCTGCTCCGGCTCCGCTTGCTTGGGTGATCTCTGACATCCGGAATAGGGCTCACCCAAACTCATCTTCCGGTCTTCTCGAGCGTGCTTCCCTCCGGCTTCTCGTCCCTCGGAATTTCCGCGTGTCCCTTCTCGTCCACCAGCGTACTCATCCGCAGACTTCGTCCCTCGGTCGCACCCCGTGCTAACCTTCGCGCTAGCTGCGTCTCTTTCTCCCCGAGCAATCTTCCGCTCTGGCTTTTGTACCTCGGAACCACCGCGCGCACTTCCTTCTCGTCCGCCGGTGTACTCTTCCGTAGCACCTCGTCCCTCGGACGCACCGCGTGCCATCCTTCTCGCTAGCTACGTCTTCCGCTCAAGTACCTGTGCTCCTAAGCTCCTGCACACTTAGACACAAGGTTAGAAACAACGCAGGACCTAACTTAACTTGTTGATCACATCAAAACAATCTTGGGGTTCCAACAGTAATGTCAATTATTAGGTCAGAGTCTAGTCAGTTGGTGCAGTAGAAGTCGATACTGTGTTGCATTATCCACTATAAAAGTCGAATACATAGTAATGAGAGAATGTGTAGCCCAACTATTACGGATGATACATACACTTAAAAACTTTCAACTAAACTATACCAACACAAAAGTTTTGATTGATAATATTAGTTCTATTAACCAAATAAAAAAATCCAATTCAACATTCTAGAACTAAACACATAGAAGTAAAATATCACTTTGTAAGGGATCACTAGGAGAAATATTGTACTTAATTATGTTGAGTCCAAGTCTAACCTAGTAGATATTCTGAGTTTAACACACTCAGATGGCAATTAGAAATGTACTCAGTAGAATAGATCATAAATACTTTTAAAATTCAAATTGTCTTTCAAAAGTTATGTTTCTTTCAAACTTCTAGGTTGAAAACTGTAATTTTTTATTATTATTGTCACGCCCCAGAGGAGTCCATGTCCGAAGAAATTTCGGCAGCATCTCCCCTGTACGGTGGACAATCTGAAATTTCTACATATCACATATACATCAGCCACAAGCGGCTGGAATAATAACAATAAGTAAAAGCAAGCACCACGCAGTTATTATAATTTATTCAGCATCTGGCTGTCACAACCACGCAGTTAAGATAATTAAACAGAAAAATAATACTCTGACTCGAAATCCACCCTACTCCACTACACTCGTAAAGCTCAAGTCCGACGAACTCACCTCTTCTGCCGTCCAGGCAGGCATGTAGTAAAAACATATCGAATAGAACATCCATCAATATCGCAAAAGAAAACATACAATGTCCAAGTATCCAAATAACCAAGTCCACACATAATCAAAATAAAAAAAAAACTAAATGATAGATAAAACATCGAGGTCTACAGGGATCTAGCACTACGTGCAGTGAGGACTAGCGACTGGAACTCTCTCCTGACAGCATCAACCTGAAAATAACAACAATGGAGGCGAGGTGAGTCCAACACTCAGCAGGTACAATTGATATGCAAAGTAAAGAAATAACACCTAGCACTAATCATGCGTACAGTCTCCTGATAAAAATAAAGATAAATGCAAACCGAAGTAGACAGGAGAGAATCTGTACTAACCAGGACCCGGTATAAGGACAAACAGTCCGAAAGATATAGAAGACCAGTATGCATGTCAAACATAGGTATCCAAACAATATGCAGCATATAAATGCAGCAAAACACAATCACAAACAATAAATGCATCATGCATATGATGCCAATGTCATGGTCACCCCTGACGCCAGTCAGCCAACTCATAACAAAAGTGGGACCGAGTAGGTAGAGCTGTGACGACCGTGCACTCTGCAACACTACTCCTGATGAGTGATCGAGTGGACGGGATGCTGTCGGACACCTATCTCCTACCCCAAATCATAAATGGGGGAGCGCAATGCTCTCATCTCCCGGTACGCTATGACGGGGAGGGATCTCTAACGTGCTACACGCTGCGTCACACTACCCATGAGCGGACTAACGGAGCACCGGAAGAGCCAAACTGACGTGCTACCACGCTGTGTCACGCTACCCATGAGCGTCACAACGGAGCACCGAACAATGATGAAACTGGCAATGTGCTCAACAATAATGGAGCAATCTATCGCACAGCATACGATCATGCAAATGGTGCATGTCACTAAGCATGGTAATATACTAAACCAACCTCTGGACATATAACAATGGATACCATAGTGAATAAATCATATCAAGATATACTGATCAATAAGGTATCAAACCTAGGTCCTGACATGGTAAAACATGGTTATATCACTACCCATGAGCATGTGAAATCAGATAGGTATCAATACGAGATGCAAACAAACAATCAATCAAGCAGGTAACATGTATCGGGCAGTGATTAACCGAAACAAATAAGAAAACATAATTAATGCAAATTGTTAATTTCATTACTAAGCATATCAAAGACAATAAGTCAAAAGTACCCGCCTCCAATATAAATCAAGCTAAACGACCTCTGTGACGAAGTGCTCGTCCCGCGTCAAACTCCTGTGTTATCACACAAAAGGACTGTTTAGCTAATTCTATCATACAACAATTAGCCAAATTAAATTCCAAATCCAACTAATCAATTAAGGTTAATTCCGTTAACCTTAACCCTTCCTTTATTCAATTGATCAAGATCCATATATATACATATATGTATATCCGACCTAACAAAATAAATTCAAGTGTGCAGCAGCATGCTACGCTTAACCTTTCCTAGCTCCAATCAAGTGTACATGGTAACCAAAAGAAATAACTTTCTCTACATCTTACCTCAATTCACCTCTCTGTCGCTTCTTAATCCACAGTCTCAGAGTGTGTTCGTTGCTGGAGCTAAAGAGAACTTACAGAAACAACCTACTAGATTCCTTCCCACTGGTCAGATCAGTTTGCGATCAAGCAACAGAGATAACAATTCCAGAAATGACCCAAATTTTTTCCAACTCACCTTACCTTCTTCCTCTCCACTGGTCAGAGGTGATCCAAGACTCCGGCGACAATGCTAGGGCACAGATGAAGTCGGCTACCGGCGCTAGGGCGCAGCAAGAAGCCGCGCCGATGTACTACAGGTGGTAGCGCCGTCGGGTGGAAAAAAAACTTGGCCGAGAAGATGGCTAGGGCACAAGCACAAATGAGGCGGCACAGGGAGGAGCGGCACTGACTCCGGGCGACCTAAGGCACGGCGCAGTGGTGGCAGCCGGCCCTAGGGCTCGGCTGGATCGGCGTCGGTGAAGGGAAGAAGGCGTCGGCTAGGGCACAACCCGCGGAATCGAGAGTAAGGTGGCGGCGGCGCGATGAAGGAAATGAAGAAGAGAAGAGTCGGCCTTCCGTTTTGTACACTCGAAAAGGAGCAACCACCGCCGGCGGTTAGGGCAAGGAAGAAGAGAAGGCGCGGGTGAGGGCGTCGGGCGCGTGCGGGAGGTCTCGGCGAGGAAGAAAACAGAAAAAGAAAGTAAAAGAAAAGAAATAAGAAAAAGGAATTTATAAAATAAACAATTCCTCACTTAAATGGGTAGCCTAAACAGGCCTTTTCGGGAACCCAAATTTTATCCCCGTTAACTCGTCCATACGAGTTCCGAAAAATTCCCGAAAAATTTCTAAAAATTCTGGAAAATTCCCTTATTAATATTCGCCTATTTTCGGTATTTTACATTCTCCCCACTAATAAAAATTTGGTCCCCAAATTTCATTATCTACCATCAGCAAGTACTAACAACAGATATAGAAAGTATAAATGCTGAACGGTAAACTGAATCACATACCTCACGTGAAAAGATGGGGATATCGAGCTCGGATCGTATCCTCAAGCTCCCAAGTAGCCTCCTCGTCTGAATGATGCTGCCATCTGACTTTAACCAGCCGGATAGTCTTGTTCCGCAACTGACGCTCTTTCCGGTCGAGAATCCGTACCGGAACCTCCTCATAAGTAATGTCCGGCTAAACTGGAACGGGAATATCAGCCAGCACATGTGTCGGGTCGGGCACGTATCTCCTCAGCATCGATACTTGGAATACATCATGAACGCCTGACAGGGACGGTGGTAGTGCCAATCGGTACGCTACCGCTCCGATCCTCTCCAAGATCTCGAAAGGGCCAATGTATCGCGGAGCTAGCTTACCTCTGAGGCCAAATCTCTTCACCCCTTTCGTGGGTGAAACTCGTAGAAATACATGGTCACCAACAGAGAACTCTAGTAGTCTGCGTCTCCGATCAGCATAACTCTTCTGGCGGTCTTGCGCCATTGACATCCTCCGTCTGATAGTACGGACAAACTCTGCATCCTGCTGAACTCTATGAGGTCCCAACAGCTGGGCCTCTCCAACCTCATCCCAGAGGACAGGTGTCCGACAAGGTCTACCATACAACGCCTCAAACGGTGCCATCTGGATAGCCGAATGGAAGCTGTTGTTGTAAGCAAACTCTACTAACGGCAGATGGTCCTCCCAACTGCCTCCGAAATCCATAACACACGACCTCAGCAGATCCTCTAAAGTATGAATGGTCCGCTCTGACTGTCCATCTGTCTGTGGATGGAAAGATGTACTAAAACGGAGCTGTGTGCCCAAGGCCTGCTGCAGACTCTGCCAGAAACGAGATGTGAACCGTGGATCTCTATCCGAAATGATACTCAACGGAACACCATGTAGTCTGATAATCTCCCGACAATACAGATCTGCCAATCGATCCAGGGGATCCGTCCTCCGAATCGCTAAAAAGTGCGCGGATTTGGTTAATCGATCAACGATTACCCAAATCGCGTCGTGACCTCGTCGTGTCCTCGGCAACCCTACCACAAAGTCCATGGTAATGTGATCCCACTTCCACTCAGGAATAGGAATCCGCTGAAGTAACCCTGCAGGTCTCTGGTGCTCAGCCTTCACCTGCT
This sequence comes from Zingiber officinale, assembly GCF_018446385.1. Classification (NCBI taxonomy): domain Eukaryota; kingdom Viridiplantae; phylum Streptophyta; class Magnoliopsida; order Zingiberales; family Zingiberaceae; genus Zingiber; species Zingiber officinale. The sequence continues at coordinate 101,787,197 of NC_055997.1, forward strand.
GACAAACAAGACATCTAGCTACGAAATCCGCGATGTCTTTCTTCATGCCGTTCCACCAATAGGAACGCCTCAAGTCTCGATACATACGGGTCCCACCTGGATGGATCGCAAATCGAGAACGGTGAGCCTCCTGAAGTAGCTCCTGTAAGACCGGATGAGACTGAGGTACGCATAATCTGCCTCGGAAGTATATAACACCCTCCTCGTCTCGTGTGAACTCGGTCTGCTGCCCGGAAGCTATCTGACTGCTAATGAACTGCAAATGCTGATCTCCAGCCTGTGCCTCTCGGATCTTCGTCCTGATCGACGACTGAGCAACCATCGTAACAAGAATACCCTGCTCTGTAGATCCATGCTCCTCCAGGTCTAACTCAGAAAAACTCTGAATCAAGTCCGTGACTGAAGTCCGGTGGCAAGCCAAAGTCCCTCTGGACTTCCTGCTGAGTGCATCTGCAACCACATTAGCTTTCCCCGGGTGGTAGCTAATGGTACAATCGTAGTCCTTCAGGAACTCCATCCATCTCCTCTGTCGGAGATTAAGCTCCTTCTGAGTGAAGATATATTTGAGACTCTTATGATCAGTGAGAATCTCAAATGTAATACCGTATAAATGATGCCGCCAAAGCTTCAGAGCAAAGATGATGGCAGCTAACTCCAAGTCATGAACTGGATAGTTCTTCTCATGCTCCTTCAGCTGACGTGAAACATAAGAGACTACTCTGCCGTGCTGCATCAGAACAGCGCCCAAACCCTGTAAAGAAGCGTCGGTATAGAGTACAAATCCATCCTCTCCAGAAGGTAAGACAAAAACTGGAGCCGACACTAATCTCCGCTTCAGCTCCTGAAAGCTGGTCTCGTAATCCTCGGACCACGTGAACTTCACGCCCTTCCTGGTAAGACGTGTCAGCGGCATAGCAATACGCGAAAAACCCTCGACAAAACGTCGGTAATATCCTGCTAATCCCAGAAAACTGCGGATCTCCTGAACTGACTTCGGCTGCTCCCAACTGGTGACAGCCTCGATCTTCTGAGGATCAACTGAAATACCTCTGCTAGAAACCACGTGTCCCAGAAAACCGACTGAGGATAGCCAGAACGCACACTTGCTGAACTTCGCGTACAGCTGATGTCGACGAAGAATCTCCAAAACTGTACGAAGATGCTGTGCATGCTCCTCCTCAGAACGAGAATAGAACAATATGTCATCAATGAAAACGATAACAAACCGATCCAGATACTCAAGAAAAATGCGGTTCATCAAGTCCATAAACACCGCTGGAGCATTGGTAAGCCCAAATGGCATTACCAAAAACTCATAATGACCGTACCTGGTACGGAAAGCTGTCTTCTGAATATCTGAGTTTCTGACTCTCAGCTGATGATATCCGGATCACAGATCAATCTTAGAATACACTGATGTACCTCTGAGCTGATCAAACAAATCCTCAATCTGTGGTAATGGATATTTATTTCTGACGGTCACTACATTCAGCTGTCTGTAATCAATACATAACCTCATAGTGCCGTCTTTTTTCTTGACAAATAATATCGGAGAACCCCATGGGGAAACACTAGGGCGAATGAATCCCCTATCCAAAAGCTCCTGGAGTTGAACCTTCAGTTCGTTCAACTCTTTTGGTGTCATACGATAAGGAGCTTTCGATGTCGGTGCGGTCCCCGGAATCAGCTCAATAGCGAACTCAACTGGCCTTCTAGGTGGAAAACCAGGTAGCTCCTCTGGAAACACATCCAGATACTCTCGGACTACTGGAACGTCGGAGAGCTGTGAACTATTGCTGTCGTTTGTACTAATCAAAGATAATAGGAAACCCTGACAGCCATGTGACAACAGCTTCTGAGTCTGAATCGCCGAAATGATTGATATGCCGTCATCTCTGATGCCAGTGAAATCGCACGAGGGTTGGTTCGGAGGCCGAAAGGTAACCACCCTCGTCTGACAATCAACGGTAGCATGATATACTGACAGTCAATCCATGCCAAGAATGATATCAAACTCAACCATCTCCAATACTAAAAGATCTACCGTAAGTATCATGTTGCCAAAGTCTAAAGGGCAACCTCTGACCTCCTGGGTGACGTATAATGTATCACCGGACGGTAGGGAGACAGTCAATCACTGCAATCTAATAGTAGGTAATCTACCAATCTCCCGCATAAAGGTACGGGATATAAAAGAGTGCGAGCTACCAGTATCAATCAATATATCAGCGGAAAATGCATAAATAGAAATCATACTGCAGAAAATGGATCTGTCGGCTCGCTGCGCATCCTCTCTAGTAATCGCATGAACACGTCCAGTCTCTGGCGGAGGAGGAGGTGGTAACGCTGCCAGCGGCTGCTGCGTCTGGGCAGAAGCCTGCCACTGAGGCGCTGCTGGGCAATGAGCCAGAGAAGACTGAGAGGATGGTGACTGATACTGTGCAGCTGGCTGGGACTGAGTCTGGTACTGCCCCTGAGTCGGATAATAAGGTCCTGGAACAAAACTCTGGGGTGCTACAGAAGCACTGGAGTACTCCTGTCCAAGCATGCCGAATGCTGCTGCTGAGGGAGCTGCTCCCTGCTGACGCTGTGAGGGTGAGAATCTCCGCCCTCCTCGTCGAGACACTGACTGACTAGACTGTCCCCTCTGCTCTGACCCTCCAGTAGCCGTGTGCTGAGCCTTCAGCTGACAATCTCGGCTCTGGTACCCAAGCAGTTTGCAATAAAAGCAAACTGACTGTTCCAAAGTGCAGGCTGAAGAGATGTGGTCTCTGGAACCACATCGGAAACACTGTATATCGCCGGTGGACTATTTCCGATCCTGCCGAGGAGACCGGAAATGTCCTGAGGAAGACTGTCCTGACTTCTGAGGCCTATGAGATACCCCAGAAGAACTCTGACCTGACCGTCTGCGACTACTCTGATGTTGTCCTGTCGCCTGTGTCTGCTGGATCTGCCCTGATGTCTGACCCGTATGCTTCCTTTTCCTGTCCGGATATGCTGTCTGCTGAGCTAACTCTATCATCAAAGCTCGATCTAGTGCATCAGAGTAAGATGTGATCCCCAAACCGGCAAGCCGTACATGTAGATAACCATCCAGTCCTCGAATAAACTGCATCATGCGAGTTCTGTCCTCCGCAACTAACTCTGGACAAAACTTAGCCAACCGGTGGAATTCAGTATTATACTCGGTCACTGAGCGGTTGTTCTGCCTCAGACTCATAAAATCCTGTCGGCGAGCCATCTGATAAGACAGTGGAAAGAAGCGGCTCTCAAAAGCCTCTCTGAACCTGGTCCACGTGACGTTGCGCTCACTAATAATAGAACGCTGAGTAATCCACCAGGCATTAGCTTCATCCCGTAAATGATAGGCGGCCAGCTCTGCTTTCTCCCACTCGGAGCAAGCCATATAGAAGAAAGTCTGCTCCATAGTCTCTATCCATGACAGAGCCATACTCGGATCGAGATCTCCGCGGAAAAGAGTGAAACGAGTCTTCATCGACTCAGCCAATGCTGGAATCCTAGCTCGTGCAGCGACAATATCAGTGAGCTGTGTCGGGACGGCAGCAGGAACTGGCGGAACTACTGGAGCTGGTGCTACAGGTGGTACCGCGGAGTAAACCGGAGGAAGAACTCCCGGTGCTGCTGTATAAACTGGAGCATAAGCCGTCGGTGGTACTACCGGGGAAACAAAAGTGGCCGCAGCTGAAGGTACGGTAGGTAATGGTACCGGATGCGGAGTAGACGGTATCCCTAATGCAGGTGTTGTTGGGTACACCGTATGTACTGGGGGCACAGGGGCTGCTGGTGCCGGATACACGGTGGGTACAGGTGGCGGTGGTGCCGGATACACCGTAGGCTGCACTGGAGCAGGTGTCGGGTATGCCAATGGTACCCCTGGTGGTACCGAAAATATAGTAGCAGTGGATACTGTCGGTGTGGCCAAAGTAGGTATCTCTACAGGAGCCATCGGGATTTGAGAGCCCGACGCTCCCGCCGCATCCTGAGTCTGTCCCTGACTGACAGGCTCATCAACAGTAGGCATCTCTGGCATATCCAGAGATCCCGTGGTCCTCATACGTGGTCGTCCAGCACCACATCTCGCAGCAATACGTGTAGACCTCCTCATATCTGTTAAGTTATATCATAGATATCAATACAAGTACAACAATCATAAAATAAACATCATACCTATTTGCTGTCTGGAGATGTTCCGTCGTTGTCCAGTCCCCAACTTTTGACCTCAAAATTCCGAACGATAATATCGCCGGAAATCCAAATAAATCCGAAATGGAAATCCGAAACATAACCATATCGAAAATCCGAAAATGCCCAGTTTGACTCGCAAACCTGAATAACCCAAATATCCAGAATACCAACAACAGGTATCCGATAAATCTCTAGAACACCAAAAGAAGGTATCATAACCTGCTCTGATACCAATAAATTGGTATCAGTTAAATCTCAAAATCCAACACACGGAAACCAATCAAGTATCGCCAAACTTTGGCGCTCTGATACCAAATAAATTGGTATCAGGTTATCCCAAATATCCAAAATACAAAGACAACGATCGTAAAACTTAAGCTCTGATACCACTAAATTGTCACGCCCCAGAGGAGTCCATGTCCGAAGAAATTTCGGCAGCATCTCCCCTATACGGCGGACAATCTGAAATTTCTACATATCACATATACATCAGCCACAGGCAGCTGGAATAATAACAATAAGTAAAAGCAAGCACCACGCAGTTATTATAATTTATTCAGCCTCTGGCTGTCACAACCACGCAGTTAAGATAATTAAACAGAAAAATAATACTCTGACTCGAAATCCACCCTACTCCACTACACTCGTAAAGCTCAAGTCCGACGAACTCACCTCTTCTGCCGTCCAGACAGGCATGTAGTAAAAACATATCGAATAGAACATCCATCAATATCGCAAAAGAAAACATACAATGTCCAAGTATCCAAATAACCAAATCCACACATAATCAAAATAAAAACAAAACTAAATGATAGATAAAACATCGAGGTCTGCAGGGATCTAGCACTACGTGCAGTGAGGACTAGCGACTGGAACTCCCTCCTGACAGCATCAACCTGAAAATAACAACAATGGAGGCGGGGTGAGTCCAACACTCAGCAGGTACAATTGATATGCAAAGTAAAGAAATAACACCTAGCACTAATCATGCGTACAGTCTCCTGATAAAAATAAAGATAAATGCAAACCGAAGTAGACAGGAGAGAATCTGTACTAACCAGGACCCGGTATAAGGACAAACAGTCCGAAAGATATAGAAGACCAGTATGCATGTCAAACATAGGTATCCAAACAATATGCAGCATATAAATGCAGCAAAACACAATCACAAACAATAAATGCATCATGCATATGATGCCAATGTCATGGTCACCCCTGACGCCAGTCAGCCAACTCATAACAAAAGTGGGACCGAGTAGGTAGAGCTGTGACGACCGTGCACTCTGCAACACTACTCCTGATGAGTGATCGAGTGGACGGGATGCTGTCGGAGTACACACGTACTCCTACCCCAAATCATAAATGGGGGAGCGCAATGCTCTCATCTCCCGGTACGCTATGACGGGGAGGGATCTCTAACGTGCTACACGCTGCGTCACACTACCCATGAGCGGACTAACGGAGCACCCGAAGAGACAAACTGACGTGCTACCACGCTGTGTCACGCTACCCATGAGCGTCACAACGGAGCACCGAACAATGATGAAACTGGCAATGTGCTCAACAATAATGGAGCAATCTATTGCACAGCATGCGATCATGCAAATGGTGCATGTCACTAAGCATGGTAATATACTAAACCAACCTCTGGACATATAACAATGGGTACCATAGTGAATAAATCATATCAAGATATACTGATCAATAAGGTATCAAACCTAGGTCCTGACATGGTAAAACATGGTTATATCACTACCCATGAGCATGTGAAATCAGATAGGTATCAATACGAGATGCAAACAAACAATCAATCAAGCAGTTAACATGTATCGGGCAGTGATTAACCGAAACAAATAAGAAAACATAATTAATGTAAATTGTTAATTTCATTACTAAGCATATCAAAGACAATAAGTCAAAAGTACGCGCCTCCAATATAAATCGAGCTAAACGACCTCTGTGATGAAGTACTCGTCCCGCGTCAAACTCCTGTGTTATCACACAAAAGGACTGTTTAGCTAATTCTATCATACAACAATTAGCCAAATTAAATTCCAAATCCAACTAATCAATTAGGGTTAATTCCGTTAACCTTAACCCTTCCTTTATTCAATTGATCAAGATCCATATATATACATATATGTATATCCGACCTAACAAAATAAATTCAAGTGTGCAGCAGCATGCTACGCTTAACCTTTCCTAGCTCCAATCAAGTGTACATGGTAACCAAAAGAAATAACTTTCTCTACATCTTACCTCAATTCACCTCTCTGTCGCTTCTTAATCCACAGTCTCAGAGTGTGTTCGTTGCTGGAGCTAAATAGAATTTACATAAACAACCTACTAGATTCCTTCCCACTGGTCAGATCAGTTTGCGATCAAGCAACAGAGATAACAATTCCAGAAATAACCCAAATTTTTTCCAACTCACCTTACCTTCTTCCTCTCCACTGGTTAGAGGTGATCCAAGACTCCGGCAACAATGCTAGGGCACAGATGAAATCGGCTACCGGCGCTAGGGCACAGCAAGAAGCCGCGTCGATGTACTACAGGTGGTAGCGCCGTCGGGTGGAAAAAAAACTCGGCCGAGAAGATGGCTAGGGCACAAGCACAAATGAGGCGGCACAAGGAGGAGCGGCACTGACTCCAGGCGACCTAAGGCACGGCGCAGTGGTGGCAGTCGGCCCTAGGGCTCGGCTGGATCGGCGTCGGTGAAGGGAAGAAGGCGTCGGCTAGGGCACAACCCGCGGAATCGAGAGTAAGGTGGCGGCGGTGCAATGAAGTAAATGAAGAAGAGAAGAGTCGACCTTCCATTTTGTACACTCGAAAAGGAGCAACCACCGCCGACGGTTAGGGCAAGGAAGAAGAGAAGGCATGGGTGAGGGCGTCGGGCGCGTGTGGGAGGTCTCGGCGAGGAAGAAAACAGAAAAAGAAAGTAAAAGAAAAGAAATAAGAAAAAGAAATTTATAAAATAAACAATTCCTCACTTAAATGGGTAGCCTAAACAGGCCTTTTCGGGAACCCAAATTTTATCCCCATTAACTCGTTCATACGAGTTCCGAAAAATTCCCGAAAAATTTTCAAAAATTCCGAAAAATTCCCTTATTAATATTCGCCTATTTTCGGTATTTTATAATTATCAAATAAAAATTTCCATTTTTTTAGTAGTTTTTAAAAATTGGATATAACCTAGGGTTTCCTCTAGAAAGTATGGTCCTATAGTTTTAGACAGACAACATCTCACAAACACACTAGAAATACTTTATTTGTATATTGAAAACACTTAGAATTGTGTGAGATGCTTAGGATTTTACCTAGATTTTTAAATGCTTATATTAGTGCATGAACATAAAATCTGGATGAAAAATACCAATTAACACCGATCAAGTTAGTAATCCTTCTAAGAAAATCTAGTTGGATAATTTTACTTAACTTGACTAACAAAATGAAAACTATTATCTTTTGGTACTTAATTAGTAGCTAAAGTTGGACATTTAAAAGGAAGATAGATGTGTAATTTTTTATTATTTGTTCAATCATGCTTGGACTCTAGGATTAATCGTGAACTGTTGGACAAATGTTTTTTTTTTTTTTTCAAAAACTTGGTGTATTATTTTTTGTAAAATTCTTCAAACCTTTTTTCTCACACTAGTTCATCCTCTATTTAAAGGATTTATTTTTGATATATATCAAAGAGTGAAAGAAAAGTTGAGTTAAAAGTTAAAGGAGAGCCTTAAAAGTTAAAGTAAAAAAATCCTTGGTTTTAGGAGGTGAGTCTTAACTAAGGGGGAGCATTTTTTTGAACTTGAAAGTATTTTTTAAACGAATAAAGTGCTTACTTTGAAAATGCTTTCCACTCATTGAAATTGTTGCTTACTTTGAAAATGTTTATCAAAATAATGTTTACTTTAAAACTATTTTCAAAGGAATATTTTACTTGAAAATATTTTTACTTGTTAAATATTTTAATTAACTTTGAACTATGTTACCATAAATAAAAAAGGAGAAGATTGTTGATGTTGAAAGGACTAGCAAATTAAATCTGTATTTTGATATTGACAAAGATTCAATGTTAAGGGTTGTTGTGATCTAATAAGTTTACCTGAGTGTGCAGGCAAGTCCTAGTTGAGGTTAGGCAAAAAGTCTTGGTCAAGAGGATTTGACATTAAGTCCTGGTCAAGGGAATTGTGCACTAAGTCCTAGTCATGTAAACTGGATAAAAGACTTGACAGATCGAGGATATCAGGAGAAAGTCATGGGGGTTACGGACACTAGGCGGAAGTCTAGGTGGGGTCAAGGGTCAGATGTCTAGCGAGAAGTCTCGAAAGTCAAGATCAGATGCTGAGCAAAAGTCCAAACAGATCTAGAGGACCGATGTTTGACAAAAGATAAACTCTCCTGAGAGACGTAGATAATGATGTGTTCCCTATTGAGAGAGCAATAGGCATCGGTCCGACCTAGAATTTCACGGAAAGTCTAAAAATCAGGCTCGGAGAGTTTAGGACTATCAAATTAATATTGATTCATATTACATCTTTTTGTACTAACTCTATGGTGTAGAATATTCTTAAGCCCGGAAATGCTGATCCAAGCACCCAGAAGGATCCAAGCGTCTCAAGCAAATACAAGTGCCAAAGGCTTCAAACCAAGTAAAATTAATCATATTATCAATGTTTCAATTATTGTCTTATTTTCGTTACTTTAACTCTAAGTTTTATAAAAAAAATGTAAATAAATCATGAACGCTATTCAGCTCCCTTCCCCCAAGTACTTTCTTCGATCCTACACAATTGACTTCTTCACCTCTCACACCTTACATGACCTAACCTAAGCTTAGTTAATTGGTTGTGTTTGATTTGAGATGTTATATTACAGCATTCACAATGAGAACTCCTTGAGCTCCCATTATTACTGTGACATGCGTGTTGGAGCTCCCTCCAATAGTGGGATCGAGGGAGCTCTTTCACCTTTGGCAAGGAGCAGCTTTGTATTTACAGAGCCACTTCTTCATGTTTTTTATTATTATTAAAATGAAGTTTAAAATTTAAATTTGATAGTGGAGAGGTTTTTAAATTAGGGAAGAGATGTGCGGCGTGGAAGTTTTTAATTATATATAAGGTAAAATATATTGACAAAATATGAAATCTATAGAAGAATTGTTGAGAGATTTTTTTGATAATAATTTTTATCAAAATGGGGAGAGCTTCCACCATTGTGAATGCCCTTAGATATGTTGGATTTAATAAAACTTGCAAACTAATATATTTGGCTCAAATCAAATCATATATATTATATAGAAAGCCGAATGTACAAAGTTCATCAAGACAATATTTTATCATAATTTGAATGTATTAATAATAAATGCAAGATTTTAATATAAAGCATATTAGATCAAAGAAGAATTAAATATTGTCTTAACAATTAATATATGTAAATGTATTCCTTTAGCAAAATAAAATTGTCACCTCCAAAAGAATATTTTGGAGATGTATTTTAAATTTATTCAATAGATGAATTAAAAATAAGATCATCTACCTTTAAAATTATTAGATCTCGGGGTAGTTTTGATATGATCAATCAAATTAAAATTAGGTCCTATTGTGTTTGACCCTTATGTCTAAATGTGCAGGAGTTTAGGAACACAAGAAGTCGAGCGGAAGACGCAGCTAGCGAGAATGATGGTACGGGAAGGGAGTCGACGGGCTCAGTGCATTCGAGGGACGAGGTGCTGCGAAAGAGTACACCGGTGGATAAGAAGGGCATGCGCGATGTTCCGAGGAACGAGAAGCCGGAGCGGAAGCCTGCTCGAGGAGAAGGTCAGAAAATGGGTACGAGAGCGAAAGGAGGCTGGAATTGCTATTGGAGGCGCCTTCAAAGTGAATTGAAGGCGCCTTCAAAGTGAATTGAAGGCGCCTCTGCACCTTCACTATGGAAGGTGCCTCCGCACCTTCACTATGGAACGCGCCTTCCATGGGGCTGGAAGGCGTCTTCGATGAACAGTATGAAGGCACCTTCCAGTCCTATGGAAGGCGCCTTCGACTAGGCTAATTTTACCGTTGCCAAGGGATAAAGCTTTATCCTTTGACGCCTCGCTGGAGGCGCCTTCCAGCCTATTAAAGGCGCCTTCCACCCATGAATAGAGTCTCTCATGAGCCATAAAAAGACCCCTAGACTTAGGAAATAGACAACAACTCCTATATTCTTTTCCTGGAAATAATCTAAGCAATTAACGAGTGTAAGAGGTTTCTCCACCTTCATCGAAGGAGAGTGTCAGAGCTTTCTTTTGTTAGAGTGTATACTAAAAGCCTAGCTTTTGGTATAAATATTTATCTAGAAATAAGAATCACATTGGTCAAATGTCTACATTTGTGATAAATGTAGTTGTTCAATTAATTTATATTGTAGATAACATGGTGTGTGGTGTCACACACAGAAGATCATGTTATCAGTACCTTATAAATTATAAACAGTAGCTCACGACCATGATGGAAAGGAACAAACCATTGGAAGGTCGTAGTGTAATTAGGTGTTAGTTTATCTTAACTATATAATTACACTAGTACACTAAGAGTGTATTGAGTAGGACCATTAGAGGTCGTTTCTTTTATACTGACTTTATAAAGGGACAAAGACCTCAGTTATTATGGAAGTGTGTGCTCTTAATCCTAATATAATAACAAGCATATATATTTGATATTTATTTCTTTAATTTATCAATGGGTGAGATTTAGTTCGATGAATCAATAAGCCCGATAAGTTGGGAAATGATATCACTTATAGTGTGTGTTGTTGATTATAGAAGGAAACTGTGTCCTAGTAATCTAGGTTGAGAATGTCCCCAAGAGGAGCTCATAAGGATTGTCATGTTAAACCCTGCAGGTGGACTTAGTCCGACATGATGATAAAGTTGAGTGGTACTACTCTTGGAGCTAGATATTAATTAAGTGAGTTGTCAGTAACTTACTTAATTAGTGGACATTTGTTATCTTAAACACAGGGAAACTAACACACTCATAATAAGAAGGAGCCCAAAATGTAATTTGGGATTGGTGCGGTAGTTCAATAATAGTTCTTTAGTGGAATGAATTATTATTGATGAAATTAAGTTGTGTGTTCGGGGCGAACACGGGATGCTTAATTTCATCGGGAGACCAAAACCAATTCCTCCTCTCGGTCCCTATCGTAGCCTCTAGTATATAGAGATTTATACCCACCGTATACCCACCTTCTTACCCATCCAATGGGGCCGGCCAAGCTAGCTTGGAACCCAAGCTAGGGCCGGCCAAGATCAAGTGGATGAGTTATGTAGGTGGTCGGCCAAAGCTTGGGTCCCAAGCTTAGGTGGCCGACCACTAGAATATTAAAAAGGATTTTTATTAAAATTATTTCTTATGTGGATATCATGATTTTAAAAGAGAGTTTAAAAATTAAAATTTTCCTTTTATAACTTTCTACAAAAGATTAAGAGAAGAGATTAATCTCTTTCCTTATTTGTAGTTTAAAAGGATAGTTTTAATTTTTGGTAAAAACTTTCCTTATTTGTAAATCATCTACATGTTTAAAAGAGAGTTTAAAATTTGAAATCTTTCCTTATTTGTTGATTAAAGGAGGATTTTAAATTTTAAGAAAACTTTCCTTTTTAAACCATGTTCATGATTTAAAAGAGAGTTTAAAATTAAATATTCTCTTTTATAAGTTTCTACAAAAGATTAAGAAAAGATTTGATATATTTCCTTATTTGTAGATTAAAAGAGATTTTAATTTTTAGAGATAACTTTCTTTTTATCCACATGTTTAAAAGAAAGATTTTAATTTATTAAATTTCCTTTTTATAAACCAATCATGAAGGGATAAAAATTATTGGAGAAATTTTATAAATTTCCGGAAGCAAATAAGGAAGTTTTAATTTGTATTTAAAATTTTATTTGCTTGGAAATTTTATGGTGTGGCCGGCCAAATAAATTGGAGAAGAAAAATTATTTTTAATTAAATAAATTTTTCCTTTTCATGGCAAAAGAATTAAGGAAGTTTTTATTAAATTTTCCTTATTTGCCAAGACCAAGGATTATAAAAGAGGGGGTAGAGGAGGCTTCAAGGCTAAGGACTCTATTCTATTTTTCTCCCTCTTTTCCTTGGTGGTGTGGCCGAACCTCTTCATGCTCATGGAGTTTTAATTGGTGGCCAGATCTAGCTTGAGGAAGAAGGAGAGAAAGCTTACATCCCTTGGAGCTTGGTTGGTGGAAAAGATCTTCATCTTTTGGAAGCTTTGTGCTTGGCCGAAATTTGAAGAAAAGAAAAGAAGGTGCTTTGGTGGTTTCTCATCTCGGAAGATCGTTGCCCACACAACGTCCGAGGTTAGAAGAGGAATACGGTAGAAGATCAAGAAGTCTTTCTAAAAGGTATAACTAGTAATTTTTCTTTCCGCATCATACTAGTTATTTTTGGAAATAATACCAAATACAAGAGGCATGCGATTCTAGTATTTCGAATATGTTTTTCGATGTTGTGTTCTTTTGTTTTTTTTCCTTGTGATTTGATTGTTCTTTTCAGTTAACCTAAAGTTATTTTAGGAAATTAAATATTAGCTTTCCATAAAAGGTTTTGTCTAGTCGGTGGTGGTTGCTCCCATATACAAGAAGGTCATGTGCCTCGCCACATCAGTACTGGGAACCAATTATGGAAATTAATATTTAATGGAATTAATAACTTAAGGTGATTTGGGTCGAACGTGTTAAGTTCCGCAGGAGACCCAAGTCAAAACCTAAAAGAACGAATAGATTAAGTTTTGGATCAAACGTGTTAAGTTCCGCAGGCGATCCAAAATTTAATTTAAAAGAACACATGGTAGTTAGGAAAAGGTTCAGACCTTTGTACAAAATTTTTGTACAGTGGAACCTCTAGGTTTTTCTAGTAGTAACCAACATCTTTGTCTTTGGATTAACAACCACCTAGGTTATAACTAAGTAAACCTACGCCTCTTTCTTTATTTTCTTGTTATTTATTTTAATTATACTATTACTTCTAATCTGAGTTGAACGGACGAGAAAGGTGTTTGTTTTACTTTTTGACAGATAAACTCAACCCCCTCTTGGCGGCCCTAACTGGTCCAATAAGTGGTATCAGAGCCAGGACGTCTCAGAAGGACTAACCGCCAACTAAAGTAATGAGACGATGGTCGGTGCAAGCATTCACCCACCAAAATTCGAGAGAGACTTCGTGCAATGGAAACGTCGGATGGAGGTATTCTTTAAAATGAATTTTAAAATTTTGTTAATCATGAAATATGGTTTCGTAGTTCCGAAAGACAAAGAAGAATATTATTGGACGAAGAAAGAACAAGCCGACTTCGTGGCAATGGTAAAGCAGAATTCCATCTGCTCAGTGTCCTTCCGCCCCAGGAAGTCAATCGAATTGGTAGCTATGACTCCACCAAAGAGCTCTAGGAGAAGTTCCTAGAACTCCATGAAGGCACTTCTGAAGCAAAATTGGCAAGGTGAGACATTCTCCGAACCCAGCTGACAAACCTGCAAATAAACAATGGAGAAAAGGTAGTGCAACTCCAAGCACGGATCAAAGAGCTCATCACTCAGCTCAACAATCTCGGAGAAATGGTAACGAATCGAGATTCAATTCGGTACGCACTCAACGCCTTCCCGAGAACTCCAGAGTGGTCATCCTTAGTAGATGCATACTACATCTCTAAGGACTTCAAGGTAAATACAGTAGAGAATTTGTTTTCTACCTTTGAACTTCACGAAACTTGATGTGTAGATTCTAAAGAAATCGGAAAGTTGAACAATGATCTTGCCTTGAAAGCCAAGATGGAAGATCCTGACTCTAAAGTGTCGATCGATGAAGATGAAGCGGCGTTACTGGTAAGACAGTCTAATAAATTTATTAAAACTAATAAATTTAAATTACAGTCAAGAAAGCATTATCGGAATAAAAGAAAGGTCCGATGTTACAACTGCAACGAAGAAGGGCACATCAAGGATGACTGCAAAAATTGAAGAACAAGGACAAGGAGAAAGACAAGGGCAACAGACCAAAGTACAAGAACTTGAAGGCCACATGGGATGAATCGTCATCCTTTAAGTCCGAGATCGAGACCTTCTCTGGACTAGCCCTAATGGCAAGCCATCAAGAAGATGAAAACAGCTCATAAATGAGCATCAACGAAGGGAGAGGATCATCATAGGAAAGCTATGACAAAGGGGGAGCGTCAGATCACGAGGTAAGTGAGGTACGTGCATTATCTCCCAAGTAATTTTTTAATTTTATCAAAATGCTTTCTAAAAATTCGTACAAATTAGAAAAAGAAAATGCTAAGTTAAAATTAAACTTAGCAAATTCATGTCTCTTAGAAATGTATGATAATTTGAAATTAGAAAATGATAAATTGAAAATTCAAGTCAAAAGTTTGAAGAATGACCATGCATGCTTGAATTTGAATAATTCTAGAAAGTATGATAGACGAAACTGGTATATTAGACATCACTAGGGGCAAATTAGGAATATCCTTAAAAATTATGTACCGACAAATTTTTAATTAACCCAGTAGGTAGAAACTTATATTGTGTTCCAAAAACATACTTAGAGTTAAATTCTTTTTAAAATGGTTGAATACTAGAAAGAAAATTAAATATTAATTTTTTAAAAAGGCTTTGTCTAAGAAAGTGGTTGTTGTTCTCCAATATCCAAGAAGACCTAGTGCCTCATTATAGCCTGGAAGCCTATTATTGAAACAAATATTTAATTGATTAACTGTTAAAACGATTTACTGTTATAATCTGTTAACAAGTTAGAATTTTTTTTTTAACAAAATATTTTTTTTGTTAACTCTTTTTTTAAAAAAATACAAAGTGTCATTCTGTTTACTATTTTATTAAGTACCCCTCAAAATTAATTTCAAAATATTCTAACTTCTTATGTTATTTTTCCTATTTTTCGATGTAATCAAAGGGGGGGGGGGGAATAGGTACAAGTTTAGGGGGAGTTAGGAGTTTTTAAAATAATTTTTTGCAATGTTATACGTATTTCTTTACAATACTTATTGCAATTTGTTTGCTATTACCTTAACTTAAACTTGGGTTGATGCACATCAAAAAAAGGGAGATTATTGGACCCAGGATAGTTTTGATGTGATCAACTAAGTTAAAGTTAGGTCCTGTTGTATTTGACCCTTGTGTCTAAGTGTGCAACAGTGCAAGAGCTTAGAAACACAAGAAGTCGAGCGGAAGACGTAGTTAGTAAGAAGGATGGCACGAGAAGGGAATCGATGGGCTTGGTGCATCCGAGGGACGAGGTGCCGCGGAAGAGTACACCGGTAGACGAGAAGGACGTGCACGACGTTCCGAGGGGCGAGAAGCTAGAGCGGAAGCCTGCTCGAGGAGAAGGCCAGAAAATGGGTCCGGATGAGCTCTATTTCGGATGACCGCGATCACCCAGGTGATCAGAGCAGCAGAAGAGCGAAATGAGGCTGGAATTGCTAATGGAGGTGCCTTCAAAGTGAATTGAATGCGCCTTCGCACCTTCACTGTGGAAGGCGCCTTCCATGAACAGTACGAAGGCGCCTTCTAGCCCTATAGAAGGTGCCTTCGACCAGGCTAATTTTACCGTTGTCAAAGGATAAATCTATGTCCTTTGGCGCCTCGCTAGAGGCGCCTTCCACCCACGGATAGAGTTTTCCAGGAGCTATAAAAAGATCCCTGGAGATTAGAAATGGACAACAATTCCTGTATTCTTTTACTAGCAATAATCTGAGCAATTAACGAGTGTAAGAGACTTCTCCACCTTCACAGAAGGAGAGTGTTAGAACTTTCTTTATCCTTAGATTAACAATCGCTTATATTATAACCAAGTAAACTCTACGTTTCTTTCTTTATTTTCTTATTGTTTATTTTAATTATACTGCTAATCTGAGTTGAACGGATAAGAAAAGTATTTATTTTACTTTTTAACAAATAAACTCAACCCCCTCTTGTCGGCCCTAATTGGTCCAACAAAAATTAATTAAATGAAATTCGAATTCCTCCATTATATAAAAAGCAAGAATATCTATTTAATTTTTTTAAAAAAAAAACTTCACATGTATTTTTTTAAGAAAAATAGGCAATCTCTCAATGTTTCTTGCAATATGGTTAGAAAAGCATATCTGTCAACATTTTAAATAACAAAATTAGATTAGAAAAAAAATAACGATGAATTTTATAAATAAAAAATATTATATTTATGTTCAGTCAATCAATGATTTACATAAACCATAAAAACAGGAGCAGTCTTTATAATGGCTCTCCAGTGTACATGTTAGTTTAGGAATTAAAAAAAATTAATAAATCAAAATTTATAAGATGCCAATATAAAATTTTTAGTCTTATAAAAATTAAAATTTTTTATTTTAACAAATAAAAATTTAGAGGTGTAGAATATAACAATTTATTGCACATTTATTTCCCTAAGATATTTTCTCCCTCTGTTTTTAGATAGCTTGAATAGGAATGTAAGTAATCGGATGTATTTAAATTTGAATTATTTATAATTGCTCGAGCTTTATTTAACGAATATATTCATATCTTACGAGTTTATTCGAATTTTTATAGAACATAAACAGACTTAATAAATATAAATTTAAATATTCATTAAAAATTAAATTATATATTTAGAGAAAATTATAATATTCTTATTAAAAATTATTATTATTCTAATAATTTATTTATTTATTTCATAAGAAGTATAAAATTTATAAATTCAATATCAAAGTTATTATTTTTTTTATTTAAAAATTGATTCATGTACTTAACGAACATATTCATGAGCTAACGAACCGAATATTATAAAATTTGAACTTGATTTATTTATCTTAACGAATCTCATCAAACGAGCTCAAACAAACTTTTATCAAATCAAGTTTCGAATAACTCATGAACGACTGGGTTCATTTACATCCCTACGCTTAGACACTTAAGTCATATAACTTAAAATTTTATGATACTAACATTTAGATTTTCTAAATTCAAAATTTATGATAAAGATTCAGGAAAATTATATTTAGCAAATAAAAGGGAGAAATATTTTCATTTTGCTCATAGAAGGCAAAATGCAATAAATGATTTCACTAGTGACAGTGAAGGGCTAGTAGACAATTGTCTATAAAAACTGAGTGGGTTGGGGCGAGTGAGCAGATGAATCGAGCTGCCGAGGTGAGCACGGCACTTCAAACATGCCTAATGATGATTAGCCGATGATCCCGACAGACAGACAAATCAATCCAGTCTAGGAACCATTCAGTCCAAATAAGCTGAGCAATTCAAATGGATTCGGAGGTCCAAATAGATCAAGACAATTTATGAAGCCAAGCAATCCATGAAAGACTAGCCCAGCCGGTCAAATGTGGTTCAATCGATTTCGTCATGCCGATCACTCTAGGTAGGTTGAATGAGTTAACTGAATTAGTTTCTTGAGGTACTACTCTCCCTCAACAAAGACTAGGTGCACATGGATGGAGTCCCCAATCCACAAACAGAATTGTCAAGCTAACTATCATCGCTAGTTGCTAGTAGATAGTACTCCAAAGTAAAAAAGAAACAGTCCCAACATGACTTCCAACGCTAAATAAACGCATGAGAAAACAAAGTCAACCGTAGCAAAAGAATATCAAATGACCTTTCAGGATGATCAGGCAGAGAGAGTTTATGGAGGTTAAACTTTCATTTCTAGCAATGAAAAAAAAAATTGATTCCCCAAATATTTCCTGAGCTCTGAATTGCAGAATCCGGCTGAGACGCTCATGCATCGTCATTGCCAACTGATTTAAATAAAATAAATTAGTATCCCGAGTTAAATGATAATATATCAAGCTTAGAAATAAAGATTGGATAAAAATTATCTAAATTGAACAAGCTCTGGAATGACCAACAGCAAGATGCAAGTCTCAACTATTTGGAACCATGTACAAGGATCTTGTCTTGCCATCAAGCCCTATTAAGATCCTATAATTAACTATAAATGTGCAAAATCAGAGTCTGTTACTAGACAAATATATCTTAGCATTCATCTTGTTTAGTTGAAGTACTATCATCGTCAGAAGCTTTTATATATTTTTTTCAGAAGAAAAAATTGCTTCGCATCATCCTTATCAGTTGCTTTTATGCTACATTCCTATTAGAATGGATACTGTCCGCCGTAACATTTCCATCCTCCATACAAGGGTACTAGGTTAGTCTGTCACATACAACCAAGCATTTAAATTCATTCAGGTAAGATTATGCTTATGGCAAACACAACAAAAACCTTTCACCACAAGTTCATTTATCAATTCACCAGAATTGATAACAAAAATTGTGACCAAATAAACTATAATAAAAAAAGATGTAACAGTTTCAGTATTGTGACATCGTACATGATGAAACAATCTTGGCTGCAGCTAGCTTTGCTATATATGGTTATTGTAACCACCAATACCCCACCCCCACCCACAACCACACACAACATAAGCTGACCTATATTTGAAGCCAGACATAAAGAATATGTTTATCTGCAATGGATGACTTATATGTTGATAAGAAATCAAAACAATATGCAATTTTTCCAAATCAAATTCCACAGTGAAAGATTTTGTCAAAAATCTATTAGCAAACCAATCATGAAGAATAATCAACCTAAATTATGTCAAACAAAAGTTAAAATGGATGTTATTAAACTTCAAAATCCAAAATAGATTTGAATAACTAACTACATGGATATGATGCAGGCAGCATAAAATTTGAGTGTCCCACCTGTTTATTGTGGAGAACAGAAAATTTTGCAAGATTCCACCTAACGATTATCACACGTCATCACAAGCAGCTGGTTGAATGACATAAAATCAGTGCACTATTCCTTTATTTATTTGTTTCATGCATCATGTATTTAAATTGCAGAAATAAAAGTGTCATCTAATATAATTATGAGGCAACAACACAAATTCCATATTGTTTTTTGAGTGCTAAAATAAATTGATGAAAAACAATAACTTGATAGTGACAACTTTTATGCATATAATATGCCATGTGGTATTCAAAAGGTGTGCTAGTGCACAAAAGTAGACGAGAGCTCTATGAGGTGCACCCTAGATGACTAACTTCCACCATTAATTAGTATGCAGTAGTATAATTCAAATGTAATAGATACTTATTTTATGCTAATCACCTTTTGATATGTGGCCTTCATCTAGTTTCATCTTGTCCTACAAAAAGGAAAAGGAGAAAAAGATATGCCCTTGCATCAATAGTAAAACAAAAAAAAAGGAAACCAAATCAAAGTTTAATCATAATAAAAATGTATTCGTACTTCACCCTGTACCATCATATTCATAATGATAGCTAGAGCTATTTACAATTTAAACTAACAATAACCAAGCTACAGGACAGACTTCAAAGAGTACAAATGATGCAATTTTCCAAAACTCTAGGCTAGAATTACATACTAATGCAAATATCAGTAGTATGATCAAGCAAGTAAACAGGTAAAAGAATCCTGAGCATTTGCCTACACCCAGAGACGGATCTTCATGAGGGCACCACTAGGCTATAGCCCAGCCCTCAAGAATCGCAACTTATTTTTATAAGGGGATCCAAAAGCAAATTTTTAATATGGAAGAAGTGTTCTTACGGATAAACCCTATTCTCTATTAACATATTCTTTTCCTTTCTTTTTTCATAATTCTCTCTTCTGATTTTGTGATTTTGTGATTTTGCCTATCTCTCCGACTCTCTGACTCTGAGGACAGGGACAACTGACGAATCTCAAGTAACCCTTAATCTTTTTTTTGTTCTCTTTTCTTCTGTCCAGAACCTGCTGAGATTGCCTCCCACGGCACCATCACCTCCACCAGTGCGATCGAGTCGAACGACCACAGCCACAGCCGCCGACGTGGCCACTGCTGTGGCTCCGTGTCCGCAGTTCCGACGGCAGCAGCCGCGATTCCAGGGGCCACAGTTCCTGCAATCGCAGCTCCTGTGGCCAACCGCAGTCGTGGCTCATGCAGCCTCTGCCTCCAGTTTTTTTTACTATATTGTTGGTTAAAACTAAATTAAATTATTACTGCACAGTTGAGCACTTGATTTTTTTCTTATATAGAAATTATTGTTCACACTCGAGGATTAAAACTGTGAACATTGAATTGTAACAGTTTTGTGCTTTGGACTTTAACCTCAGAAATGTGATAATTTTGTGCTTTCATCTATTTCGCTCCTTGATTGTTTAACATCAACTCTTTACAGATTTGGTTATTTTTTTTAAATTATGTTGACTTTAAGGTTTTATTTTCGAATAAGATTGTAACTTACATTTTATCTCAAGATATTCCCACACAATTCATTGTACTTTGAGCACTACTTATTTGTTTGATTGTTATTTTATTATTTGTTTAGGGATATAATTTGAACTATTTCAAAATGGAACATTAATTTGCTACAAAGAAAGGAAAGACATTGATATCCTCTTTCTTTAATAAGAGAGATCATCAAACTAGTAAAAGCACTTCAATTTCTACCATCCCTACAATACAACATCAATTTAATGAATGTCTTCCAATTCTCAATGTCCAAACTCCTACAATTTCCTCTCCTAGCGAGGACCATCAGTCATCTTTTACTTATATTGAACAAGATCCGGGAAAAAGAAAATAAATATGCGAATATCATTTTATATATGAGATGAGATAAGACATTCATATCTAAAGATGGAGTCTTATCAATCAAAGATGTTGGAGTATCCGAGTACAAAATTTAAAAGTCAGAATATTCGGTTTCATAAAAGAACGGTTCCAGAAATTTCATTAGAGTATTCACATTCAACAAATAAGGCATATTGTTTTTATTGTTTTCTTTTACTGAATGATGTTAATTCATCTAATATCTCAGCACTGGTCAATGAAGAATTTGACAATTGGAGTAAACCAAGGAAAAACATATGCATTTTTTGTCCATTTGGTTTTGCAGCTTCTTTGTCGCATAATAAGTGTGAGAGAATGGTTGAAAACTTGATGAAGCCCAATCTAAAGAGGAAAAGAAGAAAAATCGTTTACATTTGAGAACCTCAACTGTAATTGTTCACTGGCTACAACTTCAAAAAAAAATATTGAACTAGGTAACATCAAACCTAGGGTGACTGTCCCGACCCCACAAAAGTTTTCCACCTACTACTAGGGTATCGAAAAGCACTCGCGGCAAGCCAACATCTCGTTGTCGCGTGCCTTATTTGGAGGAAAAATCCTTGCAAATGCGTCGTAACTAGGGATTGAACCGCGGGTGCCTGAGTGACAATTTAGTGCCTTTTCGATGCATCATAGCCCTGGGGTGCCTTTAGAGGTAATGATGATTCTTTATCTTTATCTAATCGTGGGAATTCTCTTAAATTAGTGAAGGCTTTTGCAAAAATGGGTACTGATGGAGTTGTACTTGAGAATGCACCAAAAAATGCTCAATATATCGCTACAAAAATTCAAAAAGAATTTACATATTATGGCTAATAGAGTACGACATATGGTTCGTGCAGAAGTTGAAAATAAATGCTTTTGTATTCTTGTTGATGAAGTACGAGATATATTTAACGAGAGCAAATAGCCATTATCTTGAAATTTGTGAACAATCATGGGATTTCAGTAGCACTACCTCATTGGATTTGAAAAAAGAGATATCAAATGTTCTTGTTCATCATGACCTTTAGGTTAAGAAAATCAAAAGCCAAGGATATGATGGTGCTAGCAATACATGTGGTGTATGGAATATACTTCAGACATTATTTCTCAGAGATTGTCTGCATACTATGTCCACTGTTTTACCCATCAATTACTAACATTAGTTTCTGCAACTAAGGATGTCAGTGTTATTCGGGAATTCTTTCTCATTTGGATAATATTGTCAATATTGTCACTTTTTTTACAAAGTGCATTGTTGAGTTATATATTGCACAAAGAAATGAAATTGAGCATATATTAGCAATTGGAGAACGTGATTATGGAAGTGGGGCCAATCAAATTGGTAATTTGCAATGAGCAGAGCTACTTATTGGAGTTTTCACTATGACTCAGTAAAAAGCTTGATAGGTTTGTACATTGCAACTTGTAAAGTTTTTGAAATTCTTAGTGACCATTCTCCAAATGAAAGAGCTAAGGCTCAAGTTCGAGGGATTTACAGAAGCATGACAATCTTTGAATTTGTATGTATAAAATTATGAGAACGACAGATACTCTTTGTCAAATTCTTCAAAGAAAATCCCAAGATATCTTGACTGCTATTATATTTGTCTCTACTACCAAAACTATTCTTCAAGAACTTAGAGAATGCAGGTGGGAATAATTTCTTCATGAAGTGAAAGTTTTCTGATCGAGAAATGAAATTGATGTGTCTAACCTTAATTGTCCATATAAGATTAATCATTTCCTTCAAACTACAGTTGAGCATCATTACTACTTTGATGTTTTTAATGTGGTAATAGATTTCAACTTGATGGAGTCAAATACTCGATTCAATGAGTCATCAGTGGAACTTCTTTCTCTTAGAACAACTTTAGATCATAAAAATTCATTTGACTCAATTAACAGTAATGATATCTGCAAACTTTTGCAACGAAATTTTATCCAGAAGATTTTACAGATCCAGACATTGTTGCTTTGGAGTATGAATTGGTACATTACAAACTTGATGTGATGAAGAATTTGAAGGTTTCTACACTTGTTGAGTAGTGTCAGCAATTGACCGAGAGTGGGCGGTCAAAGGCTTATGTTATGTTGACTAGATTGATTCATCTTATTTTGACAGTACATGTTTCTACCACCACTAAGAGAGTCTTTTCAGCAATGAAGCATGTGAAGACGACACTTCGCAATAAAATGGAGGATGACTTTCTTAAGGATTGCTTGACACTCTATATTGAACGAGATTTAACTAAGGATATCGATGTAGATTCTATATAGATGAATTTTATGTTTCAAAATCTCGTAAGGCACAACTTTGTTGATCAGTAGAATGTAAATGACTTGCTATCACTAATATGGAAGAAAAAAAAAGAACGAAATAGAGATAATAAAAAGGAGACCATAAAAAGATCCTGTGGTAGTATTGCATTATGAAGATGTAGGTAGTATTGCATTATGAAGATGCTCGGACAAGCCATAGTACTGCATATGTCCACTTACAACATGGAATGCATTTATGAAACTGATATAGTTCTAAATGCTAGTTTTAAAATAAACTGCTGACGTAAAAGTTTGACCATTTAGGTGATTACTCATGTAACATTCAGTCCGTTCTTAGGAAATCTTGAATGGCAATTATTTAATACTAATCCATGTGGTAGCCCAAAATTGTATGATGCTATCCAATGCTCAGCCCATATGCTCCACCAATAAATGACAAAAAAAAAACAAAACAAACAGGGAAGAATACAACAACATCGAAAAAACAGAATATAGAGTGTACCTTCACAGAACCCTCCATATCCCTTGCGAGAAACACTGAGCATCGATGTCATAAGCGCCGAAGCTGTTGCGCTGTGCATCGGCATCAACGATTCCAAGCAGAAGCTCGCCACGACAGCGGACCTGCCAAAATTTCCAAATTAGAACAAGAAAAAGAAGAAAAGAATTGAAATTCTGTAAATGGAGTGAAACTGCCCTCTACTTGTTCTGGTTGCTACCTGAGGTAACGAGCAGCGTCGGCGGGCCTCAAGTTGGGAGCATGCCTAAGCGTAGGGCGTGAAGCGGTTGTAGCCACAGCGACGACGCCGGATGCAGGGGTCCGGAGCGAAAGCGAGCGAAGGACCGACCTAGAGGCGGCGGCGGCCATTGCGAATGGGTACTCGACTTGGGAGGCTGATTCGAGGGTTTACTAGGCAGTGGACTAGACTTACCCAAATTGACCGATTTTTCGTTCGTTTGGTTCATCAAAATTATTTCAGCGGCATTTTACTAACCCTGAGTGAGAAAATTTCAGTATTATCCTTTTAAGTATTTAACTTTTATAATTTTACAAATACGTATCACATTTTCATTATACTCTTTCTTTCCCGTAATGAAATTATTATATAGATTTATATGCATATAATTATATTATCAAATTCAGATACAAAGCATGGATAACATTTATAGGAATATATTGACTTTCTTAATTTTGAGTTCAATATATCAATTTTAAATAAAATTAATTGATATCCCTATATCATTTAAAAATTTAAAAGTTTAATTTTTTTTTAAATCAAGTGGGTCCTAGAAAATTATTGATTGTGTTGATTAATAAGTATCATTGTTTTAAATCTTATAATGAGCTTGTAACAAATTTTTAAAAATTTTTATAAATTTAAAAATTTACTACTCTAAATATATATTATCGAATTTAGGTTTGAGGGTATTGATACATTAAAGTAGTTTGTAGAAGTATATTCATTTTAATTTAAAATATTCAAAGTTGTTAAGATTAATCTGTCAATTTTTTCAAATCAAAATTTATGTAAGCTCTTAAATGTATTCATGCCTCAAATCTGAATTTAATATAATAAATTGAAAGTAATAAATTTTTAAACGGATAAAATAAAAATTTATAGATGTATTCACATAAATCTATATAATTATTTGATTGAGAGAAGGGATATAAGGTAAATGTGATTTGTATTTTTAGCATTATGAAAATTAGATATGTGACATGGGTAATACTAAAACTTCCTTATGCCATTTAGTAAAATGTCATTATTACAGTATACCTTTTATGTTTTAAAAAAAACAAAAATTAAATATTAAAAATACAAAATTAAGTACTATTTTAATAATGGCAGCAAACAATAAATTGTTCCTACTATTAACAATTTATTAATTCATAAATAACAAGTTGTGCATACGACTCTAATGAATCAAATATTCCTAAGAGTTTATTTACATTTGTTTAATATATACCAAGTTAAATAAATAAATAAATTTAAATAATTTATTAAACTAACTAAATTAATTTAATACATATATATTTAACTTGTATAAATATTATGAATAATTTGTAAATAATGTTCATCAATAATATTTATCAATTGATAAGGGTTATATCAAATGGGCCAAGAAGATAACGTGTTAATCAAAGTCAGGATAAAGGAATATTTCGTACTTAGCTCTGTTAACCGTCTAAATATAAGGATCTCGAGTCTTGTACACACAACCCGAAGGTAGGACGTTCGTGTAAGGTTAATTAGTTGTAAGCCCGATCGGAGGTAAGGACTAGGAGATTATTATGGTAATAACTAAAGAAATAATACACTAGAGTAATAAATGGCTGGACAGGTTCAAAGGAGTTTGGCCGGGACAAAGTTCGATCTAGCCCAAAAGCACTTGGCTTCATAAAGCTCTTAGTAGAAGGCTAGTCGAGCAAGAGACGGTCAAACATGAGACTCTTTGTATGTGCCCGTCCGAACAAAGTTCGGTCGGGCCCAAAAGCACTTGACTTCATAAAGCTCTCAGTAGAAGCCGGTCGGGCAAGGGACAGTCGAACATGAAACTCTCTGTATGTACCCGCCCGAACAAAATCTGGTCGGGCCCAAAAGTACTTGGCTTCATAAAGCTCTCAAAAGAAGACTGGTCGGGCAAAGGTAGGTTGAACATAAGTGTCTCTGTATGTGCCCGCTCGGACGAATACCTGGCGAAATTAAGGACCCTTATCCTCAAGAGATTCTACATAATCAGTCGGTTGGATAAAGGTTGACCGAATATAAATTACTTCAAGTTATACATGATCTAACACATGATTTCCTGAATGAATCTTTGACATACACTAGACGTTATATTAGTTTTTGAATATATCTTTGCAGAGTGACATAATAGATGGACACAAGGGCAAGTAATATGGCTGGCCTGGTGGACTGGCTGAGATACATGCAGTAAAATATATTCTAAACAGGCGGTCGACTTAAGGACCGTCATAAATATGTTCAGCAGAACATGTTCTCATCAAGTGAATGGCTTGATGACTAATCGAAATATATCTAATAGACAAGCAGTGGACAACATTCTAACAGTTTGGCAAAATTGTCAAAGAATATTCCTTTGGAACCTCCTTCGGATGCTATTCTGTTTCCCATTGATGAATTATTTATAACGGCTTTCTCCTCTGATGACATCAAAAAAGGTTTAAGTTACAAACGACAAAAGAGGTACATCTGGAGTAGATGAAAGACTCCTTGGAGAATTATTTGCACGATGATCAGGTTATATTTTTTTCATCTTCTAACAAACTCTAATGGACCAAGGACCACCTCACGATCGTGAAGGTTATGTGAGTTGATATAAAAAGGAGAATCCTCTCCGCTGACAAGGTACGCAAATATCTACATCTGAACCCTACTTTCACGAGAGCATTTCCTCTATTGTTCTTCTTCCAGCTTCTTGAGAGGAGACTGACTTGAGCGTTGGAGAGCCTAGCCAGGGATCCCCACCCCGGTCTTAGGTCACTGACATTTTATTGGATCGTCTAATTGTGTGTAGGATCGTTGAGGAGTTTCTTTGGATCTCAAAAAGCCTTCTATCCGTCAACAAATCATCCATCAAAGACAGTGCGTCATCTTCCTAGCATTCAGATAGGATCAAATTTAGCCTCATTTGTGGATAAAGAGTTACATAGAAATCATGTTTTTTCTTGGTAAAAGCATCACTACCTCGAGATGATTGCTTGTCGAATCAGTTACCACTATAAGCTGATAGGACCTTTACTATTGGCTAGAGGGGGGTGAATAGCCTTTCTTCGATTTTTCCTACAATCTTGTTAGCGGAAGCAAATGGAAATAAAGAAAATACAAGAAAACAAGAGAACAATGCTAACTCCTTTGTTTACTTGGTCTCCACCTCCTTAAGGTGACTAATCCAAGACACACACCCACACAATCAAGCTTTACTATAAACTTCTCCTTCACGAATCACAATCGAAGGTGGAGAAACCCTTGCACAATTTTCTCTTCCTCTTTACAAGAATGGAGAGTAGAATCAGGAGGAAGAGAGTGAATATCTGTAGACTTAAAGATCACTTGATGAACACTTTTTCCAGTTTTGAACAGTGGTCTGTCTTCAAGTTCTGACAGTAGCTTTTATAGTTTTCCCGACATCAGTCGACTGGTATACATATCAGTCGACTGATGGGCTTCAACGGCACTAAAGATTTGATAAGATTTTGAGCCGCCATTTTGTAACGGTCGTCTACCAGTCGACTGGTACTAACACCAGTCGACTGGTACTTGCCTCCAATCAGCCTGTCGACATTCTGTTCGTTTTGTGCCTTGGTATCAGTCGACTGGTGTGGGTACCAGTCGACTGGTACCTTATACCTTTGAGATTTACAGCGATTTGTACAATTCCAGTTTTGCATTATTTACATACTTGAAATACTTCCTTAGCTTAGACTTCATGCCTCCAAGCACCTTCCCTCAGCCTTGCGCCCTTAGGATGCTTCCGTCTCCATGACTCCTCATCCTTGCGCTTGCCTTCAAGGACTACCATTGGCTTTGTCATGCTAAGTCTCTATTTTGCCAATAGATCGTACCTCCGGAACTTCCCTTGCCAAGTTTTCATACTTGGTCTTCTCTTCATATCTGCTTACTCAATACTTATGTTAGATCACAATTAATGCCTAACTTAAACTCATTTAATCAAACATCAACAATGAGTAATGTCTTGAGCAAGATTGCTCCAACAATCTCCCCCTTTTTGATGTTTGGCAAAATTTGTTTAAGTTAGGTCTTCAAATGTACCATAACTATAAAGCATGATAATATCCATGAAGCATATAACATGAAGCATATAACATGAAACATATAACATGAAAAATATCCAACTTAAACTTAAACCATCCAAGTCTCCCCCTTTTTGACAGACAACAAAAAGATCTAGAACAACTCCCCCTGAATCCAGAATATCCTCGAAGAGCAAGAGATAGAGATGGACACATGACAAATAATAAGATAAGACACCGCTGGACATAGAGGAACTCGCAAGACAGCAATAGAAAAATAGAGAAGTATCAGCACATAATAAACGCTAGACAGATAATGTCATAACAGCATACACCCATCATAGTCTGACAACCACGTGTTCGAGATAAACAAACGATATCGCTATCGAAACCAAAACATATCTCCACACTAACAAAAGAAGCAGCATCCTAGTGATCATCACTGGAAGGAGGAGGGGGAGGAGCCTGGTATGTCAGATCCCAGCGCTGCAGCATCGCATACACCTCCGTCTAACGCTGCTGAGACGCAGTCTAATCCTGCCGGAAACCACGAAACTCCTGAAACCCCTGGCGTACTGTCTCCTCCAGTTGAGTCAATCGAGCCTCGACAGTCATAGGGGCTGGATCCGGCGCCAGTGCAGGAGCAGGTACGTCCGCCTCCTCCTCATCGTCAGAATCATCCGCCCCCTGAGCACGCCATACCATCTCCCCCTGGCGTCTCTCAATACCTGCAAGAGATAGATGGCGGGCCCCTATCTGATCATAGTCCTTAGATAAATGATGCTATTGACCCCTCATGACATTGATACCCCGAGAGGCAAAGAAAGAAGTCAGGATGTGGCAGTAAGGCATGTACAACTTCTCATGGATAGGACTAGTGAAGTGCAGGATGGACTCAAAGACGTGAAGAGCGATGTTGATGTCGAGCCGGTGCTCCAAAGCATACATCATGACTAGATGGGGCAGCCGAATCTTGGCTTGCCCCCGAGTGACTATGGGTAAGATACACGCAATAACAATCTTATAAAGAATGTTACTGCGGGCAGACATACGTGTGGCATCGAAGATGCGCCGCAGAGGAGCTCGAGGGGCATTAAAGTAATACTGATGTATCACTTCAATCGACAAATGAGAGAATGAATCAGTGAATGGCTCAACAACTGTAGGAAAACAAGTAAAGGAGCTATCAGAAGCCCGACACTCTAAGAAGGATCGAAGAATGCTGGGAGAGAACTCAATGTCGACACCACCTACACGTGACACCCATGCACGACCTCCGCTAGCACTAGGATGCAGAACGTATTCTGTTAAACATATATAGGACGATCCTTAAGTCGATCGCCTGTTTAGAATATCTTTTGCTACATGTATCTTGGTCAGTCCACAAGGCCGACCATATTACTTGCCCTTGTGTCCATCTGTTCTGTCACACTGCAAAGATTTATTCAAAAACTAATATAATGTCCAGCATATGCCAAAGATTCATCCAGGAAATCATGTGATAGATCATGTATAACATGAAGTAATTTATATTCGGTCAACCTTTGTCCAGCCGACTGATTATGTAGAATATCTTGAGGATAAGGGTCCTTAATTCCGCCTGGTATTCGTCCGGGCGGGCACATACAAAGACTCTCATGTTTGACCTATCTTTGCCCGACCAGTCTTTTTTGGAGAGCTTATGAAGCTAAGTACTTTTGGGCCCGATCAAACTTTGTCTGGGTGGGTACATGCAGAGAGTTTCATGTTTGACTGGCCCTTGCCCTGCCAGTCTTTTACTGAGAGCTTTATAAAGCCAAGTGCTTTTGGGTCCGGCCAGACTTTGTCCGAGCGGGCATATACAGAGAGTCTCATGTTCGATTAGCCCTTGCCCATCTAATCTTCTACTGAGAGCTTTATGAAGTCAAGTGCTTTTGGGCTCGACCGAACTTTGTTCGGGCGGGCACATACAGAGAGTCTCATGTTCGACCGACCTTGCCCGACTAATCTTCTACTGAGAGTTAATGAAGCCAAGTGTTTTTGGGCCCGACCAAACTTAATTCGGGCGGGCACATACAGAGAGTCTCATGTTTGACCGACCCTTACTCGGCCAATCTTCTACTGAGAGCTTTATGAAGTCAAATGTTTTTGGGTCCAGTCGGACTTTGTTTGAGCGAACACATACAGAGAGTCTCATGTTCGACCAGCCCTTGCCTTACCAATCTTCTACTGAGAACTTTATAAAGACAAGTACTTTTGGGCCTAGTCAGACTTTGTTCGGGTGGGCACATACAGAGAATCTCATGTTCGACCGACCCTTGCCCGGCCAGTCTTCTACTAAGAGCTTTATAAAGCCAAGTGCTTTTAGGCCTGGCCGAACTTTATTCCGGTCAGACTCCTTTGAACCTGTCCAACCATTTATCACTTGAGTGTATTATTTCTTTAGTTATTACCGTAATAATCCCATAGTCTTTACCTCCGATCGGGCTTATAACTGATTAACCTTATACGAACATCCTACCTTAGGATTGTGTGTACAAGACCCGAGATCCTTGCATTTAGATGGTTAACAGAGCCATGTGTGGAATGTTTTTTTATCCTGACCTTGATTAACACATCATCTTCTGAGGCCATTTGATATAACTCGTATCACCAATCAAATTACTTTAAAAATATAAAACTTTCAAATAATTTGATGCAAGAGAATCTAAGTTTTTAGAGTCATAACTTTTTATGAAAGGTATTGAAAAAATATATTTTTTACTATTTAAGAATAATGGTATAAGGTGTATGTATAATAAAGAGATAAAGATAAAAAAGGAAATATATACAAAAATATAAGGAAACATATATAAAAGATTTATGCACTATCAAGAGCTTATCTAGGATTTTAAATTTAGGAGAGCCGCATATTAAATGATAAAAATCATTTTCATAACAAATTTATTCACTCTCAAATAGCCTCCAAATTCTCAATTTTTGATTGGAATCGAGCTCAAAACTTCCTAGAAATCACCGTCCTGGTTACATGGTGGTCGATGAGAAGACAATGGCGAATAAGTCCATGTGTAGCTCTGACACGAAACAAGGGTTGACGGCTTATCTCAAGGTTGTTATATTATTTTGAAATTTTGATACCAAACTAACAATAAAAAACTTAAAATGGTGGATTTTCCCAAAAATAGTCTATAACCTCTACTTCTAACAGTTGCATAGTCACTATTCTGCAAAAAGGCCTTCAGATCCCTCTATGGTGCAACAACAAATCCTCTATAATATTTAGTATAACATTTCCTATAAGATTGAATTTGATATAGCTGGCAAGTAATTGTCAATGTTATAGAAAATGTTATACTAAACGTTATAGAGGATTTGCTCCCCTATGGCGCAGCTTGCCTTCTAGAATTGCATGTTATTTCTCAAGAAATAGTAAGAGTGTGCCAAGGGTTGCCCTTGGCAATCATGACACTATCTAGTCTCTTGTCCAAGAAGAATAGTGTGTTGGAATGGATGATGTTGCATGATAATCTTCATGTTGAGTTGGCTAACAATCTGAAGCTCAAAACTATCACGAGAATTTCTTGCTTAGTTATAATGATTTGCCTCGCCACCTCAAATCATACTTCTTGTACTTCAACATTTTCCCAAAGGAGTGTTAAGTCAGATGTTTCACTTTGCTTTGGCTGTAGATGGCAGAAGGATTCATTGAAAGTGATAATAATGAAAGTATGAAAAAAATAACCGAAGAATATCTCTAAGGAAGGATTTACACGGACTTGGGGGGCCATGGCCCCCTAGTCCCCATGCAAATTCGCCTCTGTGCACCATATATTTCAATATATCCTAATAGGTCTCCTCAAGATGGTGGGCTCATAGAGACACTAATCTTAGAACAGAGAAGACAAAGTCAAGTACCAAGAAGTGGTTTTGTCAAAGCTTCAACTAACTGGTCAGACGACGAGACATGAGAAACACTGACTTTACCACTCTGAACCAATTCATTAAAGAAATGATAATCCAAAACAATGTGCTTCATGAGTGAGTGAAACACAAGATTTACACAGAGATAAGTAGCTCCAATATTATTCCAATAGATAGAAGTTGTAGAGGCCACAATGTTCATACCCAGTTCATCAAGAAGAGATTGAACCCATTGTAGTTCTACAATAATAGAGGTAATGACATGATATTAGCCTCAATAGACCAGCGGGCAATAAAACCTTACTTTTTAGAGCTCCAGGAAATTAGGTTGGAACCCAAGAACACAATATAAGCACCAGTAGACGTGCAACCATCAATATCACCAACTCAATCTACATCACATGGAGTAGGCATGCAAAAAGGGAGAGAAGTGTCGTTAGAGAATTAGATTATAAGAGTGTGTACCATTAAGATAGCACAACAGACGCTTAATAACCCCCAGTGGAAAGATGCGCGAGCATACAAAAACTGAGACAGTTTGTTAATAGCAAAGGTAATATCTAGTTGAGTAAAAGAAAAATATTGCAGACTACCAACTATTTGATGGTACAAAATAGTGTCCGCATAAGGGGAGCCATCAGAGAGGTGTAGAGATGTAGATGTGACAATAGGCGTTCGAAGAGGTTTCGAGTTCGCCATGTTGGTTTTGGTAAGAATATCAAGAAGATGTTTTTTTCTTAGAGAGATAAAGGCCCCCTAGAGAGGAAACAACTTTAACACCTAAAAAATAAGATAAGGTTCCAGATCTTTTATAGATAACGAAGCACCCAACTAATTGATGAATCCCTAAAGGGCACTAGCATTATTTCCTATCAGAATCAGATCATCGACATAGATAAGTAGATACATAGTGATACCTTCAAAGCGAAAAATAAATAACGACATGTCAGCAAGAGAGGCTGTGAAGCAATCATAATTAAAAAATGATGAAGCATAATGTACCAAGCACGTGACACCTGCTTAACACCATAAATTACTTTGTTCAACTTGCAGACATAAGATAGAAAATTAGAGTCAACAAACCCGAGCGACTGAGCCATATAAACATAGTAATCCAATTGACCCTTAAGAAATGTATTATTCACATCCATCTGATTAAGAGACCACCCTTTAGAAATAGCAAGGGATAAGCGAAGATGGACAGTAGTGGGCTTTGCCATAGGACTAAAAGTATTAATGTAGTCAAGACCTAGGTGTTGATAAAATCATTTAGCAACTAAATGAGCCTTGTAGCGGTCAACAAAATCATCAGACTTTCACTTAAAGGTAGATTCGCTATCTTAGCAACCCCCCTAGTGTCGGCCTCACAGATATGGAGGGAGGTAAATGCAGGTACACAGGCCATAAAAGTATGGTGGGATAAACTTCAGGTTGTCAGTTCCTGAGAATTAACTCCTAGCCATTACGCCAGAGGTATCATGCGTCAGCATCTGTGCTACGCCCTAGGGGCATCAGACTTTCACTTAAGTCAAA
Organism: Zingiber officinale; assembly: GCF_018446385.1. Classification (NCBI taxonomy): domain Eukaryota; kingdom Viridiplantae; phylum Streptophyta; class Magnoliopsida; order Zingiberales; family Zingiberaceae; genus Zingiber; species Zingiber officinale. Next base: position 101,820,577 of record NC_055997.1, read on the forward strand.
ACACCTATTGGTCCACGTTAGGCCCGCTAAAGGGGGTGAATCGCCTATACTTAGAGTTAAAAAAACTCTTGCTATTTTGAATAGAGCAAGGATGCAATATTAATTAAGCAAATATAATTTTAAAGAAGAACAACATAAAAGAAAATCAGTAAAAGGCTATAATATTTTACTTGGTTACAACCTATATGGTTGTTAATCCGAGATAAATGAAAGCTCACTAAATTCTCCTTCATTGAAGGTGAAGAAGTCTCTTACACTCGTTCGAAGCTCAAAAATAAACTAGAAAATAAATAAAGAAGTTGTTGTTGATTTCTTAGCTCTAGGGATCTTTTTATGACCCCTAAAAAATTCTATCCATAGCTTGAAGGCGTCTTCAAGTGGATTCAAGCAAGTAGGATCCAACTTAACTTGGTTGATCATATCAAAACTACCATAGGGTACTTATAACACCCACTTGCAACAAATGACATTCTGAGAGGTATCAGATGGGATAAGATCCCAAGTTCCATTACAAAGTAGAGCATCAAACTCCTCAGACATGGCTACACATTAGCAGGGATCCTTGAGAGCCACAATATGTGTTGTAGGTTTAGACAGAGCAGTGAGACCAAAGCGAGGATGAGGCTTGAAAATATTGTTTTTGGAACGAGTCACCATAGGATAGGTGTTGGTGCTACAAGTAGGGTGGAGGAGCAGGTGAGGGTGGAGCTACTGCTGCGACTAGCATGACAAGCAGAGGCTCGATAGGGAGAGGTTAAGCATGTGGAGGCTTGGTAGGGACTAGCTGGTGAACAACCGGTGGTACGAGACATGGGGTTAAAGGAGTAAATAGGTGAATAATTAGTAGCATGAGAATCCTCTAGAGGCATACTAGGTAGTGCTCTAGGAAATGGTCCAACACTAGAGCCACCACTGGCAAAAGGAAACTCAGACTCAACAAAAATAACATGATGAGAGACAAAGATTTTTCTAGAAGAGGACTCATAGTATAGATAAGCACTTTGTGTAAGAGAGTAACTAAGGAAGACATAGGGTGAAGATCGGTGTGCTTATGAGAAGCATAGGGGCGAAGCCAGGGATAGCAGAGATAACCAAAAATACAAAGTTTGGAGAGATTTGGCAAGGAGTCAAAGAAACACTCAAAGGAAGATCTTTCGGAAAGATTGCATTTGGATAATTGATTAATAAGATAGGTGGCAGTGACAAAGGCAAAGAGCCAAAACTAACTAGGAATAGACACCTGATGAAGAAGCATAAAATCGATTTTGATAATATAACAGTGACGACATTCAGAGAAATCATTATGTTCAAGAGTATGAGGAGGAGTGGTCAGGTGAGAGATTCCATGCAAACTAATAAATTCTTTGAGTGCAAGAAACTCGCCACCATTGTTAATATATAAGGTGAGGATAAGGTGATTAAACTATTTCTTGACAAGAGACTTAAAGCATTGAAATACAGAAAGGACATCTTATTTGCGTTTTAAGGGATATAACCAAATATATTTACTGTGATGATCAACAAATATATCATAATATTTATATCCATCACATGAGAGAATCGGAGAAGTCGAACATCAGAAAATATTAGATCAAGGGGGAATTGCAAAGAGAGCAATGAGTCATGAAACAATAATTTATGACTTTAATTACATTGACAAAAATTACAATAAAAATGACAAACTGAAGAAGCAGAGCAAGACAATGACTTAGACATGACTAACCGACATAAGACTCAAGCAGACGGGTGACCTAGACAAGGAGAGAAATTACAAAAGAAGAAAGCACCAGTGGTAGAGAAGGAATGGATGCAGACCAAGAGTAGACACTGCCTTTAAGTAGACCTTGATGGAGAATATCTCCTATGCGAGGATCCTTCACTTGAAATGAGAGGAAGAGAAAATAACAATGACATCATTAGTTTTACAGAGTTGGGAGACAGAAAAAAGATTTTTATTAATTGATGGAACACAAAGGGCATTGGGAAACATCAAAGAAGAAGGGGTAGAGGGTGATAAGAGATAATCTGTGTGAGTAATGGGAAGTCCAACACCATCACAGACAACAACACCATCAGAACCAACATACGGAACGTGCAGAGAGAGATTGGAGAGGTCAAAAGTCACATGATGGGTGGCGCCAAAGTCAATGATCCAATCAGACAAAGAAGATGATGTCATAGTGTAGGCAGCGACCAACAAAGCATGTGGTCCATAGACACCACAAGACGAGCCAATGGGAGGCACAGGGGTAGGAACGAGCTGATATGAAAAATCAGGGTAGCACTGAGTAAAATGACCTTGATGACTACACAACTGACAACATTCAAGATATGAGCATGAGACACGCTGGCCCTGCACTTGAGAGGGCAGCTGTTGCCATGGTCGGGAGGACCATAGACCAATGGGAGCACCATTGGGTGGATGAACCATGATAGCTGGATAAGGCGGTCAGCATGAGGAGGCAACAGATCGAGAAACAGGGTGAGCAGTTGCCGGAAGAGTGATGTGTGTATCCTTGTGAGTGGCAAGATGAACTTCATGATTGAGGAGCTTCTCATGGAGTTTCTCAAACGAAATTGCAGTATCCCGAGCTTGAATGGCATGTGCAAGTTCCTTATAGTCATCATCAAGACCATGAAGGACTTTGATGGTGAGGTCTTCAATGTCAAGAGGGGCATTCATGAGTGTCAGTTCATTAGACTTGGATTTGATAAATTGCATAAATTCAATGATAGATTGAGAGCTTTTGACTGGATTGCGAAATTGTGTAATACGACCACAGGAGGGTGTGCCTTAAGTGAGAGCAAGAGTGTTCCAGACATCACAAGATGTGCGACCAACAACAATGAATAGAATTAAGGATGGAGAAAGAGATTCAATAATAACATTCAGTATGAGTTGATCTTGATGAATCTAGACATGATATGCATGATTACGAGTTTGAGCATCGTCGACAATATGTAGTTTATCTAGACAGGGGTGAGAATCATCAACAAAGCCAAGCAGATCATGACTAGTGAGGAGGGTCATGAATTGTGAATGCCATGAGAGATAGTTGGATGAAGTCAGCTTCAAAGGTGCATGAGCATGAACATTGAAGGAGATCGAGACGGTCGCAGGTGCAACCATAGGAGCGATTACTTGAGAGAGAGGGTAGGCAGCAGTGATAATCACTAGGCGTGGCTAGGATTAGGGGTTGTGGTGTAGGCCTAAGGCTCTGATTCCATATGAAAGGTATTAAAAGAATATATTTTTCATTATTCAATAATAATGATACAAGGTGTATTTATAATAAAGAGATAAAAATAAAAAGGAAACATATATAAAAGATAAGGAAATATATACAAAAGATTTATGTACCATATAATCCAAGATATCCTAATACTTTTATCTTAGTTGAAACCAATAACAACCGAGTCTTGGGAAAAAAATATCGTTTAAGGCTTTGAAGTTTTTTTTCTTTCTATTAGAATTTTTCTTTTTGTTAAGTTTTTTTCTTACTATGATTTTTTCATCTTTTTTTTTAATACAAGTATCCATGTCGAATCAGGATCAACTAGGACAGAAATAAAGCATTGGGTCGAACTCTTCTTTGGTGTCAAGGTAATAGCTATGAATAGTCATCGACTCCCGGGAAAGGGCAGAAGAAGGGGACCTATTATGGGACATACAATGCATTACAGACGTATGATCATTACGCTTGAATCGGGTTATTCTATTCCACCTCTTATAGAGAAAAGAACTTAAAGCAAAATACTTAATAACACGGCGATACATTTATACAAAACTTCTTATAACTGATTAATCTTAGGATTTTGAGTCTATTTAAATAATTATTTAATTGATGTTACGTGATTATCTTTGTTTTTGAATCAATTTATTTCAATTAAACAGAGTCAATTTCTCTATGTTTGGTAATTTCTTGTCTTCTCTACAATTCGTCTCTAAACTCCCGCTTCCATAATAATCATTACTCTGGTCGGAATTAGATGTATTAGAGCCTTAACATATGCTTCGCTGAAACTTTGTCAGTTTCAATGGCGGGTCATCACAGGCGTGATTGTAATGGGCAGGTTCCGAATGAAGAAGCCCCACATCATGATTATAGCGAAAGGATTGAGGATTTGCAGAAGTAAATCACAGAATTAACCTAACGTTTGGCGACACAGGATCTTGAAGATTGTGAGATCACTTATCTTGATTTTGATTCCACTTTGGAAAACTCATATCATAATCGTGCTAAATTCTAGGAACACGTGGTCGAGAGGAACAATATGGAGACCTTGGTTTTTAGGTTGACCTGCTTGAGTTTTTGTTACGTTACAAGTAGAAGGATTCATTGATTGGAAGTAGAGAGAATTTTTTATTATAAGAAAGTGTCCAATCGTGTGAAAGTGAAACTGGTTGCTATCAAACTCAAAGGCTGAGCATCAGCGTGGTGGGAGCGGTTGTGATAATCACATGACAGATAGGGCAAAACTAAGATCATTGATTGGGAGAAGATGAAAAAGAAGATGGAAGAGTCACTTTCTTCCGTTAGATTACATTTAGTATTATCAAATAGGCTAACTCGTTGCGGGGCTTCCAAAAACCCATCATATGATGGGGCGAGCTAGCTTGCCATCCTGGCAGATTGGGAAATCCTCAGCCCAACCCAAGGTGAGTTGTAGGTTAGGCGGGCCAAACCACAAGCTCACCAAAATATTTAAAAAATATATATATAGAAAAGTTAAAAAATTTAAGTTTAGATTTCAGATTAGGCGTCAAGCCAATGTGTCCATTTAATTTTTCATTTTATTTTTAAATTTTAGAAGAATTTTTTTTCTCAACCCACAAGTCAACCCAAGTCCACCAAAGACTGGCACGACCTAGGTGGGTTGGCCTGCCTAGACCCGCCTTAAAATGGGTTGATAAAATCTCAGTCCAACACTCTTAAATTGTTTGGTGGGGTAAGCAACCTGACGGACCTAACTAAAATTGATGCTCTAATTACACTCAAACTTTGTTCTAGAGACTATGCATTGAGGCAGGGTGCAAAATCGGTTGATGATTATATAAAGGAAGATGTAGAAGATAATATCAAGGTGATTATCAAGCTGGTGTATGACAATGATAAAGTTGACAAGATGTTTTATGGTGATGACTATAAGACTTTAGTCGTTCATCAGAATTTGCTGACTCTTAAGGACAATCTAGGGGATAATTATATTGGTTGAGAACCAATAATCGAACCTATATTTTGCAATATCTGCAAAATTTCCAGAATTTAGTAACAAGAACAGGACATGTTGTCCAAAATTCTATAAGGTTTGAGATGGACAACCGAATGTGGTGGAGGCTATATAAAGCTTCTTTATGAATCTGTCAATCAGAAGTTTGGCAGGTAAAGGCAAGTTTAGTCTTTGACAACATCCTAATTTGCAGCGATCCTAATTATACAAAAGAGGTTGTAGAGGAAATTGTATAGACTGAAAAGGAGGCCTTCGAGAATGTAAAAAAAAAAAAATAAAGAATGAAAAAGAGGATGAGGAAGATCAAAGAGTAAGGGAGGAAGGTGATCATTTTTCTGTTGACGAGTATAATAAACTTAAAGATCGAAAGATTAAACTTTGTGAGATATGCATGGATCAATGAAATACTTACAGATTATGCCTTCCTAGTCACTTAAGACTTCGTCTTTAATGTAAAACACTTAGATCTTTGTTTTATGAATTCTGACGATTCTACTCAAAACTCGAGAATGAGTTATTTTCAACCTGAGTCGGCTAATGCAAGAGGATCGAGATGTCATAATTTTTGACTCTGACAAAACCAAGAACACAACCAAGTACTGATTGTTCGTGGTGAACTGAGAATGCACCTGAGTACTATCACGAATAGTTCAACCGAGCAGATGCACGACTGAAAGAGTTTTGTGGGAGAACACGGGTGGACAGAGGTTTGCTCCCTGCTCTTCCTCTCGCTTTCTCTTTCGCTTATCTTCCGCTCTACTCTTTGCTCAAGATCTAACCTCCTTATATAAGAGCTCTCACCTTCCCTGCAATAAATGATCAAATTATAATCATTTAATGTCATAATTTAATGAGTTTAATATCTTCATTAATGTTGAGACATTACGAAATCATTATTAATGGGTTTAATGTCTACATTAATATTGAGACGTTATAAAATCACCGTTAATGAGTTTAATGTTGTCATTAATGTCGAGACGTTACGGAATCACCATTAATTTCACATTAATGCTTTCGTTACACTCTTGAGCATGTAGCAAAAAGAAATTCAAGTGACAATATGTTGGTTTACTCTTTTGAGTAAATTTTACCTCGACTGGTCCGACATTCGACGTGTGCAGGTCGTGCTTACACACAAGTCAACCTTAGTTCAGTACAATCTGTGGCCTAGATTTGCACTCACCCCTGCGCACTCATGCATGACAGAGTCTCTCCTCATGCATATGCTTACAATATCAATGCATGTGACATAATTTAAACCAACAATAAAACCAAGAGACTTCTATTGTGGGACTAAATTTATACACAATAGAGTCTCTTCGTTTTCACCTGTTTATTCCATTCATATTTTTAATAGTTGGAACTTGTAACAACCCAATCTTAGGCAAAAATAAATGACATGGCCTTTTCAAAGGCTCCAAAGGTTTTTTTTTCTTTCTGTTAAAATAGTTTTCTAATTTATTAATATTTTGTTTCATTTCTGTTAGAATTTTTTCTGTTATAATTTTTTTCTTTCCCGTTAGTATTTTTTCCCCATCTTTTTGTGTCTTAAAGTTTTAAGTCTATTTAAATAATTGTTTAGTTGATGTTAAGAAATTATCTTTATTTTGAATCAATTTATTTAGGTTAAACCTAGAGACGACTTCTCTACGTTTGACAATTTGTTGTCTTCTCTACAATTCCTCTCTAAACTTTTGCCTCCAGAATAATCACTATTCTACCTGATGTCACAATAAATAAACTCAAATTAAAAGTTGGATAACATCTAAACAAATTAAAAGGATGGGCAAAATAAGAAATAAAATATAAAAGATAAAGTAGGGATTGCACCTATTGAGGAAAAAGTCTGAGAGACACATTTAACATGATATAAATATATACGTAAATGACCAATAGATGCTCCAGTTAGACGATGTGAAATAATTTCCAATATGCATACTAAATAAGGAAGAGGGAGATAAAAAAAGACTAGGTTAGCAACAAAATATTAAAGATAATTGATCCGGCTATCACGTGATCCGGCTATAGGAGGGGGCTCTCCTCCCGAGGAGGGTCAATGACATGTGGAAGGTCAAAAGGTCAATGCAGTCAACGCCAAAGGAGCTCGGCCGAATGGGACATCAGGGCCGAGCGGACATCACGCTCCGCCTGGCCAGGCAGCCAGCTAGGACAGCAAGCGGCTCCCCCGCCCGACCCGGAAAGGGCCAAAAGGAGTAGTTGGCGATATCTTCTTAGGAAGCAGCATCGCGAACATGCAGCACGATCTGCAGCAGAGTCAGACAGAGAATCGTACGGTGGAAGCTTCCACTATCGCGTTAGGGATATGCTCGTACTATTGAGGTATGGTGTCAGACACGTTTTTCTGACACATCCCTTCCAGGTATGCTTCGAGGGGCATGCATGCCTCGGGGATCGTGCACGCGCCTCTGGGAGCCCTATATAAGGACCCCCAAGCTTCGACGGAGGTATGCTCACTTCATTGCTGTAGCTATAATTCTTGCTTCGTTGCTCTACATCTTTCTGCCGGAGATTTGACTTGAGCGTCGGAGGGCCATTGCCGGAGAACCCCTCCTCGGCTCGGCACTGTATTTGCAGGTCCACGGCAGCGAGGTATCTACGTATTTGGAGTCTTCGACCAGTCGACAAGAGCGCCACGTCCCCAGCATCTATCGACTCAACACTCGGACAGGATCAAATTGGCGCCGTTTGTGGGAACACACCTGAATCCGAGTCAAGAAGATGGAAGAAGTTGGATACCAACACACTGTGACGCTCTCCCAAGAGGAACTCGACGCGCTCGTGTAGGCGCGAGCGGCCAAGATGATAGAGCAGCAACAGAAGGTGTTAGCCGAGCAGCTGACGCAACAAGCAACTTCAGCATCTGGAGGCCGAGCGGCGTACAACGATCGTCCAGAGTAGCTCTCCATATGGGGTCAAAATAAAGGTCCGACTGGTACGCAAGCAGAGGCGCCCCCCGCGCCAATCTCATTTCACCGGGCCTTGTTCCAGACGCCCTCTGAGATCACGCAAGCAAATCGAGACCGGTCTTCCTCAGACGAAGCTCCCGCTCGGGATGCAAGGAATGGCAAAGCGCCCCGAGCCGACTCATCACTCGAGCGGATCAACCGTCAATTCTCTGAAGCAATTCTGCAGGATCCTTTGCTAAAGCATAACACACCCTTGGCGATCGGCGAGTACAACGGGCCGACTGACCCAGACGACCACTTCGGCAAGTTTGACAACGCGACAACCCTTCATCAGTACACGGATGGAGTTAAATGTCGTGTCTTCCTCACCACCTTATCTGGTTCAACGCAACGTTGATTTCGAAGGTTACCAGACGGGTCGATTCGAAGCTTCAAGGACTTCAGGATGACCTTCCTCCACCACTTCGCGAGCAGCGGGCGCTATCAGAAGACCAGCGTCATTCTGTTCTCTATGAAGCAAGGGCCGAGAGAGACTCTTCGGACCTACATTCAGTGCTTTAACCAAGCCGCCATGGACATCCCCACGATCTCGTCCGAGACAATGATGCACGCCTTCACCCAAGGGCTAGTTGATGGGGACTTCTTCCGCTCGCTCATCAGGAAGTCGCCCCGTGATTATGACCATATGGTAAAGAAGGCCAACGAGTACATCAACGTGGAGGAAGCTCAAGCGGCCCGAAGGAAATAAGCGCCATCGGAACCTGCTGTGCACGCCGAGCGGAGGCCACCAAACAACCATCAACCTCCAAGAGGGCCCCAAGCCGATGTGGTACGACCACATCAGGAAGCAAGGCCACACGCCGTTCAACACGTGGCAGCCGAACGACCAAGGCCCAAAGGAAAGATATGGACTCCTATGTTCTGTACCTTTCATCAATTCGCCACCCACAACACACGAGACTGCCGCGGAGCCCTCGCAGTCGCTCAGCCGACTCCCAGGGGTTATCGCCGCCGATCGCCTTCCCTCGAACTGTGATATAGGCGGTTGAGCATCGAACGACGAGGGGAGATCAGGCGGTCACCCGAGCGGCGGCATCAGCGTCAAGATGACCACGCCCTAACTTCGCGCGGACAAGTCGGGCATGCCACTCGGGAGGAGGAGAACAGAAACAATGTCGCTCGGGGAGAGATCAACATCATCGTTGGTGGACTGACCAGCGGTGACTCTAACCGAGCCCGCAAGACGTACGCGCGATGTCTGGAAATCCACGCGGTAGGCTACAACCAAGAAAGGGCGAGCGGACCAGAGATCAGCTTTGGTCCTAGAGATTTAGAGAGAATCGAAGTACCGCATGATGACAGTACCCTCATTATCTGAGCGGTAATTCCTAACTACACAATCCATCGCATATTCATTGATACAGGGAGTTCAGTCAGCATCATCTTCAAGAAGGCGTTCGACCAACTCCAGATAGACTGGACTGAGCTGCTGCCGATGACGACTCCACTGTATGGGTTTACCGGTAATGAGGTCCAGTTGATCGGCCAAATAAAGCTGGCCATATCCCTCGGAGAAGAGCCGCTCCGAAGAACAAGGACGACTACCTTCGTCGTTGTAGACGCTTCGTCCGCTTACAACGTCATATTGGGCCGACCAGCCCTTAATGAGTTTCGAGCAGTTGTCTCAACATTTTGCCAGAAAATCAAATTCCCAGTTGAAGATCGGGTCGGAGAAGTCAAAGGGGATCAACTGGCTGCTCGGCACTGCTGCGTCGAGATGGTAAAGGCGGAGGCTAAGTCCGCCCGAAAGGCCCCTCGGATCGAGGTAAACACTATAACCGAGAAACCCCCTACCTTAGTTTATGAAGAAAAGGAGGAAGTGCAGAAATATCCTTGCCGACCAGAGGCAACGACTTTCATAGCATCTGATCTGGAAGCTGATCAGAAAGCCAAGCTGATCAACTGCCTCCAACAGAACCATGATGTCTTCGCATGGTCAACACATGAGCTGCCCGTCATTTCCCCTAGCGTTGCGCAGCATGAGCTTCATGTCCTATCAGACGCCCAACTAGTAAAGCAGAGAAAGAGAGATTTCAGCGTCGAGCAGAATCAGATTATCCGAGTGGAGATCGAGAAGCTGTTGGAAGCCAGCCACATATGGGAGGTCCAGTTCCTGAGCTGGCTAGCGAACGTAGTACTCGTCTCCAAGCCGAACAACAAGTGGAGGGTCTACATCGACTTTCGGGACCTGAACAAAGCGTGCCTGAAGGATTTCTATCCCCTACCCAGAATCGATCAGATGGTGGACTCAACCGCCGGGTGCGAGCTGATATGTATGCTGGATGCATACCAAGGATACAATCAGGTGCCGCTCGCCCGGGAAGATTAGGAGAAGGTGAGCTTCATTACGGCGGACGACACCTATTGCTACAAAGTAATACCGTTCGGCTTAAAGAACGTCGGGGTCACGTACCAACGACTCATGAACAAAGTCTTTCGGAAGCAAATTGGACGGAATATGGAGGTATACGTCGACGATATACTCATTAAATCCTTCCGAACTACTGACCTCTGCGCAGACATCAAAGAAACTTGCCAAACACTCCGAACGTACGGAATCAAGCTGAACCCGAGCAAGTGTCTGTTCAGCGCAAAGAGCGGGAAATTTCTGGGCTATATAGTTACTGAGTGGGGTATCGAGGCGAACCCTAGCAAAGTCAAAGCACTACAAGATATGCCACCTCCAAGGAATCTAAAGGAAGTTCAGCGCCTCACCAGTCGGATAACGACCTTATCCCGATTCATCTCCAAGACGGCCGATCGGAGTCTACCTTTCTTCAAGATCTTGCGCCGAGCCACCAAGTTCCAGTGGGGCGAGGAATGAGATCAAGCATTTGAAGAGCTCAAAGCCTATCTCAATTCACTACCGGTATTAGCCAAGCCAGTCGTTGGAGAGCCCCTCAAGATTTATCTGTCTTCGACCGAGCACGTGATCGTCTTGGCCCTTGTAAGGCCGAATGGTGAGGAGCAGCCGGTGTATTTCTTGAGCCATATTTTAAAAGATGTCGAATCCCGCTATACTGGTCTCGAGAAACTTGCTTTCGCACTGATACTCACTGCTAGAAGGCGTCGCTCGTACTTCCTCGCGCACACGATCATAGTGATGACCAACAACCCCCTGGGGAGAGTCCTCCTCAATCTAGAGGCATCAGGGCAGCTGATCAAGTGGACGACGGAGCTCAGCGAATTCGACACCCAGTATCAGCCCCAGACGACCATTAGGGCGCAGTCCTTGGCAGACTTCGTCACTGAGGTGCAAACTCCTGAGCCGGACGCCGCTTGGAAGATATACGTGGACGGATCATCCACTCGGCAAGGAAGCGGAATTGGGGTGCTGCTAATCTCCCCCCAAGGAGAACGAATGCATTTGTCTGTTCGGCTAGAGTACCAGGCAACCAACAACGAAGCCGAGTACGAGGTGCTCATTGCTAGCCTACAGGCCGCCCGGCACATCGGAGCCGTCAAGGTTTTGATTCACTCAGATTCCCAACTGGCCGCACAACAACTTACTAGGGCATTCGAGATCAACAACCTGAGGCTCAGACTTTACGCCAAGGCCTTTGAGAAATTGAAAGTTGACTTCCGAGAGGTGGTTATACAGAAGATACCCCGGACGGAAAACCGAGCGGCGGACGAGCTGGCCAAGCTAGCCAGCTCCATATCACCGATCGTCGTCCAGCAGTCGATCGAGCAGGTCTCCCTGGTGGTACACATCGACCGAATGGAGGGGCTCACCTTCCCGAGTGACTAGAGGACCTCGCTGATAGAGTTTCTACAATCCGGAGCAACGCCTCCCGACTGGGAAGAGGCCCATCGGCTGAGAAGAAGGGTGAGTTGGTTCACGCTGATTGGGGATCAGCTATACAAGAAAGATTTCTCTCGACCGCTGCTCAGGCGCATCGGGCCGGAGGACAACGACTACATACTGCGAGAAGTGCACCAAGGGTCATGTGGAGGGCATCCGGGCAGCCGCGCACTGGCACAGAAGATTTTGTTGGCAGGATACTTTTGGCCGACTCTCCAGGAAGATGCCACTCGAACGGTGGTAACCTGTCTATCCTGCCAAAGGTACCATAACTCTTCTCACCGGCCTACGGAAGAGATGAAGTCATTCATGGTGTCTTGCCCGTTCGACCAGTGGGGAATGGACATCGTAGGACCGTTCCCAATGGCGACCAGATAGCGGAAATTCCTGCTTGTGGCAGCCAACTACTTCTCCAAGTGGGTCGAGGCTGAGCCGCTGGCAAGGATAACCAGGCAGATGGTCAGAAAGTTCATTTGGCAGCACATTATCTATCGGTTCGGCATCCCACGTCGGCTCGTCTCGGACAACGAAAGAGAGTTCGTTGGCCAGGAACTCAGAGAATGGTGTAGAGGGTATGATATCCATCAGGCCTTCACCTCCGTAGCATATCCCTAGAGCAACGAAAAAGTGGAAGTCGCCAATCGGGAGATCTTACGGATCCTTCGAGTTCGGCTCGACCATATAGGAGGCAGCTGGGTGGATGAGCTCCCGGGAGTCCTATGGGTGATTCACACGACTCCAAAGGAGGGAACAGGAGTAACCCCATTTCACTTGGTGTATGGAGGAGAAGCAGTCGTCCTGGTCGAGGTGGGGGTAGAGTCCGATCAGGTGCAGCGATACGATGAGTGCAACGCCGAACGGAGACAACTGGAGTTGGACTTGGTCGATGAAGCACGCACTAGGGATGTCGTTCAGTTGACATCTTATCGGCAAAGGATGCATCAGAACTACAATCGACGAGTGATACCTAGATCCTTTCTGGTGGGCGATCTCGTATGGAAGAAGGTGAAGCCGGTCGGGGACGTCACCAAGCTGGAGGCTCCCTGGGCCAGACCTTTCAAAGTCGTGGAAAAGCTTCGCTCGGGCGCTTATTACCTGGAGGACGAGGATGGGCGGCGGATCCAACGCCCTTGGAGCACGAACCATCTCCAGCTGTACTGAGCTGGCTGAAAGGTGCGCTAATGTAATCAATGTCGTGTCTCCTATGTTCTTGTCCCTTTCAAAACTACAGAATTGAGTCAAAGGCAAAGGTTGTCAAAATTACTGTCGAATGACAAGCTTAAAGTCGAAGACCGTTGAGCGATGTTAAACCCCAGAGTCGAAGCGACAACTATAAATATCCCGCTCGGAAGACCGTCGAGCGGCAACGTTAAACCCCAGAGTTGAAGCGACGACTATAAATATCCCGCTCGGAAGACCGTCGAGCGGCGATGTTAAACCCCAGAGTCGAAGCGGCAACTATAAATATCCCGCTCGAAAGACCGTCGAGCGGCGACGTTAAACCCCAGAGTCAAAGCGACAACTATAAATATCCCGCTCGGAAGACCGTTGAGCGTCGACGTTAAACCTCAGAGTCGAAGCGACGACTATAAATATTTCGCTTGGAAGACCGTCGAGCGGCGATGTTAAACCCCAGAGTCGAAGCGGCAACTATAAATATCCCGCTCGGAAGACCGTCGAGTGGCGACGTTAAACCCCAGAGTCGATGCGACGACTATAAATATCCCACTCGGAAGACCGTCGAACGACGACGTTAAACCCCAGAGTCGACTCGCCGACTATAACCCCGCACAGTACCACAACCCCGCACAGGAGGCGAAAGGAGTTAGGGATAAGCTAGGCGAGTGGAAGGCTAAAATAGTTACAGACTTCAATAATAAAGGGATAGACGGGGAATCGCAAGCCGACCACAAATTGATCACAGAAAAAGCAAATCGCGCCGCGCGGCGAGTCATGTGGCCGGTCGGAAGGTGAGGCCAGAACTATTTCATGGTTAGCCGGGAGGTCAAAGGCGTTTATCAAGCTCGCCGCGTCGCCCTCGTCGAACCAGGTCTCCATGGTGGTGTACCATGGGCCAGGAGCAAGGTCGAGCGGCTGGGAGGAACTGACCATGGTGGGTAAACAGATAGGCTGAAGGGTCACTAAAAAAAATCGTCGGGAGAGCAAGAATGCAAGAGGAACAGGGGAAAAGCTCACTAGATGAAATGGTGAAAAGAGACAGAGGACAAGAAGCTACAACAAATACGAAGATGATAGCCAAGAAGCTTACTGATCAGAGAAGCATTGAGGGAAAAGAGAAGCTAGAGATTGAGCATTGGATGAAGGATCGCCGGAGCGCTAAACGCAAAGTCGCCGGAGCACGCGAACACGAGAACAGCAACGATGGAGCAAAAGGCGATGTGGCAACTTTATAAAGACATGGCTCAGCCGAGCAGAGCCGTCCGATCTAGGTCACGAGAACCGACGCGCGCATCTAGTCGTTGAATTTGAACCACCTTTCGTCACATCACCCCTGACCTTTCGATAGCAGGGTGACGACGACGATGTCACATGGCAGCCGGCCATAGGCAGGCATTTAAGGTCGGGCATAGCCACACGCTCAGTTTAATGGGGATGATCTGCACGAAGTTCGAGGAGATCCGAGTTACATCAGATTTGACCGCTTGCGGACATGGACATGGGACAATGAAATTTTTTGCGAAGTGCCGGTATGTACTTCGCCAAGCGGCTTATACAGGTCGGTCGGATCCTCTTCAGCAGCACGACTGAACGGCTGACGGAGCCATAGACTGAGTTTGTCCAGTCAGTCGGACTTTTAGCCTCCTTCGACTAGACTTGAGGGGGAGGCACGTGATCCGACTATCACGTGATCCGGCTATAGGAGGGGGATCTCCTCTCGAGGAGGGTCAATGATATGTGGAAGGTCAAAAGGTCAATGCGGTCAACGCCAAAGGAGCTCGGCCGAATGGGCCATTCACTTCCCCGATCGGACAGAGGGAGTACCTGGCACAACACTACTACAGCTCGGATTAATCCCGAGTTTCCGACGCTCAAAAGCTCAGGCATATAGAGAGGATATTTGCCGAGTGGACATGTCCCCGGCTATGCAGTCGGGTCATACGGGCGACCCGGTGTGCATCAGGGCCAAGCGGACATCACGCTCCGCCTGGCCATGCAGCCAGCTAGGACAGCAAGCGGCTCCCCCACCCGGCTCGGAAAGGGCCAAGAGGAGCAGTTGGCGATATCTTCTTAGGAAGCAGCATCGCGAACAGGCAGCATGGTCGGCAGCAGAGTCAGACAGAGAATCGTACGGTGGAAGCTTCCACTATCGCGTTAGGGATATGCTCGTACTATTGAGGTATGGTGTCAGACACGCTTTTCTGATACACCCCTTCCAGGTATGTTTCGAGGGGCGTACACATCTCGGGGATTGTGCACGCCCCTCTGGGGAGCTCTATATAAGGACCCCCAGGCTTCGACGGAAGTATGCTCACTTCATTACTGTAGCTACAATTCTCGCTTCGTTGCTCTACATCTTTCTGCCGAAGATTTGACTTGAGCGTCGGAGGGCCATTGCCGAGGAACCCCTCCTCGGCTCGGCACTGTGTTTGTAGGTCCACAACGGCGAGAGATCTACGTCTTTGGAGTCTTCGACCAGTCGACAGGAGCGCCACATCCCCAGCGTCCATCGACTCATCACTCGAACAAAATCAATAATATAATAGAGGATAGAACTTAATGATGTAGAAGGATCTGAATAGACACTAACCCTATCTAGTGAGATAAAGCTTGATTATTATTTTATATAAATTTTAGTTTGGCTTGACTTGCTCATTTACAACTTTAATGGTGCATAATAACAAAAGATTACATCATAAACTCATCTAACACTCTTAGAAAAGATATCCAATTCGATGAAAGAGGAATATCTTTTAAAAATTATTAATAACGATTATCACTCTATAATGAATCTAATTTTTCATAATTTCAAATAGTATTAGTAATTACTTCAAACATTATGAAAATGACATATTAGATTGATGAAATAGGGTTACTAAAAATTTCATTCATAGAAATAGGTTTACAGTCCCAAGTAACTACCAGAAATAACATTGTTAGGTTCTTTACTAAAATTTTTTTTTCAAGTTTATTTCTAGTATTCTATTCCAAAAAATAAAATTTCTATTTCTTATTCATTTATTCCTTGTTTATTCCATGAACCAACCAAACATAATAGATTACATATAGAGCTTCATCCTTTTCTAGCTCTTTTACCTAAATAATTTCTAAACAATAACTAGAATATTTTTTTTCCTTTATGCTATGGAGAAGTATTTCTGAATATCAGCTTAAATTCAATGCATATTTTTTTTAAAATTTATTTCTGATGTAATTGAAATTGTGCTAGATCTATTTGAGAGGCAATCTCATTAAATCATGAGTCATTCAAGTTGATACTTTCTCCATATATATGCATGATAATCTATGATGTTCGAGTGATCCGATCCTCAGATAGATTCTCATAGACTATCTCTTCACCCTCTCTAGAGATCCACAAGTATTTCTTCAACCTCAATGTGATCATTATACTCATCTTGCTTCACAAGCTCATAAGACATTTCCTTATCCTCCTATATTGCATTGTTAAGGTTAAATTGATGAGTTGTATCATATAAACAATATGTTTCATTCTATGATTTTGGCTAACTAATTGTTTGTGGTTGTAGCTTGCCTAGAGGACGAACAACAAAAACCATCTCATTCAAGACTATTAATAAAAGATAACTTTTCAATATAAATTAGTGAGTCCCTAAAACACAGGAAAATTATTGGTGCAAGCTACATGCACTAAGTGGTTAAGTTCAGCCATATTATTTTGATGTGGTTGACAAGAGTTTAAAGTTAGATTTATATTATTGTCTCACTATGTGTCAAGTATGTAGATGTAGGTTTCTTGACACTAACATTGCATGTGCAATGGAAGCATTAGAAGAAGCCCAGTAAGTTGAGATCAATTGGACATTTGACAAAGAAAGTCCTACAAGTGTTGGCAAATTTGAAAGTCTAATAAGTGCTGGATTATCAAGTCCTAACAGATTAAGATATACCAAATACCTAGTAGATAAAAATAGACTAAAGGTGAGGCCTCTTGACAAATGAGAAGTGTTAATAGGTAGAAGTTGACAATATATACCTGACAGAAAAACTCTAGGAGATAATCTCTTGATATGTGAGATGTGAAAGAGAGATCTGGATTTTGGGTATAGGTAGTTCTTTTGGTTAGGTGAAGACTTACCGAGAAATAAGTGTCTTAGGGTTAAAGTTAATTGGCCAGTTGATTGATGATAACTTTCAATTAATGAATTTATATAGTTAACCAAGACTTGTGACATACTAATTTTTATTTCAAGTTGAGTCGATTGAATGATAAATTCAATTAATTGATGATTCAAATTCAAAACATAGTAATCATCAAGCAAGATCTGATTTGTTTTAAAAAATCAAAAGTTATCACTTAAAGTTGACTAAAGATGATAGATCAATCGACTAGTGAAACAGTCATCACAGGTTTCTATCCATGCTAGACTCATGTAATGGCGTAACTAGGATCATCACTTGTCCTGGGCTAAATCTTGGTTTAATAGCTCCATCACTAGCCCTAAACTAAATCTTAGTTCAATTGCTCCATCAATCTATATTCATGCAGGACCTATTTAGGTATTGACCTAAAATAATATTGTTAGGGGTGGTTGCTATATAAAAATTGATTAGGCTATAGAAAATTGGCTGAGCTACATTAGGCTGGAGCCCAATGTAACCCTGAAATAATATCGCCAAGGGTAATGGCTACATGAAAATTGTCTGGGCTGCACTGGGTTGAAGCCCAGTGTAGCCTAGCCTTGGCTACACCCTTGGACTCGTGGCTAGATCAGTCAATTGATGACCAAAGAGCAATCAATTGATGACATAGTTGTTGAATCTTTCGATACTTGAGTGGTTCAGTGTGGTCATAGATTTTGATATTTGGCATAGGGTTTAAATTAGACCTTGTGATGTATTTTTATTTGTGTTTAACTATGCGAGAACTTAGGTATGCACACATTGAATATCTGTAGCTAGGCTCAAGATCCATGGAAGATCAAAGAAGGGTGATATGTAACACCTAAGGGAGCATAGAACGAGGAGCATCAAAGGTAGTTGTGCCTAGCAAGCAAAACATACAAGCAGAGCGAGAAGGATGGTATGAGTAGGGAACCGACTGACTCAATACATACGAGGGACAAAAAGCTTGACGAAAGAAATATACAATTGAAGTGAGAAGGATGGTATAAGGGAGCTAGAGGGTTACATACCTCTAAGGAACAAGAAGCTTGGTGAAAGATTATTGGAGACACTATATAAGTCAAGCGAGAAGGGAGCTAGAGGACTCAGACGACACGAGGGACGAGGAGCTTGACATGATAAGGCTGGTGGAAGGTAGTTGCTTGTGAGTTGAGTGAACTTGTAATAAGATGAGTGTAAAATTCAACTTAGGCGGACTCGACCATTAGATGAGCCTTATCAATCTCCTAGAGCAATCGATTGAGGGATAGTCAACTGAAGCAGTTGATTAGGAAAATTACTATATGTTTATTTAGAGTGGTGTAGTCAATTGATTGTCTATGAACAATTGATTGATCAATTGTAATTAGTCAATTACTATAGGTGTTATTCAAAAAATTAAAGGAAACAATCGCAATCCATGGGACTCAATCAAGGTAGTCGATCGATGATTAATAACCAGTCCACCCTCAATGAAACAATCTTTGCAAGAATTGAACACGAGCTAAGAGAAATGATTGCACTAGTCTACTGATGATGGATGATCAGTCTATTAATGGTCCTTGGATGAAACAAGAATGGTAGGAACCAGACATGGGTGGGAGAAACGATCATATCAGTCGACTAATGGTGTTTCAACAATCGATTGATGGATACCACACTAGCAAGATCATGTTAATGAAGCAATTTGTGGAGAAAACTTTAGAGAGAGGTCCAAAGGCATGAACAACAATAATAATATAGATTACAAAAGGTAATTCTTTGTTAAGTTTCATTTTAATTTCCCACCTCTTTTGTAAACCTCATGTACAACCAATGGTGATATTGCAAGAGGTTTCTCTATCTAATAAAGCAGAGAAAAATAGAAGATTTAAGAAGTGAATTATCTAAAAGGTCAAAGGCCATGGATGTAACGGTTATAAGGAATCATAAACCATGTTAAATCAATGTAAATTGTGGTATGCATGTTTATTTTGTTTTTATAATTTCAGCTACTAATTAACATATTTATGATTCCTTGCGAGATCCAATAAGAGAGTGAAAATTTTAATTTGTAGGCATGCATGTTACGCACCTACTCCCTCTTTAGCACATTCTTGTTTCACGGGGACCATCTGTGGGAGGGTCGTCAGGAACTCAGGATGACGTTTTTTTATAGAATTGTTTCACTAGGACCAACAACAATCAGTACACGACACAATTATGATTCAAGTGAAGCAGTCTCAAATTGATCTAGTTTGACTGACTGATGCAATAGACTAATTGATTGATTACACAATCAACAAAAGAATTATTAGTTGACATCCAAGTGAACCAGATGTGATCTAGAGCATTGATCCGGTGATGAGAAGGGGCTTGATTAACAGAGTGGTTATTGATATGATGGAAGTTAAAGTCAAGTTGATCAACGCCCCGGTATTATCGTTCGATCGGGCAACCCCTTTCCCGATCGAGAGGAAGAATCACCGAGCCTACATGAAGCAGATGTTAGCACAGCTCAATCATGTACCGAGCTTCCAGCGCTCAAGCAGACAAGGTATGTGCCGAGCGTCCAGCCCGCTCGGACTCACATCGACAAAACAGTGATGACCGATGAGACTACATTCAGACACAGCTCCTCCGTTCTGCATAGCAGCGGAGCTCGGACAGTGGGATGCTGGCCGAGCGGCCATTCCGCTCGGCTCGAGGACAAGATCGCCCGGACGACCGATAGCTGGCCGAGCGGCTCTTCCGTTCGACCTGTAACAGACAAAAGGAGGATCAGAGGATATCCTTCTAGGAACCTATGCCGCCGACAGACGACATGCTTGGCAGCATGGTCAGGCAGAAGATCGTACGACAGAAACTTTCACTGTCTTGTCAGAGATATGCTCAGGTCATTAAGGTATGATGTCAGGGACACTTTTCTAACACGTCTCTTCAGGGTATGCTTTGAGGAGCCTGCGTGCCTTGAGAAGCATGTACGCGCTCCCCAAGAGTCCTATATAAAGACCCCCAAGCTTCGACGGAAGTATGCATAATCTCTACTGTAGCTACGGTTACCCTACCATTTTGCTTCCTTGTTTCTTCTACATCGTCGGTGGTTGACTTGAGCGTCGGAGGGCCATCGCCAGGGAACTCCTCCCCGGCTCGGCACTGACGTTGCTGTGGTTGCAGGCTTCACTGATGAGAAGTCCACCAACAATCAACAGGAGCGCCACGTCCCCAGCATCCATCGCCTCGACTCTCGGACAGGATCAAATTTGGTGTCGTCTATGGGAACACACCTGCATCCGAGCCGAGAAAATGGAAGAAGCTGGACGACTTCATATCGTGATGCTCACTCAAGAGGAGCTCGATGCGCTAATACAAGCACGAGC
Source organism: Zingiber officinale (assembly GCF_018446385.1). Lineage (NCBI taxonomy): Eukaryota > Viridiplantae > Streptophyta > Magnoliopsida > Zingiberales > Zingiberaceae > Zingiber > Zingiber officinale. The sequence continues at coordinate 101,841,282 of NC_055997.1, forward strand.
GGTAAAGATCGTCGAGTAACAACAGCAAAAGGCACTAGCCGACCGACTAGCGCAACAAGCAACGTCAGCCTCTGGAGGCCGAGCGGCTCACGACGATCGACCGGAGCAGTATTCTATTTGGGGATAAAATAGACTGCCGACCGGCACACATGGAGAAGCTCCATCCACGCCTATTCCATTCCACCGGGCTCTGTTCCAAACTCCCTCAGAGATTGCGCAAGAAAATCAGGAGAGGGGATCTTCTTCAGATGAAATGCCCGTATGGGACGCAAGGAAAGGCAAGGCACCCCGAGCCGATGCGTCTCCCGAGCAAATCAACTGCCAGTTCTCCGAAGCAATACTTCAAGATCCATTGCCAAGGCACTACGCTCCATTGACAATCGAAGAATACAACAGATCGACCGATCCGGATGATCATTTGGGAAAGTTCGACAATGCTGCTACACTTCACTAATACACAGATGGGGTGAAGTGCCAAGTCTTTCTCACAACACTGTCCAGCTCGGTTCAGCGATGGTTCAGGAGGCTATCGGACGGATCGATACAAAGCTTCAAGGATTTTCGAATGACCTTCCTCCATCATTTTGCAAGCAGCAAACGCTACCAAAAGACAAGCGTCAACCTGTTCTCTTTGAAGCAAGGGCCGAGAGAAACCCTCCGAGCCTACATCCAACGCTTCAACCAGATAGCTATAGATATCCCCTCAGTTTCATCTAAGACCATAATGAATGCCTTTACCCAGGGACTCGTAGAGGGAGACTTCTTCCGGCCGCTTATCAGGAAGCCGCCCCACGACTACGACCATATGCTCAAGAAGGCTAATGAGTATATAAACATGGAGGAGGCCCAGGCAGCCAGAAGGAAGGAGGTGCCATCCGAGCCCTCGGCGCCAACTGAACAGCGACTGCCGAGCAGCAACCAACCGCCAAGGGGGTCGAGAGCTGAAGGTCGACCGCACCAAGAAACGAGGGCACAGACCATGCAGCATATGGCTTCCGATCGGCCAAAGACATCTAAGGGCAAGGTATGGACACCTATGTTCTGTTCCTTCCACCAATCGGCATCCCACAACACCCGCGACTGTTGTGGGTTGACGTCAGTCGCCCGACCGGCACCTAAGGGTTATCGTCGTCGATCGCCTTCACCCGACCGACGACACGGGCATCAAATCGTCGAGTGACAAGAAGACGCCAAGCGGTCACCCGAGCGGCAGCACCACCATCAACAGAGGAGCAATGACCATCCCCGAGCTTCACACGAGCGACACAGGCCGCCTGCCCGGGAAGAAGAAACAGAAGCAATGCCGCTCGGGGAGAAATAAGCATCATCGTCGGCGGACCAACCAGCGATGACTCTAACCGAGCCCGGAAGTCATACACTCGGCGCTTAGAAATTCACACAATGGGCTGTAGTCAGGAGAAGACGAGCGGGCCTGAAATTAGCTTCGGACCTCGAGACCTCGAAGGAGTGGAAGTCCCTCATGATAACACCCTCATCATCCGAGCGGTAATCGCCAACTATACAATTCACCGAATTTTTGTTGACACAGGGAGCTCGGTGAATATAATTTTCAAGAAGGCTTTCGATCAACTCCAGATCGACCGAGGTGAGCTACTGCCGATGACAATCCCACTATATGGGTTCACCGACAGTGGGATTCCCCCTCAGCCTACAACGTCATTCACTCGGAGAGGAGCCACTCAGAAGGACCAGGACCACGAACTTCATTGTGGTGGATTCCCCCTCAGCCTACAATGTCATTCTGGGTCGACCGACCCTCAACAAATTATGAGCGGTAGTCTCAACGTACTGCCAGAAAATCAAGTTCCCGGTAGAAAACTGGATAGGAGAGGTCAAAGGCGACCAATTGGTCGCTCGACGCTGTTATGTCGAGATGGTCAAAACCGAAGCCAAGTCCGCTTGGAAGATGCTCCGACTAGAGGTAAGCACCATCACTGAAAAGCCTCTTGCTCCAGTCTATGAACAAAAGGATGAAGTACAGATCCACCCTTGCCGAGCGGAGGCAATACTTTCATCACGTCCGACCTGGGAGCTGAGCAGATGGCGAAGCTGGTCGTCTATCTCCAACAAAACCGCGATGTATTCGTGTGGTCGACGCACGAGCTCCCCGAGATCTCGCCGAGCGTCGTGTAGCACGAGGTTCACGTCTGACCTGATGCTCGGTCGATGAAGCAAAAAAAGAGGGACTTCAGCGCCGAACAAAATTTGATCATCCGAGCGGAAATAGAGAAGCTCTTGGAAGCCGGCCACATACGTGAGGTTCAATTCCCGAACTGGATCTCGAATGTAGTATTGGTCTTAAAGCCGGGCAACAAGTGGTGAGTCTGCATCGACTTTCAGGACCTCAACAAGGCGTGCCCGAAGGACTTCTGCCCGCTACCTCGAATCGATCAGATGGTAGACTCCACTACCGGGTGCGAGCTAAAATGCATGCTGGATGTGTATCAAGGGTACCACCTGTAGGACCGTTGGGCCGGCTAGAAGGGGGGGGGGGGTTGAATAGCCCTGAATAAAATACAACCCTTTCTCGAACAATTAAGCTAACACTTGAAAAATAGATTAAGCAGATAAATAAATGTTGGAGTGTATACTGAAAGCCTAAGCTTTGTAAACATTCATTATGAATAAAGAATCACATTTGGTCAAATTTTCTACATTTAGTTGTAGTTGTTCAATTAATTTATATTGTAGATAATATAGTATGTGGTGTCACATACAGAAGATGATATTATCAGTACCTTATAAATTATAAACAGTAGCTCACGACCAAAATGGAAAGGAACAAACCATTAGAAGGTCGTAGTGTAATTAGGTGTCAGTTTATCTTGACTGTATAATTACACTAGTACACTCAGAGTGTATTGAGTAGGACCATTTGAGGTCGTTTCTTTTATACTGACTTTATAAAGAAACAAAGACCTCGGTTATTATGGAAGTGTGTGCTCTTAATCCTAATATAATAACAAGCACATATATTTGATATTAATTTCTTTAATTTATCAATGGGTGAGATTTAGTTCGATAAATCAACAAGCCCGATAAATTGGGAAATGATATCACTTATAGTGTGTGTTGTTGATTATAGAAGGAAACTGTGTCCTAGAGATACTAGGTTGATAATGTCCTCAAGAGGAGCTCATAAGGATTGTCATGTTAAACCCTGCAGGTGGACTTAGTCCGACATGACGATAAGGTTGAGTGGTACTACTCTTGGACTTAGATATTAATTAAATGAGTTGTCAGTAACTCACTTAATTAGTGGACATTCGATATCTTAAACACAGGGAGACTAACACACTCATAATAAGAAGGAGCCCAAAAATATAATTTGGGATTGGTGCGGTAGTTCAATGATAGTTCTCTAGTGGAATGAATTATCATTGATAAAATTAAGTTGTGTGTTCGGGGCGAACACGGGATGCTTAATTTTATCGGGAGACCAAAACCAATTCCTCCTCTCGGTCCCTATCGTAGCCTCTTATTTATAGAGTTCTATACCCACCTATACCCACCTTATATACCCACCCAATAGGGGCCGGCCAAGCTAGCTTGGGAACAAGCTAGGGCCGGCCTAGGTATGAATTTGGGTGGTCGGCCCTAGCTTGAACCCAAGCTAGTGGGGGCCGGCCAAATTAAATTAAAAAGAAATTTAATTTTAATTTTTATTATTATGTGGAAGATATAATTTAAAGAGAATTAAAATTAAAATATCTCTCTTATAAAAGATCTACAAAAGATTAAAGAAAGAGATTAGATCTCTTTCCTTATTTGTAGATTGGAAAGATGTTTTATTTTCTCTTTAAAAATTATTCATATGTTGATAAAATTAAAATTATAGAAATTTCCTTTTATCAACCATGAAGAGATTTTAAAGAGAAATTTTATTTTTTAAAATTTCCGGAAACAAATTAGGAAGTTTTAATTGTTGATTAAAACTTGTCTAATTTTTTCCTTCATTGATGTGACCATTGGTTTTAATTTGGGAAATTTTATTTTATTTTTCTCAATAAAATCATGTCAAGGAAATTGAGGAAATTTTATTGTAATTAAATTTTCTAATTTGCCTAGGCCAAGGAATATAAAAGAAGGGGTGAGGGTGCCTTCATGAGACACAACATCTATTATTTCTCTCCCTCTTTTTTGTTCCTTGGTGTGGCCGGCCAACCTCTCCCTCTCTTCCTCTTGTGGTGGCCGAACCTCTCTCTCCCCCTTGGAGCTCTTGTGGTGGCCGGATACTACTCGGAGAAGAAGAAGAAGAAGGAGAGAAAGCTAACATCTCTTGGAGCTTGGTTAGTGTTTTGATTTTCTTCCTTGGTGAAGCTTTTCTTTTGTGGCCGAACCTAGCTAGGAGGAGAAGAAGGTGGTTGGTGGTTTCTCATCTCGGAAGATCGTTGCCCACACAACGTCCGAGGTTAGAAGAGGAATACGGTAGAAGATCAAGAGGTTTTTCTACAAGGTATAACTAATAATTTCTCTTTCCGCATCATGCTAGTTATTTATGAAAATAATACCAAATACAAGAGGCTTACGTTCTAGAATTTCGAATATGTTTTTCGATATTGTGTTCTTTTATTTTTTCTTTTCCTAGTGATTTGATTGTTCTCTTTGGTTAACCTAAAGTTATTTTAGGAAATTAAATATTAGCTTTCTATAAAAGGTTTTGTCTAGTCGGTGGTGGTTGCTCCCATATCCAAGAAGGTCATGTGCCTCGCCACGTCAGTACTGGGAACCAATTATGGAAATTAATATTTAATGGAATTAATAACTTAAGGAGACTTGGGTCGAACGTGTTAAGTTCCGCAGGAGATCCAAGTCAAAACCTAAAAGAACAAATAGATTAAGTTTTGGATCAAACGTGTTAAGTTCCGCAGGCGATCCAAAATTTAATTTAAAAGAACACATGGTAGCTAGGAAAAGGTTCAGACCTTTGTACAAAATTTTGTACAGTGGAACCTATAGGTTTTCCGAGTAGCAACCAACAATAAAAGCATAAAAATGAGGCACCGGATTTAACTTGGTTACAACCGGGGAGGTTGTTAATCCAAGGAAGATGATTGCACTTAGAACTCCTTCAAGCGGAGAAGCCTCGTTTACAGCAGTGTAGGCACAAAAAGAAAGAAACTAATCAAAGCAGTGGAAGCACACAAGTGTTGTTACAATTTCTGAACTGATGATTAGCTTCTGGACCAAGGCTATATTTATAGCCTTGGTCGGGGCGCCTGGAAGGGTTCCGGGCGCCCTGGGGGGATAAAATTTTATCCCCCAACGTTCAGATCGCGTAAATCGTGAGGGCTCCGGGCGCCCCGGAGCCCAAAGTCAACAGCTGTTGACTTTTTTGTCCGGGACCTCTTCTCTGGTTCAGTCCCGCCTCGGTCCGGTTCTTCTCCTCCGGATCCGCTCACTTGGGTGATCTCTTCCATCCGGAAAAGGGCTCACTCGAACCCAACTTCCGGTCTTCTCGAGCGGGCTTCCCTCCGGCTTCTCGTCCCTCGGAATTGCCGCGTGTTTCCTTCTCGTCCACCAGCGTACTCATCCGTAGTCTTCGTCCCTCGGTCGTCGACCTTCTTGCTAGCTGCGTCTCTTGCTCCCCGAGCAATCTTCCGCTCCGGCTTTCGTCCCTCGGAACCACCGCGCGCTTCCTTCTCGTCCGCCGGTGTACTCTTCCGCAGCACCTCGTCCCTCGGACTGCCGTCGTCTTTCGCTTGACTACCTGTGTTCCTAAGCTTCTGCACACTTAGACACAAGGTTAGAAACAAACAGGACCTAACTTAACTTGTTGATCACACCAAAACAACCTTGGGGTTCCAACAATCTCCCCCTTTTTGGTGTGATCAACCCAAGTTAAGCTAGGGTTAAAATAGACATTAAATAACATTAAGTAAATTAACTTAATTTTCAATTTAAGTGCAAAAAGATAGAAAAGATAAAATCAAATTAAATCTATCTACCTCCTCCTAGACTTATATTTTCCCTTCTCCCCCTTTGATCACAAAAAAATGGGGTTCCAAGAAAAACAATCTAAGGGTTAAAGACTTAGAAAAAGTATTTCTAAAAAAAATTCCTAAGTTTTTAAGAGATTTAGAAAATTTTTCTAAATAATTTAAGCTAAGATTTCTAGTTACAAGAAAAAGTTTTTAACTTAGGAAAAAATAATTTTTGAGAATATTTCTAAGTAAGAAAAAATCCAAAAAAATTTTGAATTTAAAAAAATCTTAACTTACATTTTTAAGTATTTTTTTTTAAAATTGACTGAGGCAAAAAAAAATTTCTAAGCAAGTAAATTTCTAATTTGAAATAAAATATTTTGAATAACCTTTTTCAAGCACTAATTAATTCTTGTATTAATGCTTCATTAGTAAGTTAATTAAACATTTATTTCAATATTTTGGCTTCCAGGTCGTGGCGAGGCACTAGGCCTTCTTGGTTATTAGAACAACAACCACTTCCTTAGACAAAGCCTCATAAAGAAATTCTTTGTTTAATTTTCTCACTTAAAGCGCTAATTTTAATTTTAAAATTAATTTAAGCATGATTTAGGAACCCAATATAGGTTCCATCCTACTGGATTAACTTAAAAGTTTTTTGGAACATATTTTCTTGAAATGTTCCTAATTTGTCCAGGGTGATATTTAAAGTACCAATTTAAATTATTAAATCTTCTAACATTGGTTTTAGATGAACATGCATGGTTTTTTGTAACGCCCGCCCTCCCTGCTAACCCTAAGGGACGGGGCTACGATACTCTATGTACATATTACAGCGGAAGACTTAAAATAATTTTCTTAGTTTAATAAAACTTTTGTTTTGTTTTCAAATCCGAACTACACTAATATGGTTTCCATAACATGATAACAAGATAAATAGAAACATAACATCAAGTTACCCATATAGTACTACAATTTACGAAACCAAAGCGTAATTCTTAAAAGTTCTTAAAGCAGGTTCTTATTTGGTTGTCTAGCCACCGCCACACACATCTCCTTGCCTCTCCTGCTGCTCCTTTAGCTCATCCAGCTTTTTCCTTTATCTGTGGTACAAGGAAAGTAAGCTATGAGCACTCATGGCTCAGTAAGTTCTTTTCCTACTCACTAAAACCGAAAATCATCACATGATCAAAGAATATCTTAACATAACATGATCTCAACTAGTCATGGCATAACATATCATACTCTTTAAGCATATCATGCAACATAACAAAATCATAACTAGTCATGACATATCCTCTCTTAAAGCATAGCATGATACATAACATAATCATATCTAATCATGGCATATCATAGCATCATCATAAGGTAGCATGGCATATCAAGCTCTTAAAGCATAGCATGAAACATAACATAATCATATCTAATCATGACATATCATAAATCATAGCATCATCACAACATGATCATAAGGTATATGCAATACGATTTTGAAAGCATGTATCCGAAAAAACATGTGTATGTCTCATGATCTTTAAAACCATTTCTTCTTACATATATACTTGAACATATTATCAACTTAAAGGGGATCCCGGCTATGTACCACTTACATATTGCGCGCAACCTATGTAGGTCCAAGGTAGCAAGTCTTGACCCCTACAAGGCAAACATACTAGGCCCGAGTCTTACTCCATCGACCTAGGGGCACTTAGGAGCCCATCCCTAACGAGGCCCGAGTCTTATTCCATCGACCCCGGGGCGCTTATGGAGCCCACCCTTGGTACAAGCCATATAAAGTAAAGTACATGTCATACTTATACATATCACACATCATAAGGGCATGCATCACTTAGACACACATCATATCATAAAAGTATGCATCACTTAGGCATACATCATATCATAAAAGTATGCATCACTTAGGCATACATCATGTCATAAAAGTATGCCTCACTTAGGCATACATCATATCATAAAGGTATGCATCACTTAGGCATACATCATGTCATAAAAGCATGCATATTTTCACCACATAGCATATCATAAAAGCATGCATATTTCTATCCACATAGCATATCATAAAAGCATGCATATTTCTAGCACATATCATATCATGGAAAGTATGAATCACAAGCATACATGTTTAAGCATAAGGGTGTATCATGTGATTATACTATCATAAGAAACATGGTAACATAGTTAACTTGGGTTCTAAGCTTCCTAATCCCTTGGGTTCTTATCATGGCCGAACCCCCTTAGATCTCAATTTAGGTAAAAATAACCTCCAAGCATGTGGAACCTAAATTATCATCACATCAATTTCATAGGAAGCATTATAAGCATGATTAACTTGATTTCTAAGTTCTCCAAGTCCCTAAACTTCATGTGGCCAAACCTTATCAGGTGTGAAACAAGGTCCCAAATGTCATGAAAGCATGGAAACCTTAAACCATATTTATAGCATTTTTCTTCCAAGTAACATAGTAATCATATTTGAGCTAATTCCTAAGTTCTTCAAGCCCTTAACATATGTCATGGCCAAAATTTCACAAGTATTCATTAGAGCTAAAAACAAGCATACAAGCATGTGAACTTGAACTAACATCTTGTATAAATTCATAATAAGGTATCATACAAAGGGTATGGCCGAAACTTACCCTAGCCTCATTTTAGGTCATTAAGCAACATATAGCATGAGAACTTTGGCCTTCTACTTATCATATTTCATGTAGAGTGACATGAGCATATTTAATTTTCATTCTAGAGTTTCTAGGGCATCTATCCCTTCATGGCCGAGACCTACAATGGTCCATTTAGGTCATGGAAAAATTATACAAGCATGTGACACAATCAACACATTATCATATTTCCATAAGAAGCATTTTTAACACAATTGGTTTCAATTCTAAGGCCTCTAGGTCATTTAAACCCTACTTGGCAGACCCATCAGTGGTTAACTTTGCTTCAAATAGCCTAAAAGCATAGGAAGTCATACAAGTTTCATAGCATGTATAAAGACAAGCATAATAAACATACATGTGCATTGTGTCTTAGGCTTCCTAGGTTTCTTTCCTTTTTCTTTTATTTTTCCTCATGGCCGAAACTTACCATTCTCTAAACTAGGTTTTAAGTGGCCTAAAGCATGGAAAACCTAAGTAAGTTTCATGGCAAAAATTACTAAGAACATCATATACAAATTTGGTTCATAAACAAGCTAGGACCCTTGTGACCTTACAAGTCATATATCATGTAACTAAATTCTCTATACCCTAATTAAGCATGAGAGCATTAAACCACTTTCATATCTTAATATCACAGAGGTCTTGAGCATGTTAAAATTTTGTTTAAGCTTTCCTAAGCTATCCATCTTAACATGGCCGAAAATCTTAATGAAGAGTTCATGAATTTCTAGCAATATTCAACATGCAATTCTTTAAGAGAACTCTATATTCTATCATATAAACATGGTTACTTAAATTTAAAGGTCTTCCTAATCCTAAGCTCTTTTCTTGGCCGAAACATATGAGGGGATTTCCTTTGGTTCCAAGTAACTTTCAAGCAAGAAAAACCAATAAAAGATCCTTAGTAATTCATGGAGGGAATCTTGTACTAGTTTGGTTAAACAATGATTTCCCTAACCTCTTTAAAATATTTTTGGCCGAAATTCTAGGGTTAGGTACTCCTCTGACCAAGCATCATATAGGTATAAAAATATGAAGGAAAACCTTCCTACATAGCATAGAAAAATATTATGAAATGAGGACTTGTTTAAACCTTCCTAGATTTGAAAACTCTTCTTTGGCCGAATTTTTTCTTAAATTCTATTCTAGGTTTCTAATCCTCATAAAATCCAAAAATCACATAAAAAGCCTTGTACCACAGGTGAGGGGAAGCTTACATCCTTTTCGCTTGTGGATCTAAGGTATGGTGATGGAAGAAGTAGCCTCTTCTTCTAGTTCCCTTTCCTTGATTCCCTTGCTAAGTCCTCCTTGTATCTTAGGCTTTCTTAGGAGAAAACCTTGGCTTGGGGCCGAAGATGGAGGAGAGGGGACTGAGGTTCTCGGTGAGGGAGAGGGAAGAATGAGAGAAATGAGAGAAAAATTAGAATTCTTCTCTTTACTTGCTCCCTTTTATGTTAAGGAGGAAGAAGTAGCAAAATTAGTTTTTGCTTTCCTTCTCCCTTAGCCCTTTTTCTCTATTTTCTTTTTATTTTTATTTATTTATTTATCCTCATCATTCATGGTGAAATAAGGGGGAATGAATCCCCTTAATTAGCCTCTTTTATTTTCGGCAAGAGAAGAGAGAAAGAGGGAGAGAAGGAAGGAAGGCAAGTTGCCTTTCTCTTGCTCTTTTCTTGTTTTCTTTTGGCTAACTTTTACTCTCACCCTTATCATGAGTTTCCCTCCTTTGCTATCAATATCTTCTCTCTATCCCAATTGGTTTCTACTAATTAATTCTCTAAATTATAATATAAGAGGTTCAAGGTTCAATCCTTGACCTCCTCTTCTTTTTATTTCATTTTATTTCTTTTTGCTTCAACCCACTTCCTTTTATTTTTCTAAGACAAAATCCTACATTCATATGCTTATCTTAAAAGCTTAGTGGGTGTTACATTTTTCAAGTTATCTACTTGAATTTTCAAATCATCATTTTCAAGTTTCAATTTTTCATATGCTAGTTTTAATTTATCTAATTCTTCTAAGGGACAAGACTTAGCTAGAATTACTTTTAAATTTTTATTTTCACTTTCTAATTTGCAGCAATCTTTTGTTAAAAGTTTAACAAACTTAAACATTTTATCGGGAGGAAGAGATCGTACCTGACTTACCTTGTCGATCTCGTTGTCCGTTTCTCCCCCTGAGCTGCTGCTTTCTTCTGACGTGTCTCCCCCTTCATCGATGCTCTCGATGCTCATTTCGGAAGAGCTTGAATCGCAATCGTCGTCTTGATGACTCGCCATCAGTGCGAGTCCGGAGAAAGCTTCGACTTCCGATTCGGATGAGGTATCGTCCCACGTTGCCTTCAGGGCCTTTCGTTTTTGGATAGGCTTCTTACCATTTTCCTTGTCTTTGTTCTTCGGCTTGGGGCAGTTGTCCTTGACATGCCCTTCTTCGTCGCAATGGTAGCAGCGGGTCGTTCTTTTCTTTCTACCCTGTGGATGGCTAGTTTTTCTAGAATTGTATAACTTCTTAAATCGTCTTACCATCATTACCATTTCTTCATCGTCGAGAGAAGATTCCGATTCAGGTTCGTCTCTCGAAGCTTTGAGGGCGACGTTGTTCTTTGGCTCCCTCATTCCTGCACATCTTGACTCATGCACTTCAAATGTTGAAAAAAATTCTTCTAATGAAATTTTTTCTAAGTCCTTCGAAATGTAAAAAGCATCTACTAGTGATGCCCATTTTGAATTTCTAGGGAAGGAATTTAAAGCGTACCTGAGCGAATCTCGGTTACTTACCTCTTCTCCGAGATTCGAAAGTCCGATGATGAGCTCCTGTATCCTTGAGTGTAGATGTGCAATTGTTTCACCTTCTTCAAGACGGAGGTTGGTGAGCTGGTTGCGAAGTAAGTCCCGTCTCGCAAGCTTGTTTTCGGATGTTCCTTCGTGTAATTCAAGGAACTTCTCCCAAAGCTCCTTTGCCGAGTTGTAGGTGCCGACACGGTTGACTTCTTGTGGCGGAAGTACGGTTAGCAAATGGAATTTTGCTTTCTTGTTTGCCACGTACTCGGCCTGCTCTTTCTTTGTCCATTGATTTTTCGCTTTGCCCTCGAGAGCTTCAAAACCGAGTTCCATTATTAGTAATAAATCAAAATCGGTGCCGAAAAATACCTCCATGTGCTTCTTCCAGCTTGCAAAGTCCCCCTCGAATTTTGGTGGGTGGATGTTAGATCCGGCCATCTCGTTGCTTCGTTCGGCGGTTAGTCCTCCTGAAGCGTCTCGGCTCTGATACCACTTGTAGGACCGTTGGGCCGGCTAGAAGGGGGGGTTGAATAGCCCTGAATAAAACACAACCCTTCCTCGAGTAATTAAGCTAACACTTGAAAAATAGATTAAGCAGATAAATAAAAGCATAAAAACGAGGCACCGGATTTAACTTGGTTACAACCGGGGAGGTTGTTAATCCAAGGAAGATGATTGCACTTAGAACTCCTTCAGCGGAGAAGCCTCGTTTACAGCAGTGTAGGCACAAAAAGAAAGAAACTAATCAAAGCAGTGGAAGCACACAAGTGTTGTTACAATTTCTGAACTGATGATTAGCTTCTGGACCAAGGCTATATTTATAGCCTTGGTCGGGGCGCCTGGAAGGGTTCCGGGCGCCCTGGGGGGATAAAATTTTATCCCCCAACGTTCAGATCGCGTAAATCGTGATCTTGGTCAAAATCAGGGTCCGGGCGCCCGGAAGGGTTCCGGGCGCCCCGGAGGGCTCCGGGCGCCCCGGAGGGCTCCGGGCGCCCCGGAGGGCTCCGGGCGCCCCGGAGCCCAAAGTCAACAGCTGTTGACTTTTTCATCCGGGACCTCTTCTCTGGTTCAGTCCTGCCTCGGTCCGGTTCTTCTCCTCCGGATCCGCTCACTTGGGTGATCTCTTCCATCTGGAAAAGGGCTCACTCGAACCCAACTTCCGGTCTTCTCGAGCGGGCTTCCCTCCGGCTTCTCGTCCCTCGGAATTGTTGCGTGTTTCCTTCTCGTCTGCCAGCGTACTCATCCGCAGTCTTCGTCCCTCGGTCGTTGACCTTCTCGCTAGCTGCGTCTCTTGCTCCCCGAGCAATCTTCCGCTCCGGCTTTCGTCCCTCGGAACCACCGCGCGCTTCCTTCTCGTCCGCCGGTGTACTCTTCCGCAGCACCTCGTCCCTCGGACTGCCGTCCTTCTCGCTAGCTGCGTCTTCCTCTTGACTACCTGTGTTCCTAAGCTCCTGCACACTTAGACACAAGGTTAGAAACAAACAGGACCTAACTTAACTTGTTGATCACACCAAAACAACCTTGGGGTTCCAACACCACCAAGTGCCGCTCGCCCGAGAAGATTAAGAAAAGGTCAGTTTCATCACGACCGATGGAACCTATTACTACAATGTCATGCCGTTCGGACTAAAGAACGCTGGCGCTACGTATCAGAGGTTGATGAATAAGGTGTTACGATGGCAGATCGACCGCAACATGGAGGTATATGTCGACAACATACTAATTAAATCCCTCCGAGCAGCTGACCTATGTGCAGATATCAAGGAGAACTGCCAGACACTCAGGACGTATGGAATCAAGCTGAATCTAAGCAAGTGTCTGTTCGGCGCAAAGAGCAAGCGATTCCTGGGTTACATCGTCACCTAACGGGGCATCGAGGCGGATTCCATTAAAGTGAAAGCACTGCAGAATATGTCACCGCCAAGAAATCTGAAGAAAGCAATGTCTCACTGGTCGGATAACAGCACTATCTTGGTTCATCTCCAAATCAGTCGATCGGAGCTTGCCATTCTTTAAGATATTGCATCGAGCCACCAAGTTTCAATGGGACCCGGAGTGTGACCGAGCATTCGAAGAGCTTAAGGAGCACCTAAACTCACTGCCTGTACTAGCTAAGCCAATTGTCGGCGAGCCACTCCGAATTTATCTTTCCTTGATCGAGCACGCAGTCGACTCAGCATTGGTTAGGCCGAACGGCGAGGAACAGCCAGTGTACTTCTTAAGTCATATATTGAAAGACGTGAATCTCGCTACACCAGTCTCGAGAAACTGACTTTTGCGTTGGTGCTCGCCGCTCGGAGGCTGCACCCCTACTTCCTCGCGCATTCCATCATAGTGATGACCAATAGTCCTTTGGGGAGGGCCCTTCTCAATCTAGAAGCGTCCGGATGGCTGATCAAATGGACGACGGAGCTCAGCGAGTTTGATATCCAATACCAACCCCAAACGACCATCAAAGCGCAATTCTTGGCGGATTTTGTCACTGAGGTACAGAATCCTGAACTAGAAGTCATTTGGAAAATATATGTAGACGATTCGGCCACTCGACAGGGGAGCGGGATAGGAATACTGCTCATCTCCCCCTAAGAGGAGTGGATGTAGCTATCCATTCGGCTAGACTACCGGGCAACCAACAATGAAGACGAATATGAAACACTTATAGCTGGCCTACAAGATGCCCAACACGTCGGAGCCATCAAGGTCCTCATCCACTCGAACTCACAGTTGGCCGCTCAACAGTTGGCCGGGACGTTCGAGATAAGTAACACACGACCCAGGCTCTACACTGAGGCTTTTGAAAAACTGAAGGCCAACTTTCGGGAGGTCGTAATATGGAAGATCCCCCGAATGGAGAACCAAGCTACAGATGAATTGGCCAAGCTGGCCAGCTCACTATCGCCGATCGTCATATCGTAGTCGATCGAGCAGGTGTCCTTAGTGGCCCACATTGACCGGATGGAGGGACTTACCTTCCCGGATGACTGGAGGATAGCGTTGACGAAGTTTCTACGATCGGGAGCTACACCGTCTGATCGGGATGTGGCCCGCTTATTAAGAAAGAGGGTTGGTCGATTTACCCTGATCGGAGATCAACTCTACAAGAAGGTTTTCTCTAGGCCCTACTTAAGTGTGTTGGGTCGGAGGATGCCAACTACATACTGCAGGAGGTACACCAAGGGTCCTGTGGAGGACACCCGGGCAGTCGCTCATTGGCAAGGAAGATTTTACTTGTCAGATACTTCTGGCCCACCCTCCAAGAGGACGCCGCTCGGACGGTTGCCACCTGCTTGTCCTGCCAGAAGTATCACAACCTCTCACACCGCCCGACCGAGGAGATGAAGGCGTCCACTGTGGCTTGTCCGTTCAACCAGTGGGGCATGGACATCGTGGGGCCCTTCCCCATGGCGACGGGTCAGAGGAAGTTCTTGCTCGTCACGGTTGACTATTTCTCCAAATGGGTTGAAGCTGAGCCGCTGACGAGGATAACCGAGCAGATGGTCAACACATCATTTGCCGGTTCGGGATCCCATGCCGGCTCATCTCCAATAATGGGAGACAATTCGTGGGTCGGAAGCTCAAGAAGTGGTGTGAAGGGTATGACATTCAGCAAGCCTTTACTTCGGTAGTCTATCCTCAGAGCAATGTGCAAGCGGAGGTCGCCAACCACGAAATACTTCAGATCTTGCGCATTCGGCTCAACCATGTCGGAGGAAGCTGGGTAGATGAACTCCCCGACATGCTATGGGTGATCCGCACGACTCCCAAGGAAGGGACAGGGGCAACGCCCTTCCACCTGGTATATGAGGACGAAGCAGTCGTCCCCGTCGAAGTCGGGGTTGAATCCAACCGGATACAACACTACAACGAAGACAACGCCGAGCAGAGACTTCTGGAGCTGAACTTTGTGGATGAAGCGTGCGCTAAAGCGGTCGTCCGGCTGATGGCATACCGACAGAGGATGAAGCAGAGCTACAATCGAAGGGCGATTCCAAGATCGTTTCAGGTCAGCGACTTGGTGTGGAAGAAAGTAAAGCCGGTCGGCGACGTCACCAAGCTAGAACCCCCATGGGCTGGACCCTTCAGGGTCGTGGAGAAGCTCCGTTCGAGCGCCTATTATTTGGAGGATGAGGATGGGCGACGACTGGAGCGGTCGTTGAGCGCTAACCATCTCCAGCCCTACTGAGCCGAGTGAAAGGTCCGTCGATGTAGCAGTCAAATGTATCTTTATATTCTTGTGCTCTTGATGTGCAGGGCAGAAATAAAAGACTCAAATTTTGAGCTCTGTGTCGAACGACCTGACAAACCATCGAGCGGCGACGTTAAACGCGGGATCATCATCAAATCGTCGAGCGACAACGTTAAACCCTGATCTCCATCGACAGTCGAGCGGGGATCTTAAACCCACGTCTTTAGCAAATCATCGAGCAGTGACATTAAACCCTGGTCTCTACCGACGGTCGAGTGGTGACCTTAACCCCCAGTCTTCATCAAATCATTGAGCGACAACGTTAAACCCCGGTCTCCACTGACGGTCGAGCAGCGACCTTAAACCTCAGTCTTCATCAAATCGTCGAGCGGCGACGTTAAACCCCGGTGTCCACCAACGGTCGAGCGGCGACCTTAAACCTCAGTCTTCACCAACGGTCGAGCGGCAACCTTAAACCTCGGTCTTCACCAACGGTTGAGCGGCGACCTTAAACCTCAGTCTTCACCAACGGTCGAGCGGCGACCTTAAACCTCAGTTTTCACCAACGGTCGAGCAACGACCCTAAACTCACGACTTCATAAAATCATCGAATGGCGACGATCAAGCGCGAGTCCTCATAAATGGTCAAGCAGCGATCTTAAACCCGAGAGGTACAATCCTACTAATTTTATCAGCAGTCAAACTACGACCCGAGCTCGAATATACTGTCCACTTGGGATGATACAGTCAAAAACTTCGCTAATAGCGAAGAGAGCAAGTCATACCGGTGGTTATGCTGACTGGGGGATTAAAAGCAGGCTTACGAGCAAGGAAAATTTGCAGAAAATAAGATCTTTCACTAAGAAGAAGTGGAACAGCCGATCGGCTGGCGTGTAAACATACTTCAAAAATTTTCTTACAATCTCTCCGCCTCACTCAAGATAATCGAAGACGTCATCAGGCATCGAGTCGTTGAGCTGGCTGCGATTGATGACATCGTCAGTCAGGGCCTCGGGAGGTGACCGTTCACCTTAAGCTGACTGATCGTCCCGTCAACAGCCAATTCAAAGTCTCGGACGATCCAATGGATGACCTTGTCGGTGAATTGGTCCGAGCGGAGGTACTCCTGTTTCATCACTGCAAATCGGCTCGGCTCATCTTATTGATAGACCGTCAGGGCAGAACGGGAGGCCTCTAGGGCATCTTCGGCATCCTTGAGCTTCTTATTCAAAGACTCCTCTCCAGCCACTCGACAGGCCCGCTCGACGATCAGATAGTCCTCAGCTTCTTTAAGCTTTTGGGTGAACCGTCGAGCCTCCTGGTTCTTTAGCTCCAGGTCGTCGATGGCTCGCTGTTTCCTTGTGGTGGCCAACTCGAATTTTTTGTCGTAGGTCTTCAACTGTGTCTCGATCTGGCCCAGCCTGATAGCCTGATAGGTCGACTTCTACTGCTCGGCCACAACGAGTTGTTGGCCCTTCTCCAGATTGGCCTTTAGCTCGGTGACCGATGGCCCTTGGGAAGAGGACGCTCCACCAGAGATCTTGAGCTTCTTGAGCTCGTTCTCTACAAAAGTAAGGCGCTGACACATGGCCACACTCTCCACCCAGTACTGCTAGCACACAAAAAAATTAGCCTTGATCGGAGGTAAGGCATAAATTGCTTATTGAAAATTGTACTACTGTGGACATCTGCAGATGGCTGTTGCCGAGCTGCCCGGGAGACATCGTGGTCGTTCGGGCCCTCGCCTCCTCCCAAATACCGACAAGTAGCCCGCGGATCAGAATCTTGTGTTTAAGGATGGTCGGGCGGGCGCACTGCTCCAAGTAATCCTCTGTCGGAAGGTTGAGAGTCGCTATCACCGATCGCTGACCGCTCGAGTCTGATGAGGAGACCGCCAGACCCGAAGGAGCGGCGGCAGATGCCGGATCGATCCTGGACACCAGTGGTCTTCATAGGGTTCAGGGCGGCGGCAAAAATGAGACTAGGAGAGCAGCGATGGCCTTTGACAGTGGCTCGGCCAGAGATGGTGTCTGATTGGACGAAGTGGCTTCCACTGTTGGGATAGCCACAGGGGAAGAAGTGCCAACTCGCTCGGTGGTACCCATGGCCGAGGTGACGGATCGGGAGGTGTTTTTCGTGTGGCGCCTCTTGCGCCGGACGAGTGGTAACCCATCATCTGAAGACTCGGTACCTTCGGTCCGAGTGGTGGGCTGTGCTTCGAGAGTTGGGAGCGGCTCAGCAACTTCCTCGATGCTGGTTGTCTGAACGGCGATGGGGGTCTCTCCGCTCTCAGCTTACGTGCCTTCGTGGGAACCGATCGACGTCAGGCCAAGGCTCATCATTTCCTTGGCAACGACCGCCTCAATCTCAGCATCCTTCAGCTTCGTTAGGCCGGCCGCGCGTGCTCGCGTCATGATTTTGGTTGCAAAAGAAAAAAAGAAAATCAGTTAGACTCAAAAGAAAGGAGCCAAGAAATTTCATACCTAAGCCGCTCAGGAGCCTCGTGTGAATCGGACTCAGCCCGAAGATATGCATAATGACCTCTAGCAGCAGCTTGTGGATATCGTATTTCTGATGGGCCAGCAGGTTCGCGGCGTGAAGGTAATCCGGTCGACTCTTGTACTTCTTCAGGTCAGGCTGAGGTGGTAGTCCGACCTGCCATTAGGTTCGGAAGCTTGGTCGTTCGGGAAGTCACATGAAGAAGAAATCTCCTTCCAATGTTTATTTGAAGTGGACATATTATCAAAAAATACTGGACCGATCTGAGACTGAAAAAGATAGGTCCCCAGCTTGGATTGCTTGGGGTAGTAGAAATAATGAAAGACTTGAGGGGTCAAAGGGATGTCGTGCAGCCGGAACAGGACAACAACGCCGCATAGCAGACGAAAAAGAATTTGGGACGAGTTGCAGAAGAGGAACACGGAAATAATTATAGACTTCGATGACAAAGGGGTGGATAGGAAATCACAGGCCTGTTGGAGTGTATACTGAAAGCCTAAGCTTTGTAAACATTCATTATGAATAAAGAATCACATTTGGTTAAATTGTCTACATTTAGTTATAGTTGTTCAATTAATTTATACTGTAGATAACATAGTATGTGGTGCCACATGCAGAAGATGATGTTATCAGTACCTTATAAATTATAAACAGTAGCTCAAGACCAAAATGGAAAGGAACAAACCATTAGAAGGTCGTAGTGTAATTAGGTATCAGTTTATCTTGACTGTATAATTACACTAGTACACTCAGAGTGTATTGAGTAGGACCATTTGAGGTCGTTTCTTTTATACTGACTTTATAAAGGAACAAAGACCTCAGTTGTTATGGAAGTGTGTGCTCTTAATCCTAATATAATAACAAGCACATATATTTGATATTTATTTCTTTAATTTATCAATGGGTGAGATTTAGTTCGATGAATCAATAAGCCCGATAAGTTAGGAAATGATATCACTTATAGTGTGTGTTGTTGATTATAGAAGGAAACTGTGTCCTAGAGATACTAGGTTGATAATGTCCTCAAGAGGAGCTCATAAGGATTGTCATGTTAAACCCTGCAGGTGGACTTAGTCCGACATGATGATAAGGTTGAGTGGTACTACTCTTGGACTAAGATATTAATTAAATGAGTTGTCAGTAACTCACTTAATTAGTGGACATTCGATATCTTAAACACAGGGAGACTAACACACTCATAATAAGAAGGAGCCCAAAAATATAATTTGGGATTGGTGCGGTAGTTCAATAATAGTTCTCTAGTGGAATGAATTATTATTGATAAAATTAAGTTGTGTGTTCGGGGCGAACACGGGATGCTTAATTTTATCGGGAGACCAAAATCAATTCCTCCTCTCGGTCCCTATCGTAGCCTCTTATTTATAGAGTACTATATCCACCTATACCCACCTTCTATACCCACATAAAGGGGGCCGGCCAAGCTAGCTTGGGAACCAAGCTAGGGCCGGCCTAGGTATAAATTGGGGTGGCCGGCCCTAGCTTGAACCCAAGCTAGTGAGGGCCGGCCAAATTAAATTAAAAAGGAATTTTAATTTTAATTTTTATTATGTGGAAGAAATAATTTATTAAAGAGAATTAAAATTAAAATATCTCTCTTGTAAAAGATCTACAAAAGATTAAAGAAAGAGATTAGATCTCTTTCCTTATTTTGTAGTGGACGTGATGCTGTCGGAGTACATACGTACTCCTACCCCAAATCATAAATGGGGGAGCGCAATGCTCTCATCTCCCGGTACACTATGACGGGGAGGAATCTCTAACGTGCTACACACTGCGTCACACTACCCATGAGCGGATCAACGGAGCACCGGAAGAGTCAAACTGACGTGCTACCACGCTGTGTCCCGCTACCCATGAGCGTCACAACGGAGCACCGAACAGTGATGAAACTGGCAAAGTGCTCGACAATAAAGGAGCAATCAATCACTCAGCATGCAATCATGCGAATGGTGCATGTCACTAAACATGGTAATATACTAAACCAATCTCTAGATATATCATAATGTGCACCAAAGCGAATGAATCATATCAAGGTATCTGATCCTATAAGGTATCAAACCTAGGTCCTGACATGGTAAAATATGGTTATATCACTACCCATGAGCATGTGGAATCAGGTACATATCCATACAAGATGTAAACAAACAATCAATCAACAGGTAGCATGTATTGGGCAGTGATTAACCGAAACAAGTAAGAAACACAATTAATGCATCTTGTTAATTTAATTACTAAGCATATCAAAGACAATAAGTCAAAAGTACCCGCCTCCAATCGAAAAGGTCCAAATCTGACTCCGAGATACTCGTCTCGCGTTAAAGTCCTGTGTCAAACATTAAATCTTTTTATTTAGCTACATTTCACATAAATAGCTAAATACAACCTCTAACCCTAAAATTTGGGTAAAACCCTAATCAAATATAACTCAAGTTAACTAGGGTTAGTTTTATTTAACCTTAACCATTCCACTATTCAGTTTCAATTGAAACCTACACATGAATCCAAATTAACATATAATGCTAACACAACTAGAAATCCTCTACAACGAAGTCCAAAAATCCTAATTCTTACCTCAAACTCACAGCCTGTCGTTTCTTGATCCACAGTCCAAAATCCACAGCACACATAAGTCCGCTGTAATCCTTCCTTCAATTCACAGCCCCCCCTGATGATGCTGGAACAAGGTGAGCTGGACCAAGAACACCATAGCAACAATCAAGTACCTAATTTACCAGTGAGGGTAGAACACCTACCTCAAAATCTGACTCAAGGTTTCCTCTCCGACGAAACCTAGTTGCTGCACTGGTGATAAACAAGGCAGAGGGAGCAGCAATGGGAGAAGACCTACTGGTGTCGCCCAATCCAGTAGTCGACAGAGTCACAGAGGGAAGAAGGGAGACCAATAGTAACGAAGAGGAGACCTACTGCCGGCTTTCGAGAGTTGATCAGTGTCGAGAAGAACAAGGAGGAAGAGGAAATCGGGGTGTCAGTGGTGCTGCCAAATCGTAGCAGAGGAAGTGGTCGTCTACTGGCGCTAGGGCACAGGGGATGCCGGCGGCACCTCCATGCGGCAGCAGCGCTGGCTGAGGAGAAGCGGCGGTGAACACAAGCTAGGGCACGCGATGAAGCACGGGTCAAGTCGGCGTCGGGCAGAGGAAAACGGTGGCCGGCACAAGGAAGCAGCCGAGAGGAGGCAGTGGCGTCGGCGGAGATGCTAGGGCACCAGGGTGTGAGGCACTGCTCCTTGCGTCGCCGGCGACTGCACTAGGTCGGTGGCGGCGAAGCAATCTCAGCGGCGACACAACCCAATTAGGGCACGGCGTCGCTGTGGTGGCGGCAGAGGAGAGGAGAAGAGGAGAAAGCTTCGGGTGTGCGGCTCGGGATGAAGAAAATGAAAAGAAGAAGAAGAAACCGCAGCGCGGCGGTTTGAGCAGAGGAGGTCGCGAGGGGGAAGAAGATATCGGGGAAGAGGGAAACGGCGAGGGAAAAAAAAATAAAGTAAGGAAATAAAGAAAATAAAAGAAAAAGGAATTGAAAATATAAACATTTCCTTACTTAAATGGGGTAGCCTAAACAGGCTTTTCCGGACCCCGTTTTATCCCCGTTAACTCGTCCGTACGAGCTCCGAAAAATTCCCGAAAAATTATCAAAAATTCCGGAAATTTCCTTTATTCATATTCGCCTATTTTCCGGTATTTTACATTCTCCCCCACAAATAAAAATTTGGTCCCCAAATTTCGTTATCTACCATCAGCAAGTACGAACAACAGATATAGAGTATAAATGCTGAACGGTAAATAAATCACATACCTCAAGTGAAAAGATGGGGATATCGAACTCGGATCGTATCCTCAAGCTCCCAAGTAGCCTCCTCGTCCGAATGATGCTGCCATCCGACTTTAACCAGCCGGATAGTCTTGTTCCGCAACTGACGCTCTTTCCGGTCGAGAATCCGTACCGGAACCTCCTCATATGTAATGTCAGGCTGAACTGGAACTGGAATATCTGCCAGCACATGTGTCGGGTCATGTACGTATCTCCTCAACATTGATACGTGGAACACATCGTGAACGCCTGCCAGGGATGGTGGTAGTGCCAACCGGTAAGCTACCGCTCCGATCCTCTCCAAGATCTCGAAAGGGCCAATATACCGCGGAGCTAGCTTACCTCTGAGGCCAAATCTCTTCACCCCTTTCGTGGGTGAAGCTCGCAGAAATACATGGTCACCAACAGAGAACTCTAGTGGTCGGCGTCTCCGATCAGCATAACTCTTCTGGCGATCCTGCGCCTCTGACATCCTCCGTCTGATAGTACGGACCAACTCTGCATCCTGCTGAACTCGATGAGGACCCAACAACTGGGCCTCTTCAACCTCATCCCAGAGGACGGGTGTCCGACAAGGTCTACCATACAACGCTTTAAACGGTGCCATCTGGATAACCGAATGAAAGCGGTTGTTGTAGGCAAACTCTACCAACGGCAAGTGGTCCTCCCAACTGCCTCCGAAATCCATAACACATGACCTCAGCAGATCCTCTAAAGTCTGAATGGTCCGCTTTAACTGTCCATCTGTCTGTGGATGGAAAGCTGTACTAAAACGGAGTTGTGTGCCAAGGCCTGCTGCAGACTCTGCCAGAAACGTGACGTAAACCGTGGATCTCTATCCGAAATGATACTCAACGGAACACCATGTAGTCTGATAATCTCCCGACAATACAGATCTGCCAATCGATCCAAGGGATCAGTCCTCCGGATCACTAAGAAGTGTGCGGATTTTGTTAATCAATCAACGATAACCCAAATCGCGTCATAGCCTCGTCGTGTCCTCGGCAATCCCACCACAAAGTTCGTAGTAATATGTTCCCATTTCCACTCAGGAATAGGAATCCGCTGAAGTAAGCCGGCAGATCTCTGGTGCTCGGCCTTCACTTGCTAACAGGCAAGACATCTAGCTACAAAATCCGCGATGTCTTCCTTCATGTCGTCCTTCCTATCGTTCCACCAATAGAAACACCTCAAATCTTGGTGCATATGGGTACCGCCTAGGTGGACAGCAAATCGAGAGCGATGAGCTTCCTGAAGTAGCTCCTGTAAGACCGGATAAGACTGAGGTACGCATAATCTGTCTCGGAAGTATATAATACCCTCCTCGTCTCGTGTGAACTCGGTCTGCTACCCGGAAGCTATCTGGCTGCAAATAAACTGCAAATACTGATCAGCAACCTAAGGCTCTCGGATCCTCGTCCTGATTAACGACTGAGCAACCATGGTAATCAGAGTACCCTGCTCTGTCTATCCTTATCCCTCAAGGCACAACTCGGAGAAACTTTGAATCAAGTCTGTAACCACAACTCGATGGCAAGCTAAAGTCCCTCTGGATTTCCTGCTGAGTGCATCAGCAACCACATTAGCTCTCCCCGGGTGATAGCTAATGGTACAATCAAAATCTTTCAGGAACTTCATCCATCACCTCCGTCGGAGATTAAGTTCCTTCCAAGTAAACAGATATTTGAGACTCTTATGATCAGTGAGAATCTCAAATGTAACGCCATATAAATAATATCGCCAAATCTTCATGGCAAAAATAATGACGACTTGCTCCAGATCATGTACAGGGTAGTTCTTCTCATGTTCCTTCAATCGACGAAAAGCATATAAGACTACCATATCGTGCTGCATCAGAACAGCGCTCAACCCTGAATAGATGCGTCGGTGTAGAGGATATATCCGTCCTCTCCAGAAGGTAAAACAAAAATCGGAGCCGACACTAGCCTCCGCTTCAGCTCCTAGAAGCTGGTCTTGTCATCCTTAGTCCAAGTGAACTTCACACCTTTCCAGGTCAGGCGTGTCAGTGACATAGCTATCCGAGAGAAACCCTCAACGTATCTCCGGAAATATCGAGCCAAACAAAGGAAGTTGCGAGCCTCTTCTATAGACTCCGCCTACTTCCAACGGTAACAACCTCGATCTCCTGTGGAACCACGGTATACTCCTACTGGTGACCGTGTGTCTCAAACATCTCACAGAAGACAACCAAAATACACACTACTGATCTTCACATCTAGACATTTCCATCGAAACATCTCTAGAACTATGCAAAGATGATGTGCGTGACTCACCGTGGATCCAAAATAAATCACAACATCGTCAACAAAGACAATGTAAACCGATCCAAACATCCTGGAAATACCAAAATCATCCCGTCTCTGAAAACATCTAAGGTTCTGCAAGCCTTAATGATAAAACCAAGATACATAATGTCTGTATCACAAACCTTCTTAACCATAACATCCCTGACAATAAATCTGTAATATAATCATCAACGATATAAATCCTCTAAGCATAGATCCTCCAGTGTGAGAGCAACGCTCCATCACAGAAAATACCATATATGTGGGAGCAACGCTCTACCACAATAAATCCTCAATATGTAGGAGTAACACTCCACTACAAATAATCTATAACATGTATCTGCAATAGATATAGGAGCAATGCTCCGCTACAAGAAATCCGAAATATGTATATGTGGGAACTCCGCTCCACCACAAACGATCCATAAGTGTCCAAGGCACCTAACTATCCAACTAGAGGCTGCACGAGACCACTCAACCACATATCACTGTGGGCAGCCAAAGGTATAAACAACCTAGTAAACAAATCAAATCCATAGTCAACTCTATCATCATCCTAGTGGGTTGGTCACCCACTAAATAGGAGAATTAGTTGACAGGGTTATACAACCAATAACATAATGTAGACACTCAGCATTCTACATTCAACATAGGTAGAATCATCATGATGCTACCCACCATACACCTGGTACACATGCACACACAACATATGTATGATCGGCATAATCCTCCAATTTGTACACACCAAACACACTCATAGCACACGTATAAATCAGTGTGATACCTCCAACAATACCTGTCAAACCCGTGTGCATATATCAACATAGATATAATCAACAATACACCTCAACAACACTCACATGACATATATACACCTATGTCAAGAGTATAATCAACGTAATACTTCCAACAAATCATAATCGACACGTGTATACTCTCAAAATAATCATATAATAAACGAGATACCTCAAATATTACACCCAACATATCTGCACACATTACAACTCAGATTCGATCGATAAGATACATCCAATAAAACACTCAAAAATATGTGCACATTCCACAACATAGTTTTTAATTGACAAATACCTCCAATAAACAATCAAACATGTATGTCTAACCACTCGGGTATAATCTACTAGAAATCCACAATAATCATATGTATAAAGGTATACAACCCAAAAGATAAAGTCAAAATTCAAGAACATCAAAACACTCTCATTTTTTTTTTTTCCTCAAAAATATCAGCCCACATAATATTAGATGAATCAGTCTCTATTCCCCATGAGAGCAAGTTGACATTCAAAAACATCAAATCATTATTTATCCACATAGTCCAATATCAGAGGATGCAAATATCAATTTTATCATCCTGTTAACTAACCACAACTAACCAGATTTATTAAAAATCTCATAGGCACACTCTAAACCATAAACTCTCTAACACCCAATTTATAATCTGATCACGAATTCTAATCATCAAACCTGTGAATATCATACATGACACCCACTATGTCACCATCAACGACAACCCAAATAATAGATCATCAAAATAGTTATCCACTAATAGATCATCAAAACAAATATCCAGTAATAGATCATCAGACAACCACATAACATTTACCCTCACAAACCATTAGAAATCAACATATCACAATATCTGATCTCCCAATATCCCTCAACCTCAAATCATTCTCAACAATGATCAAACATGATAACTCTCCAATGACCAATTTTCATCGTATCGGATACCTTAATATCCAAAAGATACGAGTATAAAAACTCTACTGGCTAAGTCCACAGGAATATGTAGGTATCATCCATTAGCCAGCTAACAATAGCAGAGGCTGGTATGTCCTCCATCTCCTAACCAACTAGTAGTAACAAAAGCTAAAACTACTGGTGGTAAGATATATAAAATCACCAGAGACTATAATCCTTGATCCCTATTAGAGTCGAGCAAAATCAGTGACTAACCCATCACATGTAATATGGGCTACAGCAATCAGACAGGTACTAAAGATAAAGTGCTAATACATGTCATAACTATCATAAAATAAACATCATACCTATATGCCGTCTGGAGATGTTCCGTCGCTGTCAAGTCCCCAACTTTTGACCTCAAAATTCCGAACGAGAATATCGCCGGAAATCCAAATAAATCCGAAACGGAAATCCGTAACATAACCATATCGAAAATCCGAAAATGCCCAGTTTGACTCGCAAACCTGGCTAACCAAATACCCAGAATACCAACAACAGGTATCCGATAAATCTCCAGAACACCCAAAAACAGGTATCATAACCCGCTCTGATACCAAATAAATTGGTATCAGATAAATCCCGAAAATCCATAATACAAAAATCCAACAAGTATCGCCAAACCTGGCGCTCTGATACCAAGTAAATAAATTGGTATCAGGTTATCCCAAACACCAAAAATACGAAAACAAAAGATCGTATACCTGTGCTCTGATACCACTAAATTGTCACGCCCCAGAGGAGTCCCTGTCCGAAAAAAATTCGGCAGCATCTCCCCTGTACGACGGACAATCTGAAACTTTCTACAAACATAAATACCTCAGCCACAGGCGGCTGGAATAATAACAGTAAATAAACCAATCACCACGCAGTTTAGATAAGTATTCAGCCTCTGGCTATCACAACCACGCAGTTAATAAAATAAACAACATAGTAATACTCTGACTCGAAAATAACCCTACTCCACTACACTCGTAAAGCCCAAATCCGATTTTTCTTACCTCTTCTGCCGTCCAGGCAGGCATGTAGTAGTATAAAATCGAAAACAAATCCATCAACGAGACAAACTATATAATATCTAAGTATTCAACATCCAAATCCAAATATAGTCAAGTGAGAATCAAAAACAATACAAACGATAGCAAATAGCTGGAGGTCTGCAGGGGACTAGCAACTGGAACTCCCTCCTGACAGCATCAACCTGAAAATAACAACAATGGAGGCGGGGTGAGTCCAACACTCAGCAGGTACAGTTGATATGCAAAGTAAGGAAATAACACCTAGCACTAATCATGCGTACAGTCTCCTGATGAATAAAGGTAAATACCAAACTGAAGTAGCGGAGAAAGCGTACTCACGGGACCGGTAAAAGGACAAGCAATCAGGAAGGTATAGAAGACACATGCATGCCAATCAAGGTATCCAAGCAATGTGCGGCATATAAGTGCAACAAACACAAACACAACAATAAATGCATCATGCATATGATGCCAATGTCATGGTCACCCCTGACGCCAGTCAACTCACATCAACGGTGGGACCGAGTGGGTAGAGGTGACAACCGTGCACTCGGAACACTACTCGATGGTGATCGAGTGGACGGGATCTTTGTCGAGTACATACGTACTCCTACCCCAAATCATAAATGGGGAGCGCAATGCTCTCATCTCCCTAAACTATGACGGGGAGGAATCTCTAACGTGCTACACATCACACTACCCATGAGCGGATCAACGGAGCAGGAAGAGTCAAACCGACGTGCTACCACGTGTCCCGCTACCCATGAGCGTCACAGCGGAGCACCGAACAATGATGAACCGGCAAAGTGCTCGACAATAAAGGAGCAATCAATCACTCAGCATGCAATCATGCGAATGGTGCATGTCACTAAACATGGTAATATACTAAACCAATCTCTAGATATATCATAATGTGCACCAAAGCGAATGAATCATATCAAGGTATCTGATCCTATAAGGTATCAAACCTAGGTCCTGACATGGTAAAATATGGTTATATCACTACCCATGAGCATGTGGAATCAGGTACATATCCATACAAGATGTAAACAGACAATCAATCAACAGGTAGCATGTATTGGGCAGTGATTAACCGAAACAAGTAAGAAACACAATTAATGCATCTTGTTAATTTAATTACTAAGCATATCAAAGACAATAAGTCAAAAGTACCCGCCTCCAATCGAAAAGGTCCAAGTCTGAGTCCGAGATACTTGTCTCGCGTCAAAATCCTGTGTCAAATAATAAATCTTTTTATTTAGCTACCTTTCACATAAATAGCTAAATACAACCTCTAACCCTAAAATTTGGGTAAAACCCTAATCAAAAATATAACTCAAGTTAACTAGGGTTAGTTTTATTTAACCTTAACCATCCCACTATTCAGTTTCAATTGAAACCTACACATGAATCCAAATTAACATATAATGCTAACACAACTAGAAATCCTCTACAACGAAGTCCAAAAAAAATCCTAATTCTTACCTCAAACTCACAGCCTGTCGTTTCTTGATCCACAGTCCAAAATCCACAGCACACATAAGTCCGCTGTAATCCTTCCTTCAATTCACAGCCCCCCCTGATGATGCTGGAACAAGGTGAGCTAGACCAAGAACACCATAGCAACAATCAAGTACCTAATTTACCAGTGAGGGTAGAACACCTACCTCAAAATCTGACTCAAGGTTTCCTCTCCGACGAAACCTAGTTGCTGCACTGGTGATAAACAAGGCAGAGGGAGCAGCAATGGGAGAAGACCTACTGGTGTCGCCCAATCCAGTAGTCGACAGAGTCACAGAGGGAAGAAGGGAGACCAATAGTAACGAAGAGGAGACCTACTGCCGGCTTTCGAGAGTTGATCAGTGTCGAGAAGAACAAGGAGGAAGAGGAAATCGGGGTGTCAGTGGTGCTGCCAAATCGTAGCAGAGGAAGTGGTCGTCTACTGGCGCTAGGGCACAGGGGATGCCGGCGGCACCTCCATGCGGCAGCAGCGCTGGCTGAGGGCAGAGGGCGGCGCAGAGTCGGCGGCGTCGGGCGGAGGAAGGCGCAGCGTCGGCGGAGACAGGCACGGCGTCGGGCGGGCGGGCGGAATCGCGAGGGGAAACAAGGGGTGAGGAGGCCGACACAACCCAATTAGGGCACGGCGTCGCTGTGGTGGCGGCAGAGGAGAGGAGAAGAGGAGAAAGCTTCGGGTGTGCGGCTCGGGATGAAGAAAATGAAAAGAAGAAGAAGAAACCGCAGCGCGGCGGTTTGAGCAGAGGAGGTCGCGAGGGGGAAGAAGATATCGGGGAAGAGGGAAACGGCGAGGGAAAAAAAAATAAAGTAAGGAAATAAAGAAAATAAAAGAAAAAGGAATTGAAAATATAAACATTTCCTTACTTAAATGGGGTAGCCTAAACAGGCTTTTCCGGACCCCGTTTTATCCCCGTTAACTCGTCCGTACGAGCTCCGAAAAATTCCCGAAAAATTATCAAAAATTCCGGAAATTTCCTTTATTCATATTCGCCTATTTTCCGGTATTTTACATTCTCCCCCACAAATAAAAATTTGGTCCCCAAATTTCGTTATCTACCATCAGCAAGTACGAACAACAGATATAGAGTATAAATGCTGAACGGTAAATAAATCACATACCTCAAGTGAAAAGATGGGGATATCGAACTCGGATCGTATCCTCAAGCTCCCAAGTAGCCTCCTCGTCCGAATGATGCTGCCATCCGACTTTAACCAGCCGGATAGTCTTGTTCCGCAACTGACGCTCTTTCCGGTCGAGAATCCGTACCGGAACCTCCTCATATGTAATGTCAGGCTGAACTGGAACTGGAATATCTGCCAGCACATGTGTCGGGTCATGTACGTATCTCCTCAACATCGATACGTGGAACACATCGTGAACGCCTACCAGGGATGGTGGTAGTGCCAACCGGTAAGCTACCGCTCCGATCCTCTCCAAGATCTCGAAAGGGCCAATATACCGCGGAGCTAGCTTACCTCTGAGGCCAAATCTCTTCACCCCTTTCGTGGGTGAAGCTCGCAGAAATACATGGTCACCAACAGAGAACTCTAGTGGTCGGCGTCTCCGATCAGCATAACTCTTCTGGCGATCCTGCGCCTCTGACATCCTCCGTCTGATAGTACGGACCAACTCTGCATCCTGCTGAACTCGATGAGGACCCAACAACTGGGCCTCTTCAACCTCATCCCAGAGGACGGGTGTCCGACAAGGTCTACCATACAACGCTTTAAACGGTGCCATCTGGATAACCGAATGAAAGCGGTTGTTGTAGGCAAACTCTACCAACGGCAAGTGGTCCTCCCAACTGCCTCCGAAATCCATAACACATGACCTCAGCAGATCCTCTAAAGTCTGAATGGTCCGCTTTAACTGTCCATCTGTCTGTGGATGGAAAGCTGTACTAAAACGGAGTTGTGTGCCAAGGCCTGCTGCAGACTCTGCCAGAAACGTGACGTAAACCGTGGATCTCTATCCGAAATGATACTCAACGGAACACCATGTAGTCTGATAATCTCCCGACAATACAGATCTGCCAATCGATCCAAGGGATCAGTCCTCCGGATCACTAAGAAGTGTGCGGATTTTGTTAATCAATCAACGATAACCCAAATCGCGTCATAGCCTCGTCGTGTCCTCGGCAATCCCACCACAAAGTTCGTAGTAATATGTTCCCATTTCCACTCAGGAATAGGAATCCGCTGAAGTAAGCTGGCAGATCTCTGGTGCTCGGCCTTCACTTGCTAACAGGCAAGACATCTAGCTACAAAATCCGCGATGTCTTCCTTCATGTCGTCCTTCCTATCGTTCCACCAATAGAAACACCTCAAATCTTGGTGCATATGGGTACCGCCTAGGTGGACAGCAAATCGAGAGCGATGAGCTTCCTGAAGTAGCTCCTGTAAGACCGGATAAGACTGAGGTACGCATAATCTGTCTCGGAAGTATATAATACCCTCCTCGTCTCGTGTGAACTCGGTCTGCTACCCGGAAGCTATCTGGCTGCAAATAAACTGCAAATACTGATCAGCAACCTAAGGCTCTCGGATCCTCGTCCTGATTAACGACTGAGCAACCATGGTAATCAGAGTACCCTGCTCTGTCTATCCTTATCCCTCAAGGCACAACTCGGAGAAACTTTGAATCAAGTCTGTAACCACAACTCGATGGCAAGCTAAAGTCCCTCTGGATTTCCTGCTGAGTGCATCAGCAACCACATTAGCTCTCCCCGGGTGATAGCTAATGGTACAATCAAAATCTTTCAGGAACTTCATCCATCACCTCCGTCGGAGATTAAGTTCCTTCCAAGTAAACAGATATTTGAGACTCTTATGATCAGTGAGAATCTCAAATGTAACGCCATATAAATAATATCGCCAAATCTTCATGGCAAAAATAATGACGACTTGCTCCAGATCATGTACAGGGTAGTTCTTCTCATGTTCCTTCAATCGACGAAAAGCATATAAGACTACCATATCGTGCTGCATCAGAACAGCGCTCAACCCTGAATAGATGCGTCGGTGTAGAGGACATATCCGTCCTCTCCAGAAGGTAAAACAAAAATCGGAGCCGACACTAGCCTCCGCTTCAGCTCCTAGAAGCTGGTCTTGTCATCCTTAGTCCAAGTGAACTTCACACCTTTCCAGGTCAGGCGTGTCAGTGACATAGCTATCCGAGAGAAACCCTCAACGTATCTCCGGAAATATCGAGCCAAACAAAGGAAGTTGCGAGCCTCTTCTATAGACTCCGCCTACTTCCAACGGTAACAACCTCGATCTCCTGTGGAACCACGGTATACTCCTACTGGTGACCGTGTGTCTCAAACATCTCACAGAAGACAACCAAAATACACACTACTGATCTTCACATCTAGACATTTCCATCGAAACATCTCTAGAACTATGCAAAGATGATGTGCGTGACTCACCGTGGATCCAAAATAAATCACAACATCGTCAACAAAGACAATGTAAACCGATCCAAACATCCTGGAAATACCAAAATCATCCCGTCTCTGAAAACATCTAAGGTTCTGCAAGCCTTAATGATAAAACCAAGATACATAATGTCTGTATCACAAACCTTCTTAACCATAACATCCCTGACAATAAATCTGTAATATAATCATCAACGATATAAATCCTCTAAGCATAGATCCTCCAGTGTGAGAGCAACGCTCCATCACAGAAAATACCATATATGTGGGAGCAACGCTCTACCACAATAAATCCTCAATATGTAGGAGTAACACTCCACTACAAATAATCTATAACATGTATCTGCAATAGATATAGGAGCAATGCTCCGCTACAAGAAATCCGAAATATGTATATGTGGGAACTCCGCTCCACCACAAACGATCCATAAGTGTCCAAGGCACCTAACTATCCAACTAGAGGCTGCACGAGACCACTCAATCACATATCACTGTGGGCAGCCAAAGGTATAAACAACCTAGTAAACAAATCAAATCCATAGTCAACTCTATCATCATCCTAGTGGGTTGGTCACCCACTAAATAGGAGAATTAGTTGACGGGGTTATACAACCAATAACATAATGTAGACACTCAGCATTCTACATTCAACATAGGTAGAATCATCATGATGCTACCCACCATACACCTGGTACACATGCACACACAACATATGTATGATCGGCATAATCCTCCAATTTGTACACACCAAACACACTCATAGCACACGTATAAATCAGTGTGATACCTCCAACAATACCTGTCAAACCCGTGTGCATATATCAACATAGATATAATCAACAATACACCTCAACAACACTCACATGACATATATACACCTATGTCAAGAGTATAATCAACGTAATACTTCCAACAAATCATAATCGACACGTGTATACTCTCAAAATAATCATATAATAAACGAGATACCTCAAATATTACACCCAACATATCTGCACACATTACAACTCAGATTCGATCGATAAGATACATCCAATAAAACACTCAAAAATATGTGCACATTCCACAACATAGTTTTTAATTGACAAATACCTCCAATAAACAATCAGACATGTATGTCTAACCACTCGGGTATAATCTACTAGAAATCCACAATAATCATATGTATAAAGGTATACAACCCAAAAGATAAAGTCAAAATTCAAGAACATCAAAACACTCTCATTTTTTTTTTTCTCAAAAATATCAGCCCACATAATATTAGATGAATCAGTCTCTATTCCCCATGAGAGCAAGTTGACATTCAAAAACATCAAATCATTATTTATCCACATAGTCCAATATCAGAGGATGCAAATATCAATTTTATCATCCTGTTAACTAACCACAACTAACCAGATTTATTAAAAATCTCATAGGCACACTCTAAACCATAAACTCTCTAACACCCAATTTATAATCTGATCACGAATTCTAATCATCAAACCTGTGAATATCATACATGACACCCACTATGTCACCATCAACGACAACCCAAATAATAGATCATCAAAATAGTTATCCACTAATAGATCATCAAAACAAATATCCAGTAATAGATCATCAGACAGCCACATAACATTTACCCTCACAAACCATTAGAAATCAACATATCACAATATCTGATCTCCCAATATCCCTCAACCTCAAATCATTCTCAACAATGATCAAACATGATAACTCTCCAATGACCAATTTTCATCGTATCGGATACCTTAATATCCAAAAGATACGAGTATAAAAACTCTATTGGCTAAGTCCCCAGGAATATGTAGGTATCATCCATTAGCCAGCTAACAATAGCAGAGGCTGGTATGTCCTCCATCTCCTAACCAACTAGTAGTAACAAAAGCTAAAACTACTGGTGGTAAGATATATAAAATCACCAGAGACTATAATCCTTGATCCCTATTAGAGTCGAGCAAAATCAGTGACTAACCCATCACATGTAATATGGGCTACAGCAATCAGACAGGTACTAAAGATAAAGTGCTAATACATGTCATAACTATCATAAAATAAACATCATACCTATATGCCGTCTGGAGATGTTCCGTCGCTGTCAAGTCCCCAACTTTTGACCTCAAAATTCCGAACGAGAATATCGCCGGAAATCCAAATAAATCCGAAACGGAAATCCGTAACATAACCATATCGAAAATCCGAAAATGCCCAGTTTGACTCGCAAACCTGGCTAACCAAATACCCAGAACACCAACAACAGGTATCCGATAAATCTCCAGAACACCAAAAGCAGGTATCATAACCCGCTCTGATACCAAATAAATTGGTATCAGATAAATCCCGAAAATCCATAATACAAAAATCCAACAAGTATCGCCAAACCTGGCGCTCTGATACCAAGTAAATAAATTGGTATCAGGTTATCCCAAACACCAAAAATACGAAAACAAAAGATCGTATACCTGTGCTCTGATACCACTAAATTGTCACGCCCCAGAGGAGTCCCTGTCCGAAAAAAATTCGGCAGCATCTCCCCTGTACGACGGACAATCTGAAACTTTCTACAAACATAAATACCTCAGCCACAGGCGGCTGGAATAATAACAGTAAATAAACCAATCACCACGCAGTTTAGATAAGTATTCAGCCTCTGGCTATCACAACCACGCAGTTAATAAAATAAACAACATAGTAATACTCTGACTCGAAAATAACCCTACTCAACTACACTCGTAAAGCCCAAATCCGATTTTTCTTACCTCTTCTGCCGTCCAGGCAGGCATGTAGTAGTATAAAATCGAAAACAAATCCATCAACGAGACAAACTATATAATATCTAAGTATTCAACATCCAAATCCAAATATAGTCAAGTGAGAATCAAAAACAATACAAACGATAGCAAATAGCTGGAGGTCTGCAGGGGACTAGCAACTGGAACTCCCTCCTGACAGCATCAACCTGAAAATAACAACAATGGAGGCGGGGTGAGTCCAACACTCAGCAGGTACAGTTGATATGCAAAGTAAGGAAATAACACCTAGCACTAATCATGCGTACAGTCTCCTGATGAATAAAGGTAAATACCAAACTGAAGTAAGCAGGAGAGAAACTGTACTAACCAGGACCCGGTAAAAGGACAAACAGTCCGAAAGGTATAGAAGACCTGTATGCATGTCAATCAAGGTATCCAAGCAATGTGCAGCATATAAGTGCAACAAACACAAACACAAACAATAAATGCATCATGCATATGATGCCAATGTCATGGTCACCCCGCCGACTCACAACAACAGTGGGACCGAGTGGGTAGGGCTGTGACAACCGTGCACTCTGCAACACTACTCCTGATGAGTGATCGAGTGGACGGGATGCTGTCGGAGTACATACGTACTCCTACCCCAAATCATAAATGGGGGAGCGCAATGCTCTCATCTCCCGGTACACTATGACGGGGAGGAATCTCTAACGTGCTACACACTGCGTCACACTACCCATGAGCGGATCAACGGAGCACCGGAAGAGTCAAACTGACGTGCTACCACGCTGTGTCCCGCTACCCATGAGCGTCACAACGGAGCACCGAACAGTGATGAAACTGGCAAAGTGCTCGACAATAAAGGAGCAATCAATCACTCAGCATGCAATCATGCGAATGGTGCATGTCACTAAACATGGTAATATACTAAACCAATCTCTGGATATATCATAATGTGCACCAAAGCGAATGAATCATATCAAGGTATCTGATCCTATAAGGTATCAAACCTAGGTCCTGACATGGTAAAATATGGTTATATCACTACCCATGAGCATGTGGAATCAGGTACATATCCATACAAGATGTAAACAGACAATCAATCAACAGGTAGCATGTATTGGGCAGTGATTAACCGAAACAAGTAAGAAACACAATTAATGCATCTTGTTAATTTAATTACTAAGCATATCAAAGACAATAAGTCAAAAGTACCCGCCTCCAATCGAAAAGGTCCAAGTCTGAGTCCGAGATACTTGTCTCGCGTCAAAATCCTGTGTCAAATAATAAATCTTTTTATTTAGCTACCTTTCACATAAATAGCTAAATACAACCTCTAACCCTAAAATTTGGGTAAAACCCTAATCAAAAATATAACTCAAGTTAACTAGGGTTAGTTTTATTTAACCTTAACCATCCCACTATTCAGTTTCAATTGAAACCTACACATGAATCCAAATTAACATATAATGCTAACACAACTAGAAATCCTCTACAACGAAGTCCAAAAAAAAATCCTAATTCTTACCTCAAACTCACAGCCTGTTGTTTCTTGATCCACAGTCCAAAATCCACAGCACACATAAGTCCGCTGTAATCCTTCCTTCAATTCACAGCCCCCCCTGATGATGCTGGAACAAGGTGAGCTGGACCAAGAACACCATAGCAACAATCAAGTACCTAATTTACCAGTGAGGGTAGAACACCTACCTCAAAATCTGACTCAAGGTTTCCTCTCCGACGAAACCTAGTTGCTGCACTGGTGATAAACAAGGCAGAGGGAGCAGCAATGGGAGAAGACCTACTGGTGTCGCCCAATCCAGTAGTCGACAGAGTCACAGAGGGAAGAAGGGAGACCAATAGTAACGAAGAGGAGACCTACTGCCGGCTTTCGAGAGTTGATCAGTGTCGAGAAGAACAAGGAGGAAGAGGAAATCGGGGTGTCAGTGGTGCTGCCAAATCGTAGCAGAGGAAGTGGTCGTCTACTGGCGCTAGGGCACAGGGGATGCCGGCGGCACCTCCATGCGGCAGCAGCGCTGGCTGAGGAGAAGCGGCGGTGAACACAAGCTAGGGCACGCGATGAAGCACGGGTCAAGTCGGCGTCGGGCAGAGGAAAACGGTGGCCGGCACAAGGAAGCAGCCGAGAGGAGGCAGTGGCGTCGGCGGAGATGCTAGGGCACCAGGGTGTGAGGCACTGCTCCTTGCGTCGCCGGCGACTGCACTAGGTCGGTGGCGGCGAAGCAATCTCAGCGGCGACACAACCCAATTAGGGCACGGCGTCGCTGTGGTGGCGGCAGAGGAGAGGAGAAGAGGAGAAAGCTTCGGGTGTGCGGCTCGGGATGAAGAAAATGAAAAGAAGAAGAAGAAACCGCAGCGCGGCGGTTTGAGCAGAGGAGGTCGCGAGGGGGAAGAAGATATCGGGGAAGAGGGAAACGGCGAGGGAAAAAAAAATAAAGTAAGGAAATAAAGAAAATAAAAGAAAAAGGAATTGAAAATATAAACATTTCCTTACTTAAATGGGGTAGCCTAAACAGGCTTTTCCGGACCCCGTTTTATCCCCGTTAACTCGTCCGTACGAGCTCCGAAAAATTTCCGAAAAATTATCAAAAATTCCGGAAATTTCCTTTATTCATATTCGCCTATTTTTCGGTATTTTACATGATCAACCTTGATTAGTAATCAATCCGAGTTCAATTAACATCTGATACAAACTTAAATCCGTGTCAACATCAAAACAACAGCCAGGTCAGACTGTATAAACAGAAGGTGGTTGGTGGTTTCTCATCTCGGAAGATCGTTGCCCACACAACGTCCGAGGTTAGAAGAGGAATACGGTAGAAGATCAAGAGGTTTTTCTACAAGGTATAACTAGTAATTTTTCTTTCCGCATCATACTAGTTATTTATGGAAATAATACCAAAT
Source organism: Zingiber officinale (assembly GCF_018446385.1). Lineage (NCBI taxonomy): Eukaryota > Viridiplantae > Streptophyta > Magnoliopsida > Zingiberales > Zingiberaceae > Zingiber > Zingiber officinale. The sequence continues at coordinate 101,878,938 of NC_055997.1, forward strand.
ACAAGAGGCTTACGTTCTAGTATTTCGAATATGTTTTTCGAAGTTGTGTTCTTTTGTTTTTTTTCCCTTGTGATTTGATTGCTCTTTTTGGTTAACCTAAAGTTATTTTAGGAAATTAAATATTAGATTTCTATAAAAGGTTTTGTCTAGTCGGTGGTGGTTGCTCCCATATCCAAGAAGGCCATGTGCCTCGCCACGTCAGTACTGGGAACCAATTATGAAAATTAATATTTAATGGAATTAATAACTTAAGGTGATTTGGGTCGAACGTGTTAAGTTCCGCAGGAGATCCAAGTCAAAACCTAAAAGAACAAATAGATTAAGTTTTGGATCAAACGCGTTAAGTTCCGCAGGCGATCTAAAATTTAATTTAAAAGAACACATGGTAGCTAGGAAAAGGTTCAGACATTTGTACAAAATTTTGTACAATGGAACCTCTAAGTTTTCCAAGTAGCAACCAACAAGGCCGACCACAAACTGATCTCAGAACAAACAGATGGTGTCGTTCGGCGAGTAATTTGGCCGATCGGACGAAGAAGCCAAAATGATCTCATGATCATAAGGGATTCCAAAGGTATTTCTAAGACTTTCAGCGTCGCCCGCATCGAACCTGATCTCCATGGTAGAATATCAGAGCCCAGGCGAGGGGTCCGACGACTGTGAAGAATTGGCCATTGTCGGAAAATAAGAAAACAAAGAGTTCGGCAGAGAGAAATACAAACAGAAAACATCGCGAGCACGGGAGAAATATAGAGAGCTACGAGGGTCGCAACAGATCGAAGATAGGAAGTAGAGAGGATTTAGAGGAGCTTACAGAAGAGTAGCTGATGCTGGGGAGAGCAAGCGGTAGCCGGAGCACTAGTCATGCAGAGGAATGTCGGCAGCTATTGCGGAGGAGGCAAAGTAAGAAGATGAAGCCACCGCCACAACTTTATAAAGTTTGAGCTCGGCCAACCAGGGTCGTCTGATCTAGGTCACAGAAGCCGGAGCGCAGATCCAGCCGTTGAATTCAAACCGCCAAACGTCACATCAACGTCTGTTGCTTCGGGCGTGCGGTGACGGAGGCAATGACACGTGGCACATGCCTACAGGGTAGCATTTAATGAACGCCATTAACATACGTGGGTGCGTGCTCGGCTTTAATGGAGATGATTTGCACTAATTCCGAAGATATTTGGATGATGTCAGCGTTGACCGCTCGCAGCCAAGGACAAAAATTGCAAATTGCTCCAAGTGCGAGTGTGCGAAGTACCGATCGACCTCAATGAACAATCTCAGGGCTGCCCGACATCCTCGGGCAGACCGGTCGGGGTCCAACCAGTACCACGACCGATCGGCCAACCGATCTCCAGACTAGCTCATCCAGTCATTCGGACTTGCAGCTTCCTTCGACTAGACTTGAGGGGGAGGCTTATGATTCGGTGATGAGGAGGGGCCCGGTCAGCAGGGTGATCAATGACATGGTGGAGGTCAAAGTCAAGTTGGTCAACGTCCTAATATTATCGTCCGATCGGGCAACCCCTTTTCCCGACCGGGAGGAAGAATAGTCGAGCCTACATGAAGCAGATGTTAACACAGCTCGGTCATGTACCGAGCTTCCAGCGTTCAAATAGACAAGGTATGTGCCGAGCATCCGGCCTGCTCGAACTCACATCGATAAAACAGTGACGACCGAGCAGACTACATTCAGACACAGCTCCTCTGTTCTGCATAGCAGCGGAGCCTGGACAGTGGGATGCTGGCCGAGCGGCCATTCCGCTCGGCCCGAGGGCAAGATCGCCCGGACGACTAATAGCTGGCCAAGCGGCTCTCCCGCTGGCTTGTAACAGACAACATGAGGATCAGAGGATATCCTTCTAGGAACATGTGCCGCCGACAGACGACATGCTTGGCGGCACGGTCAGACAGAAGATCGTACGACGGAAGCTTCCGCTGTCTTGTCAAAGATATGCTCGGGTCGTTAAGGTATGGTGTCAGAGACACTTTTCTGACACGTCTCTTCAGGGTATGTTTTGAGGAGCGTGCGCGTCTTGAGAAGCGTGCACGCGCTCCCCGGAAGTCCTATATAAAGACCTCTAAGGTTCGACGGAGGTATGCATAATCTCTATTGTAGCTACAGTTATCCTGTCATTTTGTTTCCTCGTCTCTTCTACATCGTCGATGGTTGACTTGAGCGTCGGAGGGTCATCGCCGGGAACCTCTCCCCGGCTCGGCAATGATGTTGCTGTGGTTACAAGTTTCACTGACGAGAAGTCCATCAACAATCAACAAGAACATTATATCTTTCGTATCTATCACCTCAACTCTCGAATAGGATCAATCATCATTCAAACTCTGATAAAGTTTTGTCAACTAAAAGACAACTGAATCTATTGAAGTTAAAATAGTCAATTTATGATAGATAAATGTTGACCGAAGGCAGTAATGATTAGACAATGATCGTTGCAGATAGCATTTCAAGAACAGTGGAACAATCGACTTCAATAATGATGAAATAGTCGACTAATGGTAACCAATATCACTTTATACATATTGAGCAAAGGCAATTTGGGCAAAACATCAAGAAACAACTTCAAGTAATGATGAAGGCAAAGATGGAGCCACAAGTGATGACAAAGGCAAAAACAACCAAAGAGATGATGAAGAATCAAACAATGATGAAGGGGGAGCTAAATTTCTCTAGCTCATGAGATTTTATCTTGGAGTGGAAATCCCATCAATTTGGGTGAAGTCTCATCTATAATTTGTAGACCTTTACTGCACCGTCTCATTTAAAGAGAGATTTGGTGGAATTTGAGGGTGCATAGAATAGGATGCAACTTAGGTCGTAGAATAGGAGTGAGATCTCTGAACAATGTTATATTATTGTTTTTCTAGTGCATGTTTCTTTTTGTTTATTGTTTCTATTTCATTACAACTGATATGTATTACACAACATACACATTATTTAATAATGTACAATTGAGCTGTGTTTGTGGCAAAAAATAAATAAATAAATAAATAGAAAATAATATGCATTGTCTATTCACTCCCTCTAGACAAGCTATATTTGATCCTACACACATTTATTATTGTCGTGTAGTTATAGTAACTGCATAACATATACGGATTGACTCATTAGGATCAAACTTGATTTGATCCATTTATGTTTTTTTAGCTCATGGGCTTATAATGCACACTAACAGATCTAGGAATTCAATTATGAAGGGATAATCATGATCTGAGTTGAGCGCGACTAATTTTTTTTTGAACGATTAATAAATTATATATAATTAAAAAAATATTTTTTAAATAACTTGACATACAAAAGAAAAAGTACAATATTATAAAAAAATAATATTAAATCAGTCTACTAACGAATATGTGACAATTATGTTTTTCGAGACTCCATGTTATGAAAACACAGTAAAATTGACTCATTGTCGACAGTATTTAAAACATCTTTCTCAATATAGATTACCAAACTGTTATTCATCCATTCATCTCTAATCATGTTTCGCAAATATCTTTTGACAATATTCATTATCGAAAACACTCTTTCAAAGGTTGGAATAGCAATTGGAAGAAGTAAGACTAGCTCAATCATCCGATAAATCAAAGGAAACACACAGTTCTTCATTGTTTCAATCATTTTCTTTGCAAGAGCTTCCAAATCTGAAATGTCTTCAAATCGTTCATCTGATCTGATGTCATCAATATATGTTTCAAACTCTTGTTCAACTAACATATGCTCATTCCAAGAAAAATCATCCTCATAAAAATGAGCTAGACATACTAACTTCTATATATCAAATCTAGAGAATGAATTCCTAGGGTCAAGGCATGACATATAAATCAACAAATCTATAGTTGTTTCAGAGAAAAGACTATCTATCTCTTGTAGAATAATATCGATAACCTGCAATTTAAAAACCAAACAACAAAAGTAAAAATTAATAAATATGTTATTGTTTAAAAGAATTTAATTGACTGTAAATAAAAAAAAAGAATTATGAAGTTACCTCACAAAATATTTCAACATGGTAGTAGTGATAAAAATTAACATGTTTTCCATCTCTCTTCAAATGACTACGAACGTTGATGGTATCTGTCATATTAATTATTTCAATGGAATGAGTGTTACAAAACTTCTTCACATCCTCAAGTAAAGCATCCCATCCAGAATCTCTCAACTTTTACAATTTTCCTTTCACATTATTAATCAAACGCATCACATTCACAATATTTTGATCTTTTTCTTGTAGAACTGTTGATAAATGATTTGTGATTGCAAATAAACGTTTCATCAATAGTAGAATAAACACAAATTCATACCTCTCCATTCTTTCAACCAAAGTTCTACTTAAAGCCTTAGAAGAACGATCACCATCATCAATCAAATTTTAAAGAACCTCTATAACAGATAACCACATTTATTCCATACAACATAAATTTGAATGATGGGACCCCCATCGTGTATCTCCAAGTCTAGCTAGACTAGTCTCTTGGTTTACTCATACACCAGAATTAATCTTTCTTCTTTCAAGAAGTTCAACTTTTCTGTTATGTTCAAGTTGTCAAAGTTTGTCGACCCTTTTGCAAGATGATGCAGATGTGTTCACTGTTGGTACCCCAAGGTAGTTTTAATGTGATCAAATAAGTTAAGTTAGGTCCTGTTGTGTTTAACCCTGTGTCTAAGTGTGCAGGAACTTAGGAGCACAGGAAGTCGAGTGAAAGACGTAGCTAGCGAGAAGGATGGTACGGGAGAGAGCCGACAGGTTCGGTGCGTATGAGGAATGAGGTGTTGCGGAAGAGTACACCGGCGGACGAGAAGGGAGCTTGCGGTGCTTCCGATGAACGAGAAGATGGAGTGGAAGATTGCTTGAGGAGCAAAAGACACAGCTGTCTAAGGGAAGAAAAACTATGGAAGAGTGTGCTGGCGGATGAGAAGGAAGCACGAGGCGATTCCGAGGGATGAGAAACCAGAGCAGAAGTTTGCTCGAGGGGAAGGCCGGAAGTTGGGTTCAGGTGAGTCCTATTTCGGATGGCCGAAATCACCCAAGCTAGCGGAGCCGGAGTGGAAGACCAAGACCCGGACAGATGCGAGCGGGACCAGAGCAGGAGACCGAGACCAAAAATCAGCAAAAGCTGATTTCTGGTGCTCGGGTGCCCGAACCAGTCCGGGGCGCCCCGACCAGTCCGGGGCGCCCCGACCAGTCCGGGGCGCCCCGACCAGTCCGGGGCACTCGGACAAGTCCGGGGTTCCTGTACCAGTCCGGGGCGCCTGAAACCATTCCGGGCGCTCAAAACCCAATTTTCATCCAAAGTTACCGTGTCGTGTACCATTGCATCGGGGATAGAATTTTATCCCATTCTAGGCGCTTGGAACCCTTCTAGGTGCCCTGAGCAGGGCTATATAAGCAGGACTGCTCCCAGATGCTAACAACAACAAGAATTACAAAGTAACAACACTTGTGCTTGAGTTTGTCTGAGTTTAGCTTTGTTTTGCGAGCTTTGAATGCTATAAGAGGCTTCTCCACCCAGAGGAGATTTTTAGTGCGCTTTTTCATCTGCCTTGGATTAACAACCTCCCCGATTGTAACCAAGTAAATATGTTGAGCCTCGTCTTTTTAATTTATTATTACTTTTATATTTATGCAAGTGTTTTAATTAAGTTATAAGTTTGAGAAAGGTCTTTTTATCTTGATTTGTGTAGGGGTTATTCACCCCCCCTCTAGCTGGCTGCCAAGGGTCCTAACAAGTGGTATCAGAGCTAGGATGTTTCAGGAGGATTAACCACCAAATGAAGCACACGAGATGGTCAGACCAACCATCTACCCACCAAAATTTGAGGGGGAGTTCGCGAGCTGGAAAAAGAGAATAGAGGTATTTTTCAAAACAGACTTCGATTTATTGTTAATAATGGAATTTGGTTTTTAAGCACCCGAGGGCAAGGAAAAATATCAATGGAAGAAGAAGGAATAAGCCGACTTCGTGGCAAACGGTAAAGCAAAGTTTCATCTGCTGAGCATCCTACTGCCATAAGAAGTCAATCGGATCAGAGCTTATGAGTATAGCAAGGAACTCTGGGAAAAATTTCTGGAACTTCACGAAGGAACCTCGGAGGTGAAACTTGCGAGACGGGACTTACTTCGCAACCAGATCAGCAACCTCCGATTAGAAGAAGATGAAACTATAGCATATCTTCACTTAAGGATCAAGAAGCTCATCACCAGACTTTTGAATCTCGAAAAAAAGGTAAGCAACTGAGATTTGCTAAGGTATGCTCTTAATGCATTTCCTAGAAATACAAAATGGGCATCATTAGTAGATGCATAATATATCTCTAAGGATTTAGAATCTGTTATCTTAGAAGACTTATTTTCAACTTTTGAAATTCATAAAACAAGATGTGCAGATTCGAAAAAGGAGTCAAATCATAATGTTCCATTTAAAGTAAAGATGGACGAACAAGATTCAGAATCCTCTCTCGATGATGACGAAACGACAATGATGGTAAGGCGATTTAAAATATTGCTTAAATATGGAAAATCTAATAATCTGTAGGGTAGAAAATGAAGAAGAATCAGATGCTACCACTGTAATGAAGAAGGGCATGTAAAAGACAACTGTCCTAAATTGAAGAACAAAGACAAGGGCAAGAATAAAAAAACCTATCCAATCTAACAAGTACAAGACACTAAAGGCTACGTGGGATGAAATGCCATCCGAATCAGAGATTGAGGCTTTCTCCGGACTTGCATTAATGGCAATCCATCAAGAAAACGAACACGGAGCAAGCTCATCCGAAATGAGCATCGAGAGCATCGATGAAGGGGGAGCTACATCGGATGAAAGTAGTAATTTAGGGGGAGCTACGGATGATGGGATCGACAAGGTAAGTTAGGTATGATCTCTACCTCCCGATAAATTATTCAAGTTTGTTAAATTATTGTCAAAGGATTGCTATAAGCTAGAAAAAGAAAACTAAGAGTTAAAATTAATTCTAGCCAAATTTTGTCCATTAGAAGAATTTGACAAAATAAAATTAGAAAATGATAATTTGTAAAAAGAAATAAAGAACTTAAAAAAATCATGCATACTCATATAATACAAGTATTAAAAAATTTAATGGTATAAATTGGTACCTTAATTACCACAAGGGACAAATTAAGAAAATTTTAAAGAAATACATACCCAAAAGATTTTTAATTAACCCAGTAGGCTGAAACCTATATTGGGTTCTAAAATCTTGTCTAAATTAAAATTTAATTGAACTTAGGGCTTTCTGAGAGTAGATTAAATGTTTAATTTCCTGAAGAGACTTTGTCTAGAAAGTGGTTGTTGCTCAAATAACCATGAAAGTCTAATGCCTCGTTACAACTTGGAAGTCAATTAATGAAATAAAATGTTTGATTGAGTAACTGATAAAACATTTAAATGTAATTAATGCTTTAAATAGTTACTCAAACATTTGTTTTACTTAGATTTTTTTTTTTGCAAAACTTAAAGTTTCTAAAATTATTACAATTTTTTTAAGTGATATCAAAATTATTTTCAAAGTTTTCAAAAACTTGATAAGTTTTTCAAAATGTTGGAAAATCAAAGTTTTTTTTAACTAAAAACTTTCTTATTTTTGAAAAGTTACCCTTAGATTTTTTTTAGGTACCCCATTTTTTATGTGATCGAAGGGGGAGAAGGGAAGATTAAGTCTAGAGGGAGGTAGCTTGACTTTTTCCAATTTTTGCACTTTATAGCAAAATTTATTTTTTTACTTTATGTTGGTTTACTCTAACTTAACTTGGGTTGCTCATATCAAAAAGGGAGAAATTGTTGGTACCCCAGATCATTTTGATGTGATCAAACAAGTTAAATTAGATTCTGTTGTGTTTAACCCTGTGTCTAAGTGTGTAGGAACTTAGGAGCACAGGAAGTCGAGCGAAAGACGCAGCTAGCAAGAAGGATGACACGGGAAAGAGTCGACGGGCTTGGTGCGTCAGAGGGACGAGATGCTATGGAAGAGTACACCGGCGGACGAGAAGGGAGCCTGCGGTTTTTCCAAGAGACGAAAAGCCAAAGTGGAAGATTGCTCGAGGAGTAAAAGACGCAGTTGTCCGAGGGACGAAAAACTGTGGAAGAGTACACTGGTGGACGAGAAGTAAGCATGCGGTGATTTCGAGGGTCGAGAAGTCGGAGCGAAAGCTTGCTCGAGGAGAAGGCCGAAAGTTGAGTTTGGGTGAGCCCTATTCCGGATGGCCGAAATCACCCAAGTGAGCGGAGCCGGAGACCCAGACCGATGCGAGCGGAACTGGAGTAGGAGACCGGGACTAAAAATTAGCAAAAGTTGATTTCTGGTGCTCGGGGCACCTAGACCGATCCGGGGCACCCAGACCAGGTCAGGACGCTCAGACTAGTCCGGGGCACCCAGACTCCGGGCGCCCAGAACCCAGTTTTCATCCAAAGTTGATGTGGCATGTACCATTACATCGGGGATAGAATTATATCCCATTCCAGGTGCCCCAAGTAGGGCTATATAAGCAGCCCTACTCCCAGATGCTAACAACAATAAGAATTACAAAGTAACAACACTTGTTCTTGAGTTTGTCTGAGTTTAGCTTTGTTTTGTGAGCTTTGAATGTTGTAAGAGGCTTCTCCGTCCAGAGGAGATTTTTAGTGTGCTTTTTCATCTACCTTGGATTAACAATCTCCCCAGTTGTAACTAAGTAAATCTGTTGAGCCTCATCTTTTTAGTTTATTATTATTTCTATGTTTATGTAAGTATTTTAATTAAGTTATAAGTTCGAGAAAGGTCTTTTTGTCTTGATTTGTGCAGGGGCTATTAACCCCCCCCCCCCCCTCCCTCCCTCCTCTAGCCGGCCGCCAAGGATCCTAACATTCACAATTGAACCAACAATCCACATGAAATCACAAACATATTGATTTGCTTGAGCAACAGCTACAACCACTAGCTAGAGTTGATAAGAAAAACAATGAACATATGTTGCATATAGATTTTCTTTCATTATTAGTGACTTTAAGCCATTAAATTCTCCATACATATTTGAAGCACCATCATATCCTTGACCCCTCAATCTCGCCACTGACAAACCATACTTAGCAAATAAAGAGTCAATTATTGATTACCATCGTTTGAACACTCTATTTTATTGTTATAACTCGGTGTTTTTATCATTTTATGTGTCCAATTATATATTTTTAATATATTCCATACGTTTGGATCTTTGTTAGTCTCCATTTCAATTCTTATATATTTTATGGATATTTTGGATATTAGTTGATTATATTGTGTTTTGCAGGATTTGAGGGAGACAATAGTTGAGAGGAGAAACACGAGTTGATCCAATCATGGTTTGGTTAAATCGCCACAAGTTTAGAGGAGAAAAAGGGGCCTTTAAACCCTAATTTAAGCTCGGGTCCGGTTCAATTGGTTCAATTCTGGTTCAATAGTGCACTTCCGGTTCATTTTGGTCTAGTTCAATGAAGGATAAAAAGAGGGACTTCGGCTTAAGTGGAAGGTGGCTAGGGCTCGGCATTTTCTTCCTCTGCACTGTGCACATCAAATGCATTCCTTCTCCCCGACACCCGACGCCCCCAAGCTTCTTAATCTCCGATCTTCTTCAATCCGGTGACAGATGACAATGCGGAGACTTTTGTGAACGATATCCTCTACTAGGGTTCATTCTCCGGTGGAGTGTTTTAGGCCGGCGCAGTGAGCCCCGTCCCTCCCGATTCTTGGCAGACTTCGGCGGCACCTAATTAGGGCTTCCTTGACGACGGAGCGTTCTCCTCCAGCGAGGCACCCCTTCTCCATCCCTTCCTTAGTGGATGTTCTTCCCGTGGACGACGTTGCGAAAGCGGAAGATTCCAAGGAGTAAGCCAGTTGATTCATCTTCATCTTCTCCGGTGGAAGCTGCTGTGGAGCCCTTCTTCTATGGACAACGTTCCGAAAGCAGAAGTCTCCTCCACCTCAGTGGTGTATACAACTCTGGCAGAAGCTCATCATCTTCAAGCTCAATCTCTGTTCTTCAATTCCAGCAAAACTTACTAAAGCAAATCCAAGGCTGATGCTGCTGTGAACTCCCGTGGAAGGCGTTTCGAAGGCAAGAATTCCAGCAACCTCAGTCTCAATGGTGTAAGCAATTTCGGCAGAGCAAATTCTATTTTGATTTCTGTTTAGTTTCTGTTGATGCTGCAATTTATTTCCTATTCCATCTAAACTATCAACTTTGTGCCATTGGGAGCTATAGATCAACATTCAGTCGTTGAGTTGCTGTCTACCGGGGCTGGCATTCCAAATCCAGATCTCCATGTGATGGAAGAGGTAGTGGATTGGTGGTTGATCATGGAAGAGTGGGTTGGATAGTGTAGCTTACTTTTCTATTTGATTGTTCATGTTTAGTTGTAGCTTAATTTCGTGTTTGATTTATGTGTTCTTTCCTTCTAATGCATGTTTGATTATTTAGTTTAGTATTTGTTTAGTTTCATTTATGTATGATTATTGATCTTGTATCATAACATGACAATATGGTACAGGTTTAGCTTTTATGTATAGTTAGGTTTTGTTTAATCACTATTAAGTTTGTTTAGTTTAATTGCGCTTGTTTTATTATTATTGCTTCCTTTATGAATATTTCTTCTGTAGAAGGGATCCTCACAATGTAGAGTGGCACTACGCAGTGAGTTCATTTTCTGTTGGCTAGTTAGGATTTCATTTATCACATTAGGTTTAGAGAACAATCCCCAAAACAAAACCCCTCTTTGGTTCAATTCTGTCTGGAAACAAATGCCCTGCCATTAGTTCTGCGAGAGAGACGACCCGGGCTTCTACTATACTACTTAGTGTAGGTTAAGGGGATCGGTTGAATATAAATTGTTAATTTGATGTGAGCGAGTGACAGTTGCATCTACACACCATATCAATTGCTTCCTTCAAACAAGCAGCTGCAATTGTTGCAACATGAACTACAATTATAAATCGTTCAATCACCTTTCCATGTTTGTTCACATATCTAATAACAACTGCCATTTGATCTTTCACTGAACAATCACGAGCCTCATCAAGCAGTAAAGTGAATCACCTATCTCCAAGATCAGCTAGAATAGCATTTATGGTCTCAACTGCACAAGCATTCACTTGTTGCTTTTGAATTTTTAGGGCAATCATTTGATTATTTCTAGGTGCATTCATTCCAACAACTGCCACAACTTTTGGACACTCTGAGCTATACCATTTTAGCAATTCTAAAAAATTGCCTCTATTGGATGATGTCAAAGACTCATCATGTCCCCGAAAAGGCAATCCTTGTAGCAACAAAAATCGAATTACTTTTAAAATGACAGTTAGGCGTTTGCAATAAGCAACTTCAATCTCATGTTTCCCCGATGAAAATGAATACTCCACACTTTGTCTTTGATTCTTGAAACCCTCAAACTATATTCTTGCCTCATTGTGCGCACTACCAACTCCACCTACATGCTCATTGAAATTTTCAATTGCTTTTTTCAATTTACGAAACTAGATTTTGTAAACACATCATCTCCTCCAAACCCTATATTACTAGGTCTAAAGAGATAACACCAGAAACAAAAGGCTGCATCCTTTGAAACACTATACTCCAACCAATCACGATTTTTAAACCAAATCTCTCTGAAACATCTATTGTCTTTACCCATTTTTTTCTTGGAAAATTATGATCTCAAGGTTGACAAGGACTCATAGCAACGTATTCTTTTTTAATACGTTCTCTAACACCAACATCATACTCTTTAATCAGTTTTCATAAATCAGAATCAACAACAATTTTTACTTCACTACTCAGATTTCCAATATTTTCAAATAAAATTTACGGAGGAGGAGGTGGTGATGGTTGTGGTGGAGTAGACTCTTCATCGGGAACACTAGATGATTCAATTGAACTCCTAGGCCTCTTTGTAAAATATTTCAATATTTTCTACAAATTATAATATATGGAAAAAAATTATCAACATAAAGTGTAATTTTACTAAACTTAATGTGAACAATTTAACAATAACACAATTAAATTATTTTGCATCATTAATCGACACAATTCTTTAAAAAAATAAAATTAATTTAACATAAATTATCAATATTCACAAATCACAACTAACTAACAACTAATAAAAAAACTAATTACATCATATATTCAGAGTTTATACAAAAACTAAATTACAAACAATCAAATATACAAAATCTAAATTTTCCATTATCCAACAATTAAATATACACAAGCAACTAAACATTTATACCATCAAACTTTTCAATTGTTAATTGTACGTATAATAAGTTAATAATTATTAATAAAGCATACATTGCAATTTGGAAACAATCAAAAAATTAAAAAAAAACAATAATAAAATAAAACCCACTTACTTGAAGCTGTGTTGGCGCATGTGGTTGGCAGGGGAGGCTGGGAGCTCTAGGACTAGTAGCAGCTAGGAGGCGGCGGCGACACAATAGCTTGCTGGACGACGACATAGTTGATGCAGGGTTGATGTTCTGTCTGCCAGCTCCCTTGCCTCGGGCGGCGACGTTTAGCCGAAGATCCTGCTGGCTGGCAAGGTGGCAAGAGCCACTGGTCGGTAGGTGGTGGGCGGCAGCACTGCTGCAGAAAGATGGCTTCACGGGCCTCACGGCTTCAACTTTGGTCGGCAAAAGAAAAAAAACAAGGAAGAAGGTTTTTCTTCGTGAGTAGCGGAAAGCAAAAAAAAAAAAAAACAAGAAGAGGGTTTTTCTTTGAGAGCGGTGAAAAGAAAAAGGAAGAGAGAGAAAAAGGGAAATTAAAAAAAATAAACCTAATTTATATTTGCAAATTTGGTTCAAAATTAACAAAAATGAACTGTCTTCGTTTTTTTTCTTCGGCAGTTGGGAAGCGTCAATTACAGCACAATCAACCCCCAAATTTTTTTTCCTGATCCCGCCGGCAAGGAGGTGACTGCCGACGCTACCCCCTGGTAGATACGCCCTTGATAGTGCGATGGTAGAAAATTGGACAAATTCTCTAGACAAGAGTATAAATCTCACCTAGGACCTATTACACCTATGGAGTTTGAAAAACTTATTACGCTAGACCATCCGTTAGGATCCATCTACGCTTCTTGATTTATCCTGGTGGCCGATGGTAATTTTTCATGGATCCGAGTTGATTACATCTAGGATTAGTTAGCTCGTAAAAACTGAATACCGAATTATAAAAAAATAATATCGTAATTTGCCATGGGAAGTTTGATGGTGTCGTGGAGGTGGTTGTGGAAGGATTTGAGATGGATGGATGGTGAACAAAAACACATGTGCTAGAGGGATAACAAAATACATCTTATTATTTTATTAAGAATTCACCCCTTTTACTAACTAATTTTGGTGAAGCTCAAAATGAAATTACGTTAATGTCCTTTTTCTTTTCACACCGAAAATAATTTAAAGTTTATTAGTAATTTTCATAAACGCATCAATCAGGAATCTAGAGTTCATGACTCAGTTGCGGTGTATTATTGAAAAAGTTTCTCATTAATCAATCAGTGATCTAAAGTTCGAGACTCAGCTGCGACGTATTATTGAGAATTTTTCTTATTAATAAATCAGAGATTTAGAGTTTGAGACTCAGCTATGGTATATTATTGTGAATTATTCTCATTAATCAATTAGAAATCTAGAGTTTTCTTTAGTTTCACATCTTAGAATTAGCAATACTGTGAGCAAAGAAGCTTCTATAAATACCTTGGACCGACGATATTACAAAGCATATTTTTCTCAATTTTTTGGCTAAGATCAAATATAATATTAAATTAATATTTTATAAGGGGGAGTCTGTTACAGTAGCTTGCTGCTGCTGAGATTCTTGAGCGTTGCATAGGTCTAGCACACCCTCAGTCAATTTATGGGTGGGGCAGAAAGTAGCAGCAATACATGTGCACGATCACTAGTATAGAGAGAGAATTAATATGCTGCGGACCGCCTCATGCGAACTCCTACGCACCCCGACTCGAGGCGTCTATATATATATATATATATATATATATTATTTTTAAGCTCCCGGTTATGCTAATAAGATTTTGCTTTTAAAATTTAGGGGTTGAGTTATAATATTAAGTATAAAAAAATTATATATATTAATTTCTTTAACATTGTTATATATATGTGTGTATGCGCGCCCAAGTGGGCACGCTAATGTGACAAGGTTGACCCCCTACTGCCATGTTAGTGCGTACCTCTTTATATATATAGCAAACAACACTTTGATGCACACATTTTGATAGACACTAATAATAAATTAAGTATATTAATTAGCAAACAACAGTTTGCAAGCAATATATATATTGATCATTTATATATGTATAAGAGTAATCATGGGTAGAAACTCATCTTAACAACTTTAAAATGTTATTATAGTACAAATAAATTAAATGACATTTTTTTTTTCAAAGAACATAGAAAATGTAAGCTTTGATTTTGTACAAATTCAAATCTCATATTCCACTAAGAGGTGAATCTAGAGAAACTCATATCCACTATAGTTTGTTGAGAATTGACACTCTTTTTCTATCAGTAGGTGAATCACTATTCACGTACTTAATTAAAGCATAGAAATAGTCAAATTTATGAGATCTAAGATGAACAACAACCACCTCCTTTGATAGCAGAAACATCGTTGCTGCTCATACTGATTGTTTGCCCCTTGGGCAAAGATGTTGAATGAGACGCTGCCTCGAGGGCCTTCTTGCTGACAACTTGATAGATTTGGTTGAGAACCTCAATGAATGCTTGCTCTACATTTGTTGATTCTAAAGCAGATGTCTCCGTGAAAAAAATATTCTCCTTCTCAGCAAAATTGGTGGCATCCTCAGTGTTAACAGCCCTAAGATGTCTAACATCTGCCTTATTCCCGACAAGCATGATTACAATACTAGAATCAGTGTGCTCCCTTAGTTCCTTCAACCATCTTTCAATATTATCAAATGTCACATTGCGAGTTATGTCATATACCACAAGTGCACCGACCGCTCCTCGATAATAAGCGCTTGTGATTGCTCTATATCTAGTATAGTTTGACAAAAGAAATAAACATATCAACTCTACTATTAAAGCAAAGATATATAATTGTTGTAAAATGAGCTAATTATTAAACCAAAAGTTTCATTAGTAGATAATAACAAAATGAGTTAATTATTCAACACAAAGTTTCATTAGTAGATAATAATAAAATGAGTATATTTTTATAAGCCATATATACCCTTCTAGGAACGTGGGTATTTGTATCAAAGGTCAATTAATGTTATTTCATACAACATGACTTCAATTGCTTGGTGCACAACAACCTTTTGATTATTTCTCCTTTTTCCAAATAGTCAAAAATAGTTCAAAACTAATTTTTGAAAGAAAAAAAATAATCTTTGAAGGGGAAAAAATGTACATTATATATCATTTCTATATCAAACTAATTATTTTTCCTTACAATCTATATGCCATAATTAGTTGCCTGGTTAGTGAATCTTATAGAAAGATTAATTGTTGCTGCAAATGATATATGATTTAGTTTAGCACCATATAGCTCTGTACAAAGGAAAATCAGACAAATAAAAATTATATATTAAGCATTTCATACAATGATGAAGGCCAAAAAAGAGTTATGAAACTCATGCCTCCAAAGAAAAAAATTTTTGGAACAAACAATTCATTTATTGTCTAAGATCTCCCATGAATTATCTTCTAGAACATAAGGAGATCAACGACTTAAAATTAAGTTGTGTTTTGATTTATATTGCCATGAATATGTTAATCAATTTCAGAATAGGAAAAATGAACAATCAAATTTAAATGATTATATAAACTTTTTGGTCTGCATCTAAACAAAAAAAATAAGAAAAGAGGGCAGGAAGAAAATATTATCAGAACCTTTCTTGGCCTGCAGTGTCCCATATCTGAGCTTTGACAACCTTTTCATTGACTTGAATGCTTCGTGTGGCAAATTCAACACCAATGGTGGCCTTTGAGTCGAGGCTAAACTCGTTACGAGTGAATCGTGAGAGGAGGTTTGACTTTCCCACCCCAGAATCACCTATCAATACTACCTTGAAAAGGTAATCATAATCATCATCTTTTCTATAAGCCATTTCTCCAACGCCCTCGACAACTTGCTATTTCGATAATGGGACAATCAAACCTACGCTGACAAATTGCTTGCTCGAAGCATTGTGCAAAGAATTTTTAGGAATCATCAATGAGAATAACAACCAAAAATAAGAAGTGAAAGTTTCTATTGCCAATCTATAGAGGGAGAGAAGCTAAAATGGAAGGTGTATGCGTGACGATGACGAAAAACTAGTGGTGACAATGTGAAAGTAACTATTTGTAAAAATAGTAATAAAAATTAGAATGCTTTTAAATATCTTATATAAAACCTATGGAAAGGCTAAAATTATTCTTGTACATAATGTGTGGTTCTTACTACTTGATTTAACATAGAAATATGGGGACGATTGATCAAATATAAGGTGGGGAAGATTTGATGATAGCTGATAAAATATTATGTACAAGTCAAAATGTGAGTTCATTTTATACTTTGTAATCATATTTATTTTATTGAAGAGTTAGAAACATAATGATGATATATTTAGTTATTCAAATTCATATTTCATTCTATGTTGTGTTTTGGGTTCTAGATTTTGTATTTGAGTTTTGGTTCTTGAGTTTTTTTTATTTTTAATTTGATTCTGATTCTATCATACCTTACACTTTTTATTTTCTTGTCTAATTGTCTTTTAAACTCATTAAATATATTTGAAAAGTATCTACTGTTTAAGATTTTTCTTTAAGCAAATAGATATCCATAATGTGAAAAAATATCAATAAAGATGATAAAATATTTTTCTCTATCAAAAGATAAAGAATCAAAAGAGTCACATACATCAGTGTGTTGGATTGAAAGTGCTAGAGGGGCGAATAGCGCTCGTAACTTTTTTACTTTTTTTACATAAAACTATCGCGATAGAACGCAGCGGAACGTAAGGAAGAATAACAGAAACCAAGCTAATACTTTTGGTTTTACTTGGTTCGGAGCCTGTGACGACTTCTACTCCGATCCGCAATTGTCAATCACTTTCGTTGGATAATCTACTAACAGTTTAAAGTATTACAAGGATATCTTGATTACAATGTAAATGCGAATATATAAAAGTTACCGACAACTAAAGAATTGGAGACTTGGGCCTTTAGTCGTCGGAGCAGCGTTACTGCGTCGTTGAGTCATTTCCAGAGCAGCGCGTAAGAGTGAAAGTCATTCGAATTGATGTCCTAAAGCTGCTACTCAAAGGCCTTTATATAGGGCCTCTCCAGGCACTTGGAACCACCCTCGAGCGCCTGGAGTGTGTTGACGTGGATGCACCTTATTGAAAGTTTATTCTGCAAACTTTATTGACCTCCAGGAGCCCGGACCATTCTTGATGCCTAGACTACTGAGATGGATTGGTCAGTCGAAGCATGCCTCTGTAGCCCGTCGTTCGGGTGCCTAACTGTTAGAATTTGAGGGATGTCCTAAGACAATCGCCTTACGATTATGTCTATTTATTTGATAAGTATAGATTCACTATTTGAGTGCATATTATATGTTTGATTGTCTTAAACTTACTTACTGAATGCCCATAATATTATTCATAGCATGAGAGAATTTGTGATTGGATCACAACTAGTGATTATCTCTACATGTGCAATTATGAATATATTGAAATTTTCCTAGTCGTTGAATTGATGCATTCGAACATCATCAATTCTGTAAGACTAGCATGGGTTATACTCCTTGGTTCAGACAAGCAGCTATTTTCTCACTGGCTGGAGACATTAGGATGTCGAGAGTTAAACATGGATGTTAGTTATGGTAACTAGTTCATTGGAGTGACTTGCTATAAGACTTCATATGGTTCTCTACATATATATAGATATGTCTGTGAAGTTCTTACTGTAGCACGAGTGCAAGTTTCCTTCGATTTAAGGTATACAAGTCATCTTGGTCATGGAGACTTATACTTTGATATCTTAAGCAAGCATCTCATTGAGGTACAAACTTGGGATGATTTGATATAAGTTGAAGTGCCCGAAGATGTTTGGATAGCCCACAGAGGATTAACCACTCCTTACAAGGAGATGTATATACTATGATCACTTGTTAGGATTATTACTCAAAGTCTTTGGCCAAAACATCACATGTTAAGAGTGCGAGACTCTTATACACATGCACGAGTAATTTGAATCCACAGAATGAGGAAGTATTACTTGGGCTAGGTATGATGTAATCAGCCTAGTGGGAACAAGACACATAGACCATGTCCTGAACCAAGTGGGTATAAGACGAGTCAAAGGAACGAGGCACGACTCACTATAGCTATTGAAGGGTTTAGAATTAATTCTATGATCAATTATGATTTTCCGTCTAATTGGGGATCATGATGTACTACTAGGTGTCACTCATGATCATTCTATAATTAATTAGTTAATTATGAATGACCAAGATAAACTAGGAACCTATTGGGTCACACGCACTAATAAGTCTCTAAAAGATGTAAAATAAGTTAAATAATAGAATTATCAAAAGATAAATATTTGGTTGCACTATACATAATACAAATATAGAAATATTTATCGCAATGGAAGCACGGATGTGCCTCATCTCTTATGGAAGAGTTGAACCATATTTGGTTTAATTATGAATTAGTCATGAACTAATTTGGTTTAATTGTGAACCAAACCAAGGGGTTAATGGGCTAATTTTTTGTTAAGGGATAATGGGTTAGATTTGGGCTTTCTAATCCAACTCATTAATGAGGGTTATATATTGATATGGTTAATAGAAAATTATACACATGAGATCATTAATTGCCTTGTAAGGTTTTGGGAAAATCTTAACCCAATTTCTCTTCTCTTCTCCCTCTCCCCTCTTTGCCGCCGGCCACACAACAACAAGGAGAAGTTTTCTCCTTGTTGTCGTGGCCACTACAAGGGAGAAAACTCTCCCTTGTGTGCTTCTCTTCTTCCTCTTGATCCCTCTTCTTTGCTCGTGGCTAGTAACTTCTGAAGGAGAGACTTGTACTCAAGGAGTTGTTTTAAGGAGCTTGGCATGGATACGAATAGAGGCGAGGTTTGACAACGTCGCTACGCTTGATGCCCTTCTCATTACAGGTCATCCATAAGGTACACCTAGCATAAATTTACTTTTTATAAAAATTTAATTATGCGATCATGTTTGACATGTTATATCCTTATATTCATGTGGTATGTGTGATGTAATAATTTATGAATTATTATTATTTTATTTTTCACTGCGCATGTTTACGAAACATATTTTAGCACACACCGCATCAGACATATCCCAACACTAACCACCTGTCCAGGTGCCTAGACAAGGTTTGGGCACTTGGAGCACCTTTTTCATCCTTTTGCTTTCCTGCATCATAATGTTAGGCTGACAAATAATAATATATAAAGCAGAGTAATATTTGATAGTCTCTGGACTATCCGATCCTGACTTTGAGTTTCTCTGGAACTCTAGGTCGGATCAACGTATACTGTTCCCTCTACGGGAAATACATTCTCACTTATTCCTCTCAGGAGAGTTTATCTTTTGTCAAACTAGTCCTCCAGACCGTTTGGACTTTTGCTCAACATTCGAGACCTCAAGACTTTTTGCTGGATGTCTGAATTATGACCCATCCAGTTTTTCGCCTAGTGTCCGTGACCTCCAAAATTTTTAACTAGTGTCCTCGACCTTAGGATTTTTGCCCGATGTTCTCGACCTACCAAGACTTCTCCTAGTCCCCCGGACCTGGACTGCCTTGTGTAGCTACAACTAGGACTTTCAATCACATGTAGAGTTATGTATTAGAGCATGATGAATGTATGTGGGAGAGCAGGTAGGGGATGAGACTGATGTATAGGTGTGTAGATCCACCTTAGAAAGATCTATCTAATCCGCAGCAAATGACTACTAGTAAAGATATGTCAAATCTGTTTATGGCTAGGGCTTTATCAAAAAGCTCGAGAGGGTGAATAGGCCCACCATAAGGGCCTATCTAGTTCACAGCAAATGACTCACGGTAGGACAACATCAAATCTGTTTATGACTTGGGCTTTGCCAAAAAACCCATAAGGGTGGATTGGCCCACCACAAAGGCCAATTTAGCCCGCAACAAATGGTTCACGATAAAGACATGTCAAATCCATTGATAGTTGGTGACTTGCTAAAAGTGACTTCATGGGACATGGGTACGACATGGTCGGGCCTAGTCCCCTGACATGAGAGGAGGTTGACAGAGATCTTTTGGAGTCATCAGTGGCTCACGGACACATGGTAGAGACATAAGGCATGGAGGGTACGAGAAACCCATTGACAGAGGCTTCAGGATATAGCACGGATAGTGATGAGGTGGAGACACATGTAGGATGAACAGAGATCATGAGCGATGTTGATTGATAGCTCAGCTTCAGTATCTTGTACTGTGGATGAGAAGGCAACCAACATGAGTAGCAAACAGAGTGAGAGCTGGTACACGAGTGAGCACATGTACACGATCACGATCTCCCTTCCAGATCTGATAGTTCATCAGACATGGCATAAGGGTCTCCATGTTTAGTTTTGTATGACTATGCATTTTGATGATATGTATTTACCTTTCCATCACAAAAGACTAAGACTTTTCGCATGCCTAGTGTCCGCTAGGACTTCTTTGCCTAGCCTTATACTAGGACTTTCATCTTACCTATGATCACTTAGAACCTTCTTGCACACTTAGTCAAACTTGTTAGAATAACAATAAACGTTAACTTTGAACCCTTTGCCATTATCAAAACTTAGGTTCGATCATCTAGTACTCCTTGCATCAACAATCTCCTCTTTTTTATTATGACAACACAGTTCAAAGTTAAGTTAAAGCAAATAATATTTCAACAAGTTAAGAGAAAATAAAATTTTTCACAAGCAAACATTTTCAAAAAAATACTTTTTCAAAGTAAGAATTTTCAAAGAAAAATACTTTTTCAAAGTAAGAAATTTCTAAATATAGAAACAAAACTTAGAAATATTTCTAAGTTAAGATTTCCAAAAACTTTGATTTTTAAACTCTCCCTAGAAAATAACACTTCATTTTCTTTTCAAAAAGATACTTAGTTTTTCTTCTTTTCTTTTTGAAAAAAATAATTAGATAAACACTTAGCTTTGAAGAGAATTTCTTTGAACAATACTTAGCTAAGTATTTAACCTTAAAAAGATTTTCTTTTTAAAAAAAATACTTAGCCAAATACTTAGTTATAAAAGCAATTTAGCGATTGAAAACTGGTAACTTAGCAACTTAATTTTTTTGAAACAATATTTTTGAAAATATACCTTATTTTGAAAAAACTTAACTTTTGAAATATAACTTTGCTTTTTAAAAAATATTTAACTTTTAACCCCTTTTTCTCTCCTTTTGACATACATAAAAAAATAAGTGATGTTCTTTGAAAAAAATTTCAATGATTTGAAATTCCTCCCCTTAATTAATACCTTTCTTGAAAGATTTTGAAAACAATTTTAAAGAAGTTTGGAAAAATTTTGAAAATGTATTTCAAGATGAAAATGTTTTAAGGATAGGAAATTTTGAAATCAATTTTGAAGAGTTTTTTAAGGAAAGAAAAACTATGTAACTAACATTAATATTTGCAAGAATGAAGGACTGGGTAAAATAAAAAGATAAGCATAAGCATAAGAATTAATGCCTAGAATCCAAGTGTTATTAAGAATACTTAATTTTCCTAGCATCTCACCTATTTTAGATTTTCAAATATAGTAGCCTTATGTGTTTTGAGAGATGCATAATTTATATAATATAGAATTATATAGGATTGAGTTTATCAAATAGGATTCGAATTGATAGGATTCGAATTAGCTGTTAATGAAATCATATTTGATTTAGAGTTTAATCCAAGTTAAATTTGGATTAAGTTTAAATCATTTTTAGATTAAATTAAATTAATTATAATTTAATTAATTTCAAATTAAGTAAAATTTATTTTGATAAATTAAGTAAATTGAATTAATTAAATTTGGACTACAATAGTTTAAATTGAATTTAAGTTTTTGAAAATTAATTAAAGTTTTAAAAATTAATTAAAGCTTTGAAAATTAATTAATGTTTTGAAATATAATTTAAGTTTTGAAAATTAATTATGTTTTAAAAAATTAATTTAAGTTTTGAAAATTAATCAAGGTTTTGAAAAATAATTTAAGTTTTGAAAATTAATTTAAGTTTGAATTTTAAAAAATATTTATGTTTGGATTTTGGGAAATATTTAAATTTAAATTTTGAGTTAATTTTGATTAAGTTTAATTAGGTTTGATTTAGGTTCGATTTAAGTATGATTAAGTTTAATTAGGTTTAATTAGGTTTGATTTAGGTTTGTTTTAATTTTTATTTAAGTTTAATTAGGTTTAATTTAACTAATTCTTATTTTTAACCAAAATTCATCTCACCCTTTTCTTTATTTTCAAACAGGGAACTTTATGGTTCTTGTGAGATAATTAATTTTATCTTCAATTTAAATTAAAATCTAAGGATTGATTTACATTTGAGTTAGACTTATCTATTTTAATAATTGACTTATAGACTGTAGAGAGGCACAGGGGCCTTCTTGGGTATCGGAGCAACGACCACTTCTAGACAAAGGATTTTAAGGAAATTGAATATTTAATTTTTTTTCTATTAATCTTAGGTCTAACTAATCAAGTGTTGATCAAGCCTATGTCCTTATCTAACCATCTTAATCTAGGCAGAAATAAAGAAAGCATTTGGTTATATACGCCCCTTCATTTTCTAAGAATCAAATCAAAGTTCTTGGAACCTAAAGTGAACCGTTCCAATGTGTCCTTGAGTTCCTTGACTTGACTTTTCAAAGTGAAATTCTCTTCCTCAAGAACTTGGTTAGTCAAGGAACCTAAGTTAGTCACTCCTTAAGGATTGTAACCTCCTTTTGGAGTGACTTGATCCAAACTTTAGACTTGGCTAACTTTTGCAACAAATAATTAATTAACTTATACAAATGTTCTTCTATAGGAGAATATACCTCATTATTTGGATTGTCTGAAATGGATACGGATCTATGACTTCACTCGGACTCAACTTCAGATTAAACTCTAGTTTCAGACTCAGACTCAGTTTCGACAACTCGTTCTCGAGCTGGAAGAGTGAGGAAGCTTGCTTGCTCATGTTCTTTGTCGGAATCTTCTGATGAGGACTCACCCCACGTTGCTTATAACACCTTCCTTCTTCTTTGTTTTTTTTGGACATTTCGGCTTGTAATGTCCCTTCTGGTTACCTATAGTAAATCACTTCTGATTTGGACTTCATGATTTGATTCAGACCCAACTGCTTACTCTTGGATTAGATCCTCTTTTTCTTCTTAAGCATTTTCCAAACTAGGTTGACTAGTTCGGCGATGATCTCGTCTTCATCTTTGGAGTTTGATTCATCTTCAGATTTGGGTTCAGGTTGGTTACTGGGCTTCACCTTCTTAGTCTTGAATTTTCTTGCAACCAAAGCAATACCTTTTTTGGCCGAAAGTGCATTAGTCTGTTCATGAAATTAAAATTCAAAAAATAGCTCCTTTAGTCCAATAGATGAAAGATCCTTGGAAACTTTATAAACATTTACCATGGATGCCCATAAAGTATTCCTCAAAAAAGGCGTTTAACGCATATCTTATTATATCATGGTTCTCCACCTTTTGACCAATTGTGTGGAGGCCGTTGAGCAAGTTTTGAATCTGAGCGTGTAATTGGCTCGCCGATTCACCATTCTACATTTTAATACTATACAACTTATTTAAGATTAAATCTCTTTTACTTACCTTTGTATCAGAGGTCCCATTGTGCAATTTGATTAACTTCTCTTATAGGTCCTTTGCACTTGAGAATAGATCGACTCGATTCAACTTTTTTTTGGTTAGTCGCACTGTAGGGTCTAAGTGGCTTTAACATCAGCCTCAACCTTCTTCATTAGGTGCGGGTCCCAGTTGTCGCATGTTACCGACTTTCCAGTGTCGTCGAGTGATAGTGAGAAGCATGTTTGGATGATGATCCACATCTCAACTTGAGTTTTTAGATAGTACTCCATCCGACCATTCGAGTATATGAAATCCTAGTCAGAGAATAGAGGCTGACGTGTGATGCTGTAACTTTCTTGATAGACGATTTCAAATAAACCTCGTAAAAGAAAAACAAAAAATAGAACGTACCAAGACTTGGTCTTGGATTAGTAGTGTGGAAGAAAGAGAGAAATATTGTTCGATTATTGTTTCACCAACTTCGAGAAATTATGAAAAAATAATATATGAGAAATTTTTTAGAAATGGTTATTATTCTAATTCTAACTTATGATGAAAATTTTAAATATAAAATCAAAAAAAGGTGTAAGAATAATTTTTATGCTTAAATGAAATATATTTTTCACTTAAAAATATGAAAAAAAAAATACTCTTATGGTGGTTGCACCAATTCAGAATGTCTTGATACTAATTATTGGATTGAAAGTGCTAGAGGGGTAAATAGTACTCGTGACTTTTTCACTTTTTCACGTAAAACTATCTAGAGAGAATGCAGCGGAAATAAAGATGTAAGGACGAATAATAGAACTAAGCTAACACTTTTGATTTCACTTGGTTCAGAGCCTATGATGACTCTTGCTCCAAGCCCCGTGATCGTCGATCACTTTTGTTGGACAATCCACTAACAATTCGAAGTTGATATCTCGATTACAATGTAAATGTGAATATATAAAAGTTATCGACAACTAAAGAATTGGAGACTTAGGCTTTCGGTCATCGGAGTAGCATTATGACATCATTGAGTCTTTTCTAGAGCAATGCACAAGAGCAAAAGTCATTCAAATTAATGTCTTGAAGTTGCTATTCGAAGGCCTTTATATAGGGCCTCTCCAGGGACATGGAACCACCCCTGGGCACCTGGAGTGTGCTGACGTGACTTCACCTCATTGAAAGTTTATCCCACAAACTTTATCCACCTTCGGGCGCCTGGACCACTGACATGGGTTGGCTAGTCGAAGCGTGCCATTGCAACCCATCATCTGGGTGCCTATCCACCCGTCCGGACGCCTAGAGCCCCTTTTTCATCTTTTTCTTTCCTACATCATAAGGTTAGGCCGACAAACAATGATATGTAAAGCAGAGTAATATTTGATAGTCTCTGGACTGTTCAATCCTGATTTTGAGTTTCGATGAAACTCTAGGTCAGATTGACGCCTATTATTCCTTCTACGGGGAATGTGTTCTCACATACTCATCTCAGGAGAGTTTATCTTTTACCAAACCGGTCCTCCAAACCATTTGGACTTTTTTTCAGCATTCGAGACCTTAGGACTTTCCGCTAAACGGCTGAACCCCAACCCGTCCAGTCTTTCGCCTAATGTTCATAACCCTCAAGACTTTCACCTAGTATGTTTGACCCTAGGATTTTTGTCTGATATCATTGACCTGCCAAGACTTCGCTCAGTCCCTTGGACCAAGACTTCCTTGCCGAGCCGCAACTAGGACTTTCCATGTCCACTAGAACTTTTTTGCCTAGCCTCAACTATAACTTTCACCTTGCCTAAGATCATTTAAGACTTTCCTGTGTACTTAGTCAAACTTGTTAGAACAACAACAAATCTTAACTTTGAAACCTTTTCCATTATCAAAACTTAAGTTCGATCATCTGGTGCTCCTTGCATCAACACCGTATGTATTATTTCAAGAAGTTGAGTGCTTTTTTTACATGCTTACCACAAGAAAGCAAAACATTCATATTATATTTAATTTTAATATTTTGATATACAGTAAGTAATGATTCAAAAAAATTATTATCAAGTTTTAATTATATAAACCATCACTAGAATTTTAGAAGCAATAAGTCTTGAATTCTTATATAAATTAAAACAATCTTTTCCAAAATTAAAACTGATACGGTTAGCAGTGGAGGGGCCCAAGAGGAAAGGGGGAGAAAGGTCACGGCCATTTAGCGGTCAAAAGTCAAGAGGGCGTGGCGGTCAATAGTCAAGCTGACTAGGTAGTCAAAATGCTAGCCTATGGAACAGGCAGAGGTCAGACAGACTGGTTATTCAAGCAGGCGAGGCCGTGGGAAAACAAAGGAAGTCGGCGAGCGGAACCTGGGATACAGGTCGGGATCGGCAAAGCTGGGCAGAGGCAGCGCAAGCTGCAGGCCTATGGTCGAGGGACAGGAAACAAATCAAAGGGCGGAAGCGGCAGGGCTGTGCAGAGACGGCTAGGTCTGCAGGTTTGCAACTCGAAGGCCCAGAAGTGCAAGCTGTGCAGAGGCGGCTCGGTCTGCAGGTCTGCGACTCGAAGGCCGGAAGTGCAAGCCACAAATCAAAGGTCGGAGCGGGGTTGTGAGAGGCAGCCCGGTCTGCGGGCTGACAGTCGAAGTGCAAGCCACAAATCAAAGGTCGAAGCGGCAGGGCTGTGTAGAAACGGCTCGGTCTGCAGGTCTGCGACTCGAAGATCCGGAAGAGCGAGTCACCAGTCACAGGTCGAAAGCGATAGGGCTGTGTATGTTGGTTGCTACTGGGAAAACCTAGAGGTTCCACTGTACAAAAATTTTGTACAAAGGTCGGTGTGAGGTAGATGCAGACCGCGATAAATAGGACGAGCTAAGCTGTGCAGGAGTCGGAGGATCACAACTGTTCGTCAAGGGTAATCATTGCATACCAGGGAGATGTGCGGAGGCGGAGGTTCCTAAGCGAGATGATGCTCTCATAACCAATGGCAGCCTGACAGATGTCCTTCACTACGAGACAAAACCCCTGTGTAACGGCGAAGGTTCCTAAACAAGAAGATGCCTTCACGACCAATAGCAGCACGACAGGTGTCGGGGATATACAACAAAGCCCAGCGTCTAACGTTTTCTGACAGGTTGGCAGGTTCTGGAAGCAAGGCGGGTGCATAAAAAGGAGGAGATTCCTCGTACGCGGGTACGCGCTCTCTCGTCACTTTTTCCACAACTTTTCATTTTTAGTCTCTCTGCTTTTTCTGGGGAAAAAGGACCTGACTTGAGCGTCGGAGGGCCTGATCTGGGTACTTTTTCCTTGGGTTCTGGTCTCTAACGTGAGGGAGGGAGATCGTCTGAGTGTGTGCAGGGTCCTGCAACAGCGTCAGCCGCCCGTGGGAGCCGAATCGCCCACAACTTTCCGTCAACAACCAGGCCACCGCAACCAGCCTCCGTCCGACTCAGCCTTCGGACAGGATAAAATTTGGCGCCGTCTGTGGGAAACACAACAGCCTGATCCGAAGCGTGAAGATGGAGGACTCTGGTCGAAGCTCTAGCAGGAGGATCAACGTGACCATGACCGCGGGGTATTACGAGCTCTTCAAGGAGGTCAGAAAAGCAGGCTGCCTCTGAAAAGCAAGGAATAGTCTCACGACCTCGCCTGGCGCCCGAAGCGTCTAAAGAACCAGCTCCTGCCTCCGACAGGGGCTCAAAGAGGAAGCAGCAGGAAGAACTCCCTCGTACCTCTTTCCGAGAGCCTCGCCGCAACTATCATCGAGCCGGACCTCGTGAGCATAGTCCGAAGAAAGAGGAGCCGCCGACGTCGGTGGCGGAAAGCTCTCTACATCCACCTCGGGATTCAGGAAAGGGAAAAGCTATAATCCCTGCCAGAGATCTGCCTGAAGACCCGGATGACAAGGTACCCTTCTCGGCTCAGATCCTGAGGGAAAGCCTGCCCAAGGGGTATCGAGCCCCGAACATTGGAGAATACGATGGGAGCAAGGACCCGGAAGAGCACCTGAGGAAGTTCAAGAACGCGGCTATCTTGTATCAATACAGCGATGCTGTCAAATGCCGAGATGATCTCACTTGGTTACCAGGATTCATAAACTCTAATACTTAAGCCTGGAGGTTTAGAGTTCGAATCCTGGGGGAGGCAAAAATCCACTGGCCAGGGGTGGGAAGATCTAGTGAGTAACGGCACGGCCAAGGGTCGTCGGTCGACGACATGAGAGGTCGCCAAATGGGCCGACGACATAAGGGCCGCCAGTTGGGCCGCCACAGAGGTGTAAAGGGTGGGTTTTGTACAATAAACAACCTCTTTATTGTAACGACCCGACCCTCTTGGCCCATTTGGCGGCCCATTTGGCGACCCTCGGGTCGTCGACCGTCGGCCCTTATGTCGTCGGCCCATTTGGCGACCTCTCATGTCGTCGACCGACGACCCTTGGCCATGTCATTACTCACTAGGACTTTCCACCCCTGGTAGTGGATTTTTGCCTCCCCCAGGATTCGAACTCTAAACCTCCAGGCTTAAGTATTAGAGTTTATGAATCCTGGTAACCAAGTGAGATGACCACCCTTCTTACTACTACTACTACTCTCTAAGAGTGACCGTTACTTATCTACTAACTCTACTTAACCGGTTTATTAAAAATCTCTAGGAAAACCCTACCGAAAAATTTCGGCAAAGTCTCCCCTGTATCGGTGACCATTTTCCATAATACAAGCATAATATACTCAGCCACAGGCGGCTGGAAATATATTTCAATCAACCACGCAGTTTAATAAGAAATGAAAACTAACCACAACCACGCAGTTTAATATTTTAAATCATGCAGATAATGAAAAACCGAAAACATAACTTCTTACTACATAATTTTCTTATCAACTTAATAAGAAATTAAACTAAACAAATTCTTAAACTAAATGAGTTCTTTAGCTAAGTCCCAAGGACCTCCATAGTCCACACATCACACACTCCTCTTGCATCTCCTTGTCGCCTTCCTTCACTGTATCTTTTCTTTCCCTTTATCTGCAGTAGGAGGAAATGTAGTCTATAAGCATAAAGCTTAGTGAGCGCTATCTACTCACAAAAACTCGATATGCATGTATATAAATAAAAATATGCTAAATCTGAATGCTAATATATAAAACTACTCATGCTCATATATAGCAAAGGAAATCATGCTAACTGAAATGCTAATCATTGTATAGCTAAATATGCTCATAAACCAATAAAAGAAGCATACTAACTGAAATACTAAACATGTATAGTTTATCATTCTCATAAACCAATAAAAGAAGCATACTAAACATGTAAAGCTAAACAGGCTGAATAATCTAGTAGCAAGGAAACAATTGAAACTACTACTGCATGCTTCAAATAACAAGAAAACTAACTTTCTAATTCTAGACAGATTTGAAGCTCATTTCATTTGTTTCAAAACTTATACTTTAATACTTCAAAATAATAATAAATTTCTTTTGGGCCCGGCATTGTACCACTTAGCGCACATTCTTAATAAGAATCGAGGTAGCTAATCCCGAAACTACTAAGATACTTCTAGGCCTTGTGCCTAGGGGCATCTTGGAGCCCATCCCTTGGACCTTGTGTCCGGTACATGCCCTTTAAAAGTAAAATACTTTCTTTTAAACTATAACTTCTTTATACTTGCCCTTACTTGGCATTTAAGCAAACACCTTGTGTGCGCTTTTGATATTCCACTTCTGGAATTAAGATCAAATTAAAGCCTTGGTCTTTCTTCGCTTATAACTTCTCATATTAGTCCAATAGCAAAGGACTAAAAATAGGAATCAATACTGCTCATGTTAAACTGATAGCAAAGGAAACTGTACGTCTAATAGCAATAGAAAAGAAGTCTGCTCATGCTTACAAATAGCTAAGGAAAAGCTAGAAAAAGAAAACTGCTCTTCTATTAGCAATGTAAAAGAAATCTGCTCATTCTAATTAATTCCAACAAAGTGGAACATAAGGAAAGGATAATTTCTGCTACAATCAAAAGTTACCACATGATATACTAAAGCATATGTTGTTCATGTCTAGTTAATGGCATACAAACCTATTCTACAAAGCTAACATAGAATGATATACTTAAACACATGCTATTCTCAAATCTCCAATTATCTCAATGCTGTACTGTTTACAAAACTAAACCCCTAATCAACTTCAATAGCTACTAGAGAAACTGAAAGTGAGGTAGATGATTTTATCAATACCAACATTCTGATTGGTACAAAGAAAGATAGATAAAAACAACAAACCATTTACCCCCACCAGTAAAAAGAACAACATTCTTTAAGCTAGCATTCAACGGAACCTACAGATTTCACCATTTAACTTCTAGAATTCAAAATTATCTACAAGCAAACTCTAAGGTTTCATGCAAGGCTTCGGAACAAGGAAAAGAAACAAGGAATGAACTTCGGTGCTATCCCAATGCTGTATACCATGATCCGGAAGCAAAGAACATAAATTAAACCTCCTACTTTATAGAATTAGATCCCCACTGCAAGGTCAAAGTTTTCCAAAACCTAACAATTCCCCTTTTATTTCCCTAATGAAACTCACGACATTTGTACCCTTTTGAACCTCACGGCAGAACTTCAAAAACAAAACAAGAGAAAAACTCTAAATCAATGCCACAAGGAGGATTGTTCATGCTTGGCAAGGAAATGAAGAAGGCAAAATCGCGGAACTACTCCTACTGCAGGTGAGAAGCAACTCACCGAGAGTTCTTGGACTTACAACCGACGGAGACGACCTCTAGGCTTCGGATATATGGTTGTTTCGGCGAGCCCTTGACACCCGTGTGCTCTCCTCGACGAGGTGACCACCACCGTGTGAAGATCTCACGAAGAAGGTGCTCGGCCGGCCGTCGAAATCGTTGCCGCTCGGCGTTGTTTCCGCCCGAGCACAGGAACGCCGTCGCGTGTGAAGGATCAGGAATTATGAGAGGAAATTTTAGGTTTTCGAAATAAGATTTAAATCTTATACTTTAGGTTATTTTCGTTTCTAACTTTACCTTATATACTTGTCGCTGCATATCTGATCAGCAAAGACCGCTGGCGCAGTTGGTTCGTTGAGTTTTGCTCGAAGCCACAGGTCTGGGCTTCGATTCTCAGCCGCGCCCCTTTTATTTTCAATTTATTTTACTGTTCCTAACTACTAGTTAAATATATATCGCTCCATATATGATTAACAAAAACTGTGTAGCTCAACTGGTTGGGCTGGTTGTGCTTAGGTCCATCCGACCCGAGGTCGTGGGTTCGAATCTCACCTTCAACGTTTTTTTTTTTTAAACTTCTTTCTTTTTGTAACCCTACTAAACGACCTCCAAAAATTACGTAAAAATACTCTAAAAATTCCTAAAAATCTCTAGAATATTTTAAAAGTATTTCCAAATATTTTTATGGACTTTTAGAACTTGAAATAGGGAAAATTGGGTCGTTACACCCGAAGCTTTGACGATATGGTGGAGAAAGCTTCTTGCTACATCAAGGTGGAAGAAGCGCAGGCCGCTAGGCAGAAGGCCGAAAGGATGGTGACTCATGGCAACTGACCTGAAAGGAGAGCACCCCAACCAGCTCAGCCCTTCCAGTGCGGTCAACCCAGGCCTGCCCCTCAGCCCGCTCAGGGAGTCAGACCAGCTCCGCGAGTTGCTGCTATACACGCACCCAGACCTAGACCAAGGGGAGCACCATATTGCACATATCATCGGTCCAGGACGCACGATCTTAGTAACTGCTTCCAATTCGCTCGTGATTCCAGGAGAGCTGCCGAGCAGGGTCTGCCCGGAATTAGCGCCCCAAATACAGAGGATGGAGGAGGAACGGGCCGCAGACGAAGAAAGACATGTAAATAAAAGAAAAGGAAATATAAATATAAATATTTCCTCACTTAAATGGAGTAACCCAAACAGGCTTTCCTGGGGCCCAGTTTTATCCCCGTAAACTCGTCCATACGAGTTCCGAAAAATTCCTGAAAAATTTCCAAAAATTCCGAAAAATTCCCTTATTAATATTTGCCTATTTCTGGTATTTTACAACGACGACGCCCTCATAATCAAGGCCGTTATTGCTAACAGCCGAGTGGCTCGAGTCTTTGTGGATACTGGGAGCTCGGTCAATATTTTATTCAGAGCTGCGTTCGAGGAGATGCAAATTGATGCCGCTGAGCTCCAACCCGTAACCACTTCCTTGTATGGGTTCACCGGTAACGAAGTCAAGCCCTTGGGTCAGATCAAGCTGGCCATCTCCATGGGCACTGAGCCACTGGTGCGCACCCGGAGGAGCACCTTTATTGTGGTGGATTCGCCTTCCTCCTACAACGTCATCCTGGGAAGGCCAGCTCTGCATGAGTTTCGGGCTGTCGTCTCCACTTTTCACCAGAAGATCAAGTTCCCGGTCGGCGAGCGGGTCGGAGAAGTCAAGGGAGAGCAGAAGGTGTCTCGAAGCTGCTACATCGATATGGTCGGGTGGAGGCGCGCAAGAGCCGGCGGACTCAGGATGGTGGTGTACACGCTATCCAGGAGGAGCCTCTGCCTATTGCCGAGGAGCCTATCTACTGCGAAGATATTCAGTTGCATCCTGACAGAGCAGAGAGCATCACTCGCATTGCTAGGGACCTGCCGCCAGAGCTTAAGTCAGAGCTGATACAGTGTCTGATCCGCAATAGGGACGTTTTTGCTTGGTCACCGGAAGAGTTGCCCGGGGTCAAACCAGAGGTGGCTAAGCATAAGATGCATATTATACCCGAGGCCAAGCTAGTCAAGCAGAAGAAGAGAAACTTCTCTGCCGACCAGAATAAGATTATCCGAGTTGAAGTGGATCAGCTCAGGAAGGCAGGACATGTTCGAGAGGTACAGTTCCCGTCCTGGCTCTCCAACGTTGTGTTGGTAAAAAAGCCTAATAACAAGTGGAGGGTGTGCATAGACTTTCGCGACCTCAACAAAGCCACCCCCAAAGACTGTTATCCTCTCCCGCGGATCGATCAGGTGGTGGACTCAACTGTTGGCTGTGAAAGGATATGCATGATGGACGCTTATCAAGAATATCATCAAATACCCTTGGCTAGGGAGGATCAGGAGAAAGTCAGCTTCATAACGGCCGACGGTACTTTTTGCTATACGGTTATGCCATTTGGACTCAGAAATGCTGGGGCTACCTACCAAAGGATGATGGACAAAGTCTTTCAGAGTCAGATCGGGCGGAACGTAGAGGTCTATGTTGATGACATCCTGATCAAGTCCCCCCTGGCGTCCAGTCTAATAAAAGATGTAGAAGAAACCTGTGGGACTCTGAGGCAATATGGGGTAAGGATGAATCCCCTGAAATGCTTGTTCGGGGCCAAAGGAGGGAAGTTTTTGGGTATCCGGTGTGAGCAGGGGATAGAAGCCAACCAGAAGGTTCAAGCACTTGAACATACGGATCCTCGGAATCAAGAAAGCGAAGCTGGTCGGCGGGATAACAGACCGTCCCGATTCATCTCGAGTTCTGGATCGAGCGCCCTTCTTCAAAGTGCTCGGGAAGGCGGCCAAGTTTCGATGGACGGAAGAATGCACACATGCCTTTGAGGAGTTAAAGCAATGCCTGGAGTCCTTGCACTGTTCAAGCCTGTTGTGGGAGAGCTCCTTTGGGTCTACTTGTCAGCCACCCAGGGGGCCGTGCTGGTTAAAAAGCGGGACAATGTATAACGGCCGGTGTATTTTTCATCCATCTATTGAAGGGGATTGAGTCTCGGTATTCGGCCCTGGAAAAGTTGGTTTATGGACTTGTTCTCATGGCTCGGCGCCTCCGACCGTATTTTTGGCGCATCCCATCACCGTCCCGACAAATAGTACAATGGGTCGAGAGCTCTCACCAAGGTGGAGGTAGCAGGTCGGCTTATCAAATGGGCAACCTAGGGAATATGATATACAGATAGCCCCGAACCGCGATCAAAGCACAGGCTCGCAGATTTCTTGTGGTTTATCAAAGCAGACTCGGAGGAGTGCGGAAAATTTATGTAGCGGATCAGCTACCCATCGAAGTGGTGTAGGTGCACTTCTAATATCTCCATGAGGAGACATCATGCATTGGTATATGGCTAAATTTTAGAGCTACCAACAATGAGGTATGAAGCCTTATTAGCGTTTAAGCATTCGGCATGTGGGGCGGTAGTCGTAATATACTCGGATTCGCAGTTAGTAACTCAGCAGGTGATCGGACATTTCGAAGCGAACAACGAAAAGATGCAAGTTTACAAGGAAGCCTATGAGAAGATGAGGAAAGATTTTAAAGAGGTCACGGTCACTAAGATTCCCAAGGCTGAAAATGAAAGAGCGGATGAGTTAGCTAAAATGGCCAGCTCCCTGACCACTTGGACGTTTGACAGATCCATAGCACAGACCTTCCTTGTAACTCAGATAGATCTACAAAATAACCTGGAAGAAGTAATTGATTGGAGGGCACCCATAATAAGTTTCCTCCAGCAAGGAATTGTACCTACCAACTTAGAAGAGGCACGCATGCTCAGGAGACAGGCCCATTCTTATGTTATGATCGACGATCAGCTGTACAAAAAGTCTTTCTCCAGACCTTTGCTCAAGTGCTTGAATATGGAAGAAGCGGATCAGGCCTTGCGGGAGATACATTTGGGATGCTGTGGTAACCACGCAGGTGGAAGAACGCTGGCCCGGAAAGTGCTATTGGCTGGGTATTTCTGGCCTACCCTGCAGAAGGACGCACAGAAGCTGGTGAATACTTGTCTGTCATGTCAAAGGTATCAGAACCTGACGCACCGACCTATAGAGCTGCTGAGAACTTCTATAGTGTCTTGCCCGTTTGACCAGTGGGGTATGGATATCGTAGGACCTTTCCCGCTGGCTACGGGGCAGAGACGTTTCTTGCTGGTAGCAGTAGATTACTTCTCCAAGTGGGTGGAAGCGGAAGCTCTGGCCAAAATCACTGAAGATGCAGTGATCCAATTCTTATAGAAGAATATCTTTTGCAGATTCGGCCTACCTCACAAATTGGTGTCGGACAATGGCAGACAATTTAAATACAAAATTGGTGCAAGGGGTTCGGCATAACGCAGGCCTTTACTTCGGTGGCGCATCCTCAGAGCAACGGTCAGACAGAGGTGGTCAATCGGGAAATAGTGCGAGGGCTCAAGGTCAAGCTGGATCATACGGGGGGCAGTTGGGTGGACGAACTGCCGAGCATTTTGTGGGCCTATCGTACGACACCCCGAGAGAGCACAGGTCTGACACCTTTTCACTTGGTATATGGCAATGAAGCAGTGGTGCCTCTAGAGGTCGGGATACCATCCGTCAGGAGAATGATGTACGACGAGGGAAACACGGAACGACGGCTGACCGAACTAGATTTCATCAGCGAAATTCGCGAGCAAACAGCTGCCAGGCTGGAAGCCTATAGACAGAGGATGAGACAGAACTATAATAGAAGGGTGATCTCTCGTTTCTTTGGAGAAGGTGACCTGGTCTGGAAGCAGGTGAAACCCTTGGGGGAAGTGACAAAGTTGGCGCCTCAATGGGACGGACCTTACAAAGTTGTCAAGAAGTTGGCGTCGGGGGCCTATTATTTGCAAGACGCTCAAGGAAGGAAGCTAGACCGACCTTGGAGTGCTAACTACCTACATCCCTATCGGGTGTGAGGGATTCCAACCCTGTTGCTGTAAGCCAGGTCGGCCGAGGGTTCCGGAGGTGGTAGGATAGTCAAGCAAAAACTCAAAGATACGTATATACATGTAAAAATTTCATCAGTTTTAAGCAGTTGGAACAAATCATTTGAAAGGAGCAAAGATCTCATCCGGAAAGTCTTGAATGATCTGGCCCTGATCTAAGAAGTTTGCGGGAGGGATGGAGCTCAAGAAGTCCTATGCATGCAGTTGTCTGATAACTCCAGCCGCCGTGTATGGTACGGTCGCAGAAAAGCGTGCCCCGGCCTGGGATAAAAATTCAGGAGAGCTCAAATAGGACCTTCGACTTCGCAGGCAACGATCATCCTCTCCTTCTTGATAGACCGCCAGGGCAGCGGATACTCCTGTCAAAGCCGCCCGAGACTGGGATAGTTCCGCCCTCAAGGCCTCCAGCTCAGCCCCTTGAGTCTCCAACTGTGCTGCCTGAACCTCCAGTTTATTGTTCTTCTCCTGCAGAAGAGTATCTTTGGACTGCATTTCTTGAGCTTGGTGGGCTAGTTGTTGCTGATACCCCGCCTCGGAGGCAGATCTTTCCTCCCTCATAGCTAGGAGCTCATCTTTCGCCTGTATCAGGGACCGTTTCTGCCGGTCGGTCTGATTGGTTAAGGCTTGACTCTCCGCTCGCAAAGCATAACTGGCTTGGGCAGGGTCGTTCAGTTGCAGCTCTAATGCGGAAACTCTCTCTCGGAGTTCTTTGCTTTCATGATGGAGGGTGTGGAAGGATTGGTTCAGCACCAAAGATTCTGCATGAGTCTAGATGGAAGGAACAACCTTCAGCTGAGGTAAATTAATGGCAAGTGCGAGGTGAGAAGTACTTACTTTAGCCCAGGACTTTGAGAACCTATCCATCTGGGCTAATGGTGATAAACTACCCATTTGACTCATGCTCTCCGCCCACAAGCTGCCAAGAGAACCTTTCATCATCAGAAGGCTCGTGGGGGCGTCATGTCGCCGAGCAAGAGCAGCTTCGGAGGGGATAGTAGTCCTGTAATGATGGCGGGTGGAGGAGGAAGGTTGAGAAGGGCCGGCGTCAGCACCAGGAGGAGCGGGAGGTGGCTCGGGAACGGGTTCAATTGGCACGGGGTCGTGACGATCGCCTGGGCTATCTTCCTCAGCAAGAGTGGGGGCAGAGCGGAATGCAGCTGGTCTTCCCCTGTAAGGGTTGGGGGAGGCTGCCAGATAGACAAAGCAAGAATGACAAGGGGAATGGTGATGGAGCTAGCCACGGTGGCAGCGGGGAACAATTGGGTAGTAGAAGAAATAGAATCAAGCGTTTGTGAAGTCAGACCTGGTCTTCGGCGACGCCTGTGAAGCAGAGGCTGGTTATCGGAGTCAGAATCCTCAGAGCGAGGCTGACCCTGTGAAGAGGCTGCAGCACCCCTGTCTATGGCACCCTGACCGGATGAGCTTCGACCTGCGCGACCAATTCTGGAGGCCCGGGGGGCTCCTCGGAAGACGCGTCTAGCCAGACGGCCGGCTGGAGCACGACCCCGATCTCGGCTCGGGGCAGCAGGTGAAGGAGAAGCGTTGTGTGAGGCGGGGTTGGAAGTAGACTAAGGTGCTGCCCCAGATGAGGTGGATCCAAAATGAGGGAGTAGCCTCCTCTCCAAGATCACCCGACCGCGCCGCATTATTTCCAGATCACTGAGGGGCAAAGGCAGAACCTCTGATGCGCGGTGCAAAACCTCAGCTGTAGTCACCAACGTGAAGAATCAGTCTAGTAAAAAATGAGCGAAAGGGGGAGCTCAGCACAAACTTACCTAAGGAGTGCGGTGTTTCAGGAGAAGGAGGGCTCAGCCTGAAATAAGAAAGTAGGTCGCCAGATAGCAGTCTTGTCAGATTCAGGCGCCAATCCTCCATCTGGGTTGCAGCCATATTAAAGTGGAGATCCATATGGAACTCTTCCAATGCCGGGGGTAGAGGCAGAGCAGATTGCCGGCGCATGGGCCAGTCTGTTTCCTCTGGAAACCGGAGAAAAAAGAACTTTTTCCTCCAGTTAGCACTGGGAGGAGGGAGAGGAGAGAAGAAAGCAGTGTGGTTGCGAGCTTGGAAATAAAAAAGACCGTCGGCGTGCCGAGCAAGAGCAAAGAAGCAGTGAAAAAGGGGAGCTGACCAGGAAACCTCACAAACTTCGCAGAGTATTACGAAGCCACATAAAATCTTTATGGAATTGGGAGTTAGCTGACCTAGGGGGATCTTGAAGTAGCGGCACACTCCAGACAAAAAAGGATGTGGGGTAAACGGAGGCCAGATACAAATTGTTCAGTAAAGAAAGTACAATAACCAGACGGAGGATCAAAGTACAGGTGCACACCAGTAGGGATGATGGGGTGGAAGCTAGTAGGGATTTCAAAAGTGTACCGTAGGTCATCCCAATCCAACTAAGCGAAAGTCGAAGCGTCGGGGAAGTGCTCCGCCAACAAGGAGATCCAAGAAGGAGAAGTCATTGCGAAAGAGATTATCTTAGGTGATAGAAAGAACAAGCGAAAAGAAGAGGCTTGGAGAAGAAGAAAGATCGCGGCACAGTCTCGGAGGAAGTCAATCGGCAGCAGCGACGCTTGGGTGCTCCGTGGTGGCGGCGAATCATAAGGGAAGGCAAGAAGCAAGAAGATACTTATAGGTATGGCGGATGAAGGACATTTTCGTAAAGTTGACAACGGACAGTTGATGCAGCATCTGAGATAAACAGGGAACGCCCTGTGATGATCCTCGGGAATATAACCAGGGGCATTATAGGAAAGGCAGGGGCCCGAGATACGAAGCGCCCCCTAAGGAGATTGCCCCAAGCAAGTCAAGAATGTACGGAGGGGCCGTTAGAAAGGTGTGCAGATCAGATCAGCGGACTTCAGGGGCACGCATCAGGAATAGAGAGCATGAGTCTAGTCCTCGCCGAGCTCGGTACAAAAGCAATTATTGAAGGAAGAGCGATGTAACCGGGCAAAACGAGCAAGGGCGGGCAAACTGGCAGAGCTCAACCAAAGTCACGGATGGCCTACTAAGAAAAGAAACAAGCTAAGGATGCGCGAAGGGGAAGCGATGCGATTATCCGGATGTAAGAGAAGATAAGTACAGTCATCCAGAGTTCAATACGACCATACGAATAAGTACAATCAGGGAAGGTTCAACATCAACACATAAAAGGTAAACATTACAACATGGCCCCGACTACACAACATCTGAAGAAGAGGGGGCAGGGCCACTGGAAGCCAACGGACGGAGCCCGGGGTCGACTGGCACTATGTCGGAAGACGCAGGATCAGCGGACACTTCAGAAGCAGCAACAGGAGGGGCCTGGGCAGAAATATCCCCGGGAGTTGGATCGGCCGCAGGATGAGAAGCCTCCAGGAGGAAAAGTTCGTCATCAGCTTCGAAGGAAGGGAAAGTTTCCTGCGGCAATTCCCTGGATAGGCGAGCTGTGTCCAGAAAGGTGGCAGGAGGTGCCAAGCGTCGGCCCCATGACAGAGCAACAAGATCATCCAGCGTCCCAGCTTTTGGAGGAAGAAGGAAGAGCGGACGTAGGCCAGTCTGTACGCCTTTAGCCGCTCTGATTCGCCAGCTCGGTACGCTTCCAAACTGTTCTTGTTCTCGGCAACCTCGGCGCGGGCCACGGATAAATCGCTCTGGCCCTGAGACACTGCTTCCTGGGCCTTCGATAACTCCGCTCGCAAGGATTGGAGAGTGGCTTGGCAAGCTTCCGACTGAGTCCGCATGGTTGCTTCCCGGCTAGCGGCAGCACTAGCCAGGGCCTGGGTATCGGCCAACCCCGTTTGCAGGAGCTCCAGACTTTGCTGTAGCGAACTCAAATCCGCCGATCGGGAGAGCAGCTCTGCCTCTTTGGCCTTCAGCTCAGAAACTGTCGCTTGATGACGATCTGCTTCAGAAGCCAAGGAAGACTCACTTGTCTTCAAAGCCGCCTCCAACTGGTGAAGTTTATCGAAGGCGGCATGGGAAATGGCCCGAGCAGAGGCCACAGATTCCCCGGCGGCACGCAGATAAGCATCCAAGCTTCCAAGAGAAGGCTCGGGAGGAGTTGAGGAAGCCGCAGGGGGCTCTAGTTCCCGAAGACGTGCCTTGAGCACCGCGTTCTCTCGTTGAAGCTCGGTCGCTCGTTGCACGGCGCTCAGACTCGCGGAGCAGGTCTGCAAGTGGCCGGAAGAAGAGAAAGGGGGTTACAGAAACACACGGATACCAGGAAGAAGAAGAGAAAGAACTTACCGCTACCAGGGAGCGAGCAATTTGATCAAACTCCTCCAAAGGGGAATTGCTCTCC
The DNA here is from genome assembly GCF_018446385.1 of Zingiber officinale. NCBI lineage: Eukaryota > Viridiplantae > Streptophyta > Magnoliopsida > Zingiberales > Zingiberaceae > Zingiber > Zingiber officinale. Next base: position 101,918,743 of record NC_055997.1, read on the forward strand.
CAGAACTGCCGATTGGCTGATTGCCAGGAGATGGCCAAGTCCCCATAGAAGTCGACCCTACCAAAGATAGGCGATAGGTCGGCAGCGGGCACGTAGGCCGGGTCGATCTCTGAAGGGAGCCTCCAGGAAGCTTCAAAGGCCAGGTCTGCAGAAGCCAGGTTCAGAGACGGCAGGGCCGAGCTCGGAGGCCCAAGAAGAGGAGAGGCGGAGGGAGCCAGCGAGTCCGGGGGCTGATCGCCAGAGGACGAAGGCGGGGCAGACAATACACTCTGGATGGGCACCGGAGCGGTCAGGTCCAATGGCGGGTCTGTCACCTCTAGATCAGAGGCCTTCTCCCGGACCAAGCTTGTCTCCTGGGTCGAGCTCGTGTTCGAGGACCTGGTGGGGGAAGAGATGCTCACTACACGTTGACGGCGAGGAGGTGGAGGAGAAGTTGCGGTGACTGGGGCCGTTCTCTTGCCCTTACGCGTAAGGCGCAGCTTCATAGTAGGAGGGAGCGGAGGCACTTGCCCTGCTGGCGATGGCTCGGGTGCGGGTTGATCAGAGCGACGGGGTATGACTGAGTCTGCAGGGCTGGGGGCTGGTGGCTCAATAAGCGCCGAGGCAGCTACCGTCTCGGAGGTTTGGTGTCCCGAGGGCTGTGGACCGGCGGAAACAGCGGGGTCAGAGGATTGGTCTTGTGTTAGCTCCTCATTCAGAGCTTGCAGAACGGCCACAGAGGGTGTCTCCTGACGGCAAAAGAACGGAGAAGGCAGCCACTACAAATATAAGAGGAAAAGCACCTCGGTTAGCGAAGAGCGATATACAAAAAATAACAACTTACCAAAAGGAGTCCGATTTCTGTGGAAACAGGCTAAGACCAAAAGCTCACAGAATGCCTTCTAGCATCAGCACGGACAAGCGAACAACAACACCTTTCAGCTGGTCCGAGCTGTGGAGCAGACAGGTTCATGGACGTGAAGGGAAGTCTGAAGCAAGGATGGGATGCCATTGGGAAGGCCCGGCTAAGGGGACAGGGGGCTTGAGGAAGAAAAAGTGAGATCTCCAGCCTTTATTGGAAGAAGGTAGGTCATCAAAAAACTTATGGCCCGGCTTGGCCTGAACGTTGAATACCCCTTCTTCGGCTCGCCGGAAGGAATATAAGTGATGGAATAGTCTAGCGGTTAAGGGGATTTGATAAATGCGGCACAAGATGATGGTTCCGCAGACCGCTCGGAATACATTGGGGGTAAACTGAGAGATACCAATACCACAATACTGACTCAACTCGGAGAAAAAAGGATGCAAAGGAAAGTGAAGACCGCCTAAGATTTGATCCCTAAAAACAGTGATAAACCCTTCGGGAGGAGAAGAAGGATGTTCATCTTGTGAGGGAAGACGAAACTCATATGCGGCGCCTAGCCCCAAGTTGGATTGCAGTGCAGACAGGTCGTGATGGTCTAAATCAGAGATGTAACGTGAATACCAGAAGAGTTCCTTACCATCCATGATTATGAGGAGCAAGCAGGCAAGAGGGATGAAGACAAGAGAGGTCACAGGTCGGGCGCAAGCAGGAGAACGAGGAGTTGCACTGCCAGAAACGACCGCGAACGAAGGGAGGAGGATAGCGAAGCATCGAAGTAAGGAAAGCGGACTGCCTTTAGGGTTTATAAAGCCCATTCATTCCTAGGAAACATCGAGAGTCGAGCCGAGTATCTTTTGGGGTAACGCGCCCCATCACCGTCTGATGGGAAATAAGCGCCGAAGGGTGCAAAAAAGGGTCAGAGGCTGGCGTCAGGAGGCGTGCGCAGTAAAGGCGTCGGACAGGTGTCATCACGAGCAGAAACCATTAAAGATCGACAAGGCAAGGTAATCATGAAAGGGCGTGGCCTCAAAAAAGAAGCATTCTTCGTGAAAGGCTCAAGGCTAAGCGGGAAGTTTCATAAAGCTACAGACGCCAAGCAATTCAAAGGGGTCGTGAATGAGACAAAGCAGGTCAGCAAAAGTGAATATTAGATCAGAGGAGTATCAAGCGGGCCTGCGAGGTGCTGTTTGCTCGGACCGTCCGGGCAAGTAGCTCTGCCTAGACAGCCCCTGATCTGAGCAGCTAACCAGGCGCATTGCGAGAACTGCGGGGTCATCATAAGCTGCAAGGGCACTATGGCCCAAGGGTTGAGTAAGGCTTTTACACTCCCTCCTCTATCCTTAATTCTATATCGCGCATAATGCAATTGCAGGGAGAAACGCGACGCAAATGAGTAAGCCCAAAGCTAGCGATAATGACCAGATCAACCACAGCAATGAGGTCGGTATAAGCGAGAAGGATGAAGGCGGAGAAGAGCAATGCATCTATGCCTTCGCCGTTTGATGTATTATTACTGGTCTCGAACCAGCGCCAACGCCACCGGTCTCAGACCGGAATATCATTACTGGTCTCGGACCAGCGCCATCGCCACCGGTCTCAGACCGGAATATCATTACTATCGTTCGGTCATTATTAACACGGTACTTTGTGATCGCCACCGGTTGCCAGATAAGCGCAATTGTTCGGTCCGGACCGTCATCGGCATACTCCTTGGGTCTCGGACCAGGCCTCAAATCGGTCTCGGACCGGTATCTCAGACTCTCGCCCCAGTGCGAGTTATAAGTGAGCCTGTTCTCACACCCAACGACCTTCTGGTCGGCTCCCATGCGAGAATTAAAGTGAGCCTTGTGCTCACGCACAACGACCTTTTAGGTCGGTAGTCCCAGACTCTCGCCCCAGTGCGAGTTATAAGTGAGCTCTGTTCTCACGCCCAACGACCTTTCAGGTCTGCTCCCATGCGAGAATTAAAAGTGAGCCTTGTGCTCACGCCCAACGACCTTTTAGGTCGCCCAGACTCTCGCCCCAGTGCGAGACATAAGTGAGCTCTGTTCTCACGCCCAGCGACCTTCAGTCGGCTCCCATGCGAATTAAAAGTGAGCCATGTGCTCACGCCCAACCTTTTAGGTCGGTAGTCCCAGAATCTCGCCCAGTCGAGTTATAAGTGAGCTCTGTTCTCACGCCCAACGACCTTTCGTCGGCTCCCATGCGAGAATTAAAAGTGAGCCTTGTGCTCACGCCCAACCACCTTTTAGGTCGGTAGTCCCAGACTCTCACCCAGTGCGAGTTATAAGTGAGCTCTGTTCTCACGTAGCGACCTTCAGTCGGCTCCCATCTGAATTAAAGTGAGCCTTGTGCTCCACGCTGACTTTAGGTCGGTGGTCGAACTCTCGCCCGGTCACGAGTTATAAGTGAGCTCACTTCTCACGACTAAGTCGGCTCCCATCGAGAATTAAAAGTGAGCCTTGTGCTCACGCCCAACACCTTTAGGTCGATGGTCCAAGACTCTCGCCCGGTCAGGAGTAATAAGAGCTCTGTTCTCACGCCCAACGACCTTTCAGGCTCCCATCCAGAATTAAAAGTGAGCCTTGTGCTCACGCCCAACGACCTTTTAGGTCGGAGCCTCAGTCTGAGTTATAAGTGAGCTCTGTTCTCACGCCCAACGACCTTTCAGGTCGGCTCCCATCTGAGAATTAAAAGTGAGCCTTGTGCTCATGCCCAACGACCTTTAGGTCGGTAGTCCCAGAATCTCGCCCAGTACGAGTTATAAGTGAGCTCTGTTCTCACGCCCAACGACCGTTCAGGTCGGCTCCCATGCGAGAATTAAAAGTGAGCCTTGTGCTCACGCCCAGCGACCTTTTAGGTCGGTAGTCCCAGACTCTCGCCCAGTGCGAGTTATAAGTGAGCTCTGTTCTCACGCCCAACGACATTCGGCTCCCATGCGAGAATTTAAAGTGAGCCTTGTGCTCACGCCCGACCTTTAGGTTGAGTCCCAGACTCTCGCCTTAGTGCGAGTTATAAGTGAGCTCTGTTCTCACGCCCAACGACCTTTCAGGTCGGCTCCCATGCGAGAATTAAAAGTGAGTCTTGTGCTCACACCCAACGACCTTTAGGTCGGTAGTCCCAGCAGACTCTCGCCCCGGTGTGAGTTATAAGTGAGCTCTGTTCTCACGCCCAACGGCTCCCATGCGAGAATTTAAAGTGAGCCTTGTGCTCACGCCCATCGACCTTTTAGGTCGGTAGTCCCGGACTCTCGCCCAGTGCGAGTTATAAGTGAGCTCTGTTCTCACGCCCAACGACCTTTCAGGTCCCATCGAGAATAAAAGTGAGCCTTGTGCTCACGCCCAACGACCTTTCAGGTGGGCAGAACTCTCGCCCCAGTCACGAGTTATAAGTGAGCTCTGTTCTTACACGACGGCTCCCATGCGAGAATTAAAGTGAGCCTTGTGCTCACGCCCAATGACCTTCTTAGGTCGGTAGTCGAGACTCTCGCCCTAGTCACGAGTTATAAGTGAGCTCACTCTCATCAACGACCTTCAGGTCGGCTCCCATCTTGAGAATTAAAGTGAGCCTTGTGCTCACGCCCAATGACCTTGGTGGTGGTCCGGACTCTCGCCCGGTCACGAGTTATAAGTGAGCTCTGTTCTCACGCCCAACGACCTTTCAGCTCCCATCCGAGAATTTAAAGTGAGCCTTGTGCTCACGCCCATGACCTTTAGGTCGGTAGTCCAGAACTCTCGCCGGTCACGAGTTATAAGTGAGCTCTGTTCTCACGCCCAACAACCTTCAGTCGGCTCCCATGCGAGAATTAAAGTGAGCCTTGTGCTCCACGCTGACCTTTAGGTCGGTGGTCCCAACTCTCGCCCGGTCACGAGTTATAAGTGTGCTCTGTTCTCACGCCCGACCTTTTCGGTCGGCTCCCATCGAGAATTAAAAGTGAGTCTTGTGCTCACACCCAACGACCTTTAGGTCGGTAGTCGAACTCTCACCCGGTCCGAGTTATAAGTGAACTCTGTTCTCACGCCCAACGACCTTTCGGCTCCTATGCGAGAATTTAAAGTGAGCCTTGTGCTCACGCCCAACTTTTTACAGACGTTTCAGACTCGCCCCAGCGAGTTATAAGTGAGCTCATTCTCACGCCCAACGACCTTCGGGGCTCCCATCAGAATTAAAAGTGAGCCTTGTGCTCACGCCCAACGACCTTTAGGTAGGTAGTCCCAGACTCTCACCCCGGTGCAAATTATAAGTGAGCTCTGTTGTCACGCGGCTCCCATGCGAGAATTAAAAGTGAGCCTTGTGCTCATGCCCAATGACCTTTAGGTCGGTGGTCCCAGACTCTCGCCCCAGTGAGAGTTATAAGTGAGCTCTGTTCTCACGCCCTTCAGGTCGGCTCCCATGCGAGAATTTAAAGTGAGCCTTGTGCTCACGCCCAACCACCTTTAGGTCGGTAGTCTCTCGCCCAGTGCGAGTTATAAGTGAGCTCTGTTCTCACACCCTTCAGGTCGGCTCCCATGCGAGAATTAAAAGTGAGTCTTGTGCTCACGCCCAATGACCTTCAGTGTAGGGTCAGACTCTCGCCCTAGTGCGAGTTATAAGTGAGCTTTATTCTCACGCCCAACTACCATTCAGGTCGGCTCCCATGCGAGAATTAAAAGTGAGCCTTGTGCTCACGCCCAACGACCTTTTAGGTCGGTATCCCCAGACTCTCGCCCCAGTGCGAGTTATAAGTGAGCTCTGTTCTCACGTCCAACGACCTTTCAGGTCGGCTCCCATGCGAGAATTAAAAGTGAGCCTTGTGCTCACGCCCAACGACCTTTTAGGTCGGTAGTCCCAGACTCTCGCCTCAGTGCGAGTTATAAGTGAGCTCTGTTCTCACGCCCAACGACCTTCGTCGGCTCCCATGCGAGAATTAAAGTGAGCCTTGTGCTCACGCCCAACGACGTTTTAGGTCGGTAGTCCCAGACTCTCGGCTCCCATGCGAGAATTAAAAGTGAGCCTTGTGTTCACGCCCAACGACCTTTCAGGTCGTCTCCCAGTGCAAGTTAGAAGTGAGCTCTGTCCTCACGCCCAACGACCTTTCAGGTCGGCTCCCATGCGGGAATCAAAAATCAACCCCCTGCGAGAATCATAAGCGAACTCGACGCCCACGCCTAACTAACTCTCAGAGGGATATGCCTCACATTGTGCGGAGCGTTTCTAAATAATCAGGTCAGCTACATTTGGCTTCATTTTAGCTCCTTTATACAAATTGCAAATATGCAGCAAACAAGCAAGGCACGAAGTACGGGAGGCCATCCACCCTACCCCTAAAGCATCGATGTTAACTGCGGCATCAGGTTTTGCACGTTTATTGCAGTTTTAATTTTCAAGCACTATGTTGGTTTTATTATCCAAAATTCATACATAAAGAGGAGTCATGATACAACTCTTAGCTCTTACATACGAGCCAGTTTCTAAAAATACTTGCTAGATGAAAATTGAGCAGGAAAGACTATGCCGGTAAAGGACAGATATACAAGTACAGCAGCACAGTTCAATTAGCAGGCGATACAGCTAAGGCCACAGGAGGGAACGCTTGGCGGCAAAGGAGCCACTGAGACAACTATGGCCTGAGCTAGTCTTAACTCGGGGAAAGGATTGGACATGGAGAATGAGCATTGCCGTGTGAAGAAATGTCTGGGGACTCAGGAGCTTCTGGGGCGTTCAAGGCTCGAGTCAGCTGCGCGTGGAGGGAGTCGATGACTGTTTGTTGCTGGGCGATCGTGTTTTGCTTGTCGTCAAGATACGCACGGAGGAGAGACAGCTCCGCTTCATGCTCTTGTTTCAAGCGTTCCTGAAGGCTGAGTTGGCGCTGCAGGCTAGCCTGGCATTCCTCTTTCCTCGCCTTCTCAGAATGCACGCAAGACTTCGCGACACGATACTGGGCTTCCATGGAGTGCAGGGCAGCTAGCTGATGAGCTCGATCTTGGGACACGCGTTCCAGTTCACGTTCTTTCTCGGCAAGTTGTAAGGTGAGCTGATCTATTCGTGTTTGGGAAGGTGGTTGATCAACTTCCTCAGAAAAAGGAGAATGCATCGCGGGGAAGAAGGTGGTGTAACGCGGGTTAGCAAAAGAAAGTGGGAAGGCGTGGCGGAGAAGATAGAATAAAGAAACGATCGTAAGGCTCTTTATAAAGAGGTTGGATGGCCAAGTCAAAGCAACTGTGTGGGCACGGTACCCCAAGCGACTGGCAAAGCAATTAAGGAGGCATGGTATTCCAGGCGACGCGACACAAAGGTAGATGCGTAAGGCAAGAAGCAGAGCGCACAGAGATAGGCTGAGGTCACAGAGATATGCTGAGGTAGAGACACAGAGATAGGCTAAGGTCACAGAGATATGCTGAGATCTCAGAGATGTGCTGAGGTCTAGTCAGTCCGACTTTCGTCTTCCTTCGACTAGACTTGTGAGGGAGACTTGTGATACGGTTAGCAGTGGAGGGCCCCAAGAGGAAAGGGGGAGAAAGGTCACGACCATTTAGCGGTCAAAAGTCAAGAGGACGTGACGGTCAATAGTCAAGCTGACTAGGCAGTCAAAAGGCTAGCCTATGGAACAGGCAGAGGTCAGGCAGACTGGTTGTTCAAGCAGGCGAGGCTGTGGGAAAACAAAGGAAGTCGGCGAGCGGAACAGGATACAGGTCGGGATCGGCAAAGGTAGAGGCAGCGCAAGCTGCAGGCCTATGGTCGAGGACAGGAAACAAATCAAAGGGCCAGGCGGCGGGCATGCAGAGGCGGGTCTGCAGGTCTGCGACTCGAAGGGCCGGAAGTGCAAGCCACAAATCAAAGGTCGCAGTGCGTGCGACTCGAGAAGCCGGTGCAAGCCACAAATCAAGGTCGGGCGGCGGTGTGTAGAAGCAGCTCGGTCTGCAGTGCGCGACTCGAAGATCCGAAGAGCGAGTCACGATCAGCCGGAGGCGGCGGGGCGTGTAAAGACCCGATCCACGGGCTTCTGATCGGGCCGCAATCTGAGCGAATCTGAGCCGTGATCGGCTGGTCGTTCGTGGTTAGACTAACAAGTAACGCATAGAGGCGAGATCTGGTCGAGGGGTGTGAGGTAGATGCAGACCACGATAAATAGGATGAGCTAAGCTGTGCAGGAGTCGGAGGATCACAACTGTTCGTCAAGGGTAATCATTGCATACCAGGGAGATGTGCGGAGGCGGAGGTTCCTAAGCGAGAGGATGCTCTCATAACCAATGGCGGTCTGACAGATGTCCTTCACTACGAGACAAAACCCCTGTGTAAAGGCGAAGGTTCCTAAACAAAAAGATGCCTTCACGACCAATAGCAGCACGACAGGTGTCGGGGATATACGACAAAGTCCAGCGTCTAACGTTTTCTGACAGGTTGGCAGGTTCTGGAAGCAAGGCGGGTGCATAAAAAGGAGGAGATTCCTCGTACGCGGGTACGCGCTCTCTCGTTACTTTTTCCACAACTTTTCGTTTTTAGTCTCTCTGCTTTTTGTAGGGAAAAAGGACCTGACTTGAGCGTCGGAGGGCCTGATCCGGGGACTTTTTCCCTGGGTTCTGGTCTCTAACGTGAGGGAGGGAGATCGTCTGAGTGTGTGCAGGGTCCTGCAGCAACGTCAGCCACCCGTGGGAGCTGAATCGCCCACGACTTTCGGTCAACAACCAGGCCACCGCGACCAGCCTCCGTCCGACTCAGCCTTCGGACGGGATCAACAACTAAAATCACAAATGTCATATTTTGAAAGAGAAATAAGCGTTGGTACAGTCATGGCCATGAAATATAATTTTGATATTTGATAGGATTTAAGTTAAGTTGAATAAAATGATATCTCACCTTTGTATTAAGCATGTAGGAGTCCTTGTTGGTCGGGTGACAGGATGCAAGGTAGAAAAGTCTAGGTCAAGTGATCAGATGCAAGGCGGTAGAGTTTAAGAAAGTTAGAGACTTGATCGTTAGCAAGAAGCAAAGCTTGAGTATATTAGGAGATTAGATGTAGCGCAAATGAATACGCGTGGAGTTTCTAGGCACGAAAATCCAAGGAATAGGGTTCTCTAGCATGAGGTAACAAGAATCATGGGTAGATGAAGTTAGACGATTTCAATCATTAGGATGGTTGAAAATAAAAAACAGTCGACTGATACAAGAGTATCAATGTCTAATTCTCTGAAAACAAAAGGATTGCTTATGTGTTCGGGATTTGCAAAATTCGAGTAACTCAATTGGCTGATGCTTGGTATCATTGGACTAATGTTGACCAGGGACAAATCGATTCAATTGATAAATTCAATTGATCCTATCAATCGATTGATTATGGATATTAGTTGACTGTTGACTGATAATGATCAGAAATCAAACAAAAGAAAATCGATTCAACTATTAAATTCGACTGATTGTTATAAATTGATTGATTGAATGCAATAGTCGGCTGATGTTCAAATTATCGATAATATCAGATATATTTTAGAAGGTTCAGAGGTTGTTCAATAGAAGGAATAGTTGTTAGAGATTATATCAATCAAGTAGGTGTGTGCATTAGTCGACTGATGTCTAAAAAAAGACTTGCAGCTCTGTTCGAGTCAGGCATTCATATAAGAAGGCAAAACATTCAGTTTCAAGATAAAGCTTCCATCTCAAGCTAAATCTCAAGCTAAATATTTTCATGTTAAGTTCTTATTTAGATTTCTTTGAGTTCAATATCCATTCTTGGTGCAAGCATTTGAAGAAGGAGAAGTCAAATCTGTCAAGTGCACTATAACAAATATGATTTTCCATAGCATGCAATTATATTATCAGTAACGCGCATTGCACGCTGCACAACTGTAAACTGTTAAAAGTCATAAAGAATCAACAACGTGTGGGCGTGCTATGGTTAAAAGCATTCGTAGCATGCACCACGCACTGTGGTTAAGAGCAATCGACAACATTCATAGTGTGTGTCGCATGCTATGGTTAAGAGCATTTACAACGCACATCACACGGTGCGATTGAGAGCATTCACAACGCATGGCACCGTTGTGGTTACGAGAATTCACAGTGCGCAACACACACTGCAATTAAGAGCATTCGCAGGGCGTGCCACATGTTGCAATTAAGTGCATTCGTAGCACGTAGGAGCGTTACGATTATAATCATTCAAATATCACATACAGATACCGCATACAAATTATAATATCACATACATATACCACATACACAATTATAAAATCAAAACTCAAACAATTATAATATCACATTCAACCATAAACATCACATTTAAGCTAAACAATTCAAATTGATAATAAAAAATTCATTTAGTAACATAATTTTTTTTCTACAAAAGAGTATATGACTTTAAAATAAGTAGAATCTATATCAGTTATATAAAATCATAAACTTAGATAATCAAGCGACTATACTTTCTATTAAATCTTCGAGAAAAAGCATTTCAACATTTACATTCTTCTTGAACTATCGATCTCCAAATGCTCTAGAAACCTGAAGTCGTCCTTGCAATCGTCCATTATAACTCACATAACCTCTAGCCTGTTGGTTATAACACTGTTACAAAAATGGCATGCATACATGCATAAATTCTTTGAATTGCTTTTATAATATATCCATCACACATCATAGCACAGTTGTTTAAGAAATAGATAATTAAAATAGCACTTGAAAAAATTCAACTGTTACAATTTATAGCTTATGCATTCAAATTCAATAGAATTGCAAACAACATTCAATGTAGCTCAAAGAGATTAATATGAGTGCATAGTTTCGTTCTTAGTGTCATACAAGTTCCAACAATGCAACTATTTTGCAGGACATAAAAACTCTCACCTTCTGGATACATGCGTACGTGTTCTTGTAGATAGATTAATTGCTTTATGTTCCCTTGTCACAACAATGGCTTTGAGTTGACATTGTGTTTTGTCTGATAGAGCTTGTGAACTCTCTTCACCAACTGAACGTGCTAATACAGCTTTAGCATCCCCAATATTAGCAATTAATACCTGGATGAACTCAAGAACACAATACTAGCACTTTCAGAAGGAAGCATTGGCATAAAAAATTTAATGATATCGCACACAAGGGATAGGGGCTAAATTTTATGGTGTGAATTGTAAAAATGGCAAGAACACCAATTTGTTCACGGCAGTGACACACTGCATTATTGTTTAGGAAATACATCTTTTGGTCATTATTGTTGTTGAAAGACATCTTTCAATGAAAATGAGACAATCTTCAACATCTAGGAAAATGCCTGTGTGAATTGGTAAAAGCAAAAGCAAAAAAATGACAATATTCATTTTTTCATATTTAAGCTATGATTCCTCCATGTTTTCTCTCTGCCATTTGATAACTGATCAGAAATGAAAGCCTTTATTGAAAGCATCCATATTTCAGGAAAACATTTGAAACCCATCTATCACATATTTCAAAAAAAAAAATTCTAAAATTTAGAATTAGGATCAGTTTTCAATTTGATTCAAGGTGCATGATCAGAATTTGTTAACCCCTGACAGTTAAATGCCGACCCTCTTTGTTGGAGTAGGAGAGACACAAATTCTTTAAGGATACATCAAAGAAAAAAAAATATGCTCAATAGAAATTGACAAACTGGTACAAATTGAAATTTAAATAAATTGTAGAAATTTCCAAGAAAATACAAAAATTATACAAAGGTTATTATCATACCATTTTATATGATTGTCATCCAAAGAGATAAGATATCTAAATCATGGCTGCATATATCTTTCCAAAAAGATTTCATATAGGTAAAATCAAAATTTTATAGTCTCAATTCATAAGCTTTCAAATAGCTATGATGGTAGCAACTTGAAGTATTGAATAAACCTTGATAAAATAAGATACACGAGAGGTGGCGCAAAATGAAAAATATGATCTAAAGCAAAACTAATTAACCAGGTAGGCACCTCAATAAATATTTTTTAAAAAAACTTAGAATTTTCTTTAAATAATAGAAGCTTAAAAATTTTCATAAAAATATTCAAATGAAATTGTTTCTACAAAGATTATAACATGTGGAATGATACATTTATCATTCTATATACCATAGCGAGAAACCAATTGCTACATTGGCAAGTTGCACCAACTAAAAATTCTCTACAGATTCTGCATCTCAGGGTCATACCCAGAATTCAGCTGCAGAGAATTGGACCTCAGTTGGATCCAACCGGTCCAATGGTCATTTAGATGAGAACATGCTCTTCCAAGTTGCTAACATAAAATTTTTAAAGAGATAAAACAAAATGTATTTGAAGTTGAATGACAAGAAAAGGATATCCGACCATCCATAAAGGAATCACCTTCTTGTATTATACTGCTTATCCTACTTCTTAATTAAGCATGAGCATGGCTACAAAATCTCGTATGGTGAACAATCCTAACTCAAACAACTGTGCAACATTACAACTTCTAAAAAGACAAATTTTACACTGTGAAATAAATATTGCATGTGTATCTTTAGCACTTTCTTGAAAGGATGAAACATCAGGCTTAAGCATACATATTCTATTATATCTTGAACAATCCTAACTCAAATCACTGTGCATGGTTACAACTTCTAAAAAGACAAATCTAACACAGTGAAATAAATATTGCATGTGTACCTTTAGCACTTTCTTGAAATAATGATTCATCAGTCTTACGAAAACCTGTTGAAGCAGATGTCAAGAAATTAGACTTGATATGCAAAGGTGGTTTATCTGACATAGTTTTTCAACATAAAATATAAAAATAGAAACATATGTTAATCATTACATGAATTAAAAATACGATGTGAACTAATACCACATACCAGTTAATAAAGTATTGCAAATCGATATCTATAAATGAACTGATCAATGAAGCAGGACAGCACATGGGGCAATTTAAGCATCAGAAGAGTAGTACCAGGCATCATTTCTTTAAAAAAAACCAAGAGAATCAAATGTAGTAATGAAGTAGATGTTGTTGATTCCGGTAAATTCCGGAGTATGCAAACTGATCGTCGAGGCTAATGTTCGACACTATCTCCGTAAACGATATTGCTCCGCTACGGTGCTTAACGGATTGTTGCAATTCGTTCCCAAGATACAACGACGACAATCGTCTCGGAATCGTAGCACTCCGGCTTCCGAGACCAGCGAACCTTCTCGTAGGCTTCTTGGACTCTTGAATGCACAAGATGAGTGAGTGAATACTTGAGGAAGAGAAGATTAAGTTGAGTGATTTGATTCCAATCTGGAGGGTTCTATTTATACAGAAGGAAGAGGCTTTAGGGAGGGGTGTGACCTTTGGGTGGATTAATCTGGGCCGTCCGGACTGAAGAGTTATAACCCTTCACATAGCCCCTTTAATCTCATCCATCAGATCTAAGAGTTGTGACCCTCAAATCTATCAGCCATCGGATCTGGATCCATTGATCCGATGCTTCAGATCATGTCTCATCCCAAGCCGTCAGATCGTGACTCATTGTGATCCAACGCTCTAGATCGCATCACAAGCGATCCACCATACTTCTTTGATCAACGTTGATCAACGGCTGCCATCCGTACATAGGCACTGCCATGTGAGGTACTAGCCTGACACGTCACCCGAGTGCCATGTAGGCACTGCAATGTCACCTGGAGCATAAATTTAAGCTCCTCAATGCTCCTCGCGACGATCAAAGTCTCGCGCTGAGCGCCCATTGCGCGCGTGGCGGGTGGCGGGCTCGGTGCGAGCAGAGAGTACACTGGTACTTTTCTGCGTTAACTCCAATAACTCAACATCATTAATAAGTAAGGAATGCACATCGGAAATTTCCGATGTGGGACTATTCTCCCTTGCATTTCCTTAATGAATAACCAACGTTATTTGGGGCCGACTTTGAACATTAATTTCTCATGCACCCTTAATCGGTTTTGAGCAAATTAATAGTCTAAATCTATCTACGCGAAACGTAGATTTCAATTTTGAAGTCAATTACGACTTTCAACAATTGATGGCTTCCGATTTTTCCTCCTCAAAATCGTATTGGTCCATTTAGGCCCCAATATCCAACAGATGTTATATCTAGGTTTCAATTATGCCAACTGATGTAATTAAATGCAACATAATTGATCAATTTCGGCAAGATTTGGATCAATTGTAATCAATTGGGATCTAATTCAATTCCTATGGTGGAATTAGAGTTTGGTGAGTCTTGAGGATCTTCAATTGGGTTGAGCAAGAGCGAGATAGGAACTGAGCTAGTTTCAAAGGAACAAGGCTAATAAGATTGAACACAATTTGTGTTCTTTTTGGTTTGATTCAACTGGACAACCTTTTAAAGAGGGGAAAGATAGGGATTTGCTAGTGCAATCACTATAAGACCATTAGATCTATTTAGGTGATGCTGTTTGGATCTGTTGATCTAGCATAGATCTGAGCTTTGAATTATGAAGGTATTATCCACTTTGATTCATACTTTTTTTTTCTAGATTTTGAACCTTTCCATTCTCATTCATTGGTATCCTATTGGTTATGGTGGTAATGTATGGATATCTGGGGAGGAGTGAGATTAGGACATGTTGATCTGCCCTAATGTAGTTTTTGGCGACTTTCAGATGGTGGTTCAATCATAGTTGGCGGTGACAATGAAACTGGATTTGAGGAGATGGATTGGAATATACCCAGTGGACTTATAGTGTAGTAAGTTACCCACAGGCCTAGATAAAAACATACTATACATTCTAAGTGTAGGGCCAGAGCTGTTGATTTTGTTTACCAAGCAATCAGGTAGATCACAACTCACATTTCTGACATTTTGTTTGATTTGTATTCCATTATTCTGATGTTGTGCTACCTGCCTTTGAAAATATTCGTTTGTTGTTTAATTTGTGCTTGATACGGATAGCTCATTTATACTTCCATTGGTAAAGAGAAACCACTATGTTTTGCAACTAACAACAAATTATTGTATCTTATAATGTGATGTTCCAGAGCATTCTCTACTTGGTTTGGATTTTAAATTTATTTTTATTAGGAAATCATTATATCTACATTGTATATATTTTTTATAAGAATTATGTTATTATTAAATTGTTCACATTAAGTTTAGTAAAATAATACTTTATATTGATAATTTTTTCCTATATATGTTAATTTGTAGAAAATGTTGAAATATTTGCAAAGAGACCCAGGAGTTAAATTGAATCGTTTAGTGTTCCCGATGAAGAGTCTACTCCACCACAAGGCCACATCCACCACCTCCTCCTCCTCCTTCACAAATTTTATTTGAAAATATTGGAAATCTGAATAGTGAAGTAGAAATTATTGATGATCCTGATTTATGAAAACCGGTTGAAGAGAATGATGTTAGTGTTAGAGATTGTTCGAAAGAATACGTTGCTATGGGTCCTTGTCAGCGTCAGACCATAATTTTCAAGAAAAAAAATAGGTAAACACAATAGATGTTTCAGAGAGGTTTGGTTTAAAGACCATGATTGGTTGGAGTATAGTGTTCAAAGGATATAGTCTTTTGTTTACGGTGTTATCTTTTTAGACCTAGTAATATAAGGTTTGGAGGAGATGATGTGTTTACGAGATCTGGTTTCGTAAATTGGAAAAATCCTATTGAAAAATTCAATGAGCATGTAGGTGGAGTTGGTAGTGCGCACAATGAGGCAAAAATACAGTTTGAGGTTTCGAGAATCGAAGACAAAGTGTGGAGTGTTCATTTTCATGAAACATGAGATTGAAGTTACTTATCACAAACGCCTGACTGCCATTTTAAAAGTAATTCGATTTTTTTTGTTATAAGGATTATCTTTTCGGGGATATGATGAGTCTTCAACATCATCCAATAGAGGAAATTTTTTAGAATTGCTCAAATGGTATAACTCAGAATGTCCAGAAGTTGCGGCAGTTGTTGGAATGAATGCACCTAGAAATAATCAAATGATTGCCATAAAAATTCAAAAGCAATTGGTGAATGCTTGTGCAGTTGAGACCACAAATGTTTATTCTAGCTGATCTTGGAGATATGTGGTTCACTTTAATACTTGAAGAGGCTTGTGATTGTTTAGTGGAAGAGCAAATGACAGTGTTATTAGATATCTGAACAAACATGGAGAGGTGATTGAACGATTTATGACTATAGTTCATGTTGCAACTACTACAACTGCTTGTTTGAAGGAGGCAATCGACGCTTTATTTGCTAAGTATGGTTTGTCAGTGGCGAGATTGAGGGGGCAAGGATATGATGGTGCTTTAAATATGTCTGGAGAATTTAATGGCTTAAAATCACTAATAATGAAAGAAAATCCTTATGCAAGGTATGCTCATTATTTTGCTCATCAACTTCAGCTAGTAGTTGTAGTTATTGCTCAAGAAAATTAATATGTTTGAGATTTCATGTGGATTGTTGGTTTGATTATGAACATATCTGCATCATCTTGCAAAAGGGTCGACAAATTTTGATAACTTGCACATGACAGAAAAGTTAAACTTCTTGAAAAAGGAGAGATTAGTTTTGGTAGAGGACTAAACTAAGAAACTAGTCTAGCTAGACTAGAGATACACAACGGGGGTCTCATCATTCAACTTTATGTCATATTGGACAAATGTGGCCATTTGTTATAGAGGTTCTTCAAAATTTAATTGATGATGGTGATAGTTCTTCTAAAGGTTTAAGTAGAACTTTGGTTGAAAAAAATGGAGAGGTATGAATTTGTATTTATGCTACTATTGATGGAATGTATATTGGCAATCATAAATCATTTGTCAACGGTTCTACAAGAAAAAGATCAAAATATTGTGAATGTGATGTGCTTGATCAATAATGTGAAAGGCAAATTGCAAAAATTGAGAGATTTTGAATGAGATGTTTTACTTGAAGACTTGAAGAAGTTTTGTAACACTCATTCTATTGAAATAATTAATATGATATATACCATCAACAGCCGTAGTCGTTTGAAGAACGACGATGAAAAAATGTTAATTTTTATCACTACTACTATGTTAAAATCTTTTGTGAGCTAACTTCATAATTCTTTTCTTTATTTGTAGTCAATTAAATTCTTTTAAATAGTAGCATATTTATTAATTTTTTACCTTTGTTATTTGGTTTTTAAATTACAGGTTATTAATATTATTCTATAGAAGATGGATAATCATTTCTCTGAAATAACTATAGATTTACTGATTTGTACGTCATGTCTTGACCCTAGAAACTCATTCTCTAGATTTGATGTACAAAAGTTAGTGCGTCTAACTCATTTTTATGAGGATGATTTTTCTTGGAATGAGTGTATACTGGTTGAACAAGAGCTTGAAACATATATTGACGACATCATATCAGATGAACGGTTTGAAGGCATTTCAGATTTGGGAGCTCTTGCAAAGAAAATGATTGAAAAAATGAAGAACCATATGTTTCCTTTGATTTATTAGATGATTGAGCTAGCCTTACTTCTTCCAGTTACTGCTGCAACCGTTGAAAGGATGTTTTCGGCAATGAATATTGTCAAAATAGATTTACGAAATAGGATTAGAGATGAATGGATGAATGATAGTTTGGTAGTTTATATCGAGAAAGATGTTTTTAATACTGTCGACAATGAGCTAATTTTGTAGCATTTTCAAAACATGGAGTCTCGAAGAATGCAATTGTCATGTATTCATTAGTAGACTGTTTAATATTATTTTATAGGCTTTTTATAATATTATACCTTTTTTCCAGTGTGCAAAATTATTTAAAAAATATATTTTTTAATTACATATAATTAATTAACCGTTCAAAAAAAATTTGGTCGTGCTCAGCTCATATTGCAATATTCCCTCCATGTTTGAATTCCTCACTCCACCACTAATTATACAGTTGTAAGTTTGTGATGAATTGATTTGAGTTGTTTAAATTGACTATCATTCTTCATAATTGGATTTAGTCTCTAGAACTCCACAACAAAATGGGGTAGCTGAAAGAATAAATAAAACTCTTCTTAAAATAGTTAGGTCTATGATGGCGCAGGTTAATTTGTCGATCTCCTATTGGGGAGATATATTTTTAACTGCGGCATATATACTTAACAAAATGTTTTCAAAGTCAGTTCCATCTACCCAATATGAATGTTGGATGGGCAGAAAATGAGATTTAAGTCATCTGAGACCCTGGAGGTCAGCTGTTTGTATTCATGATAGTTCTCACAAGTATAGAAAACTAGGACCTAGGGGTAAGAAATGTGTCTTTATTAGATATCATGAGACCTATAAAAGTTATGTTTTCATAGGTGAGCAACAAGATGCAACCATCTCCGAAAGAGATTCGAGAGATGTAACTTTTCTCAAAACAGAGTTCCCAACCAGAGATGATGTTGATAAAAATATTCCTCTATTTGAGGAGGATGAGATATCATCAACAAGAGAGGTATTAAAAGGGATGTCTGAGTCTAGTCAATCGAATGAGAGTGATATGCTAAGTCATGAGTTGACTTCTCAACAGCCTAACTTACGAAGAATGTTCGTAAAATCAAACCTAAGAAGATGTTCGATATTGAGAATGAGGCATTGATAACACTTCTAGTTGACAATGACGAACCTAAAAATCATTGCTCTCATGTTGAAGAGATGTCTGAGATTGAGAATGAGATATTGATAACCTAAAAATCATTGCTCTCATTATATTGACCAATCAAATTGATGTTTGAGGGCATGAATATAATCAAGAGAACTAGCCAAACATATATGATCTAGTTTTATATCAATCCGATGTCGTTTGGTCCATCAGCTAATTTTGAGCAAAATCGATTGATGGACCAAATGACCTTGGATTGACATGAAACTAATTTCTATATGCTTATCTACTTCTCCTGATTATATTCATGCGCTCAAATACTAATTTGATTTAATATATTGAGAGTAATGATTTTTAAATATGAATTAAATTTTTTAAACACACCGCTCTTAATATATTGAGTTAAATTAATATTTGAGGGCATAAATATAATCAGGAGAGATAGTCGAATACATAAGAATTAATTTCATATCAATCCGAAATTGTTTGATCAAACAATTCATTTTATATAAAATTGACTTTGACAAAAAAAAAATTAATAAATCAGTTGACAAATTTATTTAAAATTTTAATTTTGTGATACAAGAGTAAAATTGATTAGACTGATTAAAAAAATAGTTAATTGATAGAATAAAATAGTAAATGAATATATGATTTAATAATTTTAAAATTATTTATAATTTTAAAACTTATTGTTAAGTTAAAAAAATTAAAAGTTGCAGCATTGAAGTGCGTCTGTAGGTGGGCAGGCCGACGTTACTTTTTGTTTAATTCAATGTTTTTTTTACTATTTTTTTTTATTTTTTACCTTAAATAAAATTAATTATATTTAAATATAAAATTATAGGTAAAGTAATAAAGAGATCATAAGACCGTGATCGGTGGAATAATTAATTATGAAATTTAATATATTTAAAAGATAAAATTTAGATTTTTAAAGGCTACAATGTTTGAATGATGATATATATCATATCTAAGGATGTTCTAATAGTTTAGACGGATCCCGGGACTATCGTATTATTATCTCAGTTATGATATATTTGTAAAAAAAATTTCTAATAGCTTACGCGGCATTTTCCTCTCATTTCGAAAATGTTCAATATGTATGGAAAGAGGAGGTTAATGAGATACTAATAAAATGGTAGACCTCAGTAATACTTCTACTAATTCTTAAGAATTAAAAAGCAGATGAGAAGGCGTGATCCGTGAGGACGATGGCCTATGCAAACCCACTTGGTCTGTTTCGCTGTTGTCAGCGCCGCCGCTTTTCCGCTTCTATCGATCCTATCGAAACCCCTCTTCAGCTCGCCGTCAGGTCCGCAGTCCAATCCGGCGACCACATCAGCATTCCACGTCTCCTCAATCACTATTCTCACTCTAGCCCTAACCCTAATGCCTTCTCCTTTCTAATTCACCTGCCCCCGACTCTCGCCGCTGCCACCATCGCTGATCTGCTTTCCTCTTTCAACGCCGTCCGACCACGCTCCATCCCATTCCCCGCCTACGCCGACCTCCTCTCCCTCACCCTTCCCAATCCTATCCCGAGCAGCAATCCCCCCTCCTCCATCCGCCTCCCTTCTTCGCTCGCCGTCCTCCAGCTGGTTCTCCGCTCCGGCATCCCCCCTCCCCGGGAGACCCGCCTCGCGCTCCCCCTCAATTGGATCGCAGTCCTTCACCGCTGTTCGGTCGCTGGCATCATATCCTCTCTGCGCCCCCTTGGCTTCCGCGCACCGGACCTCAACACCCTCAACTACCTCATCTCCTCCCTCTGCGCCTCCCAGGAAACTGAGGAAGCCGCCTCCGTCCTCCGAGGCATGTCCGCCGCCGGAATCGATCCTGACTCCGGGAGTTACTGCGAGGTCATCGAAGCGATGGACGGGGAGGCAGCGCCAAAGCTCCTTGTGGAGATGGTGGTGCGGAGGGGGATGGCGCCACGGAAGGGGACGGTGGCGCGGGTGGTGGAGGCGATGCGGGCGGAGGGGAAGGCAGGGCAGGCGGCGGATCTGGTGAGGGTGTTGGAGAGGTCAGGGTGCGCCGTGGGATTCGAGGCGTACGAGGCGGCGGTGGAAGGGTGCTTGAAGAGCCGAGAAGTGGTGGCGGCGGCGCGGGTTGTGGCGGAGATGGCGGCAAAGGGGTTCGTCCCTTACATTGGGGTGCGGCAGAGGGTGGTGGAGGGGCTGTCATCGATCGGGCAGTCCGAACTCGCCGCCGAGGTCAGGAGGCGGCTCGCCGAGATCCGCTCGTGAAATTACTGCGCGACCAGCCGACTGGCCCGAAGAGAATGGTGGGCCTCATTTGGCGTGAAATCCAAAATCGTTTTGTTTAATTTTTAGAATCCGATCGTGATTATGAAAGCGTTTTCTTGGTGTTATACATTATTTATATCAGACGTAATTTTTCAAATCGTCATCAAATTATTATAATCACACTAAGTTTTATTGTAATCAAATGATTGTAATCGTACCAATCCGTCGTAATGATGATTGAGAATCTTAATTTGGCATGTATATATTATTTAGAGCGCGTTTAGTTCAGGATTATTTGATAATCTTAATTATCCATCCAAAGTTATTAAGGATAATCTTGTTTGGTTTAAATAATTGATGATTCCTAAGTCATGATGCATGTCTGACATATTAACAATTTAGACATATAATCAGGAATCACAAAATCTCATAAACATAAAATTTTCTTTGATTCCGGGGTTAATAAAAATTTTAAAACAAAATTACCCTTCATTATTTATCGTTTGAGACAAAAATCACCCTACAGATCTATCAAATTTCAATCTGCCACTCAGAGGTTCCCGATTCACAAAAAAAAAAACGTGTTCGCCGCTCCTCTCGTGCACAACTTTTCCCTCTCGCGGCGATCCTCCCTCTCGTAGCGATCTAGCTGCGCTCCTCTCGCGGCGATCCTCCCTCTCGCGCACAACTTTTCCCTCTCGCGACAATCCTCCCTCTCGCGCCCGCTCCTCTCGCGCACAGTATTTGATTTCATTGCTTCTCCTTGGATACCAGAGAGGATAACTAGTTCCATCAGAGAAATGAAGATTAAGCCTATCGGTCCATTGGGAACTAGTTGTCAAGAATTGAGAGGTCTGAAACTTGAGTCATGAAGGATGCCATTATGTAGGTTGAACAAACACTAGATCAATGCCCAGAAATTTGGAGGAAGATTTGATACTTCTTTGTAGATGTAAGATCTGTAATTAATTTTTCAATCCTTGGTTTCTTTCCTCTTATTTCTCTCCCTGTTAAAATAAAAAAAAAATAAATAAATAAAAATTAAAAAAAAAAAAGAAAGAAAGAAACTGTAGCATGTAAGATTGTAAATGCAAACTTAAGTTTTATTCATAGCTATCCATTAGTTTGCTTCCATGTCAACCAATTATTGATTGAAGCAGTGGAGAATCATATGCCACAAGTTATTGTGATTGATGAACTTGGAACTAAACTTGAAGCAATAGCTGCTAGCACCATACCAACGTGGCATCCATAAACACTGCCCATGGGTAACAATAGAAATTTGATAATGAATCCTTCCTTGGAGATGCTTGTGGGAGGAATACAAGTACGTGTTATAAATTAATTATGTTTGTATTTCTTAACATAAGCTTAATTAAATTTATGACCTAGTAACAGTTGATGCATCAAATTTGCATAATTCTATTAATGTAGTATGATATGAATTTTGCTTCACTTCAACAGAATGCTGTTTGCTACTTTTTGCTCTCCATTTTAGACACACACACACATATATAAATTATAAATGAATTAAAATAAGTTATTTTAAATAGACACTATAAGACTAATTTGTTATAGTGATGATTGTCCTTAAGAGTGTTACACTAGGTGACGAAGAAGCAAGCAGAAGAGGTATCCAAAAGACTGTTCTGGAGCGCAAAGGACCCTCAACATTTTCATATGCTGCGGAGATTGTCTCAAAGATTAGTACAGTACATCATAGTCTAGAAGCCACAGTAGATACACTTCTTGCAGGTTATTAAGCTTTATGTTTCATCCTTGAGGCCTTATAAGACAGTATAATTCTTTGTGAAGTTCTAGCCTATTCTCTTTTACTATGCTTTGAAAGTTGACAAGGCAGCAGCAAGGGGCTGATTTACTTTTATCCAAAATGAAATCCATCCAAAATGAATTAGATAGTTAGATTAGGTTGTTGGTACTTATATTTTGATATTTTGAGCAATTATGATACTATTTTGATCAAAACTTATTGGATGAATGTCATTTTAGATTGAACTTGATGATAATATGTTATTTTTCTGCTTGTATTTATGTTTGATGATATGTATGCATCATAAACTACAAATATCCTTGTAGAAAATTTATGAACCAATAGTTCCACTGCCAAATTGTTAAATACTGCCAAATTGTTTCTTTTCATGAAAAGATGAAAATTTATAGAGACCAATTTTGATACTACATCTTACTGATTTTTCAGAGAAAAGGGCATGAACTTTTTTTTCTTCTCCCTTTTCCTGGTTAGGATATATGAACCTATACATT